>NC_090023.1:37208865-38408865 GCF_037176765.1 Anolis sagrei | reverse complement strand
TTCTTCAGACCACTGCAACCCTCATCCAATTACCAATAAATATCAAAGTTGGCACACTGAGTCTCCATGACGCACTCTACATCCAGGTGCAGTTTGAAGGAGAATGCACCATGGACGATGGGACTTGCAATACCTGCACTCCCTTCCTAAGACCATTACAACTGCCAACGATGATGGATCAGGACCACGATTTACACAGAGACCCAGCATGACCCACTCTACATCCTGGTGCGGTTTGGAAGAATTTAACAATGGATGATGGGACTTGCAGTCACTTTACTCACTTCCTGAGACCACTGAGACCCTCGCCAATGACTCATCAAGACTAAACTTGGCACATGGAGCTTCAGTGACCCACTCTACATCCTGGAGCAGTTTGGAGGACGATAGACCATGGAAGATGGGACTTCAAGTACCTACACTACCCAAGACTGCTGCAAAACTCATCTAATGATCAATCAAAACCAAAGTTGGCACACGGAGCCCCCATGACCCACTCTACATCCTGCTACAGTTTTGGAGAAGGGTGGACCATGGATGATGGAACTTCCAGTACCTTCACTCACATTCTGAGACCTCTGCAAACCTCATCCAATGACGGATCAAGACCCAACTTGGCACATAGACCTCTCATGACCCACGTTATGTCCTGGTGTTGTTTGGAACACTTTGGAGATGGATGATGGGACTTGCAGTATCTTTGCTCACTTCCTGAGACCACTGAGACCCTCGCCAATGACTAATCAAGACTACATTTGGCACATGGAGCTCCAATGACCCACTCTACATCCTGGTGCAGTTTGGAGGAGGACAGACCATGGATGATGGGACTTCAAGTACCTCCACTCCCTTCCGAAGATTGCTGCAAACCTCTTCTAATGACCAATCAAGACCACACTTGGCACACAGAGCCCCCATGATCCACTCTACATCCTGCTGCAGTTTAAAGGGGGATGGACTTTGGATGATGCGACTTGCACTACCTTCACTCACTTACTGACACCACTGCCACCCTCATCTAATGACTGATAAAGACCAAACTTGGCACACAGAGCCCCCATGACCCACTCTATATCGTGCTGCTGTTTGTAGGAGGATGGGCCATGGATGATGGGACTTCAACTACCTTCACTCGCTTCCTGAAAATAATGCAGCCGTTATCCGAAGACCAATAAAGACCAAACTTGGCATACAGAACCGCCATTACCCACTTTCTCTAATAACCCGGGCAACGCCGGGTCCCCAAGCTAGTATATAATAAAGAAGAGTGTTTGTATGCGACGTAGGGCAGAGGTAGGACGTAGGGCGGACGTGTTTGACAGCTTTCTGATTGGCCAGCCTGAAAGTTCCAACATTCTGATTGGCTGCCGCTGTGGTGCTATTTGCATATGGTCTCTGATTGGCCAGCTTCAATAGGAGCCCCTGGTGGAGAAGAGGGTTCATGGCAGAAACGGGACATAACAGAAGGAAATTTGCATATGGGCTCTGATTGGCCAGCCTCAAATCCAACATTCCGAGATAACAATGAGAGGAAAGGAAAGGCCGGGGGCTGGGTCAGAACACTCCCAATACAGAACAGACTTGGCACACAGAGCCCCCATCACCCACTCTACATCCTACTGCAGTTTGGAGGAGTATGAACCATGGATGATGGGACTTGCAGTACCATCATTCACATTCTGAGACCGCTGATAACCTCATCCAATGACTGATCAGGACCAAACTTGGCACATCGACCTCTCATGACCCACTTTACGTCCTGGTGTGGTTTGACCGAGGATGGACCATTGGGACTTGCAGTACCTTTGCTCAATTCTTGAGACCACTGCAACCCTCATCCAATTACCGATAAAGACCAAACTTGGCACACTGAGTCTCCATGACCCACTCTACATCCTGGTGCGGCTTGGAGGAGGATGCACCATGGACGATGGGACTTGCAATACCTGCACTCCCTTCCTAAAACCATTATAACTGCCAACAATGATGGATCAGGACCACAATTTACACAGAGAGCCCGCATAACCCACTCTACATCCTGGTGCGGTTTGGAAGAATTTGAAAATGGATGATGGGACTTGCAGTCACTTCGCTCACTTCCTGAGACCATGGAGACCCTCACCAATGACTGATCAAGACCAAACTTGGCACACAGCGTCCCCATGACCCACTCGACATCCTGGTGCACATTTGAGGAGGACAGACCATGGATGATGGGACTTGAAGTACCTCCACTCCCTTCCCAAGACGGCTGCAACCCTCATCTAATGTCTGATCAAGATCAAACTTGGCACACAGAGCCCCCATGACCCACTCTGCATCCTGCTGCAGTTTGAAAGGGGATGGACTTTGGATGATGGGACTTGCAATACCTTCACTCACATTCTGAGACCTCTGCAAACCTCATCCAATGACGGATCAGCACCAAACTTGGCACCAAACTTGGCACATAGACCTCCACTCCCCAAGACTGCTGCAAAACTCATCTAATGACCAATCAAGACCAAAGTTGGCACACAGAGCCCCCATGACCCACTCTACATCCTGCTGCAGTTTTGGAGAAGGGTGGCCCATGGATGATGGAACTTGCAGTACCTTCACTCACATTCTGAGACCTCTGCAAACCTCATCCAATGACGGATCAACACCAAACTTGGCACATAGACCTCTCATGACCCACGTTACGTCCTGGTGTTGTTTGGAAAAATTTGCCAATGACTCATCAAGACTAAACTTGGCACATAGAATCATAGAATCAAATGATTCTATGTGCCAAGTTTAGTCTTGATGAGTCATTGGCGAGGGTCTCAGTGGTCTCAGGAAGTGAGTGAAGTGACTGCAAGTCCCATCATCCATTGTTAAATTCTTCCAAACTGCACCAGGATGTAGAGTGGGTCATGCTGGAGCTTCAATGACCCACTCTACATCCTGGAGCAGTTTGGAGGACGACAGACCATGGATGATGGGACCCCAAGTACCTCCACTACCCAAGACTGCTGCAAAACTCATCTAATGATCAATCAAGACCAAAGTTGGCACACAGAGCCCCCATGACCCACTCTACATCCTGCTGCAGTTTTGGAGAAGGGTGGACCATGGATGATGGAACTTCCAGTACCTTCACTCACATTCTGAGACCTCTGCAAACCTCATCCAATGACGCATCAACACCAAACTTGGCACATAGACCTCTCATGACCCACGTTACATCCTGGTGTTGTTTGGAAAACTTTGGAGATGGATTATGGGACTTGCAGTACCTTTGCTCACTTCCTGAGACCACTGAGACCCTCACCAATGACTAATCAAGACCACACTTGGCATAACAGAGCCCCCATGATCCACTCTACATCCTGCTGCAGTTTGAAAGGGGATGGACTTTGGATGATGGGACTTGCAGTACCTTCACTCACTTACTGACACCACTGCCACCCTCATCTAATGACTGATAAAGACCAAACTTGGCACACAGAGCCCCCATGACCCACTCTATATCCTGCTGCTGTTTGTAGGAGGATGGCCCATGGATGATGGGACTTCAAGTACCTTCACTCACTTCCTGAAAATAATGCAGCCGTTATCCAAAGACCAATAAAGACCAAACTTGACATACAGAACCGCCATTACCCACTTTCTCTAATAACCCGGGCAACGCCGGGTCCCCAAGCTAGTACCCAATAAAAACTGAACAGTTTTCAAAGTGTGTTTGCAATTTTTGATTTTTTTAAAAAAATTGCAATTTTGCATAGAAAAAAATGTTTTCTGCCCACACAAAAATCACATTTCTGCCTAGAAAAGAAGGTTTATGTACAAAAATGTAATTTTCCTGCTTCTTGGAAGGGGGTTGGACTGGATGACCCACAAGGTCTCCTCCAACTTTGATTCTATGATTCTGTGAAAAGTGGAGTATTTTTTTTCTGTGCAGAAAATACTATTTTATCTGAAAAAAAAAACTCATATGCAATTTTCCATACATAAGTCTTGCAGAATCCCAGTCATCTGGAATTAATTTCTTTTTTTGTTTCCTGACATTCAACAAATTACATTCAAACAATAATGAATGCTTTGAAATGTCTTTTCTACTCACTACCTCTGAGGATGCTTGCCATAGATGCAGGCGAAACGTCAGGAGAGAATGCCTCTAGAACATAGCCATATAGCCTGAAAAAACCTACAACAACCCAGTGATTCCAGCCATGAAAGCCTTTGACAATTCATTGTTTTTTTCTATCCTTACCAGTGAGAAAGTGGGCTTCAAATTATTGGTCCAGCTTTTGAGTATAAAAGAGTAAAAAAAATAACACCAATGACATTACATTTGAAGTAAGCAGAGTCTGTATATAGCAGATTTAAAATTTGGGTAGGAGGATTGTGAGACTCAAGGAGGAATATGTTATCTTCCTAAAATAGCTTTAATCTGGATTTGTTTTAAAACCTGAGGATGGAATGGGCAAATGTTAATTACACTGGTTAATTAATTTTAGGTTGGACAAAACCTAGATTTATTTTCAGTTGTAAATTTAATTCATCTCAGACTTTAAGTTTGTTTACAATGAAAAAATATAATTCTATATTATTCTAGTGTTTGGATAAAGTGAAAATTTAGTAGTAATTTTTGTAAAACCAATGGATTTTGTGTGTGTGTGAAAAAGTCACTCTTGAAAGACAATAGAGAAATTTCATAGCCTTCAATTTTTCCAGTTTGTCAGGGACAGTCCCTCTTAATTCCTTGTCACTCCACATTTTCAGCTGATTTTAAAATGCCCCAGATTTCTCTCAGACTCCTGACTTTGCCTGTAGGCTCAACCAAAAGCAACATTCTAGAGCCTCTCCTGACTTCTCTATTCTTTCTCATTAATAACTTCTGTCAGGTTGACTATACTGTGATGTTCCTTGTCCATATCTGTCCCAGTTTTTAATGTTGGAAAGTATGAAATCCTTTCATAGGAGAAAAAATTAAATGATTCATTCCTGTTAGCTGTGACAATGTTTTGACAAGTAACACGTTCTTCCTCACTGCAGTGTTGGAAAGTGACTCATTGACTGCAACCTTGTTGCTGATTTCTGCACGTGTATCTTGCGGCTATACATGGATATGTCTTTTATAGGACATTGTACAAGTAGTTAGACACTCATCTTTCCCTTTCAGGAAGCTTTCAAGGTCTGTGATTGCTGCCACTCTTACTTCGTGGCCAGGAGATGGGAGTTGGGAGGTGACTCAGGTGGGCAGTATCTGTTCCAGCTGCAGTTTTTCAGTGAGTACAGGAATAATGAGGTTCATCTTCAGTCACATATTACAGTGTAGAAGGAGAGCTTAGCACTCTTTTGACTGAAGAACTGCAGTTAGGTACTTCTCTGACTAATATATATTTCCTTCCCTCCCTCACTAGGGATTACAAAGTCACACCTAGAAAGCCTGAGAGTAAAAACAATGTAGAACTGCAATCATAGTGTTTTACTCTATACTCTGTGATGCAGAATATCAATGATTACAATACTTGTTGCACTGGTTGTTGCTGTTCCTGTCTTCAAGTTGCTTTTGACTTATGGCAACCCTAAAGTGACCCCGCCATGAGGTTTTCTTGGGAAGATTTGTTCACAGGGTTTTTGTCATTTTCTTTCTCTGAGACTGGGAGAGTGTGACTTGCCCAAGGCCAACCAGTGGGTTGCTGTGGCTAGGTGGGGATTTGAACCCTGGTCTCCCACAGTTTTAGTTCAACAATCAGACCACTGCACCACACTAGCCCTTTACAACATGTTTTTTTTCTGAGTATGTTTTAAATTTCGGAATGATATATAAAGTCTTTCAGACTGCATGGTGCTTCCCTCTAGGCTTTTGCTGCAATATGGGAATCTGATGGCTGCCAGAGAGATGGGTGTACAATGAAAGTCAAGATTTTCACATACTTTCTTCAGTCATCTTACAATTATGGTAACATAAATACATTTGAATGTCATTTGTGAGAATGATCTTGAAATTCTCTTCTCCTCTGAAAATGTTTTTAGAAAGAAATTTCTATCTAATCATTAGATTCTAATGGGATAGAAAGTGATAATTCAGTTCAATTTACAAGAAGTGTTGGGACAAAGAATTTATTAATCCAGTTCACTACAAGATACATTTGCGTGCTCCCGATTGTTTCTACTGGAACTGCCTTACTAATTCCTTTAGACATGTGGCATATAATAGGTGTTCAGACACTGGAAGTTCAACATAATTGTACATTTTCAATCCAGGCTGTTTTCCATGTTGTGCAGAGTTATTAGCAAAAGCTGGCTTACTGCAATAAATACTGTGCAGTAATTCCACAGACACTGAACATAACAAGGTGAGATCTTTATTGGTGCCAAAGAAGAGTCGTAAGCAAAGTACAACATTTCTCACCAGCCATTAGTTTTGAGTGTGTCACTTGTAAATGTAGTGCATGGGAAATAGAAAGAAAGCCATTTTTAAATTCAATATATTGTGTACATTCCGTTTTTAAATAGCTTTCCCCTACATTTGGTCTCAAGTTATCAACATTCACAACATGTACATTCTAATCACTGTAGCAGTTTCCCCATTCAATTTACAACCATAGGAAATGCAAAAACTAATTTAAGTATCACTTGAGAAAATGGCTGAAAGCTCTTGGAGTGAGAGACAGTTTTCAGAAGAGCTATGCCTCAGAAGCTTCTGTGTTTACTTGGAGGTAAATACCACAGAGTTCGGTGTGGCTTAGCTCTGAAATAAACACGCACAGGATTATAGTATCAATTTAACTGCTGGAAATGTGTTTTGCTTGATAAATGAGAGAACTGAATACTGTTATGGGGTAATGAAGATATATGACAAAAATGTGACCACATTTGAGGGCTTAAACTTTTGCAGATTTCATTATTCATGGATTTGAGTAGTAGATTATCTCTAGGAAGCTATAGACCTCTAGCATGGAAGATGTCCATAGAATGTCCTCCAGCAGAGAAGTTGACCATCCAGACTGGAGGTCCTAGAGATTTCTATAGATATGTTCTGCTATTTTGCCCTATGTGAAGAGGTTCTAGGCCTGTGCAATAGATGAACAACATGTTTCAATACTCATTACAAAATTAGGGGGTGCTGGCAATTCATTTCTTAACTGTTACTAAAATATCATAAGTGTCTATTTTGTTACAATAACGAAGTCAACAAATTCTTCATTACTTTTTGTTAAGTAATTGCGCAAGTGGGAGGGGAGTTTGGTGAAAAAAAGGCATACAGGATGGCTTGTGGTGCCCTGAGCACCCTTCCACATTCCCCCACCATATGGTGGGCAAAGGACAAGCTCTCCCTGTCCCTGTCCCTATCAGATGGGAGAAAGGGTGGCAACGCACACTGTCCTGCTGCCCTTACTCCCATCGTATGGGGAAAGGGGGAGGAAAGTGTGGGTAGCTCTGTCAAAAGTGGGAGAGAGAGGGATGCTTGGATGGATGGCCAGGCAAGGAAGAAGCCCTTTCAGCACATGGCTGGACCAGAGAGAGAGGCAGTTACAAAACTCATCTGAAAGTCATAGGTCAGTGTTTTTATTCTTAAGTATTTTGCGTGGTCACCCCCTGCATTTTTATTCTCACTTCATATGTACAAATTTAATTAATTACAAACAAAAAAGGAATAAAAAATGAAATTTTGCACAGCCCTAGTGCATATATTCTGTGCTTCCAGCTTTACATGTATGGACACACACACAAATGCAAGTAATTAAATGATCCACTATACAAATCCTAGGATTTCCCAAAAGCCTTCACTTCCACAAAAAGCTTGTGACAGTGCTCTATTACTTGATCCGCTACTGCCATGGGATTTAACAGGCAAACAATTCTGGGAAAATCTTCCTGAAATTCGGATTGACTTGAATGAGTACAAATGTGTATCTCATAAGCATGAGGCAAGATTACATGGATGGCTCATTCACTGCCAGCAACAATGCTTACATTTACACCAACTAAATTCCCCTTGCTTGAGCTATTCCATATATTGTGCAGTAATTATCCATTTAGCCAGCAGATGGCAGAGAAGCTTCATTTTTAATTTCAGAAGGTATTAATTTATTTATTTTTAAAAGGCAATAGTGCCAGCCCATTTTCAGAAATTAAAACTTTGACAACAGGTGGGAAGTATCGTGGATTCATGGTTACATCTGTGAACAAATCTGGGCATATTTGTGTGCATGTCTGAAGTGAAGAATACCTAATCCCTGTCCTTCGCAATCTTACCTTCACAGGTGCAAAAATTCATTTTTTTCATCATAAAACAGACACCTTTCTCCAAGTACTGCCTTTATTACTGCCAGCCCCATTACATTTTTATCTGTTTCCATGCTTATTATGATATAGTCAGCCCAATCTTGGTTCGATCCATTTACCCAGTCTATTCACATTTCTGTTTCTCCTTTCTATCAGAATTTAGGAAAACTGGCTCTCTCACACTATAGGACTAGAAAATCATATCAGTATACAGTTTTGAATTCACTTATTGTAGTTTTGAATTCACTTATTGCTAGGAGATGAAAATAATTGCTAAAGTTTACTTTCCCCACTTGCTTATTTCCCTTGTTCTGTCCTGATATGGGGAGGTTCTGTGGAAGGGTTTTGCCTGCCTGCATGCATGTAAGTTACAACTTGTGGTAGTGCCAAAGATTTACACTCAAACCACTCCCAGCCCCAAAACCTCTGCCGTTTTGCAGGGAGGATAGTGTTCCTCCACTCCAGCATTTAGTAGTCAATCCATAGTGCTTTTTAGAGATATCTATCATTACATGAGAAATGCACCTCAGTGAACAAATGATGAGAACAGCAGGTAGACAGTAAGGTGTTGGACAGGTATGTGGTTGCTTCCTAGGCTGTTCTGTTGCACTCAGATACAGGGGACACTAACACTTCATGAATGTCAAACTAGGGGCTCATCTATACTACATAGGTTAGCCTGGTATAAATCTACCCTCAGAGAAGCTCTGGATTCAGCACTTACCTGCTGAATCCAGGGCTGCTGTCCAGATGTCCCAGAACCACACTAGCCCTTCTAGGCTGTCACCATCTCTGTTTCTGTTTCAATGCTGCCACTCGTAACTGAATACAGATCTCCACCTGAGCACCTTGCTGCCATCACCTCTGCTAATGGTCAAACATAACCAACAAGGAGAAGAAGAGAGCAATCCTCTCATTCTTCCTGGTCATGCAAGTGTTTATTTTGACACCAGCAGAAGTGACCATAGCAACCAGTGTTTTGATGGAGCTTTGTGGCCAGCTAGGAGCAGTGGCAACAGCAACATGGATAGAAATCATCCCTTTTACCCACGATAATCAGCACAGTGAAATGGTAATGATGGCAGTATCTGTCTGTCCTGACTGCAATGAAGCTGTAGGATACTAGAAAACACGCCAAGATACTCAATGAAAACTACTGTACTTGTGTCTGTGTCTTCAGCACACCTCATTGTTTAAATTCAAGTGTACAGCCTGAATGTCCATGCTGACTAAAACACATAAAGAGACTTCTGCAACTCACCCATTAAAATGTAACAATATGGAGTGGGTGGGTGTTGAAAAATAATTTGTATGAAGAACAATTGTGCTAAAAAGAAGATTAGAATTCAGATGGCCAACTGATAGGTGCTTTAAAAAAATACTATCTTATGTCTGTAATAATGTCAGAAAGTTTGTTATATGTAGCCTATGGCCATACAGTTAAGAGCACCTGCAAGCAAACCTCCCCTGTACACACTGTTCAGGAATTCAAAGAAGCAAATAAACACTAAGCTTAATATTGCTGGAAGCAACAGATACTTTCCTCCCCACATATGTGCAGACATGATGTGTTAAGCTTTTAACTAAGCAGCTACAACATGACTCCCAGCCCTCTTAACCTATGCACAAAAGAAATTAGCTGCAACTGTGTGGGAGAAAATGACATCGCCTGTGTATAAAATGAAGACATTGTGCAAAGTGTATGGGTGTGATGGCGGGGGGAGGTGAGATTGAATTTGCCAAGCAAACATTGTAATATTCTCATTTTCTCTTTGATTTGTGTGTGGGTTAGATTCATAAACAGCTGCTCAGTGCTATTAAATCTCTAACAGGCAGTTGTTACTTTCTCACATCCATCATATTAGGAAATGAAAATCTCTCTTAATGGAGAGCTTGGCCTAGCTATGGGATTAGTTAACAATGATCCATAATCTCAGCTTCTTTTGTTCAGGGCACAAGTTGGCAAGGCCCTTTGCTTTGTTTAAAGGAAATAACCTTGAAGTATCCTTGATAAGTAGAAAGCACCACAGTGACTGTCACCAAATATTCAAGCAGCTTATTGTGGAAAGCAGCACTCCTTAGACTTTTCTAAGGATCCTGCTGTAATCTTGATTCTCTACCTCCCAAAAATACTACCTGGCCCATGATAAGCGCCTAAGGAGCTACTGAACATATGGGTTTGCAGATATGAATGTGTGTGTGTCTGTCCAACTTGCTGATAGGTACAAAAACTAGTTAGATCATGGCAAAAGGTTTAATATCCAGGCTAAGTTCAAGTTTGAGAGAGCCCTGGACATAGCATCATCTTAGGATGTCTATAGTCTATCAGTGCATGAGTGTGTCACAGTGGGTTTATCTGGCTGTAGGCATGTGGCAAAGGAGCTTGTAAGATCTCCTTTGATAATGGACCACATAGTGCCAGGTGCTGAAGAGGACCTTCAAGACCTGTCCTTATATCCCAGGTTGCCAGCACCCTATACGGCTTGACTCCAAGTTATTTGAATGACTGTATATTTTTCTTAGGACACTGAGATCATCTGGGAGAGCCTTCTCTCTGTCCCACCACCCTCTCAAGTGTGTTTGGTGGGAACAAGGAAGAGGACCTTTACAGTGGCTGCTCCCAGACTCTGGAATTCCCTCCCATGAGAGACCAGGATGGGCCCATGCTTGCTCATCTTTTGCAGGCAGGTGAAAATATATTTCTGTCATCAGGCATTTGGGGCAGGCTTCTGGGGATATTTTGGTTGGGGTTTTGGAGCAATGTTTAATTTTATTTGTATTTTAATTGAATGCTAACTCTATTTTAATTTTTGTATCCACTGTACAAATATTTAATTGGTTTCATGTTAAAAATCAGGATAAATGCTGAAATAAGAACTTCCTCATCTAAATCACAATTTAACTTCTTGCCATGGTAGATATAATGATGATGGTCAGTACTTGAGATTGATGTGCCTTCAAGTCAACTCTGATTTCCAGCAATCCTTATCATGAGGTTTTCTTGGCAAGATTTCTTTAGAGAAGTTTTGCCATTGCCTTATTCTACAGTTGAGAGACTGTGACTTGCTCAAGGTCACCCAGTGGTTGTTTGTGACGAAGCTCTAGTCCTGTTCTAATACTCAAATCATTGCATCATGTTGGCTTTCTTTACAATGACTAAAAATGTTCATGGAACATGGAGCTATCATCAAATATTCTCTATAAAATACAGCTTTTATATTAAAGAGCAGTATATATCTGGTTTCTAGTGTTTGGAAATAGCAGGAATGATGGCATTCCCTTCATGCCCTGCCTGTGAATATCTGAAAAGCATTTGGTTTAAATCAGACTGCTGGACCATGTAGGTTTTTATCTAATCTGACCAAACAAATCTTTATGTTTGTATTTTCAGAAGACACAGGGTGAAATAGAAATGGAGACTCACAGTTAAGTCAAGGGTTGTTGCTTCTGTAATTCCACAGTGACACCTTATTAGTGACCTCTCTCATTAATGGGGTTAAATGTCACCACACAGGGCTAAAAAGCCAGAATATGTTTCCAGTTTTTTCTTTAATGCAGAAGAAGAAGGAGGTGAGAAATACCTTTACACGAGGAGTGGCATTGTTATACAGATTATTACATGCAGACAGTGGGGAAGAAGGAAATATTACAATAATTGCCAAAGTTCCCACCATAAATTTGTTCACTCCAAAGTTTATCTATATCTTTGAAATAATTCTCCTCTAAAAATAAGGTTTCTGAATCTTTCTTCTTTAAAATTAAACTTTCAGGGTTCTGATTTTGAATTGCACTATGGAAGATCAAAATACTGCATAGAAATCCTTAGTTCATTTTAAAAGTACTTAACTGTAATTCCACCCCAAGGATCTACATACTGTATGAACTATATATTTAAAAAGTAATTCCCATTTTTCTGTTTCACAAAAATAATTCAACTAGTTTATTTTATTTGTAACACCAACACAAAAAGAGCAAGCATTGAATGCTAAAGGCCTTTTTTGTTCACTTCTTCCTCAGTTCAATACCCACAAAAGAGAATGAGTTGACAACATGAGGAACACTTGTACCAGTTCTTAGTAAAGTTGCTGCTTGGCCAACAATTCTCAGAGCCCCACAAGCAATATGGACATTGACTCTGCTGGCTGAGTGAGAACTAGAAATGGACAGAGGGGGAAAAAAAAGAAAATGACAGAATACCAGTTTACCATCATACTAATATGTCAACTATTTTCCTGGCCTTTCAGTATCTTAGAGAATTATGTGTGTGCGCGCGCATGTATATGTACCTTCAAATCACTTGTTTACTTACAGCTATCCTATGAATTTCATAGGGTTTCCTTACACAAGGACTACTAAGAGGTGGTTTGGCCAATTCCATCTTCTGAATTATAGTCTAGCACCTGGTATTTTCTGCAGTCTCTCTTCCAAGTACTAATTGATTCTGCTTAGCTTCCAAACATCAAACTGGATCTGTTGCCTTTAGGGTATTTAGGACCTTTCAGAAATGGAAGAGGGGAGAATGAAATAATCAGGAGAAAGATGTGAAAAAGGTAAGTAATAAATAATATGATATGTTTATTAGGCCTGTGTGATCAATGAAAAAAACGTTTCAATGCTCATTGCAAAATTACAAGGTGGGGGAAAATAATTTCTAATTTTTTTCTGAAATTGGGCAGGATCTGTAATGAGTTAACTATTTTTGTTACTTTTTGTTAAGTAATTAATTGTGCCAATGGGGAAACTTCAGGGGTGCCTTTCTCTCTCATTATTATTAAGGGAGCTATTGGCAAGAAACTTGCTACAATTATAGAACACATTTACCACTGGTATCCCATAAAGTTTCAGAATAGTTCACTTATCCATGGATTTTGGGAAATTTTCAAAGTTTTTACAAACAACATTAAAAAAAACCTACAAAAGCTATTTCCTTGAATTTTCTGAACAATGACATAAGCTAACAGGGATCACCCCCCACCCAAGTTTCAGAAATATTCATACATCTACTGATTTTGGGGAATTTTTAAAGGTTTTGCCAGAAAGTCTTTTTCTAAAAAGAAGCCACAATAGCTATCTCATTGAATGTCTCTCATACTAACCAGTAAAAGCTCAATTTAGGGATTTATTTCCAGCTCAGCACTGACTTACTTACTTGTACTGAAGTATCAGTTAGTCCTCCTCTTTTCAGATTCAACATTTTATTGGAAATCTGGCTGCTTTTAAAAGGAAAAGAATGTTTTTAGGCTTAACCACACTTGCACTGAAAATAAAACTGACTTTGATAGACTTCCAGCATTACAGAATTCAAATAAAAAAGGATTGGGTAAGTTTTGATTCTTAGGTTTTTGCATGGGCGCCGTCCCCCTGTTTCTTAATATCCATTTATGGATATAAAACTTATGTATTAGATACGACTTACTAAAGAAAAATGAAGTTTTGCACACCCCTAATGGTTATACACTAAAGTTCCCTATCATAGTTCATCACTTAGTTTATATTGACAATCACGAATTCCAAGGATTAAATATAAAGATGGGTGAGTAAATCGCATTTAGGTAGTTTCCCTTTTAAATTTTTAACTGTAATACATCAGGAA
The DNA here is from genome assembly GCF_037176765.1 of Anolis sagrei. Taxonomy (NCBI): domain Eukaryota; kingdom Metazoa; phylum Chordata; class Lepidosauria; order Squamata; family Anolidae; genus Anolis; species Anolis sagrei. Next base: position 38,395,010 of record NC_090023.1, on the reverse strand, counting down.
GATCTCACTCAAACATACAAAGTCAGCTCCTTATGGATATCAAACTCCTAGAGTTTTCTATTATTTTATTAGTTACATATTATGTGTTGTGGTACTATAATCAACGCAGAACACATTTAACAATATCATCATGGGACATTTTGAATGAAATAACAAATGAATACAAAATGCCGATGGAGCTCTTTTATACCCAAAGAACAATTTTAAAACACAAAGTAGTAATGAGGGAAGAAAAATTCTGCAGATCTGCATTGCATCACTAAGAGATGTATCTTTCTTTTGAAATGAGACTATACTGTGCAATTACTCCAATTAGAGTTAATAATAATGTTCAACAGTTGTCTTAATTTACCTTGAGTGAACCAGATATACAATTTTTGTGTGTTGAAAGCATGCAATGGCACTAGGGAAGAAGGTGGGAAAGGCTTTTGAAATAAAGAGTGACGTTATATGCATTCCTGCATCAGCTTCTCCCAAGAAACTACCAATGATGACAACAACAACTACTACTACTACACACAAACATACTTCTACAAACGGTATACTTCACTTGATTCATCCTAACCTATTTGATATTGATATAACTCTTTTGAGGAGCCAGAAAGGAAATATTTTTACTTCAAACAGAAATTATAGCAAGTGCATGACAAATGCTATATAAATATATGCCTTCTCTAAAACATATTCTTTTTTCTGTATACTTTTTATACTTTATGCAACAATTGAGGCAGATAGCATAGTAGCAGTCTAAAGTGTCTAAAATCAGCACAAATTACAAAGATAAAGAAGTGCAGGGATGATGAGTGAGCAATCATTATCTATATTAGACAGAGAGGACAATTTAATGGAGATGGGGAGGGTGAATCTGTTATGGCCAATAAAGATTTATTTATTCATCAAACTCAATAGTGATGAACACATGATGATATCCATAAAATAAAAACACTTTTGCATTGTTGTATTAGGGAAAATGAATTTGTACTGGATGGTGGTAATATAAAGAATGTTCGCATTGTTTTTTCATCTTCCTTTAATTGATTTTTCACCAATGAAGAAAATATAATGCAGTGGGAGAATTGCATGTCCCTATGAGGTAAGAGGCCATGCTGATGGCTGATAGGGTCTCCCATATCAGACAGGCCTGGGCAGTAAACAGTAGTGGCTAAAGGAAGGGCACTGATGGAGGATCTTTTCGAGACAGTGGCAGTGGTACCATAGTAAACACTTGCTAGTACTATGCAGAAAGAAGCACAGCAGACTCATTTTGAATGCCTTTTACCACACACACAAAACCCTCATTACATTGAGATAATCTAAAAAGAAACAAGAGATGTTGCCAGGAAATAAAACTCCCACATTGGATGGCACTCAATAAGCTACTTTGGTAGTCTAGAGCAAGGCTCCTTAAACTTTTCCATTCGCAATGCCTTTTGGCTGGATAATTTTTTTACGTAACCCCACATACACAGGTATATAAAATAAGTATAAAAGTAAAACATTTACTGATAACAAATCAACCTTTTCAAGGCTTTATAAACAGGCTGATTTTCCTTTTCATGAAGTACAGCTGAAGCATCTTCTGAGGAGTCCACAACAGTGATTAATATAATTGCCAAGTTTTTAAACTTTGTGTTTTTTTTAAATGCATTACAGCTGTACTGTCGGCTTGGTCCTGATATGATAAATATAAATAAATGAATTCATTTACAAATTCATGTAAATGACTAAAACAAACACTGTGATGTTCAGAAAATGTTTACTATTGCCAATTTTGGGGACCCTAACATTGAGCTAAATGGACCCCATTTGGGATCAGGATGCAAAGTTTAAGAAGCAGTAGTGTAGAGGACCCATAAGAGTAAATCTGAGATTAATGATGCAACTGGACTCAAGCTTGAAGAACATCCAGTTGCTGATGTGTTTACAGGTCAAAGGAACATTGAAGCTGGAAAACATATAGGAACATGGAATGTAAGAAACATGAATCACGGAAAGTTAGACAGTAGAACAAGATATGGAATGTATGAATGTTGTAATACTTTAGATGCTACAAGTTGATTTGATAGCAGTTAGCAACATTTTTTATCTCCTACAGGTAACAAAAAGACATTTTTGTTTCATTGTTAGGAGCAGCATCAGAAAAGAACGGAATTTTAAACAAAAATAGTATTTTTCCAAAACAAATCATAAAATTTGTGAAAAATGTTCCAAATATTGAAAAAAAATCTCATAATTTCATTCAGCATTGATTTATTAAAACTGTTCATTCTTGTATGCCCATGTTAAAGAAGCAAATGTTTGCATTTTCCCTGAATGCAGGGAATTGTAAGAATTTACACCTATCAAAATTTTATGTGCTTCAGTTTCACTTTTCAAAATTGCACGTGATTGATATACACAATGAAGCTGCATAATGCCAATACAAAAACCAGTTCTATATTCAAATTTTACTTATTAGAACTTAGAATTCTGCAATGATTTCCTAATGGATCATATCCAACAGAATATTAGAGCAATAGCTTTATCGTGCTCTCAAAAACCAAACATATACTCACAATGTCAGCCTATTACCCATTTCAACAAGATGTCATGTTTTCCTTGCACACCAAAGACAGATGGAACAGACTGCTATGCTGCTATGCCACCAACCAAGTGGTTCAGGCACATATCTCCCTGTTATGTACTTTGCTGTACATATCATTCAAACATCTTGAAGTGCCTTCATGTCCCATCCCCTATATTTCTTCTAGAAAATATCAGAAATAAAATGAATGGCCATAAACACACTGTTGGGTCAAGCAGGACTTTTGTATGGCTGTTCTTTAAAAAAAGGTTCAATTTGGCTGACAATAGAGGAGACAATGAAAATGTCAGGCTTTAAAACTGTGCGGATTGTGTGTTTTGTTGGGAAAGAGTGCAGAGAGGAAAGAAGGGCTTCATTGTACACAGTGATTCCAAATAACTTGCTAAGACTTTTGCCTGTGGGTCTGTTGTAATCAATAGTTTTGTATAAGATTGATTTACTAATTAGAATCTGGACACACCTTTTCAAGATGTGACACTGATCTTAGTTTCCATTATTCTGGTTATCATTTCTGCAGCAAGATGAAAGTAGTCTTAGGCAAAGATTCCATAGAAGGACAGAAGATTTTTTTTAACCCAATATTATGGTGCTACCTTTTAAAAAAGGAATATTCACAAAACAAATATAAAATATGGTCAATTTTCCTCCATAACACTGATTTCTGCAATCTGGAAAAAAAAAGATAAACCAACTCTACATGGTTGCTTAATTTTTATTTAACTGAGATTTGATTGCCTTCTTAAGTAGCAGGCTTTGTATACAATTTATTATAAAAGTAGGGCACCGAGAGTCAAATCAAATACTAATCAATCAACATCTAAACAGAAAGCAATGAATATTTGGTAATGGCTGTCATCACTAGTATAGGTTGAGTATTTCTTATCCAAAATGTCCCATGTCACAAGGGACTTCAAAGAAATATACAAACTGGGATCCAGTAAAAGACTATTTCAAACAACGGAAAATAGAAATTATCATTTAAAAAGAATAAATCATAAATAAGGAAGAAAGAGAGGGGAAGCAGATAAATCCTGAGATACAGATAATTTTGAAAAAATAAAAAGAATTTAAAGACCACCAAAGACTAGATGGAAGTCAACAATATATTTTTTCTTTTTTCTTCTTCTTCCTTTTTTTCTCTCTTTTTAAAATATATTTTTGCTATTTTTTATTTATTTTTTCTTTATCTCTCTCTCTCTCTCTCTCTCTTTTGTTTTCCACATACTCGGGTCTTACTGTTGTTACTTTCCTATCTAAACCAAATATGTTCTCCCACTTTCTATGTTATGTCCTTTAACCTTCTTAATAAAAATATTTCACAAAAAAACAAAAAACAAAAAACAGTTGTTGCTAGCTAACCAGGTAGTTATTAATCCAAATGAACAATTGAATTTCAATGCATGGCTAAGGACTTTGATTATATTTATTTCTATAGGACTTTAATTGTCTGACCCCACTTTCTGCCCTTTGACTTTATACTACATACTTATCTTCAGCATCTCTATTTCCAGACATATACTAGGGAGAAAAATACCACTGAGTTCTTATCTGGTTCATTCAGTTTGCAATGCATCAATGTCAACAGATTCTGCTCTGTCATTTCATTCTTCTTTCAAATGTACCAAATCAAAGCTGTCCCAAGCAGCATGTTTTCTTCAACTTTGTTGCCAAGACAGAACTCATCTGCTGCAGCTTCTTGCTCACTTGAGATATGATGCTACAGAAATATTTTCCCCCAGACTCCTTCTTTCCATGTATAACTCATGCCTGTCTGATCCATCTGCCAGATGTGTCTAATATACACAGAAAAACAAATGCTAAATGCTGATGGAAATACTGCAGAGTGTACAAAGCAAGACTTAAAATATAACACTGCAGCTCTTGCCAAGACTATCACAAGTATTCTCTCTTGGTCTTCCAGCTATACCCTGATCAGAGTGCATGGATTATCTCAATGCAGCACACTCCTTTTCCCAGTTCCCATCATGCTACTACTGTACTTGCTCTTTCGCATTCATGGTACATGTTCTGAAAATTTTGTATGTCTAGATTTTCATAAAGCTAAGATATCAATATAGAAAATATTTTCTAGGAAGGAAGAAGTGGCACAACCATTTCTTTAAACCACCTCCTTTGATACGTATTATGTACTAGTAACTAGGGATGTGTGATCCATTAAAAAAGGTTCAAAAGTCATTACAAAACTAGGAGGCGATGGCATTTCATTTCTAAAGTGTTTCTAAAGTATACTTAGTTAAAAATTCATTACTATAACATGTGTAATGAAATTTCATTACAATTTCGTTAAGGTAATCGCTCATAAATTACTATAATTGAGGCTCCTTTCTCCCTCATTTTTAAAGCTATTGGGGTGAAACTTGCTACAATGGTCCAACACATCTACCACTGTTGGCCCACCAAATTTCAGAACTTTTCACTTATCCATGGATTTTTGGGGAATTTTCAAAGATTTTGTAAATAACATTTTAAAAAACCTACAAAAGCTATCTCCTTGAATTTTCTATACAATGGCAGGAGATAACATAGGATTATTCCTCCCAACTTTCAGAAATATTCATACATTCACTGATTTTAGGGATTTTAAAAAATATTTTAATAAAGATTGTTTGAAAGCCACAGCTGTCTCATATTAGAAACCAATATTAAACCAATAATAACCAATTCCATGTTTTAATGGAATCATAGAGTTAGAGAGGACCCCCAGGAGTCATCTAGTCCAACCACCTTCTTCCAGGCAGAAGGGCATCATCAAAACTCTACTGAAAGATGGTAATCCAGCCTCTGAACTAATTAATATGCTTCCCCTATAGTATGGAGGCCATACATTTATGGATTTCTTCCCAGCTCAGCCCAGAGATTTACTTACTAGAAGCAGAAACCTTTTTGCAGATTCAACAATTCATTGGTACTCTCACTGGCTGCTGTTAGGGAGGAACAAATCTCTCTCTCTCTGCTACCCTGATTGGTGCTTTTTGATGATGATGCATTCTGGGAAATGTAGTTTAGAGCAGGCCCTTTTGAATTCTCTGGCATAGAGCTCCTCTCTTCCCAAACTACATTTTCCAGAGTTCTGTGCTGTTCCCAGCAAACACTGCTCCCCCCACCCCCGCTCCTAATGTCAAGAGTTCGTTAATTTATAGAAAAAGGAAGGCAAGGCACTAAGGTAGCCTTTTTGGCTTTGCTTTGCTTCCTTGTGCTGAAAAGGAAATTGAGTTTGGGAACCTTCTAAGATTTACAAAACTAAACGAAAACGAAAAAGTTTGGGATACACATTGATTCTTAAATTTTTGGTGCAGTCTATGCCCTCCTAGCAGATATCACCATTAAAGTACAAAGTTTAACATATTATTTATTTATTTATTAACTGCATTTCTATACCGCTTTTCTCACCCCTGGGGGGACTCCAAGCAGTTGATTTTTGATCCCAATTATGAGGCAAAAAAAAATGCACACGCCTATTGGTAACCTTACCATTAGACTGCTGTTTTCTTTGCGAAGCTGCTTTATTCTGTCTTAAAAACTGCACTAATATGGAATGTCACAGCCATACAGCTATACATATACCTGTATTTAAAATGACTTTAAAACCCCTAAACTGATTGCCTATTAGCTGCTGATCAGGTATTGGCGGATCATAAATATTCTTCCTGGGGCAAAGTACTCAAAAGAGTAGTGAAAATTCACTTGGGAGTATTTATCATTGCATCTGATTCCCATGATCAATTTCACTCTGGGTTCAAACCTGTTTTCAGGGCAGAATCAGTCTTAATTGCCCTAATGGATGATCGTCTTTGAGAGGAAAATGCAATATTACCTGCTTTAAAAAAAATCCCTTGGTGGTTTTTGTTACTGTCAGTCATAGTATCCTTCTGGACTGTTTCTGTTAGCATCGGTTTTGTGTAATGATAGCCTAGACACTATAGTTTACGCACTGATAACCTTGCACTCAGACTCTTGTGATTTTCTTTCTGGAAGGCTGCCCATGAATCTAGTTTTGAAACTCTTACTAATGCAGAATGCCAAAGCTATGATGTACAATGGGAACCTATGTTAAAAAGATCTATATTGACTGTCTATAAGCCACAGAAGCATGTCAAAAGTTCTGTTATTGGATTGCAAGACCCTAAATAATGCAGGGCCAAGATAGCTAGAAGGCCACCTTTTCATGTTTACATATTACATTATATAAAGTGGTGTATAAGTATTATTAATACATGAGAGAAGTCAATAAATATCCATCATTGTCATAGTAAATGGAGTTAGAAGGCTTGTCCCGTATCTATTTATACTTTCTGTATGTTGACATATTGCAGCAACCCCTAGGATTCTCACTATGGTGTTGATAAAGGAGACATCCAGTGTCAAGAACAAATGTTTTCACAGTTATAATGTCCTTCCAGTCATCTCAAAGCTTGCTTTTCCTCTTTACTTTGAAATCAGAAATTAAAGAAAAGGGCAAGAAATTGTGTGGTCCTCCAGATCATATTAAATTGCAACTCCTGAACACACACACACACACCCCAAGTTTGCTATAACAGTTGGGAAATACAGTCCAGCAGTATCTGAGGAACCACACAATTCCCACCATTGTTCCGATAGTTAGAATCATAGTATAATAGAGTTGGAGAGACTACATGGCCATGTAGTCCTGTCATAAATACTTTTAAAAACGTTAAATAGGTTCTTTTATTCCGCTTTTAGTAAGACAGGTTGCATTAGGCACTTTCAGAGAAAAAAATAGACACAGACTCCAGTACTAGGTTTTATAATAATTATATTGGTTACATAGAAAAAGGGGAATATTGCATTAACATTTACACATATACTCTAACATTCAATCATCATCCATTCATTCATCAAGCATTCTTACCATTCTTCTTGCTGAAGATGATCAGCTTCTTGAGAGGAGGCAGCAGTTCATGATGGCGTTCAGAAATGGTGTTCAGTTGATCTGACACCCACTCTCTGAGAGAGAAGGGTCCTTTTATGTAGTATTCCTGTTGATGTGGTTCTGAAAGTTGTCAATTACTGACAGACAGATTCCATCAGTTCTTGGACAGATGTTGATTCTGATTGATTGGCTTTCCTCATCCAGGAGCCCTGTAAGCATTTTTGTAAGGAGCCACAGTGTTGACTTCCTTACTTAAAAGAACCATTGTCTTTGGCAATGTAAACAAGTTGTTTTTCCACCAAGAGTTAATCAAGTCAGAATGTCAACAGTTCTCAAATCCCATCAGCAATTTTTAATTAGTCCACAAGTCCTTTGCCTCTGTCTTGTAGTTTCCAGGCCTCATTCCTTAGAATGGTATCTTCAGCCCAGTTGGGCCACATTCATACGCCTTTCATAAAATCTCACTCAAACCATACAGCATATTTTATCATGACAGTCCAACACTCTGCCATGCAGGAAAGCACAATCAAAGTACTCCTGACAGATGCCCATCCAACCTCTGTTTCAAGTTGATGTCAAACTTGCAGCTTCTTAGCTTTCTCCCATATAATCCAATGTGAACTGGGAATCAAGCATGCTAGAAAGCCCACATCTCTTCACCACATTTGCCCAAAGTGTATAAATGTTAGGTGTTGTTGTTGTTGTTTTGGTATACAACTTCTGTCATGCTCCAGCCCACATGGCCACCTAGTGCTCATACTGGCAAGGGGATGAGGTTGTGGAGTTATAGTTCTAGACAGAAGCTTTATCATATAACTGTGACTGAGAATGCAGTGTAACTTTTGGAAATGGCAAACGGCCAGATAATGCAAACAAAATATTATGTGAAGCCCTGTCAAAATGATCTGGAAAGATGATGAAAACAGCAAGAATGAGTCAAACTGATACAGAAAAGTGAATAATGATGAAGAAGCATTTGCTCAGTGGGACTAAGAACAGTTGTCATTCAAGATGATCACAGTTTAAATGATCTCTTCAAGTAATGGTAGAGCTATTTCAAGAGCCTCCAGAGCAGTTGATTTCTTTCAAATTCACACTGTATTGGGAGATACCTATAAATTATAGCTTAAAATAGAGGCAATGTAGTAAACTTATAAAGGCATCATTTTCATCGCAGTGTTAATCCAGCTGTACTTCAGCAGTAAATCACACCCAGTGGTGTAAAATGGTGTGACTTTTACAGTGCTAAAAGACCATTAAACCTGCTTTTGCAATTGCTGAATTAAAATTATGCTACTTTTGTAGTGCTACAATAGCTTATGAAAAAAGATAGTAACAACCCTATAGTAAGAGTTCTGTCATCCTGTTTTATGTAAATGACACTTCTTATGTTAGTACATTGCTTTAGCGCTATTACTTTATGGCTTTATGAACATCAGCTTTTCACAGGCATACTGTCACTGTGATTTCTTGGTATACAAAGCTGGGGTTACCTTTCCAGTGGTGGCTTCTACCCTATACATACAGCTGTCCTCATCCATGGCTGCTTAGAAGAACATGTTAAAACCTTGTGTGTTCTTAGTTTTTAACTTAGTTTTTAACTGAATCTCCCCTCAATAGAAAATTATGGTGTCTGTTGCTGATAGCCTTTCTGAAATTCTGTTGCATGTTTGAAAGGCAGGGAAAGGTATTAAATTGATGGAAATAGTGATGAAGATGATAATGGCATTCTGTATTGCAGAAGCGGATTTGTGACCTAGAATTATGGATGTTTGATTGTTCCATATTCACTAACACTACATAGCCATGGCACCATGTATCACAATCACAAATGCCCTCCAGGTCTATCTCCCAGGCAACAGTTGCACTAAATGATGGAGGTCTTATTCAGGTAGATATCAGAACGTGAGTGGATGATGTTTCAATCTCGCTCCTATCAGTTAGTAAGACTGCAATAAGGATTCATGATAGAGATCCTGCTTTCCTGCCAGAAGGAGCTGAAGTGTAATTGTCTTCCACCCCAGTCACCAGCTGAATAGACTTCCATTTCTCAGTGTGGCTGCTGCCAAATTGGTTTGAAGAAGTCAGGCTAGAAGATTCTTGGTTTGGGAGAGTTGGGATACATACGTAACTAAGTAGGTGATGAAAAATATGGTCAAAAATAACAATGGCAAGTAGTATTTAAGTATTTTATATTTAATATGGTTTTATTATAATTGTATTATGTTATATTGTAATCCATTTTGGGTAGGCTATGGCTTTGAAGAGTGACTATGAAATCATCTGCATAACCAACATCAAGAAACAACAATAATTCTCCCAGTTATAATTTCTCCGTGGAAAAATTACTTGTCAATACTTCATTAGGAAACATAGGAAACATAAGACTTCCATATAAGATTTTCACAATTTTTCAGAAAATTGTGCACTTACCTTACAGCAGTTTTTCATCTTCTCTTATAAATTACTAATCTGCCTGAGTGCATATGTGCATTGATTTTAAAAGTTATAGTACACTGGATGATAAGATTGTGAGCAAGCACAATATATGACTTTTGAATAGTATCACTACTAAGCATAAAATCTGTCTTGTAAGACATCAGACTTAGCTTCCAGTTTGCTGGTATTGTCAAGCTTGAATATTATTCTTGTCTCAACCTGGCAAAACATTTCAATCAATAGAATTTTGGTGCAACTGTAGTATTGCAGAAAGATTCCTTTTCATGTGATGTTTCAGTTAAGGTGCACATGTTCACATTATGCACAATTCACATTGTTAACCAATAAAGGGGGGGAAAAGATAGGAACAAAAAAAACCCATGTGGAAATCCTTGTGTACAATATGTCCAAAACAATAAGTCCAAATATGAAATACAATATGTATTTCAGATTTCCAAGTCAAGGAAAAGAGTAGAGCAGAATATGTGATGATCAGATTAGTTAACTCACAGAGAAATGAAGCAAAATATATGCCTTGAAAACATAACAGGTAAACATGATGCATACAAATTATGCTGCAAAATTTGTTTTGGAAGGAATCTCTAGTGCTACTAAATAATAATAATAATAATAATAATAATAATAATAATACTTCCCATCACATGACACCCACTCCCCAAAGAATATTGAATCATCATGCATATGTCCTACAGGGATGGGAGGAATGTGCTAGTGTTACCCAAAATGACATGGACTGCAGTAGGTAACACTTTGCAACATTTCTGTTCCATGTATATTTAGAAGTACAGTGACTACCTTTGATATTCTGCTGTAAATTTTGGATGAGGTATTAAAAAACCTAATCAGCAGGAAAAGGAAACAAACTGGGCAGAGTTGTTGCTCCTCCACCTCATCTACCTGGTCATGCAGGTGACTCTGCTAATGTCAGTCTGAAGTGCCCATGACAGCTAGGAGCTCTGCTGTCTTCTGGAAACAGGAATGATAAGGTGTCAGCCAGGGCCGTAGCCAGAAAAAAATTTCGGGGAGGGTTGACAATTTTGGCGGGGGGGGGGGGGGGTTGAAAGTTTCGGGCGGGGGTGTGTGTGAAAATTTCAGGGGAGGGTTGAAACCTGCCTCCTAGCTCATGCTGAAGCAAAGAGCACAGCAGGGGGCAGAGCAACCTTCAGTAGCCTGCAGCTCCACCCAGGCATGTAGCCGGGGGGGGGGGGGGGGGCTTGAGGAGCTTCACCCCCCCTCCCCGAAATTCTCATGGTGGTTCGTGAAAAGGCCTTACTGGTGCATTATTTAAACTGTTATGTTTATTCATATCATGATCTGATCACCACACTCAATATATCCCATATGCATGGGGGTATTGGAGTAACAATACAAAAGGTTTGCTAGGGTAGACCCTCTTTCACTCAGACTCAGCCCCCCCCCCGAATCGAAATCCTGGCTACGGGCCTGGCTCCACCCCTGTCAACCACCTCCACCAAGTCTGGCCTCCTTAAGGAGAGCATTCAGCACACACACCCCCAACTTGGTTGCTTCACTACATCGGCTATTGCTGCAAGTAATGACAGTGTGAATAAATTGTCAATATTTGCTTGAGATAGTGCTTACAGTTCTGGAGGGACTCTTAATTTTTTGCATCTTATAGACTTAGCAGCATGGGGATTTGGTTAACCAGTTAAAATTCATGAGTAAACCAGTTTTTTTTAAAAAAAAAAAATCTGAAACATTTTGGGCAGGGGGGGTTGAACCCCTAAAACCACCCCCTCGCTACAGGCCTGGTGTCAGCCAAATGTGCTGAACTGAGTTTGAACTAACCAGACTGTATACACTCCACTTCAGTGCTGCTGCAGGTTGGGAATGGAGTGTGTGGCTACTTCTGGGGCCAGTCTGAAACATTGCTCATCTGTATTGTTTGAAGATTAAGTGACCATTGTAGATAAGCCTTAAGAGGTTGTCATCAAGATCTCAATAATGATTCAGTACAAAAGCACTTGGACTAGATATGACACTGCTTGGCTTTCTGTTCATGCTCCTCAGGAAAATGATTAAGAGAGAACACATACCACAGCAAAGAACTGTTTCACAGATAAAAGGTTAATTCTTGATTTGATTTGTTTCAAAAGTATTGGAGATTTGAGGGGAAAGGACTGACTGGATGAAGGATTAGAGGAGCTCCAAAGACAATGATTACCAAGACAGATGATGCTTATTCACAAGAAAAATTGTGTGGTTCCTCCTGGAAATTTATCTGTTTGATTTTCTTGTAATCTCCCTGTTTCAACGTCATTGTGCAATCCATCTGCTCCAGTCAGTATACACCTCAATCTGTAACATACTCCGCCTCCCATTTTTACTACCGTGGCTTAATAAGGGAAAATATTCAGGTTAGAAGCAAGGATGGATGAAGAGCTAAGAGAGAATGGATAAAAGCTGCTGTGGAATGCACTGCATGTTAACTTGCAAGGAAGTAACTTGACAACCTTGAAAGGGAGCAGATCCCAATTGAAATTCATTACATTTAAATTAAATTTAAAGTCCATGTAAATGACTAACGTAGTTCAAGATATGTAGAATAGGAGAATAGCACAATAATGGGATGCATATCAGGCATTTTCATTTCAGAGGCAAAGCATGTTCACCCTGATATGAAACTAAAACACTCCTTACATAGTTGATTATTAGGGACACTTCTAAACAAAAGGCACTCATGTATAGAAACGAACATGCAGATTACAAGGTGATCTTAATGTACACCTGACACACTTGAGGGGATTGCTGTTGTTGTATCTATTGGTGAGTCATCACTGGACTGTCATGGTATATAGTTATAATGCTATAATTCTGCAGTACCTGTATGGTTGCTTCCTTTAGAAGCCTAAAATTTGTAGTTTGGTGAGGCATCAGAGGAACACTCTGATAGATAGGTATAAATGCCCCTCCCTAAACTGCAAATCCTAGGATTCCCTAGGGTAGAGCCACTGCAATTAAAATAGTATAAAAATACAATAGTTATGTAACATAAAAGACTCTAGGACCAGGGAAGATTTTCACTTGGGTTTGTTTTTGATAAGGATTTAGCATAACTACCTCATTTCTTAATGTTCAAAATAGAAATTCAAACCAAGTATGGGAGAAAATGAAACAGACTGATTTATCTGTCCGCCTTCAGGCTCCCAGATCTCCAAGCTTTTCCCTACATTTCCAATTTTCATGTGTCATGTCCAGACAGAAATCTGTACCTATTTATTTTAGGTAGTGCAACCTAAAGCATGGGAGACTTGCTTTTCTATTCACCAAAATTCACAGGTGACATATTGGGATGGAAAGAAAGTGGAGAAAGCAAAACTAACAGGTTTGTTTTTTTCAATTCGAAACATCCTGAAATTGTGTTTAATATAAAATTGAAGCCTGGCTTATAGCTTCTATGCATTTGACTCCTTTCTATGCATTTGACTCTCAGCTGGCATGTGAACTTACTATGCTGTGGTTGAAGATACCTTGGGCTTTCCCAGCTCTGGTTGTAGTCCTATAACAATAATTTTCAGCACATCCAGACTCATAGGAAAGCAGAGGTGAAATTGATAAGACTTTTTGTTCTTCCCATTTGTAAACCAAAGAAGTCATATACTTACACTATTTGCAATTTCAGACTTATTCTATGCAACAATATGCATGGCTGTTTTGAGCAGAAATCAGGACTTTCTGCATGAGAAATTATATTTTTTTGCACATAAACCAATATTTCTGCATCTAAATATTACTTTTCCACATAGAAAATGTTTTCTGTGCAGAAAACAGATTTATTGAGAATTTATTCTTCATAAAATTTATTAAGAGTTTATTCTACATAAAAATCACACATACATTGATTTACATAGAAAACAGAAAGCAGCATCTTATGTGTCAGAAATAATATGTGTTGAAATACTATTTTCCAAGCAGAAAATGCTATTTTCTATGAAGAAAAGATTATCAGCTCAAAATAGTCATGTTTAAATTTTGTGTAGAGTATGTCTGAAATTGCAAATAGTCTTTAAAAACTGTAGTGTTTGAAATTGCTCATCAATATTTTTAAGATAAAACTTGGTGAACATTCCCAACTCTACAACCATCTTCAGGAGGGAAAAGAAATGTATTTAGTGTTTGTATTTGGAATTGACGCGGGGGAGGGGGCATTCTGCCCTTTGCCTCAGGTAGCCAAATATCTTGGCCTGGCCCTACAAACAAGGGTAAATAGCTCAGTGACATTTCAGGGATAGCTAGAACTGAACCATTTATTTTTCTTGAAGCAAGTGACAGACCTCACAACTACTAGAGGAATTTGGAAGCGTCCATACCCAGCAGGGCTGGTTTCTGTATGTATCAATTCGAAGTCAAGCAGTAATTCACAGAATTTGCAAATATTGACACCACTAAATCAATAATTAGTACTAGATATGAATACATTTGGAATCTGAAATTAACCATACATTCTACTTGTAAATATTTGATTACTTTTAGTTACTTAGTGCTTTACATTTACTTAAAATATTTCAGCACTTTCTGTATCATCAACATTAGATCACAGTCAATAAGCATGTAACTACTCTTGGAAGTGATGCTATAATTTGTTGGAAATAAGGTGAAAAATACTGCAAAATATACCTCTTCATTTCATCCATTCCCTACTGCCTGGAAGCAGGGGGTTAGTTAGAATATTTTGTTTTATTGTTTCTAGTACATTACATCAAAATTGCAACCTTGCTGTTAAACAGCTGTGTTTTAAAAGCACTTCTTCTCTATTTCTCTCACCTGGTGGGTAAGAGGTGAGAGTGTTTGCCTAGCAAGCAAAATTTTGGTTGCATAAATCATGTAGGATGCACATGTAGACATGATTGAAGATCCTAATCTTTGTGAATTCCATTGTGAAATTATCTCAATTCCACTTCCTATTTTAGATTGTGTGAATCAGAGCATTATGCTATGAGATATCACATTTCTCCAGAATTTTGTAATGTTGTTCCTAGTTCAGAGAGGTGAAAAATATAGTTTAAAAAACCCCCAAAAAACCCAAACCACAATTAATGCCTAACATGTTTCAAAATATGTGTATTTGGATTAAAATATATTTATAAATATATGTTTTGAGAGGGAAATGATTTAAAACTGAGGCCAACATCTAACAATATACTTTAAATACTGCTGGAACTGGAACTTTCCACTACAGTTTTCCATACCGTCAAAACTCTGCTCCAAGATTTTTTCCAATTCTCCAGACAAGTTTGGAAAATATAACAAAATATGGCAAGTTGGCAGTAGGAAAAATGGAGGGAAAACTACAATCAAAACAATTGTGGCTCGGAGTTTGCAAAACCTGAGCAAGACAGTTGATGATGGGGGCACTTGTAATTCTCTCATTCATAGGGTCATCTTAAATTGAACTTGACAACAAATAGAAACACGCACACACACAAAACAAAGCACGTTTTATATTGAACTAGGGCTGCAAGTAGGAAGGGTAAATGTTGGTAAAAGCAAGAATCCATTGCAATACTCCATTGTATCTTGGCCTATATACTCAAGTGTACTTCTAAAAGAGGTTTTGTGGTTATTACTTTTAAAACATGCATAATAATAGCGAATAAATGTGAAACTGACATGGACTAGAAACAGATATATTCATTCATCTCAGTGTAGTGTGCAAATGATTTCCCACGAGATGGCTGGGTAACCAAGGCACTCTCAAAAACAGTGTCTTCCATAGTCCTACCTTTAAAAGGAATATTACCCACTAACTAATTTTCCCAGATGAGATCTTCAGAGGAGATGGGAAGCAATTTCCATAGTGATAGTTAACGAGGAACCTATCATATAACATAAAATATTTTACTGCAGTGTAAAGTAGTATCAGGCTTTGCTGCTGCTCTTTCATAATTGTCCCACCACTTCCACCACCTCCCCCCCTCCGAATAAAGAGCCCAAAGCAGCTCTAATAAAATCATGTGAACCAGCACCAAGAGAAGAGAACAGTTTGGATAATATCTTGAGAGTCATATGAGAAGGCAATCTTTATAAATAAAATTATTGCTTAATCTTTTCTTATTGCTCAGACTTCT
The DNA here is from genome assembly GCF_037176765.1 of Anolis sagrei. Taxonomy (NCBI): domain Eukaryota; kingdom Metazoa; phylum Chordata; class Lepidosauria; order Squamata; family Anolidae; genus Anolis; species Anolis sagrei. The sequence continues at coordinate 38,378,965 of NC_090023.1, read as the reverse complement.
TCAAAAATGATATTAACCTCAAGCTTCAGTTAATATTTAATGGAAAGAAAATGAGTAAGAGACTCCTGAAGGGTCTGGTTTTAGTTTTACTTTCATGAGAAAGTTAAGAATTCTTGAGCATGAAAATTGTTTGCAGCATCAAGGTCTCCATATGTAATTATCATCCCATCTGCATAGTAATCCAGTATGGTGGGCCAGAAGTGAGATATGACTGGTAGAATCATAAGATTGTTATAAACACTGGGAATTTTGGTGATTTCAACCCCTGCAAACATTTAGGCAAATACTCTGAGTAAAGCCTATATGGAAAGGCACCATGATCTGCAAGGTCACATTGGACTCATTCTAGCATGGAAAGTATAGTATTTTAAATTGGGAAATCTTCCTGCTCCTAATTTTGGACTCCAGTTCTCATCAACTTCATGATGGTGCAACCAATACCCATGAATAATGGGAGTTGTAATCCAAGACTATCTGGGGGGGGGGGGGCACATACTGCCTGCAATTTCTGGGACAAGAACCCAAAACAGCCAGAGGGTCAAAGTTCCCTACTCCTCCCATATATATATATATATATATATATATATATATATATATATATATATCCTATGATTCTGCATGTTCACTGTGCTACATATTAACTGTACCTTTGCAACAGTCTAAAACACTTGTGATTTTTCCTACGAGGTGAGAAGAGTTGCTTGCATATCTGTCCACAGCTTGCACTTAGAGATGTGTTGATTTACTGGCAAAATGTTGGAAAGTCTCATTCAGGCACAGATTATTTGTCTCCATTAATGAAAAAACGCAGTAAAAATTAAGCATGAAGAATGATAACATTGGAAGATGTAACAGCCTGCATTGACTAAGAGCTGAAATTCAGTGCCCCACATGATGTGTAACTAATCACAGCAGGCAGACATTCAGCTTGTACTTTCAGTATTAATAACATTTTTCTTCTGACTCATCATTAAGCCAGAGCGGATTTATTGGCTATCAGCACTGGTTTCCCTATGCTGCCAATATCACTGAGCATATCACCTATCAGCCAGCTGTTTGCCATGACATTTACCGGCATGACAACTCAAGGAGGATAGGTTTTTCACTTGAAAATCCCGCTGGCTTTCCAATCTGAATGCAATTCACTTCCTAATACATACACACACTATCCCATTCTTTTTCTATCCCTCTCACAATATTGATAATGTAATAACAAGGATAATGCTTGTGACTTTTCCATTGCGTTGGAGGGTGGTGGCTATTTTTTGTCTATCCCCCATCTCTTGCACATTATGTTCTTGATAATTTACATTCCACCCTTCCATATTCTTTTTTCCAAATCACACAACTTCCAATATCCTATAACTCAGTGAAAGCCTTTCCCCCGTAAAGTCCCTGGCCAGTATTTGTTAGTGTTGCTCTACTAACACAAATTATGTTGTGCTTGAGAAATCAAGTTTGACTCTGTGCACACAGGAGGAACACAATTCGCTTTCTCACTGAGCAACCAGTTGCTTGAATGGCAGCATGCCTAGGCATATGTGCTGCTGCTTGCCCAACTGGAAAAGCTAACATGACTCCACTAGCATGCTGTTTCCCCTTGCTAATGTCACATTTGATTTAGGCCTCCAAACACTATGGCATAGGTGGCTGTGCCCAGTAAAATGCCTTAGTTCAACATATGAAACATTGAGGTTATAAACAATTATCTAAATTAGAATTGTCACAGTAAGTGCATATAATGGCTTGTGTGAGTCAGACTCATAGCTCGTTTTTAATGCTCCCCAGTTCACAGAATTCTCAATGGGTGTCACAGTCATTCATGAGAATTAGCCAGATTCACTCACATTCATCTTGCATAATGACCTTTATTGCTCTGTTGCTAAAATGAACGTGAATAAAGCACACAGCTCCACTTAAAAAGTGATGCATATTTCCTTGTTGCTTCTTCTGGACAGATGCCTTTGTATTCACCTACATCAAAGATGGGGAAAGTTCCTTTGGGGAATTTCAGTAGACAGCTGACCAAAAAGCAAGTTATCCATGCTCTGATCTTACTTCCCATCCTTTTGATTTCATTTGGTTTTTAACATCAGCATTACAATATGGTCTGAAAATGTTGTGAGTGTTATGGTACTTAGTCATAGAAATGTAAGTAGGCACTAAAATCCCCACTGTCAGACACACTTCCAAAATGTTCTAGACTTTGCATACATCGATCAACAACCTGGAAGTACTACATTTTGAAATAAACAGTAATACAATGTTAATTAAGAAAAAAAGAAGCAGGATATACAAAGGAAATGGCTCCCTGTTTCAAAGCTCAGTACAAAAGAACTAATTTGTGTTAATGAGTTGAGTTGATGGTAACAGCCGTTATGACACTTTCTCCAATGTGGCATTTATGAGCCTGGGATTTGTCCAACATCTATTTTATTAACCAAGGACTGGGTCTCCTTAAATATATGTACAACAGTAGACAAGGTTCCCAAATGAAAGCAACAGGAAGCAGATGAGTCCAGTGGCAGAGTGACGAGAAGGAAAGAACAGGTGGCTTTGTTTATAGGTTTTCCCCAGACTCTGACTTACTCATTTAGCAGAGACTGAGATTCCATCATCTGCTAAGGCAGGGCAGTTTCCAGTTGGATTTCCATTGGAGATAAAGTATTTCTATTTTGTTTGCTTTTAAATGAAATCTGCTAGCTTTACTCTTGCTATCTAAAGAGCTGGCACTGTAGAACGTCAGATCAAGTGGGCCTTATGAGCAATTCTAATCACACAAACCCATTCACAAAAATAGAAGCAATGGAAGGGCCAAAGTATTTTGGACAGAGAAAAAAATCACCTCACTTTCTTTTTTACAAGAGAATGTCAAAATGACTCAGTTGAAGATTTTACCCAAGCTAAGTGAAGAAGAAAGGAAGGAAAATAATATGAGAACAATGTGATTTGTAGAATGATTTTTGCACACTCTAATTAATTACTTCAACAAAAAGGTCATTAAAAGGATCCCCTTTTTTGCAGTGACTAGTTTATAATACTGGTGTCATCCAAATAAAGAAAATTATCATTGATTATGAGATTAAATCGCCAGTGCCATATATTTAATTGAACAGTATTTGTAGAAAGTCTGTGCAGTTTTTTTTGTTATAAATCCAGTCTAAGGCTAATTAATTAACACCATGGTGGAACTTCAAGGGATTACATTTCCCAGCAATGGTGAGAACTGACTCCAAATAGGTAGTTTTTAAAAAAGGCTCACTCAGGTAAGCAGTCTCCTGTTGACAGCAAAAAATACTACGCTTTAAATCAAATATATTTCAAAAAAAACAAGGCACTCCACTGTCAGGCAGCAAAATGAAATGATCTACAGGGGGGAGAGGAGAGATGGGCAGGTTCTAATACAGCTCTTCCTATTTCTATGCACAAAGTTATTGTCATGCCCAAAAAACTGACTTTTGTCTGCCTTTATGAACATTCATGGTAGTTGGATATCAGCTTTGAGCAAAGATAATATCGTAAGGTGAGAGAATAAATAAGCACTTATTTATGTGTGTATGAAAATTGCTTTTAACAAATAAATTAGTTACTATTGTCCAATCTTGCTTGAAGTGATTAACACAAGCCTGCTATATAATGAAAGAACTCACATGATATCATTGTCCTGTGGTTTCCAAAGCTGAGATACCATTAGTCCTTATGGTCAAGCTATATATTCAGTCACTAAGATACACAAAGCCATGTCTCATTGTGATTGTGGCCCTTTCACTTCCAGTATAGATTCATTTTTCTGAAAGCACTGCCACATGAAAATATTTAGTTCTCTAAGCATTGTTCAGCTTCAGATATCTAAGGGTTGAATCCTATTTCAGAAATCAAACATGTTCAAACTGCCAAAACCTTTGAAATTACCTAAATGAAATAAAGGAGGTGAACTCACCACAGTTGTATTTGTCTCATGTGTCTCTCTGAGAAACATTGGACACAGAAAGATGTCCACCTTAAGGGGTTAATTTGTAGAATTGAATCTCCTCATCCGTCAACATTTATAGGAACACAATAGACACTTACCTAGGAAAAAAGACAGGGAGAGAAAAGTCAGTGTTGCCCTAAACAGAAGGAATGCTGTCATTTATAATTTTGATAGCACAACTTGATAAAGGCTTTGCAGCTTATTGTCACAATAAATCTATGAGGCCAGGCAGGTGAGAAGAAAGAGAAAGAATGGCTTGATCCCATTGGCTTTGTCGCAGGGGCTTCTGAAATATGAAGTTGTACCCTGAGAACTAAGTTTAATGATCTTCATCTCAGCCCCATGGATGCATTGCTGAACATAACCACTTTGTATTGTAAGACTGCATTTTTGAAGGCTCACACCCTACAAAAGCACAGCTCTGTGCATATACATCTACAAACACTTCTCCCCACTGATTTACAATGTAATTTTCCTGTCCAGAGTACAGCGAGAGTCGGGAGAGTAGGTGCAATCTCCTCTTGAAATCATGGAAGTGTTGTGGTCAATAATGAAAGGTTTTGGCATGGGCTAGAGGCCTGAAATACACCTGAACACTGTGATTATCTGCTTTCCACCTGTTTCTTCTAGTCCATTTATGATTTTGGAAGGGAAAACGTAACCTTAGCATCCCCACACCTTCAATGTGTTCAGAGCAAAGTGCTTATTTTATGCACCAACTAATTTATGAATCTGAGTATGAAATCTTCTGGGCAGGGAGAAAAACAACACAGAAGACAGAAAACTAAGAGGAACCTGCAAATGAATTCTCTCTGTGCAACATGTGTGTACAGTCCCATTAGCAGCTTCGCAGCAGGCAATCGATTAGGGAGGAAAAAATGGCTTTTTTTATGGTAATGGATTTTGAGACTCCTGGTGATAATTTATTTACTAGGAATTTTGCAGAGCTAGCTAGTGTGCTGATGAAAGCCTTCAAAATGGGCTCATTTTAAAATGAGCCCCAAAGAAAAAAAAGACAACGTTGTTATTTTGTAGAAATATTGTTATTAAATCATTTGAAATGTATTGATAAAAATGTGCTTGAGAGCTACACCGCTATAATTTATAATACAAATTACACCACTATTGACAAATGGCAATTTAATCTAGCGATTAACTTTAACAATATGGATTTTTTTGCTGCCTTTTTATTTTTTCTAGAGAAAACAAACAAGAAGAACAAACCAACCCCATTATCAAAAGTAGAAGAGGTGTGCTCCATACTGTGCTCCCTAGATACTAAAATAATACCAATGACCTTGCACTTATGTGGTTTCAGAGAGAGCACACAGCTGAAATTAACCTAACCAACCATTTTACAACCATTAGGAATGGAAGCCTCAGCTTCAGAAAAAGCACTGGCCATAATCATCCAATAGCAAGAAGCATGCTCTGCATTTAGAAATAAAATCCAGTTTCGAAACCTGCAATTTCCAAGAAGTTGTTGCAGTGCTGGAAAGCCAGTGACAGTCAGATGGACCAATGGACCAGGTGACCCAATGGACTGTGTCACTGGAAGGCTGTTTTCCATGCCATTCCTATGATGTATATACCTTAAAGGTGGGAAAGTTACTTTTTGGAGTCCACTCCCAGATTCACTCAGCTATTGGTGGTGGTGGGTTTTCTGGAATATATAGTTTTAAATGTAATTTTTTTCTCAAGTTCTTCTCATGAGGAAGTATTGTCATTGCTTCTTTGTGGGGCAGGAAACCAATTTCAAGGGAGGGAGGGAAAGAGAAGCCAGGCCACATGTTTGCCTGAGATGTGGAACTGCACCAGGGATTTATTGTAAATAAATGAATATGAGAAAGCAGAGCAATTGGGTGGCATTGGCGGGTTTCACCTGCCAATTAAAAAGGGTGCTCCAGAATCAGGTGGGATAAAATGCAGCTATATGACATCATGCAGTGAGCAATTGACTACAGAGGTCATTATCCTGTGGTATTATTGCTTCACAAACTTCACGCAATAAAGTCTTTAAATTGTAACATGAGAGGAAAACTTCTTGACTTATGGCTAATTCTGTAAACCAGGACTTCTTAAACTTTTCCACTCATGACCCCTTTTTTCCATTAAATTTTTATGTGATTCTGGGTATAGATATAGCAATCAAATGTTTACTGATAACAACACAGCACAACGGATTTGTGTAAATATCTAGAACAGTCACTAGGTGACGTGAAGAAAACTTTTATTGTTGCCAATTTTTGGGGATCACAACATTGAGCTAAGGGGACCCCATTTGGGGTTAGGACCCACAGTTTAAGAAGCAGTGCTCAGCCTAGACTCCTCCACCAAATATCATTGCACATATCTCCTATTATCTCCAACCACTGACCATACTGTATGGAGGGGATACTGGGAACTGTGTGAGTATGTCTCCGAGTTACCTGCCAGCATATGAAGACCTCACTAATTTGCATATGAATACCTCACTAATTTTATATGGTTTCATACGAAAAGAGTATGCAGACATGGTTTGTCATTTTCTTCTTATGAAATATAGACTAAAGCAGGGCTTCCTAAACTTTGAACGCTTGTCTTCAGAATCAAAATCTAATGCTAAATCACTACACCACTCTGACTGTCTTGCTACGTTCCCCCTTCCCCAAACACAGAAGAAGTCCCTATTTGTTCTATGCAATAGTTATGCAGCCTTGCACTTCATCCCATACCCTTGTTCCATGGTTACAACTCTGCATGTACCCAATTGCCTTGTCCTATTGTTTAAAGCCTGGCCATGTCTTACAGTAGTTTACCACCATTCGGTTAATATGCACTGTTATATGAGTTTTAAGTTGTTGTTTTATATGCTTGCATATTTTGTTCAATTGTATTTTATATTGTGCTTTGTTTCATGTTTTGTTTTTAGGCACTTGTGTGTGTGTGTGTAAGTCGTCCTGAGTCCCATTGGTTATTATTATTATTTATTAAGGAGGAGGAAGTGGAAGGGAGTTTGAAGTTGAATCATTTGATGAAGTTCTGGATGAGAAAATGCTGGTTTTAGTTTGGCCAGGCACCCAATAACTTTGAGATAGGCTGACCTAAGATGACATTTACTTAGGACACCACAGGTTCTGTGTGTGAATCTCAGAAATCCATGCATCAACATTATACTGCATTATTTCACAACAAGAAACAAATTTGAAATATAAGAAAAACAAGATAGATTGGAAAACATGTAAAATATTAAATGTGGCACCATTCAGAATCTCCAGAGTTTCTAAATTCCAGAAATAGAAAGTCTAAGCTATGCAAAACAGACCAAAACAGAGAGGTGTTTTGCTGCTAACAAACAGAGTACATTGAGGAATTTTATCTCGAAAGTGGACTTCTTGAGTGACATCTTGTCTTATAAAAGGTACTACTACTGCTAAAACCTACTACTGCTGGACCTTAGGGAAGGCCGAGCGAAGGAAGATCGATGCTGTTGAACTGTGGTGTTGGAGGAAAGTTCTGAGAGTGCCTTGGACTGCGAGAAGATCCAACCAGTCCATCCTCCAGGAAATAAAGCCCGACTGCTCATTGGAGGGAAGGATACTAGAGACAAAGTTGAAGTACTTTGGCCACATCATGAGGAGACAGCAAAGCCTGGAGAAGACAATTATGCTGGGGAAAGTGGAAGGCAAAAGGAAGAGGGGCCGACCAAGGGCAAGATGGATGGATGGCATCCTTGAAGTGACTGGACTGACATTGAAGGAGCTGGGGGTGGTGACAGCCGACAGGGAGCTCTGGCGTGGGCTGGTCCATGAGGTCACGAAGAGTCGGAGACGACTGAACAAATGAACAACAACACTGCTATAACAGATTTCTATAAGTTACAACTTTGCACTCATTAAATAGAATTACAAGGTATTGCTGTATTACACTTGAAGATTCACATTAACTATTTCTAAATCATATTTTGACAAATACCTTGGCAGAGAAGTGATTAATACAGAATTATTTTTGTAATACTATTCTTTTAAAAAAATCAAGTATTTGTCAAAACATGATTTAGAAATGAATGTTTGATACTTTCTTTAAAATTTTCTCCCAGATTTCTATGAAGCTTTTTAAAACTTCCAATATTGCTGACATCCATGTATGCTGAGGTTCAGAATATGTCACAATATGAGAGGAGTGGATTTGTTCCCAATTCAAAACATTTATTCAGAGTGAAGGTGCACAATATTCATAAGCAGATCAGAACCATTCTTCTCATTAATTCTGAAGAGCCAGGAATCACTAACTTATTAGGCAGGAGAAAGTATGTTAAGAACATACACATAAGTACACAGAAAAAGAATCTTCTCAAGACAGAGTTGTGTTGTTAGAGTTGTACTCTGCCATGCTTACAGAGAAAACCACCCTCCCATGCTATTCATCCCACGTTTTCACTGGTGCTAATGTAACCACTATTTCCTACATATTTTGATCTCAATATCCTTTTGCCACCACCATAGCTGCTGTTGAGATTTTAACACTAGATATGTTAATTTTAATGAGGATTTTAATGAGTTTCAGCATACCACCATTTGTTATGCAGAAACATGATTGCCTTCTTCCTAGTATGAGTGCGTGGTTGTGAGGAGGTGGGTGGGATAGGTGAGAGGCCCTCTACAAACATATTACCAACAATGTCCCACTACTTCAATTCCTGGAAACCTTCCTAACTCCTGCTCTGGGTATTTTTTTAATTCTCTTTCCACTGCCCCGCCAGTCCAATCAAGCTTTATCACCTCCACATCATCTCTTAACATTCTCTTCACTAAGCTAAACATATCTAGCACCCTAAGTCACTTGCCATAGCACTTGGGCTCCAGACCTTTTACTATTTTGGTTGCCATTTTCTGGACACATTTCAGCTTGCTAGCATCTTTTTAGAACTGTGGTGCCAAGAACTGGAAGTATTCCAAGTGATATTTGATCAAAGCAGAGGACTAATTCCAGACAGCAGTAGCATTCCTGTTGAATACCTTGATTAAACTGAAGGGGGCTACAGGGTTTCATTTTATCCCCTGTGCTGGTCAACATTTACTTGAAATCACCGAGGAAGGACATAAGGGGTTTGTATGCTGATGTCACCCAGCTCTATGTTCCCCTTTCACTGGAGTTAGCTAGGACTATGAGGTGCTGGACCAGTGCTTGGGTGCTGTAATATGGTGGATGGAGGACAATAAACTGAAGCAGAATCCCGATAAGATGGAGGAATCTCTGGATTTGTGGTTCTCATAAAATTGTGTAAACAGCCTGTTGACGATGGGATTGCTTGAGTGTGGTCCCATATCCATCCTTGTCACTGAAGGCCCAAGTAGACTCTGTAGCATGGAGTACTTGGTGCCAACTTCAATGGGTACAAGAGCTGCATCCTTTCCTGGACACAGATAATGTAACCACAGTAATCCATGCATTGATAACCTCCCAGTTACATGGGGCTCTACTCTAGACTCTACCTGCAGCTGCCCTTTAAGAAGACTTGGAAGCTTCAGCTAGTGCAAAATGCAGCAGCTCAACTGATGACTATAGTACTAAGTTGCCAGAATATTATGCCAGTCACAAAAGAATTTCACTCACTGGCAATATATTTTTGGTTTTAATTAAGTCCCTAAATGTGTTGGGATCTGAGTACTGCTTGGGAGGCAGTCTTCCATGTCCTCCCAGTGTTTTGGGACATCAGAGATGGTTCTCTCAGTCACTGCATTCCAACTGCTTACCCTTGCAGGCCCAACTAGCACCAGTATTCACATCATTTCAGTGCAAAGTTAATTCCCCCCCCCCTCTCAATATGGGGGTGGGAGGTTGCTTTACCTCCCTTCTAGCAAAGGAAAGCTGGAAAATAGTCCCAGCTGGGACTCGATGTGGCTGGGGCCAGCATGGTCATGCTCCCTGCCTGTCTCTCCATTACAGACTTCTTCACTGACCAGTCCCCTTGCCCTTTAACAGTGTACTTTAAGAATTGCCAATGGGGCCAGGTAGGAATCTCCCCTGCCACTTATGTTCTAGGGGTTTTTTTTCACCTAACCTACACTTTTCAGCCCTGGGCAAATTGGGTGAGTGGGTGTAGACTATCATGCAGAAAAAGAGGGATAGGTAACATCTCATTGTGCACCTAAGGCATCCCTTTGTGATATAGGCCATGAATGGGAACCCTCACCTGCAGTTAAAATAATAATAATAATAATAATAATAATAATAATAATAATAATAATAAAGCTTTGTTTGTTTCCCACCACCATTTACCCAAGGGGACTTGGGGTGGCTCACAGAAAGCATAAAGTAGTGCAACAATATACAAATCAAACAAAATATAGAAAATAAAAAATAATAACAATAACATTAAACCAATTTTACTTAAAACAGGAATAAAACCCCTATTAATATCTACTATAAAACCCAGCAGGACTTGTTTAGAACAGCAGCACCAAGTCCTTTCTTTATTCCTATGGGAAATTTGTAAGGGGTGGGGTGCTAAATATGTCCCTATACTTGGTTTGGTCTTTCCTTCTCTTTCAGGCTATCCTTCAGCAATTAAATCCCAGCAGTTTTCTATGTTCTGGTTGCTCCTGAAGTTTGCTCTCCTGAGCCTCCTAGCAAGAGAAGAATAAGAAGCCACCTCTGCCGTAGGGAACTCTTTCCCTTCCCCTCAAGCCTTCGGACCCGGGACATCAGTGGGCCTTCATCGCAGGCTCCCACAGCCATGGGGGGTTCTTGGGAAAACATGAGGAGCTCATTCCTCATGGAGGGCCCATCACCACCACAGCGGAGTTAACCATGACACCACTGCTTTGCCTCATTGCTCTCCTGTGTGAACTGAGGTGAAGGTGAACAGTAATTGCCTTGAGCGGGGAAAGTTCTGGTTTCAATATCCTCTGGAATTGGGATGGTATTCTCCATCCATTTCCCTGAATGGTCACCCTGGAAGCAACTGTTGGTTGTAGTTGGGGACCATGATGTCTCCCCCTTGATAGATGAGGAGTAGATCTTGATAGATGAGGAGTAGGGTACTGCCTCAGTTTTATGACACACCAAGTCCATGCCCTTAAATTGGTTGGCAGTTCACACAGAAATTGATTGGTAACATTTAACAACATTTCCCCATAGTTTAACCCACAATGTTGTGTTGACTCAAATTTCACTGGTTTGGGAGCAAAATGGTTCTTTATCAAAGACCCCAGACCTCATTAACACGTACCAAATTCAATGTATATAGTTTTACTTAAAGAACACACATATTTAATTTTTTTACATTGTTGTTGTAATTTAATTTATTTTAGTTGATTTAATTATTTTATTCTTTTAAATTGTATAACTTGTTTTAATGCTTTTTAAAAGTCACCTTAAAATCATTGACAAATATTTTCATAAGTAATAAATAAATAGATGCTTATCTTGCACAATGTCAGTGGGTTATATCGGTTATATCTCTGCCAGACCTGGAAACTTAGTGAAAATTGGGGCATATAAGAAGAGAAGACTCACTTATGACTGATCATATTGAAGGCCAATCTTCCCCTGCATTCTGTTTGTACAGTGGCAACCACACACCTATTGAAAGTCCTCAAATGAGGCATAAGCACAGCAGGACTTCATTGTGTTCATTTTTGCCCATTGCCCTTCATAGGACAACTCTGGATTCTAGAATTTTCAGAGGGTACATGTTTGTCCATAATTTCCCTAGGAGCCCTACAGCATCCACCTTGAGTCGCAGCCCATCACAATGTTCCTAAACAGAAGAAAACTCATTGAAATAACTACTAAAAGGAACAGGAGGATCATTCAATATACCACTGAAGGATTTTGCTGCCTTGCCTCTAAGTAAATCTCAGGAGGTGTTTTATCAGGAACTTTTCCCAAGATGATCAACTACAGCCCCCTAGGCTTTTTTATGGAGAGTATGTATCTGAGGATACTGACCACACCCTCTGCTGATTAACTGAAGAAGGTCCTTTTGAGAAAATGCACAGCTTGGGCTTGGATGGTGTGGCTGCAATTGTAATGCAATCAAGATAATGACTTTAGAAGAGAGGGAGGATCATAATCAGCAGAGACAGATGAACTCCCAAGATAAAAGCATTGTGTTTTCATGCAGATGTCCCTCCTAATGAAGAATGAGGAAAGAGCAAAGCAAAACGCTTATGAGATGGCAGCAGAATGATTTTTAAATGGAACTATTTCTGAGTTTTCCACGGGGTGTTAGAGAGAGTGAATGGAAATACCCCAGACACAGCTTGGTTCCAACCAAGCTGCACTCTCTGTAAAAATGGCCATATGTGTGTGTGTGTGTGTGTGTTGCAGAACAGATATATATTCTTTATCTGTTCTGCAATTTAGAGCCTTAGTAGAAATTGCGAAAGATAATATAAAATATGCAGGAAACATCCTGGACTCCCTCCAGGCACAGGTTGAGCTCGGTGTCTATGAAAATATTATGCAAATACAAAAATGTGTTTTCTTTTGGGCATGCCATTTAACAGGAGCTTTCAGCACCTTGGAAGCCTGAAGAGAAAGATAGCAAGTAATGATAAATGCAATTTATTTGCAAGAAAAGTACAGGCAGCTGATGCATGGTGTTCCTGCTGTGTGGCTGGGAAATTCAGGTAAACGAGCACCCCTATTTTCCCCAACACAGGTCCATGCATCAGGTGGGTTGCTCTGGGGCAACTTGAATGAAAGGGAATGATCATGTTGAAATGTGCCATCTTGAGTATGTTAAAAAGCATTTTCTACTAAAACAGCAACTAATCATTTTCATGAATAGAGTACAAACTATAAATATTGCTTGAAAACTTCTCTTTTTTAAACAACATGAAAACCTGTTGAATTTGGAAAGCAATAAGGGTGGGTGAGACCCCCCTTCTTCTAACTGGCTATGCAGGTGTCCAGTTCTGACATCAGTGGAAATCTTGGATTTCTCCCCATGTTTGGACTATAGAATCCCAAACTAAGTTTTTTGGGTTCTAGAAGTGAGCCACATCAATCTGGTGGGGAGAGGACAGGCTTATCAAGGGTGGTGTCAAATTTCCCATCTGAGGTGATGGAAGATGCTCAGAAGCAGAATTCTTCAATTCCTGGCAAATACTAATGCCATACTATATGCAATACTAAGTTGCATATTTCTACAACAAAATTCAGTAGGGGTGTGCATAACTTCATTTTTGTGTACCAGATTCATATAGTTAAGTGGATTTGGTTGCTGAATCCATGAAAACAAACTTGGCAGCCAAACATTAGCCAGTACAAATCACAGCAAGTGGATCTTTATGGCTAATAATAGGGACCAATGGGGCTGTGCAGCACTCTACCTGAGATGGAGGTGGCAGCTTGTGGGCAGGGCCACCTCACAAAACAGGAAAGCTGTGGCTCTTTCTTTGCTTTCTTCCCTAGCAGGCTCCTCCATCTCTTCCCAAAAACCCCTCCTCCATGCTTGAGGCAAATGGGAACTTGCTTTTCCAGTAGCACTTTGTGCAGTGCAAGCATTGAATGAGCCTTGTGCTCCCTCGTGGGGCAAGATGAGAGTTGAGTTTTTTCTCTGTATGCGTTTCTCCCTTTCTTTCTCAGCCAATCAGAGACCTGGTTGATTGTTTCCATTCTCCTCCCCTCTTGTGGCACGTGCTTGGGACTTCAATCCCCAGAACTTTATTTTGAGTTTTTTTTAATGTTATGGTAAAAAAATTTAAAAATTTCAAAATATTAGTGGATTGGTGAAATATTCTGAAACTTGGCATGCTTGCAGTAGTAAATGTGGCCTACAAGTGATATGAGTTTCATGCTGTTAGGCCTAAAAACAACTGAGAAATTAGCAACAATGAACCAAATATGACACCAATGAACCAAATATTTCTGGCATGAAAATAGAAGCCCCTCCCAAAGTTGGGAAGTTCCCTAAAAAGGGAACAGGGGGCAGCCGAAAACTGGGCACTGAAAATAGCATTGACTTGCCGAATTGCACACCCCTAAAATTCAGCAGTGTGTGCCTTTAGTGTTCAAAGGCACACACCAGAGTTCAAATCCCCACTTGTCCATGCTGGGTGACCTTGAGCAAGTAACACTCCTTCAGCCTCAGAGGAAGACAACATCAAACTTCCTTGGTATATATCTTGCAAGCAAAATCATGTGACAGGTTATCTTTAGGCTGGAATGATCTGGAAACAACTTGAAGGAACACAAAAACATCTCTACACTAAAGAACCTAAGAAGGGTGTTTCACATTTACAAAGCCCAATCGCATCCATCATGTTTAAATTAATCACTGAAGAAATACGTTACCACATAACCATGATAGCCACCCTGTAAAAAGATTTAAAAGGCAGACCGCCTGCTGGATGTATGGGTTGTTTTGTGCAGAGTTCAAGGATAACCACATAAAACCTCACATCCACTCCTTTTTTATGCACAGATCTTTTATAGCACCAGTGTCCTATTCTAACACCATTGGTTGAATGCCTTTGTTGTAAATTAATTAGATACAGGCTTTCTCCTCACCTTCTGCCCTAAAGTATAATCTAGTTCAATTAAGGACTGTTCTTCCCTTCTCCACAAATGTCTGCCTTTCACACTTCAAAAGGTGGACGAACCCTACATCAAACTGAGCTGTCAAATTGGTTTCTGATCTCTGCGAGGGGGGAAAAGTTACACAGCATATAGAGATCATATATTATTGCTATTACTCAGGAAGAGCTAGTATCTCAATTAAAAAGACCCTAATCCCTTTAAATTTGCAGTAGTAAAATCATTACTTACAAGGGTGACAAATGAATTGCTAATCATGTAATTACTTTACTACAAAGTCCCAAGTATAAAATGGCTTGACATATAAATGAGACCTAATAAAAAGTTGCTTAATTTAATAAATTACTTTATCTCCAATAATTATTTACTTAAAGCCAGAATTTGTTAAAAATACCACATTAGTTTTAACAATGCCATGCAAAGTAAAATGTGCCATTAGAAATTAATTTACAAGATGGCACATATTTAATAATGAGATGCCATTAGATGGCACTTCCTGACCACAGCGACCCAAAAGGATTTTATAAATTACACTATGTAACATGATTTTTGTTCTTGGGCTATAAATGTAATTTCCTAATTGGTTCTATCATAAAGACATGGGAAAAGTTCATTAAACTGCAAAAACTTTGTTTTTGCAGGACATCTTGCAATACGTTTTGCTACAGTTTTTCAATGAATATTTAATAGAGTCTCTATCATTTTTTGTTGAATTTCTGTCCCATCCTTCTCCAAAAAATGAGATAGCACTGTTGGGCTCCCATGTTAGGCTCCCATGGAAATCAATGGGAATCCAAAATGCTTCTCTCCAAATCTAGGATTTTCACTGTATACATATAGAGAAAGTTCCTACAATTAAGCATCCAGTGCTTTTTAATTAATAGATACAGCATCCAATGAACTTTGAAACTGATTACAAAAATAGTTTTGTCCAAATAGCTGATCCATAACACTATGAACTAATATTTGAAAAAAAAACTGTTCCTGATTTGACAGTCTTATCTCCTGTTTGTGGCAACCACAAAAAGAAAGTTTCGGGACTATAACAACTACTTTCAAAGTACAAACTGCACAATTAAACAGGAGAAGGATGGGACAGAAATTCAACAAAAAACAGATTCTTCTCAGAATCAGTTCATGTAGTCCTTTTTCTAAGTACAGGAATGCAATCTAATCCTTGAATCTAACTCAGAAATGAACTAGAAACGTAGATAACAACATCCAAATCCACCTGCAAAATGAATTGATTATAGAACTAGATAATCATAGAATTGGGAGAGGTCATGAGGGCCATCCAGATTAACCCCTTGCCATGCAGGAAGACACAATGAAATCCCTTCCGACAGATGAGCATCCACTCTTTCTTAAAAATATCCAGAGAAGGCTCCACCATACTTCAATGCAGCAGTATCCAGTATCAAACAACTCTTACTACCAGGAAGTTCTTCTTAATGATTAGGTGGAATCTCTTTTCCTATAGTTGCTTTACCTGTAGTTTGAATCCATTGTCCTGTACTCAAGTCCCTAGAGAAGTAGAAAAGAATCTTGTTCCATCTACACCATCCTTTCAAATATTTAAACATGGCTGTTATATTTAAATGGTACTATGCCAGAATGTGAGTGGTTTGGACAGGACATCTCACACCAGGATCATCCAAGATTATTTATGTAGTACAGATAGGCATATTCAGCTTTGTTCTCTTCCTCTCAGTCAGTATATTGGAACTTTACGTGCATGAATCAATATTTGCCACTTTTGCTATGTTGATATTATCATTCTGTCCTATTTGAATGTAGCTATTTTGATATATACATCACTCAGAATAGAGCATCAGGAAGTGAAAGCACTTTTCTGATCTGAAATCAACATGTTGCTTCCTCCTTCATATTCCCTAGAGCATTTTTTAAAAAAAGTTTTGAAAGTTTCAGGTTTTATTTCTGTGGAAACTGATTGTATTATATTGATTTATATAACATTTTCCCCATCCCAAATTATTCCCAGGGAACTCCCAGAATTACCAAGAACTTTTTATTTCTATTCCTTAGGTCAGCTTAAATTAGCCCAGTATTGCACAAAGTGAAATGTTTAGCTGTCTGTTTGTATTATACTGGTCGCCACCATATTATAGTTATGATGGCGCCCACCAAAATCACAGCACTTTTTTCCAGGACAAAGGTTCAACAGAAATCAAGCAAGAGAAAGAGCAATGCTAGTAACAAAAAGGAAATGATCCCAACATTCGACTAGTGTAATATTGTTAAAGCACTTTAACCCTTTAACTATAACTCCTGAATAATAATTAAGAGCTCAGTAGAAATTATTGAAGGTCATTTTTTGAAATGTTGCCTGAGTCTAGATGTGGCACATGTCCAGCGGGAAGGAAAGGAGGAAGGACACAAGGGAAGCCAAGTAAAGTACACCTGAGATATTTGAAAGAAGAATTGAGATGCAAAACTATGAACCTGAAGATTAAATAAAAAATAAAACCTGGAAAGTCTCAGTACTTCCAGAAACTTTTTTCCTTCCTGGATAACATCTAAATTTGCATCTAGGATAACCAATTGTGACATATCACATGACATGGAAGGAAAACAGACATGGTTGACAGATGGCAGGGCAAGACAACTAAAGCCAGAGAAATTTCTTACAGCAAAAAATATTGGCCTTGATTTCATTCAACCTGCTGTGGTCACTGACTCATGTTGGAAAGTGAGAGGGAGAAAGAGAGGGAGAAGCCACCAAGTTTTTTTTGGGGGGGGGGGGGGTTTCAAAAAGAAAACAGAAAACAGAGAGAATTTCAACAGTATCAAAACATAAGGGGAAAAAATCCATAACTTGGCAATGCTTGCAATGTCCCTTCAAAGAGGAAAAATGTTGTGGCATTATATTTTACAGAAAAGAGGATATTTTTTTTTAAATCTTGTCTCTTGTCATCTATATCAGCTGCTGACAGCCAGCTACACTCTCCATTTGTGTATTTAATTATTCTCTCCTGTGTGAATTGTTTTGGTATATTGAATTTTAGTGCATTGATTTCCGACTCTTCAGCCTACTTCTTCAATTCATCAAATGGGGACTTTAGGCTGAATCTATTCTCCAATGTATTGGTGTTCATTTCCAGTGATATGTTACTCATGAATTTTATTAGCATGTTCTCCACTTCATCATCCAAGTTGTTAATGAAAATATTGTACAGCTTTTGATCCAGAGAAAGCCCATGTGAGTCTTAGAACCAACAGAATGCAACCTTACCTGAAAGCTTTAATAATAATCAGCACACTTAAATAGTTTCCTTAAATACTTGTCCACAATCAGTATTCCTTAGATATCATCAACGATAACAAACTAAATATTCATCTTGAGGGAGAGAAAATCCATGTGGTCCCAACAGGACATTGCATACCTGTTGTTATACCACACTCATAATCAATACATCTGGTAAAAAATGAAGCTTTTCATGTTTACCAAAGTATTTGGTTTGTAAAACTCCTAGAACTTTAGTGCTGAGGTAATTTGATACACTATTTTTATGCAAAAAAGAGCTCTATAGTAATTCAACATCCATGCTGAGACCACCCTGTCAAATTGGCGCAAGATTTCATGACTTCCATGGGTCTGTTCTAAGTGGATTTGGTCCTACTCATGTTGCTGGACACACTTTGAACTTTGTTTGCTGTGCAAGATGGGATGATGGCAATTGTAGTGTGGAGGAACTTGTTATAGTTCCGTTGTCATGGACCGATAACTACCTGGTCAGGTTTAGACTTGATGGGACTTCAAACATCTGCAGGGGTGGGTCCCCGATTGATGGTAATGAAGCAAGTGAGACGGAGACTAAAGCGACACTGATGGAAAACTCAAGAATGATTCTATGACATGCTTCAACCAGAAGTTGACCTTCCACCTTCCACTGTTATGCACGCTTTTGTTGAGGAAGTGCTGAGTTGAAAGTTAGGAACATGTTGCTTCCCTGTTCTCTGAGAGGCAGTAGGTGAGTAGGGAGATCTCTTCTTGGTCATGGAAGGCATTGTTTTCAAACAGAATTTAACTTTGTGGTAGGCTTGAGCCTGGATCTGTTTTAAGCCATTCTTTTTGGCCAATCCAGCTTCCTTGGTTTGATCCGGTAGCCATAACAACCAGGGACCAGCCATCAGGGCTACCTATCCGAAAAGGGACCATGTGGCAGCCGATAACAGCTCCTCTTCTCCTACAGAGCATCACAGTTGAATCATTTTTAATTTCCTTTATTTTCTTGATTATTTTTATTTAGTGAGTTGGGGACTTGAGGGGCGGTGGGTAGGGTCCATGTGCCTATGTTTGGGGGCTTGGAGAACTGCCCTTTTAACTTCTTTTTCTCCTTCCCTTCCTCTCTTTCAGAAAATACTTCTAAAAGATAATAATAATTATTAATTATAGTAATCCCAGAAAACAAAAAGAGAAGCCTTACTCTCCTCTAGAGTAGAAAGTAGAAATGGTTTTTAGGAAGCAAAACCCCAAGCAGAAAGGCGATTGCAGGCAATAAAGAAAAGAGAGGGGATTTTTAAGGTAGTCCAGGGAGGATAGCTCCATTGAACTCCAGATCATCATTCTTCCTTTCCTGGGCCTCCTTAAAATGCCTTGGAAATCTGTGTGGCCTGCTGCTGGTGCTGGGAGAGAAAGCACACACATCTGCAACACCTCTCCTCTAGAGTAAACAGCTTTAAGAAGCATTAAACTCGGTCTCCTCTACAAACAGAAGGGAAAGGATCCAGAAAGAGTGGTATCTTAACTCTGCTGCTTTTTAAAACCCGGAACTTAATGAAGGATATGAAAGGGGAGCCTGTGGGAAAACCCTCCCATAATGGGCTAGATAGGGTGCTTCCTTAACCCCACTGCTGACACTGAGGCTCCCTTGAAGGGAAGAAAGGAAAGGCTCCCAGGAAGGGTACATTCTTAACTCCATTGCTGAAGCTTAAGATCCCTTGAAGGGAAGAAAGGAAAGGCTCACAGAAAGGGTGCTTCCTTCCCCATTGCTGAAACCCAGGCTCCTGAAAGGAAAGGCTCCTTGGGGAAAGGGAAGCCTCCTAAGTTCCCCATTGCCATCAAGAGCTGTTTTTTTTTTTTTTTTTTGGCTGAAGAACAAAAACGCCCATTCAGTAGCACACCTGTTTTCAGGAGTTGCACAAATAGAGATATGGGGGGGCTTCCAGTATTTGGCAAGCAGAAACAGATAGTGATTCACCCAAAATGCACAAGCCTACTCTGTGGTAGTAGTTAACTTTGATTAGTCAAACATAAACCCCAAAAAGGTGTTTTGTAGTTTCAGTAGTTTCAGATATTCACTGGGGGGGGGGGGGGGGGATGTCTTGGAAAACATCCTCAGTGGATAAGGGGGATTACTTTATAATCCTTCCTTATCCACTTTAATAGTTTTATTTTTAAGTTACATGGAAATTTCTTTTAACAATACCAAAACCTTCTTAACACCTCATCACACACAGAGAAGGAAGCATTTTAACATGCTTCCTCAATGGAGCCCACTGGACTCTGTAGAGGAAGCATCCTGGAAATGTGCTAGGATGCTCCCCTGGAAACACAGGAGGCCTCGTGTGTTCCATAAAGAAGAAGAGGGGAGGAGAGCTGGTCGACACCTCTCCCTCTGGTGGGGCAATGTAAGAGATGCAGCAGGCAATGCGGGTCATGGGGCAATATTTTTTTACCACTCACCCATGGATTCAGAACAGTGTGATGATGATCCTTGATTAGGAAGTTGTTTCTCTTAGGATCCTGATTAAATTTGTGCTTCTATATAAAAACTTTTGAAAAACAAAAACTTGACATTTGGACTTGACATTTGGAAAGCCAACCAAAAATATTTGTCTGCTCTTGTTGTCTGAATTCATAATAACTGCTGAGTCCCTGCCAATATATTCTTTAGCATCTAGGCTCAGTCACTTAATCACAGGGTTTCAAGTCCAACCATGTACAGTTAACATTTTTCTTTCCATAGGTTTTATATTCTCCTGTTTCTCTGTTTTCTTAGACACACTTGTGCAAGGGCCCAAATGTATATGCTCGTAGTAGAAGTACTAATTTCCCATTTCATGCAGCTCAAGCAATAAGATGCTTACTTTCTCTCTTTTCTGATGCTGTTTTGCCACCCCAAACTCAGAATGAGTGGCACACCCAGTGTGGTAATTCATGGTATCACTCCTATGGATCTCTGCCAGAAGGGAGATAATGCAGCCTTCCCCCTGCAAGTCTGCCCCTTGTCGTTTTTCATTCAGCCTCCTCTACTTACTCAGCTGGGTTTGTGTTGTAGATGTTATTGCTGCTAAGGCTGTTGCTGTTTCTCTTATTTATTTATTTATTATTTATTTCGAGGTTTTATATACCGACCCTCTCACCTTCAAAGAGGGATTCGGACCGGTTCACAACATGTGTTAACATACAAAAAATATACAATAACAACACAATGCCACTTCATTACACGGTTAAAATATCAGCACTATACACGTTAAAACATTATCATCACAGTTAAAAGAGCCAAATCGTCCGACACCATCACAATCCCATTCATCATCCTCCTTTCATGTGGGCAAAGAATTAAATCAGTTGTCAAATGCCGCGTTCCACAACCAGGTCTTTGTTAGTTTCCTGAACGTCATGAGGGAGGGGGCAGTTCTGATCTCTAATGGCAGGGAGTTCCAAAGTCGAGGGGCCACCATCGAGAAGGCCCTGTCCCTCGTCCCCACCAGCCGTGCTTGTGCAGGCGGAGGGACCGAGAGCAGGGCCCCTCCAGACGATCTTAGTGCTCTTGATGGTTCGTAGGGGAGAATACGTTCGGAGAGGTAAACAGGGCCGGAGTCGTTTAGGGCTTTATAGGTTAACACCAGCACTTTGAATTGTGCTCAGAAGCTAATCGGCAGCCAGTGGAAGTTCGGGTAACAGCGGAGTGGTGTGCTCCCTGTACCCCGCACCCATTAGTAATCTGGCTGCTGCGCGTTGTACTTGCTGCAGCTTCCAGGCAATCTTCAGAGGCAACCCCACGTAGAGAGCGTTGCAGTAATCTAAGCGGGATGTAACCAAAGCGTGTACTACCATGGCCAAGTCAGCCCTCCCAAGGTACGGACGCAGCTGGCGCACAAGTTTTAATTGTGCGAATGCTCCCCTGACCACCACTGAAACCTGGGGTTTCAGGCTCAGCGATGAATCCAGGAGAACTCCCAGACTGCGTACCTGTGCTTTTAGGGGGAGTGTGACCCCGTCCAGCACAGGCTGTAACCCCGTACCCTGTTCGGTCTTACGACTGACCAGGAGTACCTCTGTCTTGTCTGGATTTAGTTTCAATCTGTTGTCCCTCATCCAGTCCGTGACAGCGGCCAAGCACTGGTTCATGACCTGAACAGCCTCCTTAGTGGCAGGTGGAAAAGAGTGATAGAGTTGGACATCATCTGCGTACAGATGACATCGCACCCCAAAACTCCGGATGATCTCTCCCAACAGCTTCATGTATATGTTAAACAACATAGGGGACAATATTGAGCCCTGCGGGACTCCACAGTGCAATGGCCGAGGAGTCGAGCAGGAGTCCCCTAGTGACACCTTCTGGGAGCGACCCTCGAGAAAGGACCGGAGCCACTGCAAGGCAGTACCCCCAAGACCCATTCCCGCGAGGTGTCCCACAAGGATACCGTGGTCGACGGTATCGAAGGCTGAAGAGAAGTCCAGCAGAACCAACAGGGACACACTCCCCCTGTCCAGTTCCCGGCGCAGATCATCAACTAAGGCGACCAAGGCTGTCTCAGTACCATGTCCCGGCCTAAAGCCAGACTGTGACGGATCTAGATAGTCCGTGTCCACCAGGAATTCCTGGAGTTGCGAGGCCACCACACGTTCCAGGACTTTGCCCAAGTAGGGGAGATTGGAGACTGGCCGAAAGTTGACGAATTGAGTGGGGTCTAGTGATGATTTTTTCAACAGCGGTTTGATGACAGCTTGTTTTAAGCTGGCTGGAATCTTGCCTTCCCGAAGGGAGGCATTAACCACCACCTTTACCCACTCTGCCAAACGCCCTCTGGCTTCTTTTACCAGCCAGGAAGGGCAGGGGTCTAGGATGGTGGGCCTCGCCTCTCCCAGAACCCTGATGACCTCGTCGAGTTGAACAGATCGAAACGAATCCAACAAAACTGGACAAGCAGATGCTTGAGTTACATCCTCAGAGACTGCAGTTAATGTGGTGTCAAAGCCCGCGCAGATCAAAGCGACTTTGTTCGCAAAGTACTGAGCAAATGCTTCACAGCGCGCTGCCGAGTCGTCAGGGGACCCACTCAAGGTGGGATTCAACAACCCTCTGACTACTCGGAACAGCTCTGCCGGACGGTTCCTTGCGGACGCAATATTGGCCAAGTAGAAAGCATTTTGCGTGGCCTCTATTGCCGTGCCATACGCCCTTAGATAGAGGCGTAGGCGTGTTCAGTTTGACTCGCTGGGCTCTTTCCTCCACACGCTCTCTAGCCACCTCTTTGTTCGCTTTAGCTCCACCAGCTCCTCGTTGAACCAAGGGGCCGGTTTCGCTTGGCGACTTAAGAGGGGGCGCTCCGGAGCAATCGTGTCTACTGCCCTAGTCAACTCCCTATTCCAGTGAGCGACCAGGGCATCGACAGAATCACCATCCAAGGCAGTGGAAACATCCCCAAGAGCCATCAGGAGTCCTTCTGGATCCATAAGCCTCCTGGGGCGGACCATCTTAATGGGTCCACCACCCCTGCGGAGGTTAGAAGTTGCAGCAAGTCTAAACTTGATCAGGTGGTGGTCAGTCCATGGCAAAGGGGAGATTGATAACTCCTCCACACCACCACCTTCTTCCCAGCCCTGACAGAAAACCAAGTCAAGTGTGTGTCCAGCACAGTGGGTAGGGCCAGATATTAATTGGGACAGCCCTTAGTTGCCATAGAAGCCATGAAGTCCTGAGCCGCTCCTGAAAGGGTGGTCTCTGCATGGACATTGAAGTCCCCCAGCACTACAAGCCGCCGGGACTCCAATTCCAGGCCTGAGACCAACTCTGCAAGCTCAGGTAGGGCGGCCATGGTGCAGCAGGGTGGTCGGTACACCAACAACAGCCCTATTCTGTCCCGGTCTCCTAGCCTCAGGTGGACACATCCAAACAAGGTCGACTGTAAGGCCGGGCCCCTGACCAAGGAGATGGAATCTTTATAGACTATTGCAACTCCGCCTCCCCGCCCCCCGGATCTCGGTTGGTGTTGCACGGCATAACCTGGTGGGCAAAGCTGGGTGAGATTAACCCCTCCAGCCTCGTCCAACCAGGTCTCCATGATGCACGCCAGGTCTGCCTTTTCATCCAGGATTAAATCCTGAATGGTTGATGTTTTACCATTGACAGACCTGGCGTTCAACAGCACCACCTTTAATCCGGGAGGACCGTCTACCTTGGAACCCAAGTTTACCACGTCGGGAGGACATTTTGGAATTTTTCTTAAGGTTTGCTCACGAATTGGCCGAATTGGTTTTTTAACTCTCCCTTTCCCGTATCTCCCCCTCCCCATCATCACCTCGATGGGGCCCCCCCAAGCACCGGAACTCCCTCCCTCCCTCCCCCCTCTATCATTCTCCACATCCTGGCAGTTCACTAGTGCGCTGTTATATGATATGTCAATAGCCCTGGCAGTTGTTAAACCATCATTTCCCCCATTATTGTAGTTCAATTCCTCTGCCTTATAAAACCATCTCCAATTTTCCCCGGCTATTCGACCATTGTTGGGAGTGATTATATAATACACGATGTAAAGTGCAAATGCAAAATTAAAGTGACCGCACAATAGCACCATTGACATTAGTAACTAACAGAGATCTCACCGTTAGTTAAAGTGCTGGAGTGCTAACAAGTCATCTTTCATAACAGTGCAATGGGGATTAGACTACAGAGGTATTCCTACACAGTGCAATTCTTATTGGCAAGAAATCGGCAGATTGGCAGTGTAATTGACATTAAGTAGGGGCATAGGAAAAAGTGCCAGGTGCAAATCACAGTAGCTTGAGAGATATTCGCAGCAGGACCTCGGGCTCCAGGAGGGAGCCGTATAGTTCCTCTATTGATGCCTTCAGTCAATCTGCAGCTGTTCACAGTCTTCTCTGCGCATAGGTGGAACAGTAGCACCAAACACACAATAACCCTCCTAGAGCCACTGCCCAGGATGGAGTATGGCTGTACTACTGGAGGTTGGAATATATTCCTGTTTGTTGGGTGGATAGAAGGGCAACTGACCCTTGGCAAGCCGAGGGTGTCTATAATGACAGTTGGCAACTGGCGACTGGTCTCAAACAAACAGTAAGCAGTAAAAAAGCAGCTTCACAATTACACCATAACCAAGCCAGGATGGATAGCAAGCCCGCAGCCGCCACTGCACATTGGGGAGCCCTGGAGGACTGCACAAGAAGTTCTTAACTGCAGATGGAGCACACTGTCACAGCCCCAATAGTACAGCACCACCAGTCGTCGTAGGTATTGCAGCTCACCCAGTTGGCCTCTAGCTGCTGCAGGCAACCCCGCCGGCTGAAGTAGGTGGTCACCGGTCCCAAGGAGCTCCTCAACCAGTGCAGGCTCCAAGGGGGGAAACTCTATCGCCAGTCTTAACTGGAAATGAAGATGGACAGTCGGATGGCAGCAAGTTCAGATGGTGGGATGGTCAATGCTAGTCCTTCCAGGAGTGGAGATGGAAGACGCAATGACAGGCGTCTCAGATGGCAAGATGGTTAGCACTGGTCCTTCACATCAAGCACTGGCAGGCCTGTGGGCTCAGCTTTATAGAAGTAGAGGCCTCCTTGCAGTTGCTGAGTCACACCCCACTGGAGGAGGCCTGGGCTGCTGTCTACTCACAAGGAGTCCTGGGAGCAGGCTGGAGATCTTTATTGCCCCTTCACAGCAAGCACAGCAGACTCTTCCAGCCACATCACCTCCCATTCTTTCAGTGATGTTACTACTAGTCAGCAGCAGATTATCCAGCTTTTATTGGTCACCAGCATCTCCATTTGCTTCTACTCATCTAAGGTTCTGCCAATTCCTTGACAGCTGGTGGGGACAGCAGCCTTGGCATCATTTTTACCATCTCTTAGAGAAAGCTGCAGTGTACCTGGGGGAAAAGATCATGCTGCTGCTGCTTCCTTTGCTGTTGGAGGTCTCTGAGCATGGATGGTTCTTGCTCAGTCTTTTTGGTACTGTTTCTTCCAAAGGTGTCTTATGGTGTAGTTTGCACCTCTTGTTCTTCCAACACAGCTTAGAACAATTTTCAGTTACAGTTTGGAGGTGTGACTTGGGGGTGGGGGGAGGTAATTGCAGCAGGAAATTTTCTGTGCTTACTTGTGTGATGCTTCTCACACTGGGTGCCTGCAGACAAAGGGATATCTTCTTGGATTGGCTGTGACTATCCTTGTACGTTCTGAGGTTTATTCATGTCATCTGAATGTGCCTCGGTATATCCTTGCAGCTGATTAGTTGTCAAGAATATTGTTATGCACTTAGGAAGGAACCATGGGCAGAAAATAATATTAGCACTTTTATTTCTGCTATGAAAAAGTCTTATTCTTATTATCCTACACAATAATATGTATGTGGTATTTTATGAACAAAACAGCATACTCTCCAAAGAAAATAATGCTTGTGTACAGAAATATTTTCTGTGAACAAAAAGCTGCACAGTGATCTCAATAGGGATTTATTCTGCACAAAATTCATGCATGCTTTGTGCCTTTGCACAAGCCATGGCAAAGGGTTGGTCCAAACACCCATCCCACTGTTCTTTCATAAACAGAAATCAGTCTAAATTTAGTTCAAATGTGATAATGGGAGAGCATTGTCTGCCAGACAATGGCTCTTTTGCACTACATAATAGGCCTGGGCGGTTTCATTCGTTAATTTTGTAATTCGTTAAATATTTGTTATTTTTAGCAATTACAAAATGAATACAAAACATATTTTCAAACCCGGAAGTGTTTTTAAATATCGAAACGGCATCCTCCATCTTTTTTACGGGCTTCCGCCCGTTTCGGAAATGACGTTTTAGGGATGGAGGATGCTGGGTGCGCTGGGAGCCAATCCTGCGCTCCCAAGCACCGTGGCTGATTGTGATTGGGTGGGCTGCCCTTTAAAAGCGGCTCCGCGTGGCCGCATTGCTCATTGCTGGGGAAGGCGAGGAGACGGGAGGTTCGGGAGGGAGGCTTGGCTTGCATTCATTCATTGCTTGCATTCATTCATTCCCTGGGCTGGGAGCAGCGGGGAGGCTTTGCCGTTCGCTCCACAGCAGGGCAAGCATTTTTAAATATTTCTGAAAAATATCTTTCTTTTATTCTTAAAAAAAATCAAACAATATTCTAAAAAAAGAAAAGACCCTTGTGTGCCTGTGTGTGTGAGTTTGTCCCTGTCCTGTGGCTGTGTTCGCTCCACAACAGGGCAAGCATTGTTAATTTTCCATTTTTAAATATTTCAAAAAATATTTATAAATAAATATTTCAAAAAAATTCAAAAAATATTCTAAAAACGAAATTAACGAAATTAACAAAATTTCGTAAATACTGAACTTTTTCAAAGGAAAGTTTTGTAATTATTTTAAATATCGAAACGCCAAAACCCCCCAAATACAAATCGATTTTAGAAACAAATTTTTGCGTTGTTACCCAGGCCTACTACATAATTATAGCACTTAAGGTTTGTAGTTTGGTGAGGTACTAGATATCTCTTGGTGAAAAATTGAAGCACCCCACCAAAACTGCAAATCCCAAGATTCCATATAATAGGACTATTGCATTTAAAGTGAAATAATTTTGTTATAATTTTATAGTGTGGAAGGGTCTCTAGAGAGTGTCATGTCTTGCAAGCAAGTTACATTAGTGAAAATGCACCATTTTGGGATGTAGCATCTCCTGCTTGATTCTCCTATTTCACCAGCCATATCCTAAAGAAAGGTGTAATGCCCATAACAGAAGTGATGGGACCTATGTGAACTAGAATGGGCACTAAGACATCATTCATTCTAATAACTGGGTCATTACATAATCCCACTGTGCAGAACTCAGCATGATTCATTTGCAGTTTTAAGACTCCCTATGCAAAATTCTTGATTGACTTGACATTCAAGAGGTCCTGTTTTATTACAGCACAGTATTGTGAAATGTCCATTATTTCTTTATTTTAAAAAGTTGCATAATTTTATGCTTCAGTCAGTGGAGACATTTTAATTCTTGGTATAATATAGTATGCACCATGAATTACATATTGTTTTTGTACTAAATCTGGAGAAGAAAGTGCATCATTTTCTTCCATGAAAACCCTGAAGAAGTTGGAGACTACACTGAATAATTTAAGCTTGGTGGCCATCAGTTGTCTGTTGTCTCAAAATGCATGTCACAACAAAACGACACACAAAAAGGGGAGCATGATCAAATAGAATCAAATAAAAAATGCAGAAAATACAAAAATGAAGTACATTGATCCACATTGTATAAATCACAAACCTGGAGTGTTTTGAGCATTTATGTTTTGTTTCAATGAGATTTCCTTTTGAGTAGGCATGGACGATGACTCTGGAGACTAACGTTCAAATCCCTGCTCAGACATGAAAACACATATTCAGGTGAAGACCTGGATGTTTGTGCAGGCGTTTGAGTAATTTAGTACAATCTGGTGATGGAGCATAGGAATGGAACAATGGACGACGAACCTGGACTACGCTTGGATGATGAGAAGATTGGGTACGGTTGTTTTTTGTAATAATTGTGCATTGTAATTGCTTATTGGTAATTTATGGATAATGTGTTAAGTCAATTGTTATATGTTGTATGGAACCACTGCTGTTTCTACTGTTTTTACTGTTTGTGAACTGCTGTGAGTCGCCTTCGGGCTTGAGATACAGCGGTATATAAGCAAAGTAAATAAATAATAATAAATAATATTCTCTCAAATTAGAAGAAAACAAAGGCCAACCACCTTTGAACAAATCTTGCCAGAAAAACCATATGATAGGGTTGCCATAAATTGATAAAGAATTGAGTGGCATGCTACTAATAGGCATATAATGGACTATATTGATGGAAGTTTAAATCCTTAAAAGATTTCTGGTTGTTGTTGTTTTTTTTTCAAGTCCTGCTATAGAACATACCCATCAGAGGAAGTAAATCCCACTGAACATAACATTATATTCTTCTGAGTGAGCATTCATGAGACTAGGACCTCCTCACACATGCTAACAGAATAGTTGAGGATAGCCGAGGATTGTGAAGACTGTGGTGGTGCCCACCGAAGGGACATGGGGACCTGTCACCCCACACAGTCCTGGCTTCCCCCCTACCTTATCACATAGAGGGAAGCATCACACAACCAGCTCGACCAGGGAATTTAAATGGAAAGACAAGATGTCTCCCGTCTTTTGCCGCTGGCTATTTTCCAAGAATGGCAGGGGTTTTTTTTGTTTGTTTTTTTGCAGTTTCACCACGAAGCCACCCCAGGAGTACTTCTCCGGGGTGTGATGAAAGCCAGCAGACTCTGTGGCAAAACTGCTAAAAACCAACCACCACCAAAAATAGCCTGTGTGACGAAGTCCTTACAAAGTCCACACAGAAAAAGCCTGGGCAATGTGCTGCCTTTATCATTGTCTGGCTAGAAGGGTTCTCATGATTTTATATTCTCAGCAGCATGTTTTCTCTATCCATTCCTGATTTAGGAATGTGTAACGCATCTTTCAATATAAATTTGTTTCTGTTCATGCCTGCCCTCATTATTATTTATTATTTCTAAACCTAGTCTGCTGTACATGTTCCAGATGAGTAGGTAAGCTTGTGAAATCTAGGGTAGCAAGGTGGCAGACACATTGTGACAATTTATATTATGAATTCTCTTTTAAAATTGAGAATTATACACCAACTTCACCTTTTTATTACACTTCCATAAGTAGAATAAAGAGTGCCTGTGTTCCGAGGTTACTGAAGGTGCTTCTCTTTCAATTTACCACAGTCCTCTCTCACCTATAACAGAAGCGGGAGTTTCTATCTTCTTCCCTATTCCACAAATACATAATGAAAAGTGGTAACTTTCAATAAAGCTGTAGTCTTCCAAGTACTCTATATCAGGATACTGCCAACCTGGTGCTGTCTACATGTTTTGGATTACAATTGCCTTGTGCTTTTTTGTATACATTTTCATTGTGATATGAAAAAAACAACATACAATCTTCAAGATTCAACACTCAAAATACAAGTATTATTTCCCCTGTCCCATCACCTCCCTGTTCCCACCTTGGAACCCAAAGAAGTCATTTTCTAGCTAATTCACCTTTGTTTCCTCCCCTTATGCCATTGGAAATCTTGGCCATTCGGATATATTCAACTAGTTTTCTTCTCCAATCGTTAGTAAGTAGTTCTCTCCTCCCTCCCTTCCAAAATTTTGCTATAATGATTCTCGCTGTCACTTTTGCCAATTTTCTCCTGAAACAAACACAATAAGCACATTTCTGGGTTTTTCTTAATCTTCTTAGTAATCATTTAGTTGGTTTCTTTAGTCACTTTTTTCAAAATCTTTTTACTTCCATAAGGGTCTACCAAACATAGAAGAAGGTGTCTTTCTACATTTTGCATCTCCAACATTCCCTCCTTTTGGATTTATCAATTTTAGCAATTAATTCAGGAGTTAGGTAACTTCTATAGAACATTTTATACATGCTTTCTCTGATATAATCCACCACTGAAAATTTAAATCCCCTTTTCCATAAGTATTCCCAATTATCCAAATCTATATTTTTCTCTAAGTCTATGGACCAGGGAATCATTGCCCTTTTGACAACAAATGAAATTGGAAACTTGCAACATAACCCATCCTTTGTTGTTTTTCCACATTTTTATGCCTTTCCTTCATTACATCACTCATGTTGGCTAGGGCTAATAGAAGTTTATAGTCGAAAAATGTGGAAACCAGCAGATTGACTAGAATGTACTAGGCTGAGAAGACAGATTAATTGCATGTTTCCTTTCTACCTGGAATGCTTTCTCTGTCTCTGTTTCTGGGCCCTTCCACATAGCCATATAACCCAGAATATCAAGGAAGATAATCTAGGAGCCTTGAGTTTGACACATGCGTACTACAACAATTTCTTGGGGTTTTAATGGTGGATTTAGTGCTGAATAAATATACAATTGGCATGAATAGAGCTGAAAGTGTGCACCATTTCATTCCTCCTCCTCCCTGCCCACAACTTGTTTTACTCTTTTTTCTTTTCCTGAAATTATATATATATATATATATATATATATATACACACACACACACACACATATACATATACATACATATACATACACACACACTCACTCACACACACACTTTATGGACTATTTTAATGAACATGTTCCCTGGGATTTCGGGGAGCTATAACCTATCAAAATAACATTGCCAAGCTCTACTCCCACTCCACCTTTCTCTTTTCTCGATGTTTCACTCTTCATCCTTCTCCATGTTGTGTCAGATATCTCAACTTGCAAGAGGCAGTGTGTGAAATTAGTTCATGGACCACATACAAATCCCAGAGATTTAGATTAATTACCTGGCCTTAAACCTTGGACCTAGCTTCTGATTTCATAGCAACTGGATGATGTCATTGAGCTAAGCTTCCTGGACTGTAATGTTATGGACATCTACCAAGGAACTAACTGAGTAGGGTACACTTCCAAGTAAACATGGATACATTAAACTTCTACTTTATGGTATATTAATCTCAGTATTTTTATATCCAAATCAATATATAATAGTTAAGAGCTGTGGTTTATTTGCCTATGAATTTAGGAGAAAAGTTTTCTAAACTCAGCATAGTAGGAAGGATTGTTTGGGGATGCTTGCCTTCTCGTGCTTTAGTTTTTCTTTTTTAATGAAAAGGAGCATTGCTTTTTCAATAATTTCTTTGTTGTTTTAACTTGAAAGAATGCACAAGACAGATTAGGTCAATTTAAAAATGGGTCTTCTACAGAGAATTAAACAGTTCTCTTTCAGTGTTGAGTGCCAAAAGTAATTTTCTGTCTATTGATCACTTTCAAATGGAATTTCTTTGAGATTATTGCCCTTCTCCATTCCTGCTTTATCACCTCTGTACAATGACCCCCCTCCCAGCGGATTGATATCTCAGAGTTGTTCAATGGATAAAAACGTAAGGATTGAGTCTGAATGATCTGGGCATAGGTGCTATGCAAGCTAAAAAGTTTTCCAACTCTAAAAATGGATGAAAAATTATTGAAAAGTATGAGAAAAACATTTTAAAGCTCTCTGTATATGCACATGCATCATATTTGTGTGATGCATATATGAATAATTCTGGAATACTATCCAAAGACTTTGTGATAACAATGATCATTGTACTCTTTTTTTAAAAAATAAATAAATAATACTATGCAAACCAATACTGAATAAGAACAAAACAGACAGCACTCTTCTGCTTTTATACAAGTAAAGAACACATATCTAACACAGAGAAATAGATCACCAATCATTCTAATCTGTTTCTTCCAACCCTGCCCAAACTGTTTCACAGTCATTCGCATATCATGCCTTTAAGTTTATTTATGACACCAGATCGAATACCAAAGTTTTTAACTATGGGACACATATTGTGTAAAGTGGAGATAGGTAAAGAGTGGACCATGGGTCACATGGGGCCTGCCACAGCACCATTTAATCTCCTGAACTTCCTGTGCTAGATTTTGTCAAATGATTGTAAAAATATATATTGGCCCATTACCATCCAATTAGAACCAATGTAGGAAAATATTAAAGAAGAAAAAAGCTTTTTTAAAGGGGGAGGGAGGGAGAAAAAATCTTTTTTTTATCCCCATACATGGCAGGTTATGGATAAGACAGTCCTCTGTCTTCAAATCTATCTATGCTCTGTAGTAAGGATTGTTCTACCCATCACATATATCTTGAGGATATTTACAACCATGGCAAAATGTACCAAATGTAAGCATAGCTTATTCAGCTCTTTAAATTAAATGATACGTAAACTGGCATTAAAATGAATGCATTCATTAATTTAATCTTTCTTTTAAAAAATCTAAAATCTCTTAAATGTTTTAGCAGAGTACGCTAGCCTTTGCTTCATAGGAAGCTTATAAATGCATTAACTCATTAGTTGTTAAAATTAATCAGTTAGTTTATTGATCATAGATCAATGCAATGGTAGCAATTAATCTGAAAGAACTTAAAAGAATAAAATGTAGAGAAACCCACTGAACATCCAATACAATTTTTTTCCAAGAAGGTTTTATGGGACATTTACAGGAAGGCATTGTTTATATAGGGATATCAAGATTATTCACATTTTTCCTATGTACAGAGAAAGCATGTAATGACACATCAAGACACTCCACCAAGGAAAGGGCAACCGATGAAGGTTTTTTTTTTTTTTTTTTTTTCATATTTCACACTTTTTTCCGAACAGAAAAATGAACAGGAATCTCTGTTTGAGGCAGAAAACGGCCACGGTGTGAAAAATACAGAGGAACAATGCTTTTACAATCATTCACTCTGGTTTACAAAGAAACACAAATCTGCATCCCCAACCCAACATTTTGCCACTGGAGTTAGTGCAAAGCACATCATCATCACTACAAGATTTCCAGAAATCTCCCTGTGAGATTGCTGAGTTTTCTGGGCTGTATGGCTATGTTCCAAAAGCATTCTCTCCTGATGTTTCACCCACATCTATGACTGGCTACCAGTATTAAAAAAAAACTCTAAAATCAGGACAGTAAAGGAAAAACAACACTAAAAAAGAGGGGTATTCCATATAAGAAACAATCAGGGGCAGCTAATCACCTCCCAACAAAAAATTCCCCCAGGCAGGAAGCAGCCAAGCTTTGAAGCTGCAAGGCTATTCAATACTAATCTAAGGGGGGCAATTGCAACATTCACACTTGCCTCAAACAGACAAAAGTTCCTTCTCCCATCCTGGACATTCTACAGATATATAAACTCCACTTGCCTTGTGTAACTGATTGGCCTACCTTACAAGGTTGGTGCACAGGCAGTAACAGTCCTGGCTTGGAAAAGCTAAGGAGAGCAGGAAGGAGGAGTGATCAGGCAGCTTCATAGCTGGTGCAGTCTGATTGGCTGATGAAATTGGAGAGAATTGCTTAGCAACCGGAGATGGGCGGAGCCAAACGAAAAGGAAAAGCTATGCAGTCAGAGTTTTGTCAGGAGTTAGGAGTTGGAGTTTGGAGTTTGAAGAGTGAGTTGGCTAGGAAATTTGAAGGGGAAGGAAAGAAGGAAGAGTTTGGGGAACTGTTATTAGAAAGATATCTCTTTGAGGAAAATAGTTAAAACCTTCAGGGAGGAGGATTAAAAACTATAGCGAAGCCTCAGATAAAGAGGATTCAAAAGGTTTAAAACAACCTGTTAGTATTCCTGTGTGTGAAACATCCAAGAAACTCATGATATAAAAACATTATCTGTATAAGTAAATCCTGACAGTTTATCAAAACCATTACGCATCTTTACTGTTCAAGAACTAAATAAACATCAATTTCTTGTTTTTATTTGACCTTAAGAGTTTGTGTGTCTTCTTGAACATTCTAGCAAGGAGGTGGCCTATGGATCAATACATGGTGGCAGCAAAAGAAACCTTTAATAATAAATGATGGCAGGAAAGCAATATATAACATCATATATTGCTTGTAGAATCCCATTGTCCTGTTTTGTGTGTCCAGTCCTTCGGCCTCGCTGGTAACCCTTTGCACCTTGTTTCCAATAAGCCTCACAATCTCTGAGGATGCCTGACATACATGTGGGAGAAACATCAGGAGCAAATGCTTCTGGAACATGGCCATACAGCCTAGAAAACTCAAAGCAACCTAGTGATTTCAGCTATGAAAGCCTTCAACAACACTCTCAATGAGAATTTCAAATGTTAGGTAGGTTTTCTGCTTGAGAGACTACAGAATTATGATCAGTCAGAGTAGCCACTGCTCCGATGCTCCAGATGAACCGATTGAATAAAATAGTTCCATATGTTTAATATGCATGGCAAAGTATAGGGTGAGGCAGCATAACTTCTTTTTTTCAAAACTTAATAAAACCCATTGTATGAATCAGATTTTTTTTTATATAATGTAGGTGCATGCCTAAAATTTTGTTTTACGTAGTTTTGAAGATCCAATTAGGTAGGTGACATCCCCTATTCTCCATACACTGAGTAAACCGATTTCTGGCGTTTGTCATGACTCTTGCCAGCATAGCAGGCATTATGTTGGCAATTTCTTCCTGGATGTTGGTCTTCAAATCTTCTAGGGTCCTTGGACGGTTCACATAAACACGGGATTTCAAAAAAACCCATAGAAAAAATCACAAGGGGCCAAATCTGGAGAGCGGGCCGGCCACTCCAAATCCGCTCGAAAAGTAGACCTTAATGGCAAAAGCACGCTCTTCACTGTTCCAATGCATGATGGCGACTGAACTGTGTCAGGACAAAACTTTATACTCCCGCCTCTCAAACGAGACCACTAGCGCTCCGCTATGTCTTCAACCGACTGAATGGCATGCATTTTTAAAAAGGAAATTATGCTGCCTCACCCTGTAGTATGACGTCTGGATTCCATACTGAACCATCTGGCATCATCAGTCAGTTCACATTAAGAGCTGATATGAGTCTCCCTACCCCTTAAAGCTGCTATTGGGCCTCTCTGGGGTTTTTGAGGTGGGTGGGTTTCTTTTTAGCCAGATAAAGTGGGTTATTAATAAATGTCATCAACCTCATCAGATATCTGATTCTGGTATTGTTTACCTTTGTACAGGGCACAGGCTAAATACTTTCATTTTTGTCATTTGCTGTCAAGCTGACTTTGATTTATTGTGATCTCCATGTGCCCTAGTCATCAATTGACTGCTAGGTCCTGCAAACTCAAGACAGTGGGTAACATGACTGAGTCCAATCACCTGATATTGTTCTTTACCTATAAAGTTCTACTTTGACATGTATAATCAACTTTTCCAGAGAGTCATGCCATCTTATTATGGGTCCGTAGTATGATAGTCCCAGTTTAGAAATGCTGGATTTAAGTGAATGTTCATACTCAATTTGTTTCTGGATTAATGTATTGGTCTTAGCGATAATAGCTGGTATTTGAGGAGCTCTCCTCCACCACTCCATTCAAAATAAACTAACTTTCTTCCTGACAGCTGTCTTCGCCATCCAAATATCACAATTTTTATCTAAGCACTCTAAACATGCATTTATAAACAAATGTCCATGGCTCAATGTCTTATTTAAAGTGCAAACATGTTCATTGTCACCTTCACATTTTGAGCAAGTTACAGTCTAAACTAGAAGGACACTGTATTGGCTTGCAAAGAGCATAGTACACGGTGGGAGAAAGTATTTTAAATGAGTTGACCTATTGTGTACACTTGCCATAATAAGTGAATGCTGAAATACATCTATAGCAGAAGAGGACACTTGGTCCTCCAGCTCATGTCTATTTTGACTGGCAGCAGTTTGGCAGGGACTCAGAATAAATATTTCCCATTTTGTCTGAGTGGTTTCATTTTGCCCACACAAGGACTGCCACTTGATTTTGTTTATTAGCATGTAATGTGAAGTTTTTCTTAAGGACGTGGAGGTTTGCTGCCCATAGCTACTAAAGTTATTTATTCATGTTCTTGGGAAAAATAAAGATGGAAATATTGTATTGTTGAAGGCTTTCATGACCGGAATCACTGGGTTGTTGTAGACCTTACAACCTCTGAGGATGCTTGCCATAGATGCAGGGGAAATGTCAGGAGATAATGCTTCTAGAACTTGGCCATATAGCCCAAAAAACCTACAACAACCCATGGGAATTTTTTTTTTGTAAACTCCCATGGTTGTGGAAAAGAAATCGTGAACAGTGGGAATGAAAATGATCTTTTTTATATATTCAAACAGGACACTATGATGAGGAAAATGCTGGACTGTTGGGATTCTTTGCAGTTCAGGACTTCCTTATGCAAAATTTGCATGTGGCTTTTCAAGGTGGGGTTGGTATAGAAAATATTTTCTATGCAGGAAACAGTATTTTCTCTGCATAAAATAATATTTCTATATCAATATATTATTTTCTGCAAAAATGTCATGTTCCATTCCTTTCATTTCATTTTGCCAGAGTAAGTTGCAAACGGCAAACAGCCTTCAAAACCTGCAGTTTTCAAAGACTTTCTCACAGCTGGAAGAAAATTGCTAAAATTACAAATTGCTTCCTTCAAGAATGAAATTAGTGAAGAATTACATCCATAGTGAACAGCCAGGATGGAAATGAGATGGACTTCCAGGTAAAAACTTTCCCTTGAAGATGAGACACAGCAGGGGGAAGAGAAAGGGAGTCACAGCAGGGGTTTTGCAATTTTGTGTTTTCCATTGCCTAGAATCATATAGCCATTCATTTCAGTGATGACCCAGAGGATATTCCACACTTTCTATGCATGAACCATAATTGGCTATTTATAAGCCTCATATTTCACTGTAAAGTACCCCCAACACAGCTGAAATAATCCAAGATCATGCCCTAATCTAAAGCCTTTTTCCCTCTTGGAGCTGTTAGATTTCTTAGATGATGTAAATAAACCCAGTCATTACTGCTGTAGACTGCAAGAAACAAATAATATAGCTTCTAGCTAGTCTTCTCCCTATCAGTTCCCTGCTCACTACTGATGACAAGGTCCTCGTGGGATAAAGGACCTGTAGTTATGTTTATCTCCTCTGTTTATTAAAAATAATCTGTCTTTTGTCTCTTCCATTAATGAATGACTGGTATTATTAAAACTGGAACTTTCCAAGGAATACCCTCCCTCCTTCCAATGTGAGGAGATAAGCAAAGAAATTCATCTCTCTGACAGAATGGCTTGCAATGAAAAATGAAATAATATAAGGGGGAGAGATAGAGTATTTACAAATGAGTACAAAACCAAAATTGTACAATTTATGACATTTGGGCAACTATACTGTTAAGATGCTTTGTAATGGCACACACACATTCTTCAATGTTATTACTCATGTTTTCATTGTTGTTGTTTTTGTTGTTGGGAGCCCCTTATGGCGCAGTGGATTAAAGCGCTGAGCTGCTGAGCTTGTTGACCAAAAGGTCACAGGTTCGAATCCGGGGAGCGGCGTGAGCTTCTGCTGTCAGCCCCAGCTTCTGCCAACCTTGCAGCTCAAAAACATGCAAATGTGTGTAGATCAATAGGTACCGCTCTGGCAGGAAGGTAATGGTGCTCCATGCAGTCATGCCGGCCCATGACCTTGGAGGTGTCTACGGACAACACCGGCTCTTTGGCTTAGAAATGGAGATGAGCACCACACCCCAGAGTCGCACATGACTGGACTTAATGTCAGGGGAAAATCTTTACCTTTACCTGTTGTGGTGGTGGTGGAGTCTTCAAATTATTTCCAGCTCATGGGTATTTATTTATTTATCGTGTCAGGAGCAAAACAAAGTCATATTGTATTTTTTTTTAAAAAACACAAAGTTTGCAAACTTGACATTCTATTAAATGTCTTTTGACCAGTAGCTGGCCACTTGGAGTGCCTCTGGTGTTGCTATAGAAAGGTCCTCCATTGTGCATGTGGTGGGGCTCAGACTGCATTGTAGTAGGTGGTCTGTGGTTTGCTCTTCTCCACACTCGCATGTCATGGATTCCACTTTGTAGCTCCATTTCTTAAGGTTGGCTCTGCATTTCATGGTGCCAGAGCACAGTCTGTTCAGCGCCTTCCAAATTGCCCAGTTTTCTGTGTGCCCAGGAGGGAGTCTCTCATTTTTTATCAGCCATTGATTGAGGTTCTGGGTTTTAGCCTGCCATTTTTGGACTCTCACTTGCTGAGGAGTTCCAGCAAGAAAAAATATCATATGAAAGCTGACTGGCACAACCTGGGGATCACAACCAGATACTCTGCTGCTGAGTAAGCATGCCCGGTGTGGAACACATCGCACCATGCTAAAACAGTGGATGTGGCTCTTCATGAGACATGCTGCATTATCACAGGATGTCTGCGCCCTACACCACTGGATAAATTACAGTTTAGCTGGTATTGCACCACCTGACATCCACCAGGAAGTAGCAACCAATAGTGAAAGGAACAAGGCAGTGACACCTCCGGCACATCCCCTGGATATCAACCAGCACGCCAATGACTTAAATCAAGAAATAGTTTTCTAAGATCTACAGAGACACTCGCTGGAACACCCCAACTTATGGTGACCCTAAGGCAAACCTATTGCAAGATTTCTTGAGGCTGAGACTTTGTGACTTGCTCGAGGTCACCCAGTGAGTTTCTGTGATCAAATGGGAAACCAAGCCATGGCCCCCAGAATTGTAGTCCAATGTTCAAACCACTACACCACTCTGATTCCGAGTTTCATATATGTTACCCCACATATTATGCAACACCACTGACTACAAGATGTATCTGCTTGACCCAACAGTAATTCATACAATATGATTCCAGTGCCTATCATGACATTATTTCTGTATGAATGCACTGAATTGAATTGGATTCCTATGTTGCTTTTCTCCCTTAGATGCCAAGAGCCACTGCCTTATCCTTCCAGTATCCCATGGTATCCCCTTGGGGCAAAGGCAGTGCTGTCAGGTGTTTCTAAGACTCCAGTGCATTGTTTTTACCTAGTAGAGTTTAGGATTACAAGCCTATTTTGGGCCATTACAAACCCCATAGCATCGCTACAAAATGATTTAAAATTAGTATTAACAGTGATTTGTTGTAATTTAAAGTGTAAAGATATTTTGGTATATCTAGAACTTGTAGAGATTATAAATAAAGTATTGTTATTATTGTTTTCTTTTTCTCAATTGAAAACTGTACTAGATAATCCTGTCTGGAATCTGATGCTATTTCCTTGGAAATAATTGTATTACTATCAGTAATTCAATCTGGCAATCAATTATCTGATGGGTTTAGACAAACTCATTATTGATACAAGACGAGGCTCTCAGCTCATAATATTTAGAACCATAGTCCTATATAATAATAGGAAACCAATATATTTTCAAAACTGGTACTGCTTTAGTTCAAATTTCAATTATTTTTATAATTAAAGCAGCAAAGAAAACCTTTAAAGGTCCCGGAAGCAAATTTTGAAGCAGGTAGGGTGTGTTGTGAAATCCTATTTGATAGAGATTGGAATAACAGCTAACAACACCCTATGGAGATGCAGGCATTAAGATGCAAATTATCTCTATTCTGACCAAGGCATTTGCTAGAGGGAAGCTGACATCTCTGCAGATTTCAAAGGAGCTTTTTGTAAGAAGAGATGTTGGGGTAAAAAGAGGAAAGAGAAAGAGAGAGAAAGGAGGGAGAATGAGTGAAACAATCTGTTTACACACACACAAAAGAGAGAGTGTTACAGTCAATATAACATAAAAGCGGAAGATCCAATTATTATGTCAGGAATGAAACGGAAGGAATGATGCTGAATTTTGGACAAACTCTCATTGTCAACATGCAAAAGAAAAGTCTTCAGGGCTAGAATGTTAATACACAAGGTTTACATTTATGCTGCAAAGATTTACATTAATGCTACAGTAAAGGAGAAAATGCAAGGCCATGGATCCTATTGACATTTTACTAGGCAGTCTCATAAAGGGGATGTGAATAACAACTGCTGAGTAACAACTGAGGTGTTTTAATAACCTAGCAATATCACTGCTCTTTCTTTCATTTAACTGTATTGCTTCTATAGTCTATAATCATTCTCTGCTTAGATACTAGGTATGAAAAGAAAGATTGCAACCACATAAGATTTATTTATTTATTTACTGTACTTATACCTGCTCTTTTCAACCCCATAGGGACTCAAGGTGGCTTACATATATCGGCAACAATTTGATGCCAAAAACATATATGTTAAAACATAGAAAACCTGAAAACCAATTATTTAACATCACACAATTCAATATCGTAGTCTGCTTTTTAAGCATGTTAGGTAAGAATTTGTGTTTTTTATACTTTTGATACTTCTCATATTTTGCTACAAACACAATTTTCATGAAGATAGTTATAACAAAGATCAACGACCACTAGGCAGGGGGGACAACAATCTCACCCACTGCCCACCAGTGTGAAGTATTAACGTTCAGCTGGACACTACTTCAACGACGATAGATGACTATAACAAGGGGGAAAGACTCTCTTATCCCACCTCAATATTATTGTTAAGTGACCAACTGTATTAACGATGTTAATTACTGATGTAATTGGTAGTTGCGCCTCCACCACCTCAATTAATGTCTGAGGAAAACATAAGTGTGAATGTGAAAATAGGTAAAGTTTGTTCAAGCTCTTGGTTCTTCTGTGGTTGCTGCTTCTCTAGCTGACTGAACTGAAATTAAGTTGTTTTTAGGCTAACAGAGATCTAAAGAGTTACACAGACCGAGGCAGACACCAGTTTAAGATGAAATAAGCAACAGGTTTATTTCAAAACTTGGTGAACAAATCAACTCTTAAAAAGAGTGGTACAAAAGCGTAATGCTGTAACTGAGGCTTAGCTGTTTAGACAAGCAGTCTTTTCTTAAGACTTTAACTTTTGTCTCCTGTGAGTTCCTTGCTTCACACTGGCCCTTACACTGACACAGTGTGTCACTGAGAACAGCCCACTGACTGCCCCACAGAGCAAAAAAGGCTTTCCTACACTGACCCTGCTATGTACAGTGTTTCAGGAACCTTTGCCTATCCTATGCTCTAATCTCAAGGCTCACTACAAAAGTTCTCTCTCCCTGTCTAAATTCTTCACAGCTCCCTCTCCCTAAAATACTTCTTCATTCTACGATGTTTAAAGCCCTTTTTTTCCTCTTGTCAAAAGACACAGCCTTTTTCCCCTCTAAAACCTAACTCCTCCCCTGACTGCTCTAGCCAATCAGGAGTCGGCTGACTCCTCCCTCTTGCCTCTTAGCTCTCCTGCCTATCTCTCAACATGTCAACTACTGACTTTCCAGGCTTTGGCCTTCCTGGCAAAAGGTTAGATTCATTACAATAGTTTATCTTGCAGACTGGCAAAAAACCTTGATTTGATTTGGGCCCCTTTTACACTGCCATATAATTCAAAT
The DNA here is from genome assembly GCF_037176765.1 of Anolis sagrei. Lineage (NCBI taxonomy): Eukaryota > Metazoa > Chordata > Lepidosauria > Squamata > Anolidae > Anolis > Anolis sagrei. Next base: position 38,337,346 of record NC_090023.1, on the reverse strand, counting down.
TATGAAAGCAGATAATCCAGATTAATAGATTTGAATTGGATTATATGAGTCTACACTGCCATATAATCCAATTCAAAACAGATAATCTGGATTTTATGTGGCAGTGCAGAAGAGGCCTACAATTTCATTAAACTGATCTAGGCATTCAGAAAGGATTGTTGCAGGAAACACCCCTCCTTGGATTCTTCTGAGAGAGAAGATTTAAAAACTATGGCAGTGAGTCCCTGAGCATACTGATTTGAACTACCCCATTTGCTATCTACTAGTTAACCTAGTGTCTCTGATTAAAAATACTTTAGTAAATTTATGGAAAAGGCACTTGATAAACCAGGATCACTAGATTCATATTACCATTGTATGAATCATCTCAAAATTGCTGACTGAGGCCCCTTCTACACTGCAATGTAAAATCCATATTATCTGCTTTGAACTGGATTATATAGCAGTGTAGACTCAGATAAAACAATTCAAAGCAGATAATCTGGATTATTTGTTTTGATAAACTGGATTAAATGGCAATGTAGAGGGGGCCTAAGAAATTCCAGAGAAGATCTGGATAAATACAGACATGCAACTAACTAGACTGTGTTTCTGTTTGTTTCCTAGAAAGCAACTATTGTTTCCTAGAAAGCAAACCCTAAGTAGAAATGGGTGTCACATTATATGACTGACCTTTCATTGGGGATTATTCCTTCTTAGTTTGGTTTGAGAACTTTAAGAAGATTTTGAATCATGAGACACCTTGGAAAGTTCTAAACACTATCCCAGAATACTTGTAGGATGTCAAAATACACAAAATAATCTATGTAAAGAAAAAATAAAGATATTCAAGGTGCATAAAGTATATTATATACTTTATGCACCTTGAGTATTTTTTTTTTTTACATAGATTATTTTGTGTATTTTGACCTTGGAAAGGTCACCTTAGTCCCCTTCTACACTGCCATATAATCCAGGTTTTCAAAGCAGATAATCCTCTTTCTGAACTTATTTTTGAAAGCTTCAGTACCATGCTGTCAATTTCCAGTGGTTAAAAACATGGCTGACCACACTATATGGACAGAGATAGGTCCCTGTGGTGATACGTATGGAGAGCTGAACAACTTAGAGAAAGGATCAAAATCTGCTGCTACTAAGGAGGCTGTCGAAGTCCTGAACCGGTGCCTGGCCGCTGTAATGGTCTGGATGAGGGTGAACAAATTGAAATTAAATCCAGACAAGACAGAGGTACTCCTGGTCAGTCGCAAGGCCGAACAGGGTATAGGGTTACAGCCTGTGCTGGACGGGGTCGCACTCCCCTTGAAGGCACAGGTTCGCAGCTTGGGTGTGATCCTGGATTCATCGTTGAGCCTGGATCCCCAGGTTTCAGCGGTGACCAGGGGAGCATTTGCACAGCTTAGGCTCGTGCGCCAGCTGTGCCCGTACCTCGGGAAGTCTGACTTAGCCACGGTAGTACACGCTCTGGTCACATCCCGCCTTGACTACTGCAACGCTCTCTACGTGGGGCTGCCCTTGAAAACGGCCCGGAAGCTTCAGCTAGTCCAGCGCGCGGCAGCCATGTTACTAACAGGAGCGGGACGCAGGGAGCATACAACGCCCTTGTTGTTCCAGCTCCACTGGCTGCCGATCTGCTACCGGGCCCAATTCAAGGTGCTGGTGTTGGCCTACAAAGCCCTAAATGGTTCCGGCCCAAAATACCTTTCTGACCGCATCTTGGCCTATGAGCCCACGAGGACCTTGAGATCGTCTGGGGAGGCCCTTCTCTCGATCCCGCCTGCCTCACAGGCACGTCTCGCGGGGACGAGAGATAGGGCCTTCTCGGTGGTGGCCCCTCGGCTGTGGAACGCCCTCCCTGTAGATATCAGACAGGCGCCCTCCCTTATGGCATTCCGCAGGAGTCTAAAGACATGGTTATTTGAGAAGGCGTTTGACTAAGTGCTACAACTACTGGTAATGACGATCGGAATGGAATATGGATAACGAGTCTGGTTTATGATTCTACAATGAGATGGCGCGGATGATTTAGTGTAATGGTATTATTGATTGTTATGTTGATTTGCTGTGATATTGTCTATTGTAAACTGTTTTTATATGTTGTACACCCCCGTGAGTCGCCCTAGGGCTGAGAACGGCGGTCAACAAATGAAGTAAATAAATAAATAAATAAATAAATAAAATCACATTGAGTGTGTTATCTGCACTGTACTCCTGAATGAGCCTGATGACGTCTCCTTCGGTGAAAAAATGGTCCAGTCACTTCTATTGAAGTAGGATGTTGAAGCCAGTTTAGTTAACTTAACAGTACAGTCTTGTCCTATGCAATATGCATGGAAGACTTCATCGGACTTGGCAATGGAAAATCAGGGCCTGATGGGATCAAGACCTCAGCAAACTTATACTGAAAAATTTTGTGTGAGAACATGCATTTGCTACATTTTTGATGACATCAGATGAGAATGCAGAAGCAATAAGCCCAGTCTTTCCACAATACAACACAATTTTGTTAAGTGATCCTCTCAAAATAAAAGATAATAGACCAGTGTCTGAATTTTTCCTTTTGCAAACTGAGCTCCACCAGGATACACCAGAATGTGCTATTTTCAATTAAAATTCAGATACATTATCATCATACATGCCTATGTTGTACTAGCATGGTCAGTGTTCCCCAGTCCAGGCACTCAAAGTTGATAAGTGAAGTTAGCACACAATCAAAAGTTTATCACTTTCCCCCCAATAACACAAGTCTCTCCCTGATAACCAAAACCAATATTTTAAAATGGAACTATCAATATATATTACTAGAATAATGCCAGGTTTCTGAATAATCAATTGGATAAGGAATTTTATATACTTCTGTTTTTATCTTGAGCAAGGTAGAAGTGTATCTGTTCTCATTTCTGCAGGGAGTAAAAGCAGCACCCTTATGAAAAAAATTCTTTTTTTTTCTGAAGGTGGATGCATAAATGGTTTCACATTGCTACATTTCTAATTTACGAAGCAATGCATAAACAGTACAATGGAGGCACTCATTCAGTTCTGAGTGTCTTGTTTTAAGAGGCTCTATAAAAGTTGGAGTGAGGTTTTTTTTTAAAAAAAAAAAAAGCCAACAAGGATATTAGGAGGTTTGGAGGACAAAACATATGAGGAAAGGTAGAGGTAGTGGGGCACATTTGGCCTGGTGAAGACTGAGCGGGGACATAACTTCACTCATTAAATATCTCAAGGGTTGTCATGGAGAGGAGGGGGCAGGTTTGTTCTACGCCACTCCAGAGAGTAGGATCAGGTGTAATGGAGGATAGATTTCAATTGAACATTTGAAGGAACTTCTTGTCAGTAAGAATGGTTCTGTAATGGAACCAATTACATGAAAAGGCAGTGAGGTCTCTCTCTCTTCAAAAGGAGGCCAGACAGCATACCTACTGGAGATACTGTAATTGGAGTTTCTTCATTGAGCAGGGGATTGGACTCAATGGCTTACGGGATCCCTCCCAACTCTTTGATTCTATGATGATATTATCTGCTGATTTAATCTTTGTAATTAACCTGCTTTCTTTTCTTCCTCCATTCTTTTTCTGTCCAGTACATTTTTGTGGTCATTTTTTCATGAAAAATACTTCAATGGAAAAAAAAAAACCTCTACTGCACATTGTAGTTTCATAAAATCAATTTTCCAATGCACCAGCCAGAAGTATTGGTATAACATAGGTTGACATGTGGCCCCTTTCTTCTTCTTCAAGCAAATATGTTCAAAACCAGCCATGTTGCTGCTATTTTAATAGGCAATCCACTTTTACTTCCTCTTCTCTTTTTTGCAGTCTGCCCATGCAGACAGCAAAGCTTTGATGAAACTTTAAAGAAAGTGTTCTCTTATTCCAAGCAGCATGGTACATGTCTCTGCACATGTTACAGTGTGGAAAAAACTATACGTTTCTGGAAGTGACCTCTTGTAAAGGGAAAAGAAGGCACAGCCTGAATTCTAGATGTGGTATGGTGAGCTACCCATAATGGTGTATTTCTCTAAAATATCTGAAATTCTGTATTGGGAAAACTGCTTCTACCCCAAGCTGAGTTTATTTTAGATGTAGCATTTTAGCCTCTATCATGGAATTAACGCTGTGAAAATGTCAGGCAGCCTTTCTGCTTTATCACATTATTACTTTGGATTTCATTGTTGGACAATCACACGGTAGGGGATATTTAACAGCATCTAGTATAGATGCTAACAGCAGAATTGATTTGCATGGAGTTTTGCCAAATGAATCTAAATAGCACATCTGGAACCTAAACCACTAATTCAAGTGTTAGTTGGTTGATTTAAAGTGACAAGAGCCTTCCACTTTCCAACTTTGCTTAATATCATGCTTAGCTGATTTCCATTAGACCTGTGCTAATTTGTTTCAAAAGGTAGTGTCATTCCTTTTGGTGATTTATACTGAACCATAGATCCAAAATCAATATTGCTACTTATCCATATTTATTATTTATTTTATTTATTTCTTTGCCATATTCATACCCCACCTTCCTCTACCCCAGCAGGGGGGCTCAAGGTGGCTTACAATGGCACATACACAGTACCTCAAAACAACAAATTCATCTAAAAGTAGTTTAAAAATACAACATATTAGACATGATTAAAATGCATTCAAAGTTAAAAATACGCCATCCAGAGTTGAATGTCTAAGGTCATTCCAAGGTCAAATTGCACATAATTCTATATTTGGAATACTGAATACTAATTTTTGAAAGCCTGCTCCAAGAGCCAGGTTTTGACTCTCTTCCTGAAGGTTAATAGAGAGGGGGCTGATCTGATGTCACTAAGGAGGAAGTTCCACAGCTGAGGGGCCACCACTGAGAAGGCCCTGTTTCTCATCCATGCCAGCAGTACTTCTGAACAGGCAGGACTGAGTGCAGGGCCTCCCCAGATTATCTTAGTCTCCAAGCTGGTTTGTAGGGGAAGATACATTCAGACAGGTAGCCTGGGCCAGAACTGTTTAGGGCTTTATATGCTAAAGCCAGCACTTTGAGTTGTGTTCAGAAGCAGACTGGCAGCCAGTGGAGCTGATGCAATAGGGTTGTTGTATGCTCCTGAGTGCTGCTCCAGTAAGCAACCTGGATGCTGCTTGCTGGACCAGTTGGAGCTTCCAAACAGTCTTCAAAGGCAACCCTACATAGAACACATTGCAGTAATCTATATGGAATGTAACCATACTTCCCAAGGTACAGGTGCAGCTGGTGCACAAGTTTTAATTGTGCAAAAGCTCCCCCCCCTTCCTGGTCACAGCCGAAACCTGAGGTTCCAGGCTCAGTGATGAGACCAGGATTACTCCCAAGCTGCATACCTGCACATTCAAGGGTAATGTAAACCCATCCAGCACAGGCTGTAATCCTGTGCCCTGTTTGCCCTTTCAACTGACCAGGAAGATCTCTGTCTTGTCTGGATTCAATTTCAATTTGTTTGCTTTCATCCTGATCATCACAGCTGCCAAACACAGGTACAGGACCTGAACAGCCTCCTTGGTAGCAGGTGGAAAGGAGTGATAGAGTTTAACATCATCTGCGTACAGATGACATCAAACTTCAAATGATCTCTCCCAGTGGCTTCATGTAGATGTTAAACAACATGGGAGACAATATTGAACCCTGTAGGATCCACAGGACAATGGTTGTGGGGCCGAGCAGGTGTCCTCCAATAACAACTGAGGGAACAGCCCTCCAGGAAGGACCAGAGCCATTGCAGAATAGTACCCCAAGACCCATTCCTGCCAGGCGTCCCAGAAGGGTACCATGGTCTATGGTATCAAAGGCCACTGAGAGGTCAAGCAGAACCAACAGGGTCACACTCACCCTCACCAGTTCCCAGCGTAGATCATCCACTAAGGTGACCAAGGCTGTCTTGGTTCCATGTCCCAGCCTAAAGCCAGACTGTGCCAGATCTAGATAAACTGTTCCAAGAACACCTGAAGTTGCGAGGTCACCACATGTTCCAGGACTTTGCCCAAAAAGGGGATATTGGAATCTGGTTGAAAGTTGATGAATGGGGTCCAGTTATGTTTTTTTTCAACAGCAGTTTTATAACAACTTGTTTTAAGCTGGCTGGAATGTTGCCTTCCTGTAAGGAGGCATTAACCACCACCTTCACCCACTCTGCCAAACCCTCTCTGGCTTCCTTTATCAGCCAAGATGGGCAGGGGTCTAGGATGCATGTGGTTGCCCTTGCCTCTCCAAGTATCTTGTCCACATCCTCGAGCTGCACCAATTGAAATGATTCCATTAAAACTGGACAAACAGGTACTTGTGTTACATTCTCAGAGATTGCAATTAACATGGTATCCAGGTCAGAATGGATGAAAGCAACTTTGTCTACAAGGAACCAAGTAAATGCTTCACAGCAGGCCACCGAGTTGTCAGGGACCCCGTTGTGAGAGGTGGGGTTTAACAACCCTCTGACCATTGGAAACAGCTCCACCGGCTGGTTCCTTGTGGATGCAATATTAGCTGCAAAGATTTATGTGCCGCTTCTATTGATGCGGTGTATGCCCTTAGGAAGGCACACAACAGTGTTTGATGTGGCCACACACACTCTAGTCTCCTCTTCTTTTGTTTCGTCGCTGTCAGCTCCTCGTTGAACAAAGGAGATGGTTTAGTTTGGCTACTTGAGAGGGGACGTTCTGGAGCAATCGTGTCTACTGCCCCAGTCATCTTCCTATTCCAGAGAGAGACCAGAGCATCAATAGGATCTCCTGCCGAGATGGCGGGAAATTCCCCAAGAGCCATCAGGAATCCATCTGGATCCACAGGCCTCCTAGGGCGAACCATCTTAATAGGTCCTCCACCCCTGCAGAGGTTGGGGAGCTCAGTAAGCCTAAACCTGATCAGGTGATGGTTGGTCCATGGCAACAGAAAGATGGTCAGCTCCTCCCCATTCCTTGATTCTAAACTTCAAAAGTTATCTTGGAGCCAGGAAAATTAAACATGGGTTACTAAAGATTAGAGATTCTGGGAGAGTTACCAATTTGTCTAGGTACTGTAACTATACTTTCCAGTATAGGGCATCCTGGCAAGATCATCATCACTGAATTTCTAGACAGTGTTTGGTAAAGTTATTTTTTTTGGACTGCAACTCTCAGATCACTACCATCTCCCATCAAGAAAGTCAATGGCTTGGATTTTTGAGATTTATAGTCCAAAAAGAATTGTTGCCATGTTCTGTTGGCACGTTTGGGAGAATAAAATGAAATAATTCAATTTTTATTGAATGTCTGTTAATCACTGTATGCAAATCAATTTGTTACAAGATATATATTCTTTTGTCTTTATGGTGTTACTAATCTAATTCATTGAGGTGAAATAGACAGGGAGAAAAATCTCCCTCTTCCTGCTTTTTCTTTATTGTCTATAATTTATATGATCTTTTGTCATGTCCACTTTGGTAGTATTCTTCACTGATCACAAGATTGTGCTTGGAACACCACTTTGTTGATTCAGAAAATAGACTGTATATGGATTCTTTTAAAGATTTTCTGCTTTGTTTCAGGTTCAAATCTGGTTTTCAACCCATAAATCTAAAAAAATAATAATCATGTCACTTGCTGATTATAGTTAGAATCCCACTGCAAAACAGTGCTTCCTAGCCCCATTCCCATAAGGCAATCCAGGAGGATAGCATGGCCAATGCCGCTGAGCCGCTGAGCGATCCAAGAGAACCAGTAGGGACACACTCTCCCTATCTAGTTCTCTATGTAGCTCTACCAAGGTGACCAATCCATCTCAGTTCCATAGCCAGGCTAGAACCCAGTTTAAATTTAATCTAGATAATCTGTTTCATCCAGGAACCTCTGGAGTTGTGTGGCTACCAGAAAGGGGAGGGTTGATACTGGCTGATAGTTATTAATGAGCGAGTGGTCTCGGAATGGCTTTTTCAGAATTGGTCTAACTATAGCCTCTTTCAGGCTTGTTGGTAATATGCCTTGGGTCAAAGAGGTGTTTGCCATCTTTACGCACTCCACCAGTCACCTTATAGCTTGTTTGATCAGCCATGAAGGGCAAGGGACTAGGATGCATGTGGTAGCTCTCACCTCTTCAAGGATCCTGTCCACATCCTCTGATTGAACCAATGGAAAGGACTCCATTAAAACTGGATAAGCAGATACCCAAGTTACATCAACAGACACTGTGTTAAAACTGGCATCCAGCTCAGAATGGATCTGAGCAACTTTATCTGCAAAGTGTCACGCAAATTCCTCACAATGTGCCGCTGATTGGTCAGAGATCGTCCCTTGAGGGGTTGAATGTAATAATCCTCTGACCACTCAGAACAGCTTGGAAGGCCAGTTCTTTGTGGATGAAATGTTGGCAGCAATGTAACACTTTTCTGCTGCCCCCCCCCCCCCATTGCTGTGAATAGGCTTTTAAATACACTCTATCCTGTGCTTGGTTAGACTCACTACAAGTGTGGCATAAATGTTGCTCTAGCCTCCATCTCACTTGCTTCATCATTGTCAGCTCCTTGTTGTACCAAGGAGCTGGTTCAGCTCTGTTTTGTGTGAGAGTGCGTTCAGGAGTGCTGGCTTGAGAGTTTAGTAGTTCAGATGGCCATACAGAGCACTGTTCTACATAGACAAAATACTCATTAAAATAATGCTACTTGGTTAGGTAACGTGATGTATAATAATGGTTTAAATGAAGAGAAAGGCGTTTTCAATTTATTGCTTTATTTACTGCTTCTGAGTTGATGTGTTGTCCTGATTTTGTTTGTGCTTTTGTTGTACATCACTCTGAGTGGTATTCATTACAGAGAGAACAATCAATCTTAGTAAATACATAAATCCATTCAATGACTTTTGTGTATGCTGGTCTCCCACCTGTTCACTGAATGTACATGAACAGGATCTTGTTTTACATTTAAAGACAGAAAATGAATTCTTAGGAATATGACACCTAGTTCATAATATATGTGTTCTTTATCAGCTGGAAAATTCACATCCTGGACAAGGCTATTCTGAATTTCAGTGACATCTCTATAGACAATGTAGGCTCCTTGCTTCTTTCTCTTTTGATATTCTAGGGCCCTATCTGCACTGACCATTTAATGTAGCTTGGAGAGAGCTTCCAAGTGTGGCAGCTATACAATGCATGCCACAAAATAGTGCTCGTAATGTGCATTAGTACAGGCTAGCATATACTGCACATCACAGCGAAATTGGTTCCACAACATGCAAATTGAAGTGATGCACATTCTAGAGGCAAAAGTTTTAAGTTTATCTGTGGTTTTCAAGCTGTGGATACTAGAATCCTGTAACCAATTTGAAGCCAGCCTCTGTGATAACCACCCATGTCTTGAACTGTTTCCAAGACCTAATCATCCATGCATCATAACTGCTTTCTTCTATGACTGTTTGAAATTAATCTAAGTGGCCACTATAGATGGGCCTCAGGTTGGACTATTGTAATCCATATGGCTGTCTTTAAAGATAGTTTGCAAATTTCAGCCAGTGCCAAATGACGTGATAGTGGGAAAGTGAGGGGGTTAATTAGTCTTTTTTCTTTCCTTCAGATAAATATTTCTAGAAAGGTTTCCATTCTCCTAAGAATGCAACCAGTGATTTATCCTTCAACAACTTTGTTAACTTGTCTATTTCTATTAGCTTCCACATCTTCACTATCCGATCTTCTATACTTGGTAGAATATTTGTTATATTGAGGGAGGAAAAGGTTCTCTGCTTAATTTCAGGAGTGGGTTGGAATAGAAACCTTGTAATATACTTAATCTCATTTACAAAAAGTATATTAGTATACTTTTTGTAAAATGAACACAATTATAAAAGGTCTAGGCAGTGCAGGGCAGGATCAGTAGAATCCATCATAGATGGATTGCAAAGGGGAAAAAACCTCAAGTTTAGCTCTCTGTTGACAGTCCAATGCAAGTTTTCATGTGTGGAAAGTCTGAACTTGGAATTGCATCAGGACATATGCTCATCAGATTCCCTCTGTCTTTCCTGAGTACCTCCCCTACTGGTGTTAATATTTTTTTCCAGCCCTAGGGAACAAAAAACGTATTAGGTTTCTTACTATTTCTCTATAGGGCTTACATCTGAGTGGTTCATTAGGCCATGCTGCCTGACAGCATGTACCCAGAAAACCCAAGTGTTAAACCGCAATTGGTTGTGTGGGTGGCATGTTCCATGAGAATGGGTTTCTAAACCCTCTCATTGCCAGACACCAGGAGGGCTCTATTAGTACCTTAGCCCAGATGGCTCCAACTAGAGCATGAGAAAAACATTATCCGACAGTGGGATTGATGACAATTCCGCCTGTACTAATATCATTAGGACAGGAAGAATGTTAAGTCCTTACATGTAGTGTTTACAAACTGAACTACCAGTTTGTAGGGTCATCACTACCATTAAGCTGAAGGAGACAACTGTAGATGCTGGTGAGTGAGGCTGCAGATGCTGGTGAGTGAGAACCTTTAGTGAACTGTCAAAGAGCAGAATTAGATTGGATATGTAGGTGTCCTCATAACTTCCAAATGGATGTCCTAACAACAAATGTGTTGTCCTATTGCCAGTGTTGAGACAATATTCAGTAGCAAATTCAGTCAACTTCCATGCATGAAGCAGTTGGGTGGGGATATTCTTTACTTAAGGCAGTAAAATAGTTGGAACCATACTTGCTTAAAGAAAGTAGCAGCCTTTCTGAATGAATTCTTCAAAGTGGTTTTTATCAAAAGAATGCTTTTAATCAAAGGGAAAGCCTGCCATTCAGATTAAATAGAATTTCCATATTTATTTAGAGTACAGTGCAGAAAATCTCAATTGTCTTACCCTTCCCCACTTAAAAGAGTTTGCACCAGTGACAAAGTCACTTCTCTTAGGTTTTGGCCCTGAAATCCCACAAGATGAAAATTTGCTAAACTGAAAATCCTATTGAGGTACTATTCAGAAATAGAAAAAAAGTGTACTTGTTGCTCCTAAATAAATGCAAATAAGCAATTTATTATACTAATTTGAAAATGAGCAGCCACAGGCCCATACTTGCTATTGCTGTTAGCTGGTTATAGTACTTTATCCCTCTCCCTGGCCCCTATATTTTGATTTTGCACTAGCCTCGGCCTGGCCTTTTTAAATTGTCTTGACTCTTTTTCATCACCCTAATGAATAAGCATGAAAAACAGGTAGGATGATTTTTTAAAATATATGTGTGTGCTGTGACATTTTTATGCTTATGTTGTTTTAGTAATTTTATGTTTATGTTGTCTACCCTTTATATTTTGGTGTTGTTACTTGGAAACCACCCTGAGTCCCCTCGGGGAGATAGAGTGTTATATAAATAAAGATTATTATTATTATTATTATTATTATTATTATTATTATTATTATTGTGATTTTCTGGGGAAAGGTTTATGGAGTCAATGTATATCTTGAATGGTGTAGTCACTAGGATGCTCAAATGAACATCTAAAAGTGTTAAATGTTTCATCAGAATTCCTGTTTCCAATCACTGAGCTAAAATAAGCCTCAGGGGTCGCATGCTGAACTCCTGTCTTTTACAAAATCATTGAAGGCACAAGGTTCCTGTTTCTCAAGATGTTCACTGGTAACACAGATCAACTGACCAACATAAAAATATAAGTATTGATTTTAGTCCTGAAGATACAAAGAAGTTTTGATGGAGCTGAGAGTGGGGCAGATTTTTGATATTCAGGATGCAATCCACATTCAGCTAAAGTCTCACCCCTGTCTCTCATTGATTTTGAAGCTATTGAATGCCCTCTAAATTGAACTAGGGCACCTTTTGCCTGGCAAATGTCAAACAATGTTAGGTAGCAAAGAAAGATTACTGCACTTCTCTTTTATTTGCAGAGCTTACCTCTCAGACATAAACACACTTATTTGGAAAGTGAGGCCCATTGATTTCTTTGGAATTTATGCTCAAGAACGTTTGTTTAAGATTGCAGCCTAAGGCAGTTTAAATAACCCTGCTTAAAAACTCATAAGTTCATGCTGGTAACTGAAGATCCACTTCTTGGAGGGTTTTTTTTTTTTTTTTGGTTCACTGAGACTCCTAGTGAACTGGAAGTTCAGACTCCTGCATGCCTTAGGGCCAATCAGCATTGCCTTGCATTGTTTCACTATGATCTAACTTTCTGGAAAGTACCTTATGCTGGAGAGATAAAACATCTGCTTATAAACAGATTACCAATGAGTCCTGCTGCTCAGTCAATGATCAAGACGTCACAATGACAAAATGGTAAGCAAAGTGAACTCATTAATAAAAACACATGAATAGCTGCCATTAGATGGTTGTTTCTCAAGTCCTGTTGTTGCAAAACAGGAGGAATAGAATGATATCAACCTAAGGAATAAGGACAACCTTTCTGTGCCTTGATGAGATTCAAACCTTTGTAAATGTCATTTCTAGATGTAGAGAAAGTCCTGAATTGTGAAGATCCTCATCCATTTGTATTCTCCTTTTCCAGATTTCTCAACAGTCAAGAAATCTGTTCTTTTGAATATTTTTGAATATTCTTTCAATCCCCAACATAGTGGTATTGGCCCAAGAGCTATCTCTGATTCGTATGATGACCTTATCCACTCTATCATATTATCTCTGACAGGATAGGATCATCCATGTGGCACAAACCATATGGTGTTCAGGCAACTTTAAAAAAAAATAACATTAGGAGATAATCAGGGATGCAATGGAAGTATATATGCCAAGCTAAGGTCTGATGTAAAGTATGGCACAGAAATCTTTCTCTTAAACAACCCCTCCCCCCACCAACATGCACACACTCTTTCAAGCAGTTGTTTCACCTTGACAAAATGAGATAGAAGAAATATTCAGTACAGACTTAGGGCATCTGGAAAGTAGGGTTAGCCATACATAGAATTTCAGGTAAATTTAGGGTGCCCTAACATCTCAATTTTAAAACGGTAGTCCTAATTATATGGCTTACATGTCATCATCTAGGGAGTGGAATTCTTGATATTCACTTGTGGAAAAATAAAACCAAGAATTGGACATAATACGTCATTAAAGGTTAACGTATAGGTGTATGATTTGGGTGTCTCAAAGCTCATTCTGGGATGCACGCTGCAAATTCCTTCCTTGATATACACAGGCAATACCCAAGTTCCAAACAAAATAGGTTCTGTAGGTTTGTTCTTAAGCTGAATTTTGTTGTTTGTCAGAGCAGGTACATTTTAAAAGTATAACTCTAGCGCATATCTACTATCTATTTATCTCTATCTATCTTTGCATAGCATAGGAAAAGGTTAATACCCCTGTGGTGTTTGTTTTGCTGTTTGTGCCCCTGTTCAGAAGATTTCAGGTCACTTTCTATCCCTGTGATAATTGGATTTTGAAAAAAAAATTGGCTTGTTGTGGAAATAAGGATTGGTGATAAAGCTTCAGTGAAGACATCTTTTCTCCATGATAAATCTTCTCTCACTTCCTGTTGTCTTGCCCCCATTCTTAACTGTCCACTTCATCACATTCATTAAATTCTACTGAGCCACCCACGTAAGAAATGGCAACCTGTGTTCATCACATGACTTATGCTTCAAATGTAGGGTGGAAAGATTTTATCATTTTAAAATATTGTAAAAGGTTATCTTTTCAGATGCTCTTTAAGGTGGTTAGCAAGTGACACTGTTGTAAATTATCCACATTGAGATGGGCAAAATGGCCAGTTCTGTCATGTGATGAATTCCCACTGTTCTCCACTTTAAAATGAAATGTTTACGCAATTTCTGGGACGAGCTGAAATGCTCTTATGAGAAAAAGTTCTGCCATTACCTTTTGCTTACCTTTTGCTCAAGGCGAGCACACACACACACACAGAGAGAGAGAGAGAGAGAGAGAGAGGGTGGGTGGGTAGGAGGGAGGACGATGGTTGGCCTAGTGGCAGAAGGAAGGGGTGCCATTGGCTTCATCTCCTGGAGAGAGAAATCTCCTCCTCATTTCTTTCCCTTCTTTCTCCTTCTTTTCTTCCCCCACTTTTCACCTTTATGATCCCCCTTTTCCCTTCACTCTCTTCTTTCTTCTTTCCTTCCTTTCTTTTCCTGTCTTCTCTTCTTTCTCAGAGAGGGGATATGATAGCCATGTATAAATATGTGAGTGGAAGCCACAGGGAGGAGGGAGCAAGCTTGTTTTCTGCTTCCCAGGAGACTAGGACGCGGAACAATGGCTTCAAACTACAAGAAAGGAGATTCCATCTGAACATGAGGAAGAACTTCCTGACTGTGAGAGCCGTTCAGCAGTGGAACTCTCTGCCCCAGAGTGTGGTGGAGGCTCCTTCTTTGGAAGCTTTTAAACAGAGGCTGGATGGCCATCTGTCAGGGGTGATTTGAATGCAATATTCCTGCTTCTTGGCAGGGGGTTGGACTGGATGGCCCATGAGGTCTCTTCCAATTCTTTGATTCTATGATTCTATGATTCTTTCTTTCCCTCTTCTCTCCTCTCTTTCTTTTTTCCTTGCCCTCTTTCCTCTTTCCCTCCCCCATACTTCCCATCTTCATTCTTCTTTCTCATTCCCAAACTTTCCATCATTTTCCCCTGTCCTCTTTTGTCTTTCCTTTCTCCCTTCCCTTCTTTCTCCTACTTTTCCTCTTCTTTCTCCGTACTTGTCTTCTTTCTGCTTTCCTTCTCTCCTTCCCCCTTCTTTCTCATTTCCCTCTTTTCTTTCCACCTTTCTTCCATTTTCTCATTCCCTTCCTTTCTTCCTCTTCCATCTCTTCCTTTTCTTTTTCTTCCCACTTTCTCCCCTGCTATCCTATACTTTTTACCTTATTTCTTCTTTCCCCTTTTTCTTCCCACTTCTCTTCCCTTCTTTCTCTTTCCCTTCCTTGCTTCCTCTTCCCCCTTCCCCCCTTATGTCCCTTATTTTCTCCTTTCATACCATTCTTTCCTCCCTCTACCCCTTCCTCTCCTTGCCCTCCCATCATTCTCCTTTCCTTTCTATTTTTCTCTTTCTCTCTTCTAAAACTTCTGTCATCCTTGTCTCCCTTCTTTTCTTTGTCCTTCCATCCCTTCTTTCTTTGATACCTTTCCTTCTTCGTTCTACTGAAAGAACTGAAAGAAAGGATGGAGGAGGAAAAGAAGGAATTCTTTTCCTCCTCCATCCTTTCTTTCAGTGTTGTATCCTTTCTCACATCCTTCTACCTGGCTGGATCCCATAACAGAGCCATTTCAGGCATTTTCTTGTGCTTTCTTTTAAAAATATACACATTGCTTCACTTGTTCCATTGTCACTGTATTGCATTTGTGAACTTTGGTTACTATATAGAGAAAGAGCTGAGGTTTGAAAGGAGTTTCAGGAGCTGAATTCAGAATAGAAATAGAGCCAGGGTAGGTTTAAGGAAGAGAAGGGAAGAAGGAGGTCAAACAGAGACTTCTCGGGGGCCACAGAGGGGTCTCACTTCACTGAGTGAGGACAGAGTTCCTCAGAACAGCTTTAACTAGCCTTGGAAGTGATTGTGGGGGCAGATTCTTCTCCTAGGCAGACCCCTCTTTCCTAAAATGGGCACTGTGGGGAGTACATCGGACTTTAATTAAAATCTTGAAAATGTTTCAAAGCTTTAGGCCTATCTCTTCCTTCTTTGCATCCACTTTAACTGCCAGGATCTGCACTGGGTGAAAGAGATGTGTTATGCTGGTGATTCTGGTTCTGAATCATATGGGTTCTAGTCCTTCCTTAAAAATGATTGTCTGACTAATAAACAGGATCACTAATACAACCAATTTCTGCTGCTAACTCTTGGCTATTAATTTAGTTTGGGGAACCAGGGCATGTAAGTATATGAGTGCAGCTATCCTGTCAAATTATAGCAGTTTGACACCACTTCAACTGCCATGGATCAATGCTATGGACTGATGGATTATAAATATTTGTTATGGTACATAACTTTCCATAATAGCAGCTATCTTTTACTGTCAGCAATTTTCTTCAGGTTTTTTTTCCCCACAAAGAAAACAGAAGAGGAACAGTGGGTGGGGACCAAACTCAACTGTGTGATTGTAAATCAATGGAGGATTCCTGAGTAAAATGGATAGAGTGAAAAGTGTGTGATGAAAATAGGAAAATGATCCATTTAATTTCAAAACAAAGTATGCCTAAGTGAAATGGTAAACCTACTCTCCCAAACACTTGACCTGTTCAATGGGATAAAGTCTTATGACTCATTTATAAGTCAGAAGTTTGTAGGTTGGGGACTGCTTGTATATTGGTAAGGGTCAGAACAATTAACAGCAACTTTCTTAAAAACTAATAGACTGTATTAAAATGTTGAACACTGTCATCTTTGAGATATTTTAGCACTGAATTTGACTCATTTTTTTAAAAATAAAAGCATGTCATGTTACATGTCAAGGAATATCATGGATTGGATTACCCCATTTCATTTTATCAAAAGTCACCCATTGAATTGCATTGGTTCTCTTAACAGGTGCTAGTTTGATAAATCTACTGCTTTTACATTATACAGTCAGGTCCCAAAACATGTCCTTGGAAATGATGCATAGAGCATTTTTTTTTTTGTGTAGTGCGATTGGTACCACACCCTAGAAATGCTTCTTAATTACTCTTTTAGATGAGGAATATGTAGAAAAAGCACCATCTGATTATAAAGCTAGGGTCTTTCAGGAAAATTCATTTTTTCTTACCTGAATTTCATCAATGGATGTATACTAAAAAACCTCCTCTGAAAGAAAAAGGAAAAACTCTAAAAACTAACCTTATATTCATTTCCTGTAAATCAAAGAAATAAGAAGCATTCTACTCATCACTTGGGTGATGACAGGATAAATGCATTAAAGACTTTAAAGTGCCCATGGACACTATGGAAATTGAAAGGTGCCTAAGGCCTATATACATATGTTGCACTTCAGAACCCCAACCCACAATGTTGAAAGTGCTTATTTGCAAGTAGCTCCATTGGAAATATTAAAAAAAATTCCAAGGAGACTAATTAGAACTGCTACCATTTACAGTTTCATGCATCCCTACCTGACAACCTGTATGTAGATATTGTTTCATATTTTATTTCATATTTAATTATTTATTAATCGCCCTCCATCCGAGAATGCTCTAGGCGATTTACAGCTAAATTGTAAAAGATAAAATACATACATACAGAAATTAAAAATTAACAGAGATCCAATGCTCTAGTAAAAAGCCAGGTCTTAAGTGCTAGAGTAAAAGGCCCTAAGTCATGCATGGCTCTCATATAGGGTGGCAAGGAATTCCATAAGGTAGGGGCAGAAATAGAAAAAGCCCTGCGTCTGGTACTTTCCAAGTGCACTTCTCTAGAAGGACCTGGTATATAGAGTAAGTCATGTTGGGCTGGTCGTTGCGACCTCCGATGATGGGAGAAGGAGAGGCAGTCCCTAAGGTACGATGGACCCTGGCCATAAAGAATTTTAAAGTTTAAAGTATATTGCCATTGGCCTTTACTGTCCAGACAATTTAGGACATGGTGACCTTAGAAACTATAGACTTACTATTATGTGAACGCATTCAGCTGTAACTTCACATTTATAGGCACTGTTTGTTATTCATTCATGAGACAGGCAGGTGACCACAAAAACAGTCTTTTAAGTGGTGACACACTAATTGTGGAATTCCATTACTTTCTTAGATTCCTGAAAAGTTCATCTGCTCCTGCAAAGAGGTTGGGGATCGGGCCTAAGAAATTCTCAAGAAGAAAAGTTCTGAGTAGGGATGCTCTCTGAAAAATTTGTGTTGTCATTACTGCTTTAGTTCCTGTCCACCCCACCAAAAAGTGGGCCTATAATATTACAAGAAAATTGTACTTAGTAAGGTTCCAGATTCTCCCTATTATCTTTAAGGGCATTTTGTAGAAATAGCTATGGATTAATAAACATCTTTCCTTCAGTTTTCCATCTTTTTCTCCATTCACATACAAATCATGCCAAATGCTTTTGGGTTTCTGTTATTTTCTTTTAAAGTAATGCATTTTCATTTTACATTAATACATTTAGATTACATTCTCTTGGTGACTCAAGCATGCTTAAGTTTCCCTATGAAAGTGGTTGGACTTCTCTGTCCCATGTGACAAACTCATCTGAAGATTACAGAACCAAAGTCGCACTGTAGTGCCATGGTATAATGCATATGCAAGTGTGAACTGTGCGTAACAAATCACCTGGGTAGAAGCTCATAGTACTCTACAGTCATGCATTTTGAATTCAATTGCAGAACATTGTTCAGTGTTGCAATTCACTAATTGCCCAGTCATCATTTAACTACATAAATGTAAAGTTTATATGCCATCTCCAAGAGTCAGAATCTCAGTCATTTGTGTGCATGTTGTAAATTGTAGGAATCACTTGAATGTTTTCACATTGACTTGGGTGTATTTAAGCACAAACATGAGCCCATCTGAAATTGAGCAAAGGTCCCTTCTGCACTGCTATATAACCCAGAATTTCAAAGCAGATAATCCACATTATTTACTTTGGGCTGGATTATATGAGAGCACACTGACATATAATCCAGTTCAGTGTGGATTTTATACAGCTGTGTGGGAGGGGCCTAGAAGTGGTCTGATTTGGTTAAAACCGATATAAAAATCCACTCCTATGCATGTTATTTACTTTACCAAGCAGCACATAAAATAATAATAAAATAAAACTTTATTTATATACAGCTCTATCTCCCCAAGGGGACTCAGAGCAGTTCCCAGGTAAAAATCACAGAACATACAAAGTAAAAACAACATAACCATAAGATTAACAAAACAAAATATGCATAAAAATTGTTGCCATAGCACACATATATTAAAAGTAATCCTGCTTGTTCAAGGCAATTTAAAAAATTTAAAAGGCCAGGCCAAGATTTGTGCAAGACATGTGAGTTACCACCTTTCACTATCATCTCTCTCAAACACTTACATATAGTGAAAATACAGACCACACAAACAGCTGTGTGGTAGATATTTCTGATAGTTTACAATGTTCCTGACAGAAGTGTTCATGTGTTTGAGCGCAGAAACTTTAAAGTAAAAACTGATGACGAAATTGCATGATAGCAAGCCATAGCAAGTAAAAGCTGAAGATCAAACTAATGCTATGGAAAATAAAATCAATGCCACATGTACCCAAAGCTTTCATGTGAAAGACCAAACAGGTATATAACTGACAGAACCACACACATAGAAATCTTCTGTTCTCTCCCTCTCATCCATATGCTATTGGACAACCAATCCAATTTCATCTACAGAAGCAGAACATCAAAGTGTTTGGAACATTTTGTGCATTAAGGAGGTACCACAGATTCTCTTTCTGAAGAACACATTGGATTTTGACTTGTATGATTTGTATTCATACGTATGTTAAAAGTATATCGTAAAGTTAGTAGGATATATGTTTATTCTCGATTCTATATTTTAAAAGAACATATTTTAAAAGAACTATAAAACTGAATCTGCAATCTTGGTCTTTGTATTTTTTTTAAAAAAAACCTCTTCAAATCTTAGTAAAAGAAAAGAAATGAACAGCAAAAGATCATGATTTTTAAACATTTTCTGGTGGAGGATGCCTTTTGACACAAAAAAGTAATGGGCTGGTTGTTAACATCTTCACCAATTAATTCACATCGTGAAATGCTAGTTTGGGGGAGTGGCAATTAAACTCAAAGGTCAGCATCCTGTTAGTCTCATATGCAACTGTATCTGGGGTTTATACCTATGTAAATGTACCTTTTAAAGCCTTGTGGAAGGAGGTAACAAGTACCTCTTTCCTCAATGCCCCACTTCAGAATGCAGCAACTACAGCTGGGGGGCTGCCAAGTAACACTCCATCCTTTTGGCCACTGATTGACCGACAGGTTCACCTGGACCCATTTTGACTGTTCTTGGGCATCAAAGAAAGAAGCATTACAGTGGCAAAAGATATCACCTTCTTATCTTTTTTTCTCATAAGCAGTTAGCATGAGCCTGAGTGCATCCCACAGCTAATCAGTGCTCATGAAGATGTACTGAAGTTTTCTGCTTGATGTTGGTCCCTCTTGCCTTGGAGAAATTATCACTGAGCAGATCTATCTGTCTATCTATCTATCTATCTATCTATCTATCTATCTATCAGGAGAGGGCGGGGACAACTCTTGCCCTTCCCTGTAGGGTCAGGCCAAAGCAAACTTCATATGACCCTAGCAGACTTCCAAACTCCAACTCAATCATATAAATTGTTCTTAGGACACAGTGACAGTTATTAGCTCTCACCTCTGCAGGAGTCTACCGTATACCATCCAGCTGTCGACAAGTCTACATAGGGACTACCAAATGCAGCGCCCAGACATAAATCAAGGAATGTGAAAGGCACTGCAAACTAATTCAACCAGAGAAGTAAGCTACAGCAGAGCACTTGATGAACCAACCTGGGCACAGCATATTATTTGAGAACACAGAAATGTTCAGCCACTCTAATAACTGCCATATCAGACTACATGGAAAAGCCATTGAATTCCATAAGGATGTAGACAATTTCAACAGAAAGGGGGAAACCATGAAAATGAATAAAATCTGGCTACCAGTATTAAAACCTGTAAAATCAGGGCAGTAAATAAAGAACAACATTGAAAAACAAAGGAATTACAGACAGGAAGCAATCAGGGCCAGCTAATCACCTCCCAACAAAGGATTCCCCCAGGAAGGAAGCAGCCAAGCTTTGAAGCTGCCAGACTTTTCAATCCTAATCAAGGTGATCCATTGCAACATTCACACTTGCCTCAAATAGACAAAAGTTCTTTCTCCCACCCTGAACATTCCACAGATATATAAACTCCACTTGCCTAGTTTCCAACAAACCTCTCAACCTCTGAGGATGCTTGCCATAGATGTGGGTGAACCATCAGGAGAAAAAGCTTCTGGAACATGGCCATACACCTTGAGAAAACTTACAGCAAACTAGTTGTTTTGGAGGGCTTTTAGCTGTAGGAGAAGCTGTGCTCCCTAACTCAGAGCTCCTCAAACTTTTTAAACAGAGGGCCAGGTCACAGTCCCTCAAACTGTTGGAGGACCGGATAATAATTTGAAAAGAAAAACATGAATGCACACTGTACATATCTTATTTGTAGTGCAAAAAAACACTTAAAAACAATACAATAATTAAAATGAAGAACAATTTTAACAAATATAAACTTATTAGTATTTCAATTAGAAGTGTGGGTCTGCTTTTGGCTGATGAGATAAGATTCTTGTTGTTGTTGTTGTGTGCTTTCAAGTCGTTTCAGACAGGTTGACCCTGAGCGGGGGCTGGGTAAATGATCTTGAAGGGCCTCATCTGGCCCTCAGGCCTTAGTTTGATGACCCCTGCCCTAACTAATCTGTCTGTTTCAGGTCTCTCAGAGGAGGATCACTTGTCATTAGTGTTCAGTTCACATCCAACTGTGAATCTGCTTCACTTCCATATTTCTAAGAGAGTACCATTTTGCTTTTCACTTTATGCAGCAAAATATCTTGGACCAGCTCTGTTAAAACGGGATAGTCATTACTGATACCTGCCCTGCTGATAAACAGGTCTTCAGCTGTTGTTTATGTCAGTCCAATTGCTCATATTGTGTTTGTTTTTCCATAAGCAGACATGGCTGATTGAATCACAGAACTAATTAAGAAAGTGTGCATCAATGCTGTGGAATCCTAGGATTTGTAGTTTGGTAAAGCACTAACACTCCTTGGCAGACCTTGTAAAATTACAACTCTCATAGCATTTAGCTATGGCAGTTAAAGTAGTGTAAAACTGCATTAATTCTACAGTGCACATGCCCCCAAATAATCTTAGCGTATTTACAAATCTAGCGATTGTAAAAACCATAGTAAGCACTATCTATATCAGAATCATCAACATTTTATCTTTTCATAAAGGTGACTAAATTTAGTCCAAAACCATGCAGCAAAGTTATGATACTTAACACAGTTTTTTCTCTATAGATACAAAAGACCTAGCAATCAACATATAATTACCCATGACACTTATTGTTGCAGGAGAATGTGAGAGAAAATAGCAAAGTAAGATTCAGGAAAGGATTAGGTTTTATATGAGCTACTTTTGCAGCCAGTCTATAAGGCTTATTAGTCTTCTATATTTTAAGGATACTGTGATTTCCTATTAAATCCACAAAGAAATTACATGCAAATTACAATTGACAGGACAGTGTATTAGAAAAGTTTTTGATTAATATGTAGTGAGCATTCTCAAAGGATTTTTGAACCAATATACATATCCATATTTTTTACTATGTTTGTTATAGCACATATTATTATTATATTTTATACATACACATGCAAATTGCCAGATTGGCCTCTTCCCCATTAAATTGATTACATTTTTTACCTACTCAGAAGTAAACCGGCCATGTAAAGTTGAATACAAAAACAGGCTGAGTATCCCTTATCTAGATTTCTGAAATCCAAAATATTCCAAAAACTAAAATAGTCCATATGGTTGGTTGAGATTGTGACACTTTTGTTTTCTAGTTGTTCAACATACACAAACTTTGTCTCATACAAAATTATTTAAAATATTGTGTATAAAATATTTTCAGGTTATGGTTATAAGGTATGTATATGAAATGTAAATGAACTTCTGGATTAGACTTAGATCCCATTTCCCAGATATCTCATTATTCTAAAGTCCCAAACATTTCAGTTAAGGAATAACCTGTATTTCATAAAATCATTGATCAACAAAGAAAATTGTTTTCCATGGCTGGGACCAAGGTTTGGAAAAACCCATTTGTTATTCCCAAACACATGGTGTGGGGTATTTTGTCTTAGAATACATTCACCAATTCAACAGAGTGACATATTACTCATATTACTGAAGGGTCTACTCTAGCTGGAATAAACAAATGAGTTTAGCCCTTTTAGGGACTACTCCAGGATCCCTGCTCCAAGATCCATGTTTATTGTCATCTAAAGTTTTGATCCAAAAAGTAAAACTTCACAAATCCTCACCTGGGAGAAAATGTGAACAATATGGAATTTTAACTTTGATATGAAACCACAATTCCCATCTGACGGTAAATTAGTTTCTTAGCAATTTTCTTTTTCACAGTCAGGTACACACAGTCATTGATGTTTGAGTGAAAACATGCTATTGTGTCCAAGAAATTTCTGGGCACAGGGAAACACAGAGATTAGAAGCACTGGTAGTAGTAGTGATTTAGAGTAGTTTTTAGATTATAGCCTGCAGGTAAACATACTGAAAACACTATTATTCTTGTATAGAACCTCATGCTATTTCTCGAGTTATAGCAAGGAACATGACCCACAAAGTTCTTATTTGCAACTTTCTTTCATTCATTCTCTCTCTTTCTCTCTTTTTAATGCATACCAATCAGGGAGAAAATCAAAACAAAGCAAAACAAGGATTGGAAAGAGAATATCCAATGCATTCTCTGCCTATTTTAGCTTGTCACTTGTGTGAGTGTGTGTACTTTCATATTGCCTGTTGATTTATGACTTTCAAAGCATTTTCCTAGGCAAGGAATATTTACAGATGGTGTTGCCAGTTTCATCCTCTTAAATATAGTTGACAACATCTGGTTTTTGTTGGCAGTATCCCATTCAAGTACTAGTATCCAAGTCAATCCCTGCTTAGCTTGTAAGTTGTAGTGGGGCTTATAGCATATTTAAGCCTTTGTTACACTTACTGGGGAGTAAATGCTACTATACTGAATGAGACTTTTATTATGTAAGTATTTATAAGTCTACATATGATCACAGCCTTAATGAGAAGTATTCAGGGAATACTGAAATCATTGCCCTTTCTGGCCATTATATTTAGGATCACCAGTGTTGAAAGGAAACCAACCAAGCTTAGAACAACTTTTTCAGGAAATATTTACATGAGACCCTGAGGTGGGATGGGGAACACAGTAGTTGCAATTCTCTGATCTTTTACATTGCGACTACCAGAAGCTGAACTGGCTTAGTACCCATTTCTCTTTGCTAGAGGTGAACATGAATTGATGTGCTTTTGATATACACCTTAACAAAATTATCAGTTTCACACTTCTTGAGACAAAATGTACAACACCAGAGAAATGTGTACATTTGTGAGACTGCCATCTCTTTCATGCACATGAGATCAGATATTCATTTTCAAAATGTGAATGGTTAAAATGTATACAACTGAGTAACATAAACAAACTCTCTTAATTCAGTGGTGGAGTGCTTCTCTTAATATATAAATAAATTCATTCTTGTGTCAATCTGATTCATGGCAATCCTTTCATAGAGTTTTCTTGAAAGATTTACTCAGAATGTTGCCATTTCCTTCTAAAGTTGAAAAACTGTGACTTATGCATCCCATTGCTGTTCAATAGCAGTCCCACAACATGCCTATCGTCTCCTTTGTATAATAGGTTTGTTTGAATTTTGTATTGGTATGCAGCAGTCAAATGACAATAGAGAACAGAACAGGAATCTCCTCCTCTTCCTTTTCCCTACTCACTATTGCTGAGCTACTTTCAATTTGTTTAATATTTTACAAGTATGTTTATCATTTTTTCATTGTCAAAACTGTAAAATTGCTCAAAATAAATAAATTATGGACCAGCAGAAGTGTTGGGAAGACAGAATTACAGGGTATGGAGAAGTATGATTGCGAAAGCACAAATTGGCACAATTGTGCTAATGAATAGAGGTATAATGTCAAAGGTGCTGATCCTGGTATCCTGGAATGTATCCACTATCTGTGATCACAAAACCGTCATGACATAGTGACATCATATGATAAAATGCATATTCCTTTCAGTGGCTGTACTGTGAGTTAGACTAACATTGAATTTATTATTATTATTATTATTATTATTATTATTATTATTATAATAACTGGAAAAGCTGACAAGATATGAGGATTTAAAAATCGAACTGCAAAGACTCTGGCACAAACCAGCAAAGGTGGTCCCAGTGGTGATTGGCACACTGGGTGCAGTGCCTAAAGACCTTGGCCTGCACTTAAACACAATCGGCACGGACAAAATTACCATCTGCCAGCTGCAGAAGGCCACCTTACTGGGATCTGAATGCATTATTCATCGATACATCACACAGTCCTAGACACTTGGGAAGTATCCGACATGTGATCCAATTCAACAGCCAGCAGATTGTCTGCTGTGGACTCATCTTGTTGTGTTTCAAATAATAATAACAACAACAACAACAACAACAACAACAACTTTATTCTTATATCCCACCTCCATTTCCCCAAAAGGACTCAGGGCAGCTCACATGGGGACCAAGCTCAATTTAAACAAAGGTTGCAAAGTAATTAAAACACACACACACACATATAAAACAATAAAATAAATAAAATGTAAGACATCATAAAATATGAACCAAACATTGAAACAACCAGTAGCCAAGAGAAGTGGGTATGTGCAGATTTGAGACTAATAGGGCAGGACAAGGGCACCGGGAATAAAGTGCTGGAGATCCAACCAGAAAATTAGGGCTAGGCAGACTTAATCAGTAGCTAAATCATTACCCCATTATGATTATTGCATTAATCAGTAGTTTATTACCTACACTCCATTTTTAAGGGCTTATGCTGCAATTGGACCTAGTGCCAAAATTCTAGATTCACTTTGAAGATTAATACTATTGAAAATCTATCTCCTTCACACACTGATCTCTACAGCCTGACAATGGCCTTCTGCTTCCACCGGATGGTTTCTATTTTTATAGCTCTTCAGACAGAATCAGGAGACATCTCGTAAGAGGGACAGGTGCGACCACACCTGAGCCTGGACAGATGCACACACAGCTTCCAGGCCTTCTGGGCCTGGTAAAGATGCTCCGAATGTTTAGCACATCATGCTGTGATGATAATATAAAGAAAACAGGGGGGAGTCTTTCACCTGAGAAACTAATTAATAGCAAACAAGCTCACTTCAAGGTAGAGAACATGGCACGGAAGATGGAGAGGGAAATAGGAATTCATTTTGCTGGCAGGTTCTAGGCACTGACACTGGGTGGCAGCACTTGGTTGCATTAATAATTCTCTGTAAAACAGTTGCCAAGACTCCGCTTCTAAAATATACTGTGTATATTATTTTCATTAAGGTAAGGCACAGGTATAGTTTCCACTACGAGCAAAAAACGCTGGGGACTGCTGCCATCTCTGTCCATAAAGCAGTGACCAGCCTGGATGAAAATAGACAGGGGCCAGCCACCCAAACAAAACAGCTTGCTCAAAATTTCACAGATCTCTGAAAGAGGTCCATTCATTAAATTCTATTGCCTTAAATTAATTAAACAATGATTCTGAACAATGGGGTGCTGAAAAATTAAGATCTCTTCTTCAATAAGCAAGAACCCTGCCTTAT
Organism: Anolis sagrei; assembly: GCF_037176765.1. NCBI lineage: Eukaryota > Metazoa > Chordata > Lepidosauria > Squamata > Anolidae > Anolis > Anolis sagrei. Next base: position 38,310,993 of record NC_090023.1, on the reverse strand, counting down.
CTTCTAAAGGCTTTATCTGCAATAATTAACAACATTTTTTTCTGAACTCATGTGAGTTTCTTGTAGGTAGCTTGACTCTCCTCTGTTCTCTGCAGTAGGCAAGATCTAAATTCATTACCAGGCTGCAGGACCCCATAGAGCAACAAAATGAAATGTCAGCATTAAATCTAAGTGCATTTTTTAAATGATAGCTCTATGGTAAAATAATAGGACAGGTAGCAAAAAATGCCCTGTGCTATATATGTTGACATGATTTCCACTTATTGTTATGCTTTTCTTGTGATTAAAATTGAAGTTGAAGTGTGTTATCAGCAGCATCAGGGCAGAACTGGAATAAAGCACACATGAGCCATATGCTGAACATGGTTTGAATGCTCCCAAACCTATATGTCAGGTTTTATCTCCCACTTTCCTTAGTAAGCCTAAAATTCAAGGTCAACCAAAATGATTGGCATCAGATTCAAGGCAGACATGAGCCCCTCTCTCCTCTAACACACACAGACCAGAAAGTTGGAAAAGGCTCCTATACTTTTAAAGCTTGTGAAGAAGAGTAAATTTCAGCTGATGTGTTTTGTTACCTGGTTTTATGTCAAGTGACACATTGCTGAAATCCCCTCTTCTACAACAGGACCGAAAGTACTAACCCAGTGGTTTCTTAACCTGTGGGTTCTCAGGTGTTTTGGCCCACAATTCCCAGAAATCCCAGCCAGTATACCAACTGTAGGTATTTCTGGCAGTTGAAGGCCAAAACATTTGGGGACTCACAGGTTGAGAACCTCTGGACTTACTGGTCTTCACTCTGGCACCATATGTAACTCATAATGTGTGTGCAGCATAGACACAATTCCTTCCCACCATTAGCCCATCTTTTACTCCCTAAGACTGGAGGCTGGGCTACAAAAGATTACAAAATCTGCTCAAGAGCATGAAAGAACTTGCTTTATTTTATTTTTTATATTTTTTTATTTAAAACTTTTCTATCCCGATCTTCTCTACCTCCGTGGAGGGACTCAGACCGGCTGACAGCAAAGATTCAATGCTAAACACTAATTTAAGCCAAGAATTAACATTTGTTTAATTTATCATGTGACCTATATTCAGCATAACAATGTTATTGGAATGAAAATTCATTCTGAATAGCACTGCTTGTACTTCTTGTCCATTTCATTGCAGAACTTGAGGCACAACTTCTTGGATACCACCCTTTCGTGAATTCAAAAAAATAGGCCATCACCACTAGAAAAGACCTTATGCTAACACATTGACCTCATTAAATATAGCTCTGTCTCTATCAGTGGTCAGCTAAATTGTTTTTGATGCCTCTGTGTAGAGACATTGAGGTTTCTCATCAACAGTTGTCAGCATGTGAACATCAAGCTGTGAGCAGGCAGGTCTGTTGCCCACAGTCTTCCCCATTGTGACTTGTATTGCATCACTATTGAATTTGTAGCAGTTTTGGCTAAACATTTCAGGAACTCAAATACATTAGTTTCTGCACATTTTATGCAGTTCAGTGTTCTGCTTTTTCTTCTCTTTCCTCCTCTTTTTCTATTTCTGGTGATGCATTTCCTCATTCTGAGTGATGCATAAATAAATGGCCACTCAAGCCAAGAAGCCATGGCACACTCCCAATTCCCAGGGAGCTTTGTAGTGTGAACATCCTGTTGTTAAGCCTTAGCCATTTGCTGCTGTCACAGCCATTTGCTGCTGTCACAACCACACTGCTCATTTATTTTAACATTTCTAAGTAGCCAATAGCAATTTCCCACGAGAAGAAGTTACCATTTTCAGCAGGAACCCGAGACTTTGCCATATAAACATGCTTAAATATAATGAGAACACAGTAACCTGTTATCAGCATGCTCGGAACATAATAATAAAGCCCAGGAGTGCAAATAAACTGTCAGCCCTCATTGAACCAGGGCTCTGAGTAGAAGGATTTGATGTTTTCTAGAGCCTAGCTGTTTCCCCAAGGATTCTGCTTTCCAAGTTGCTTTCCCCCCTGAGGTTTTGCTGTCATTCTGAAACAACTATGCTGACTTACACTGGCAAATAAAGAAGAGAGGTGGGCAAGCTTTCATGTTATTAAAAATGTTAATGGGCTACTTTGGAATATTCCAGAGATGAGAAATCCCTGTGGAAGGGGGAAAGCACCATGCTCTCATTTTATTTTTTTAAAAAACACCTTGGCCAGAAGATGACGCTAATACTCTATACAAGTGGTTCTCAGCCTAGGTCCCCAGAAGTTTTGGCCTTCAACTCTCAGAAATCCTAACAGCTGGTAAACTGGCTGGGATTTCTGGGAGTTGTAAGTCAAAACACCTGGGGACCCACAGGTTGAGAACCACCAGTCTATATGATATGAGCCTGATTAAACTCGAATGAGACTTATTTTAGAGCATATCTAACCCTGTAAATTATTGATTTGAACCAGTGGGTGAGGAAGCACTAATGAAAGGGCTGTTCATCCAGATTTCAAGGTCTAAGACCATTCCAAGGTCAAATTGCACATAATTCTATATTTGGAATACTGTGTTGCCCTAATTTTCAAAAGCCTGCTCCCAGAGCCAGGTTTTGACTCTCATCCTGAAGGCTAGTAGGGAAGGGGTTTATCCAATGTTGCTAGGGAGGGAGTTCCACAACCGAGGGGCCACCACTGAGAAGGCACTGTCTCTCATCCCCGCCAGCGATTCTCATGTATTTTTTTCAGCTATGTGGAAGGGGTCTCAGTTTTTCCAAGACTAGGAAAGACTAGAATACTCTTTGAAAGAAGAGTGCATGCTGAACTGGAATAAGAAACTCCATCTTACAACACAGTCTTTCTCATCTCTGCTGAGATAAATCCGAGGGATCTGATTCCCCAAACTTGGAATGTTAATTTTTGAAAGGAATTTATTGCACAGTTTGAAAAATAATTTGTTTCTGTTATTCACTGCAATATTTTAAAAGCAATCTATTGTGTTACTTGATGCATGATCTAATACTTTTATGTTACCTTATAAAATTAGGCTTTAGATTGCATGCAAAAAAAAAAAGAGGCACTATGGATTGTAGTAACCATTGAACTATCACATTGATCTCCCATGCAATCATAGTGATACTCGTTTTTCAACAAGGGAGATATTCACAAAAATAGAGTGTTCAGAAAAAGAAGTGGCACTAAGGATAATATTTATTTATTTATTTTCAATATTTATATTTCACCCTTCTCACTCCAAAAGGGACTCAAGGCGGATTACAGAATACATATACAGCAAACATTTAATGTCGTTATACACAGACAGGACAGACCAGTACAGATAGAGGTATATAGGCTTTCTCCATCTTCAGCATCTTGGAGATTGTGCTTGATTCCATCCACAGGGGAGGTGTGTGTGTGCTGTTGTTCCATCCTCCATGTTGAAGAGCCCTGTTCTCAGACTTCCTCTTTTTTTGATGAAATCACCAACATTTCCTGGTGTTTCCTTGTGGTGTCATTAAAATACCCCCCTCCCCCCCCCCCACACAGACACTAAATATCTACTCACAGATGTTTTCAATCTGCTGGGTGGGCAGTGAGTTGGGCTGAAGATTGGGTGCTTCCCCCTCAAACTGGGCTTTGGGGGGTGAGCACTAGGCTTGGTTGATCTGGTTCATAAGCTTCTAAATTCGGAATGAATCCATATTTAAATGACTTTTAAAACAATTTCGAGCCATGCTGGAATACTGTGAGGAGTAATAACGAATTGAAACAATCAACCCATTTTTCGGAATTATTTTCGTATGTCTGGTCAAGGTTTACAATCGCGCAGTTTCCCTTACCCCCCTGGCGACAAGCCGTGATGCGGAAGGGCGAGGTGGGCATGGCCACGCCCAGCCCTTCCTGCAGGCCACGCTCCCAGTGGCCGTCAAGAAGAGCTGGACGTAGCCACGCCCACATCATTCCCCTGCCATCCATCGCCCTTTGCAGTCACACAGGAAGGGAAACTGCAAGATTTTAAAAGTAATCTTGCAGTTTCCCTTCCCTGTGTGACTGGAAAGGGAGATGGGTGGCAGGGAAATGAGGAGGGCATGGCTACGCCCAGCTCCCCCAGTGGCCATCAAGAAGAGCTGGGCATAGCCACTCCCTCCTCATTCCCCTGCCACCCATTGCCATTCGCAGTCACCCACCCAGGGAAGGGAAAATGCGAGATTTTAAAACTAACCTCGCAGTTTCCCTTCCCTGGGAGAGTGACTGGAAAGGGCAATGGATGGCAGAGGGAGGAGGTGGGCGTGGCTATGCCCCCAGTGGCCATCAAGAAGAGCTGGGCATAGCCACGCCCACCTCATTCCCCTGCAACCCATCGCCGTTCGCAGTCACCCACCCAGGGAAGGGAAACTGCGAGATTTTAAAACTAATCTTGCAGTTTCCCTTCCCTGGGTGGGTGACTGGAAAGGGCGATGGATGGCAGAGGGAGGAGGTGGGCATGGCCACGCCCAGCTCTTCCTGAAGGCCATGCCCCCAGTGGCCATCAAGAAGAGCTGGGTGTGGCCACGCCCACCTCATTTCCCTGCCACCCATCGCCTTCGCAGTCACCCACCGAGGGAAGGGAAACTACTGAGATTTTAAAACTAATCTCGCTGGAAAGGGAAATGGATGACAGAGGGAGGAGGTGGGCATGGCCACGCCCAGCTCTTCCTGAAGGCCATGCCCCCAGTGGCCGTCAAGAAGAGCTGGGCATAGCCATGCCCACCTCATTCCCCTGCCTCCCATCGCCTTCGTAGTCACCCACCCAGGAAAGGAAAACTGCAAGAAGAAGATTTATTGCAGTTGCTGGTTAACCTGCTGTACTAAAGCCCAGCCCTACCATTTACGTACTTTGGAAAACTGAACACACCAGTAAATTTCAGAAGAAAATTAGCATTGTTTTATAGATTACAACAGTGCCTTTGACTGTGTAGATCATGCACAATGATAAAACACCTGATTGTCCTGATGTGTAATCTATTCTCTGAGATGCTACTAACAGGACCAAATTTTCTGTTAAAGATGTTATGCCCAGGAACACATCTACTTTATTAATTGAGATAAGTAAGTATTTTGTAGACTCTGAGAAGGCTGTATAATTTGGAAATAGAGAACTGGCAGTGATCAGAGAATTTTCATAAGTCCCAGATCATTTAAAGAGGATTTTTGGTTGAAGCTGATGTTGTTTATTTTTGAAGTATGTTTAATAAGGAGGCATATTGTACATTAATCTCAGTCCTTAAGACCCTAAGGAGCTCCTAACACTCCCTATACTTCAAAGGTTATCCCCACCCACTCTGTGAAGAAGCCAGTAGCTTAGCAACAACAGTTCATCCTTGAAGAGAATAATCAGAATTTATGTTACAATTTTGGGTGGATTTTCTCTTTATTCCAGAACAATTGGCGATTATGACACTGTGAGGAAAAATTTCCACTTAAAACTACTCCCCTGCTCAGAATTTAGGTAAAACAATAGCAGTTTATAAAAAAACATTTTTCCTAAAGCATTTCTCTTTGCAGGTCTTTAAAAACAAAGCAGTCAGTGAGATGCCATTGGAAAGACTCAGCTTTACAGCAAGAAAGTGCATTTTAGAGTAAAGTATGCCAAAGTTAGGGTGGGGAACAAGGAAATATTCCATGAGATAGTAAGACAGGTCAAGACTGTATGCTTTGCATTACCTACCCAGTTCGCTTAGGAAGAAATAGATAGATCGTGGAATATTATTATTATTATTATTATTATTATTATTATTTTAAAAAATGAAAAATGAACATATGTGTACTTTCAAGTCACCTTGAATCCTATGACTTCCTATGACATTTATGGCAATCCTATGACTTCCATGCAGTTTTCTTAGGCAATGAATACTGAGTAGGCTTGTTTGATCCAAAAAAAAAAAAAATGGTTCAAAACTCTATTCTAAAGTCACTTCCTTTAAAAATGTATTTTTTCAAAACTTTCCGAAATTTCCGAAACAGCTTCGTTAATGGCAGATACACATGTGCAGTAGGAAAAAAACAGCACTGACACTGCGGAAGCTTCAGGGGCTCTTCCCCTCAGGCCACTCCTGACCGAGGAGCTCTTCCACTCCAGGTCTGCCTTGGTTGTCAATGCCTTGGAGGAGGAGGAGGAGGAGGAGGAGGGGGAGGAGGAGGAGGAGGGGGAGGGGGAGGGGGAGGAAGCAGCGACACTCCCTCAGGTGCCACTTGGCTCCCGCTGCCAGGCTTCAGCCAGGCACCGACCTTCAGGCTGTTAGGAATAATGGGAGTGGAAATGGGCCAAAGTTTGCCCACGCCTGGATTAGATGCAGCCATGCCACAGTTCAATATTATGGGGTTCTGGGGTTTGTAGTATGGCACTCTTTTGCAAAGGAGGCTAAAAAACTATGCAAAACTACAGCTTCCAGGATTGTGTAGTATTGAGGCAAAGTAGCTGGAAGTGGTTCCTCGATAAGATCTGCCTGATCCACCTGGAGGGAGGGAGGGAGGCAGGAGAGGGAACGAAGGAAGAAAGGAGGGAGGAAGGGAGGGAAGGGAGGAAGGAAGGAGGGAAGGAAGAGAGGAAGGGGAGGAAGGGAAGGAAGGTGCTTCCAACAGGTTCTCTTTCCTTTCCAAAATTGGTTGCTTGAACCAATATCCCAATCAACCTTTAGTGCTACTGATTTATAACAGAAAGCACCCTCTCCTTTTCCCTTCCCAATTTTCTTTCGCCTTCCCCCTTTCCTTTTTTTTAAATCCAGCATTGGCTTGATCTTGTTGAGTGGAGGCTGCCTCCTGCCTGACTAAACTCTCAGTTACCAAACATTGAGATTGAGGTGAGAAGGGGGAGGGGGGGAGTGAGGAAAACTTGGTTTGAAAGCAAACTCTGGAGCTCCAGCTGCTAATGCAGAAAAGGAGGAGGAGGAGGAGCCTGCTGCTCGGCCATTTTGGCTAATGCGCAGCAAGGCAGGGTGGGAAATGTAGATTAACAACAGGGCCTTTTGCAATCTCTACCATTGGGGGTCTTCCCTTCACAAACTACAACAATGGTTGTGCTTAGGGACGCCCACCTCATCCCCCCTTTGCATCGCCCGGGAGGGGAAGCAAAACTTTACAAACGTTGCTTAATGCTTGTGAAAATTAAAATAACCTTGGGAGAGCTCTGAACATTACGAAATATTTATGAATAAAAAGGGTAAGTGGTTCAAAACGTAATTACACCTCTTTTCCTGCATGGTTCAAAATTTATTCAAAAGACCAAATTCAATAGGTTTTAACAAATTTAAGGTTTTAACGAAGTGAACCTAACCAACTCTAATACTCAGGGTTGATTTTTCCCATTCCTTCCTCTGAAACATAACTGACAGCATGAATTCATCCTCATTAAGGCATCTTTCACTGTAGATAATTATAGCTTTATTATTCCACTTTCACTGCCATGGCTACATCCTGTGGGATCCTGGGATTTGTAGTCTGGTGAGACACCAGAAGCCTTTGGCTGAGAATTATAAATGTCTTTCTCTAGCCTACAGCTCCCAGAATCAATCTAGGTTACTTTAGCTTGCGTCCATAAATTCATTTTAGTTGCAAGGCTTTTAAAAAAAAATGTCTGCATAAAACTCTGTTTCCTATGTATTTAAATTCATATTTTTATATATATTCTCACTGAAAATTGACATCTTTCAATGCCAAGATTACACATACTTCTTGGGCTGTCCCACTCACTGGAATGGAGCAGGATTTTTCAGAAGTCATGTGGGTTTTTCCCAAAATGGCTGCAATATCACAGTTTCCATGGGCTGCCAATTCACACGGCAGCAGGGACAGAAATAACTTTTTTTTTCTGAACAAATTTTCTCAATAAGCAGGAAGGAGGCATCTGTGTCCTAATGACCACTTTTTGGCATCAAGAGTTCCATTTACACAAAGTGGAAGAAGTTATTGCAAAATGTATCAAGTTGCCAGAGGAGCCTGGGCAGTTTTCCAAAGCAGAGACTACTTTTGCAGCAGCTTCCAAAATTATCCATCATCATCAATTGTCATCAGTCGACAATAGGAGACAAACTGCTTTTGTATTTTGACGTGTTCCAGAAATATGCATTACTGACAATGATTAGCTCGTTCTCAGTTTCTAAGGAGATGTGTACCCATCCAAGAGTATTGCTACACTTCAGTAACCCCTTATTTTTTTTCTGGAGCTCCTTGGATCTCTTTCTCCTTTCCTACTCGTTCTCCTCTTCCTCCTGATGGTTTATTTCAAAATAACTGGAAATAATTCAAGCATCAAGGTTTCAAATGCATGAGCCACTTAATCAGGGGTAGCCTTAACTGAATTTCAAACGAAATCCATTAGATTAGTTCAGAGGTACTCCATATTTAATGGTTTGTGGGATGAAGCCCAAGTAATTTTCAGCTCAAACTTTATGGAGTTCTGTAATGCAACCAAATATTTTATATCCTTGCTCAAACAATATGCTCTACTCTGCAAAATGGTGATTATCAATCCTAATTAAAAATGGTATCTGTGCCTTTTGGAGACACTAATTGAAATGTAAAATATGATGGGCCAATGAACAAAATGGAGCCTCTTTTTTGCTATAACACAAGACTCTTAGGACTTTATTGCAGAAGTCAATTATTCCACTACAGTCATACTATCATTGATAGCAGGTATGTACCAGATTGAGCACCTTTGATCTCACACCTTGATTCAATCATTCAATTGTGCTGCTTTGGCAATTCAGTGCATTCCTGAATTATTACTGTTCTATATTGTTTCTATATGGATTTTGGAGCAATTTTGCAATGTCAGCTTTGAAAAAGGCAAATATGAATTATAAAATAAATAGAAAATGAACATCTTTGGAATAATGTGTGGAGAGAATGATGTCACTGTACTGCCAACATGCCAAGAACAGAAGCATATAAGACCCATCACACCCAAAAGGTGATGGGAATGTTGTTGGATTGGGAGCTACTGGTGGGTTTTAAAGTGAGGGATGGGATAATGATGGGGTGAAGGCAGACAGGCATTGGGTGCGCACAGCATTGTGCGACAGGGATAGCTGTAATGCCAGTTTGCCTATCTCATGTAGGAAAAGCCCTTGGTTTTAGTAGCTGCTCTACAGTATTGCTATGCAACCTATTCTAGAGTCAGCTGGCTATCCTGATTTAGTCGATCTGCTGTAATCAGAGTATAAAATGTAGTTTTTTGAACTATAATTGGAAATCCTCCAGGTAGTATTGATGGACTGGTGACCTAGTGACCAGGGAAACTATGACCAGGAAAATTGTAATCCAAGAAGTAACTTTTCCAAGATCCGATTGCAATTGGCAACAGCTCACATCACTAACTACCCACTTTTTAAACTGAAGGGACTAGCAATAGGACTGTGGATGTGTTTCATGTTAATATATGTTCTGTCATAGAGCTGTGCACCATCCCCATTCATGTAACATCCTACTACAAAGAGAAAGCACTCTTCTGTGTCAGACCTTGCTAACTGGATTGCTACTGTATTATACAACTTATTGACTACTTTCAACTGCTCTGCACCTTTTCTCACATACTTCCTCTTCTCAGCCCAGTTTACTTTTTCAGCTTTCCAGTTTGTTCTCATGTGGTGATGGTTATTCTTTTACACATACATGTGCATACATAATATTTACACTCCCACACATATACTAGACAAGACATATCTCTAGATTACTTTTAATATCACCCACAACCCACAACCTATTGTGCTGTATGCATCAAAATGGATGCTGATCTTGATTATAGTTTTAAAGGACCTCTTGATGAAAGTGGTTCCTCTGTTGCCCCCTAATTTATCACTAGCAAAAGGTGAACAAATCCTTCACAGTAATATATTCAGGTAATCATTACTTGGAGGGGAAAGGGAGCAAAAAAAGACAGGTGAAAGCCTTGGTAATAAGAAATTCCATTCAATTTTCATCTTTCACAGTTTCTAGCTCTACGTTCCTCCAGATCTATACATGTGCAATAACTTAGGATTCTTTCATTATGCATTTTCATATGAATACCTTAAAATCTAATATAAACTGGATGTAAAATGCAGGTGTTTGCAACACCTCTGTTTCACTCTTGTGACTCAAAAAGCCATTTTTGAAGGATGACTAGTATTGGAGTGTGCATACATGCATACACACATGTATTATGTACATATCAATTCCTTCTGATAACTCAAATAGTATAATTTTCAAGGCAAGTTCCTTTTTGGTAGCATAGCAACTTATAAATGTGGATCTCATATCTATATCTATATGTATCTTCAGCAGTTTTCAAGGAAAATAATCTCTGTTTTGTGTGGAACATATCAAGTTAAGAATAACTTGATATAAGTACCCACTTGGAAAAAATGCAGTAATAACTCTACTTAGAATTCACATTCTTTTTTGCAGCAGAGACCTAGCAATGTTTACTCAGAAGTAAGTTCCACTATAATCAGTGGGGCCCGATGCCATTCCACAACAATGGTGCCTTTCTCCACAAAACCTTCCAATAGGGTGAGCACTATGAAACATATTGCCAGTTCCTGCCTTCATTTATTTTCTCCTATCCTCCTGATGACAAAGTCTAAGCATGCTTAGGATAGCAGTCTTATAAGTTACAAATCTATAGTTTAATAATTTTTATGAAAACTCTGTAAGGACATTCAGGATTACCCTTACCATTGTCAGTGGGAGGGACAGAGGCTAAGACATATGGATTGTTAAAGGCTACCTAGTGAATTTATGAGACAGGCAAGATTTGAACCCGACACTTTCTGGTTCATGGCTTACATATGATGTATGCCTTCCAACAGTGGCTGTCCATCTGTCATCCTGCTGAAAATGACATTAATCATGTCAAGTAGGCTCCATTTACTGCAGCTTGTGATATATTGTTCATGTGGACCTCAGCATAGAACAAATTGCCAGTGCCTACCACATCTGCAGGAATTGAAGTTATTTTGCTGCAGTTCCCATACGTAGTTTTAGATACTGTCAAGCAGACAGTTTTACTTACATTCTCATGTTCTATTTTTAACGTATAGGGGAAAATAGGTCTAAAAGGTTCTTCTCAGAAGTATTCCCATCTCTGTTTAGAAAAGAAGAAAGTATGATTTTGTGACTTTTTTTTCTAGCAAGAGTACACAGGTGAGAAATCCAGGTGGAGAATTTGAACATGATTTGGTCTCTGAGTACATTCAATGATTCTTGGATCATTGCACTTCTGGGAATGATAAAAGGGTAGCATTTTAAGCATACAGGTTCAGTATTCCCCTTCAGATTGTCACCTTTAATTGCCATTCACATACTGCACTCTTTAGTTCAGAGTCTCTGCTGTTTTAAGCATGTTCTGCCTCCCAGTTTGCTGAGAATAGCTGCGTTTTCCCCAGGTTTTCTTGTGTTTGATATATCACCATATGTGATAGACATAGGTTCACATATTAGCCATACAGTCCAGCAACAAGATATTTACCGCCCTGTCCAATTAAAAGGAAACAGAATGAAATGTTCAGTAGGATCTAAAGCAAGTGTCTTCTACATTCAGATATTTACAAGGATGGGTTTTTAGTAAATGTTCTTATAATTACTATCTCAGTTATTGCTAAACATAGCTTCATGATTGCCTAGCCCTGGCAGCAGCAATTATACTTCTTCATACTGGCTCCCTGACAGTGATGTTATTCAGGATGCCCACTCCTGCTGGCAACTATTTTCTTCAGTGGTTCCTAGAAAAATCTTTAATGAGGACAGGATGAATTGGTTGTGGTTCTACCCTCATTCTCATCTGGTTTTCTGATGACATGACACAGTATGGGGTTGCCATAAAGCAATCTGAGAACAGGACAAAATGCTTCTTTGCCTCAATGTAGCATCATCTAGATAAGAAGACAAATGTACACTGGAAAAAAAAATGAAGCCCACCCAAGCTGAGTCCCTCTGTCGGGGTAGAGAAGGACGGGGTACAAATATGGCAAATAAATAAATAAATTATTTCTTGTTCCATACCCATAACCATACTCTACTCAGTCCTGGTAATGCTCCCAACTCCTTTAGATGCAATGAAAGAAAGGAAACTTCCTTACTTGTCCAAGGTCACTGAGTGGGTTTCAATGACTGAGCAAGGATTTTACACCTCATCTTCAAAGTCCTAGTCTGATGCTCTAAACACTATACAACACTACCCCTCAATTCAATTCAGTGCTACTTGCAAAAAACAGGACATAGGAAGTAGGCCTCATAAAATGAGACTAATTTGGGACCAGTCCATAGCTGAAATGCTCCAGATTACCCCAGAACTGGCCACACATGCCATCATGAACGTGTGGCAGCAGCAGGTTGGAGTCCAGCCAGTCCAGCGAGGCTGAGACCACATCAGTCCTGTTCAGCAATTACTGTACAAGCTCCCTGTGATTCTACTTCCTTCTCCCCGATTTTGCAGGTTTCTCTGTTGATATTAGCACCAGAAAAAACAGATCTGCAGCCATATGGAAACAGTGACAACAGTGATGTAGACCCATTTCATCCCCTTTCCCCTGTACTGATGAGTCCAGAGAAAAGGAGGTGGTAACTTGTGTATACAGTGGGCCAGTCAGAATTGGACCCAATCTTGCTGTTCACACTGTCCCAAAATTTCAGAGTTCTTCTGCAGTTACTGGCAAATCCAGAGCATTCCTTGACTTTTCTTAACATGGGATTAACCCAGGTTACCTTGTGGTACTGACCAGAAGTAGCAAAATGTTGCAGGGACAGGCAGAATTGGAAGCACAATGAGTACATGTTAACAGTCCCATGTAGATAAGCCCCAGTATTAGTGTGAGGTGCTGGATCATATTGCTTTAATGTTTTATAATGATTTGGGTGCTCCCAATGTTTTGACTACCACTACTGCAATCACTAACCATTGAACAGGTTGGTAAAAGCTTCAGGAAGCTGTAATTCAAATTGTCTAGAGCAGGGTTTCTAAAACCTTTTCCATTCGCAACCCCTTTTTGTGTGATAAATTTGTACATGATCCCAGGTATACAAATAAATCTTTTAAAATATATCAGATGGTTAAATTTGTTAAATTGGTGTATGCAGTGGACTAACTGTACCACAGCAATGAAAATTAATGCATGTTTTTAGTCCCAAGTACATAAAAACAAAACTACTTAAATAAATTGCAGTATCCCTCCATGGATACCAAAACCTGTGGATGCTCAAATCCCATGTGGTGTAGTAAAATGGTGTTCCTTATGTCAAAATAAAGGTGCAATCTTTAAAATTACAAAAAAAAATGTTTTCCTCAAACAAGGCATGCAGTTGGGGAAAAGGAAGAGCAGTAAATGTCTGGAAAGGCTCCAGGAATCCCTGATCCTTCTTCATCCTAAATATCTTACTTGCCTTTTCTTCAACTACACCCTCCTCCACCCCTTCTTCATGGTCTGGCCTGGTTTCTTTCTCCCTCATACACATGGCTTCTTTCTCTTACTTCAGTGGCATCACCTTGGCTTCTTATTTTCCTCCTTCAACAGCAGCCTCCGCCCCTCCTACCCTCCACCTTGTGATAAAAGTTTTTGTGACCTCTAGCATTCACTTACATGATCCCATTTAGTATTGTGGCCCATAGTTTAAGAAGCTTTGGCCTAGAGGGCCAAGGTTTCTACACATTTTGTATATACAGTAGAGTCTTGCTTATTCAACCTTCACGCATCCAATGTTCTGTATTATCCAATGCAGTCTGTCTCCCACCGAGATCCACTGCTTTTTGCATACATTGTGATGTTTTGATGTTAAATTCGTAAATACAGTAATTACTACATAATGTTATTGTGTATTGAACTGCTTTTTCTGTCGATTTGTTTAAAACATGATGTTTTTGTACTTAATTTGTGAAATCATATAATGTAATTTGACATTTAATAGGCTTTTCCTTAATCCTTCCTTATTATCCAACATTTTTGCTTATCCAATGTTCTGCTGGCCCATTTATGCTGAATAAGCAAAATTATTTGTATAAGTTTATATATAATGAGATTGGGCACTCTCCTTATTACAGAATTATTTTGAGGTCATAGTAACATACTTTCTCTCACTTAAAACATAACCCTTGAATTAGAGTTGTGAGACTAAACATAGGGCATTTTGCATGCAATGCATGAATTCCAATACTGAGTTATGGCCCATCACTCAAGAATGCCTTCTGGAATGCAAAACTGGAGAAGAAATAATAGCTGTCAACTGCATGTTGACAATCACACCTGTCAACAGCAGAAATCCATGTTTTGGTTTGACTGAAACCAATACCACCCCTTCCATCATTATCCCACCATTCCTGGTTTATAAAAGTACTTCTGTTCAAAAGCGTGAAACACTTTTGTAGGGGGAAGTTTATATTAATAAAATAAATCAAGAGTGTAATGTGTTCAGCTAGAAAAAAAGAAGAAAACAAATAAAGAGAAATTAACACTTTGACCTCTACCTGCTACCTTCAAACATCAGAACCAGTTCTACAATTCGCAGTCCCATGACCATGCCAACCAAGTAAAGCCCCCCTCCCCCCAGGGATACTATTTACAGCCAGCACTTGGAAGAGGAAAACACATTCTCTCTGGGCACTATAAGCTACTATATTTCTCAGGTTTGCATTTCAGAATGTAGTCTTACATTACTATTTTACATTGTTTTGCTTCATGCTTAAATGGAACAAGTGCTTTTACATCCACTGGTTAATTAGAATTACCAACTACAGAGAACTATCTCTCCCCCTGCCTCAATCCCTTGGTTTTTAGCAAAGGAAATAAAATCTATTCTGGTCCCAAGGCTGACCCTTTAATTGAATGAACATGGGTTTTTGTAGCTTTTTTTTGTTTTTAAATAAGCAATTTTGTTTTTCCAGGTTTTTAATTTCCCAAATGGCAAAACATTTCTGACTATATACAAATGCCAGCCTGAATGGCTACAGAAACTACAATTCCACACAATCCCTCCTCTAAAGAATCCTGTGGTGATTGACCCTTTGCTGTAAGATCATTCTGATTTGACAGATGTTAATCCTATCTATTACAGCTATTATTTAAATTTGAGAAAACAGGAGATTACAGAGCTGTTATTTTCCAGAACAACAGGCTTTAAATGAAGCCTTGGATATTACATATTGGATTTGGGATTGCATATTTTTATCCTTTTTCTTAATCCATTGCTGTTGGGGTGGGGGGAAGGAGTAGATCAATACTAACTCTTCATAAAACATATGACATATTGAAAAACTTTGAGTCTCCTTCGGAAGACATAAAGTGGGGTATAAATAAATATAACAATAATAAAGTGTTCGACTATGGCCAAATTACATTTAATGTCACTTAAATGATTTGGTTTTATCTGTTTTTTTCCCTTTGGAAATCTGGAGAGGTGATTGGGACTGGCAATAGGATGAAAGGGAAAGGTTTAATTACTATTCCCTAAAGTTGTGATTTCTGTTGGGAAGCCAACTGCCATTTGTGGTACCAATAAAGTTTCCTTCTGATACAAACAGCACCTTGTGAGAGAGCAACCTTTGCTAGGACATAATGGAAGGAGAGGTTTGCTTCTATTTTTAGTAAGTGTTTCTACCTGGGCTTTTGTTCCAGTCTCAAGGGAGAGCCCCTTATGGCTGCACTTGAACAAAGATAAAAGAAAAAAAATCAAAGCCAAACTTTGTGTTTCATTTATTAGTTTGTTGCAACAGCTCTAAGCAGTTACTATATGTAGTTCTTATGTCACTTTTCCCTCTTCTGTTCTCTAGATAATATATTTCTGTTGCATATTCAGTCTATGACACACAGTTGCCATCTTCTGAAAAATGCATTAAAGCCAGTAGGTCAGTGTATCTAATTCTATTTTTGGTCTCTTCAATGAGCTATCTAAAGGAGTAGGCCAGTATGTCCAGTAAATCTTAGCTTACTCCTATCAGAGCCAGAAGACAACCTTGCATGATCATGCTCTATTTCAGTGGTTCTCAATCTGTGGGTTCCCAGGTGTTTTGGCCTATAACTCCCAGAAATCCCACCCAGTTTGCCAACTCTTAGGATTTCTGGAAGTTGAAGGCCAAAACATCTGGGGACCCTCAGGTTGAGAACCACTGCTCTATCCGAATTGTGAACATTTTGAACTTGCTAGTGGTTTATTGTTTCTGAATACTCTTTTTTAAAAGTGTGTCATGGTGTTCCGGCATATGAGGAATCTCTAACATAATTATTCGTGTGGATGATCTAACACATACAGGACACAGATTTCCCTGGTTACACCTGGCTTGTACACAGATTTATTTTATTTTCTATGCTTTGATTTTACCCCACTTTTTTTCTCAATATAGGGACTTAAGGTGGCTAATAACAAATATGATACCATGCAAATTAAAACAACACAACTGCATTAAAATTTCCATTTAAAAGGTTTTTTTAAAAATAAATCCTTTGTGTCATTAAACATAAAAACATTACAATACAATTAAAATAAATATTAATATATATTTTAAAACTACACATCCACTCCAGAATCTCACTCACACCATCCCCAACAACCCATCTCTCATTGTTTTATAAATGCCAGATGGCAGAGATCCATTTTCACCTGCCTGTGAAAGACAAGCAGAAATAAGGCCATCTTGGCCTCTCTTTGGAGGGAGGTCCAGAGTCTGGAATCAGCCACCAAAAAGGCCCTCTCCTTTGTTCCCATCAAACAAAACTGAGAGGGCCATGGGACATAGAAAAGGCCCTCTCCAGATGATTTTAGTATTCCAACAGGCTCATAAAGAGAGATGCAGTCCTTTAAATAACCTGGGCCCAAGCCATATAGGGCTTTATAGGTCAAAACCAGCAGTTTGAATAGTGCCTGAAAATGAGTTGGCAGCCAATGGAGCTGTTGCATCAAGGGAGTTCTGTTAATGTAGCTGCTGCTTTGTGGACCAACTGAAGTTTTGGAGCATTCTTTAAAGGAAGTCCCACACACATTGCATTAATCCAAATGACATGTAACCAAGGCATGTAGTACTTTGGCCAGATCCAACTTCTCCAGGAACAGGTCTTATTGGTTCATTGCCTTCAACTATGTAAGAACACTCCTGGTCACTGCTGAAACCTGGACCTCCAGGTTCAGAGCCAATCCAGGACAATTCCCAAGCTGTGAAACCGCATTTTCATCCAACACAGTCTGAATTCCTTTTCCCCAATTGGTTTTTTGATCTTATCTGGATTACGCTTCAGTTTGGTTGCCCTCATCCAGTCCAGTACAGGAACAGCTTCCTAGGAAATAGGTGGGAAGGAGTAGTAGTCCTGGAAGTGATCAACATTCTAATTACACCTGACCTCAAACTCCAAATGACCTCTCCCAGAAGAATAATCTAATTGTTAATTTAAATAACATGGGGACAACATTAAGCCCTGAGTGACTCCTTAGCGGATGGCCAAGTAGTCTAATCCATAAGACGACCTTCTGAGAAGGCCCTTCAAAGAAAGAAAGGAGCCACTGAAGAACAGTACTTCCAAGTTCCATCTCAGGGAGGTGAGTTCAAAATCCATAATCTTTCCTTCGACTTATATATGAAGTTGACTCATGCATGATTGTAGAGGACAGTTATTTTTGTATATTTTTATTTGACCTATAATATATTTATGAAGACCTCCAGAGTAAGATTATGGGGTGTTCCTGGCAGAAAGACTCATGGCCCATCAGTGGTAGATCTCCACATGAACAGCAAAAGGTATATATAGCTCCGTGTCAAAAGCTTTGGATAGAACTTAAAACTGAAATTCAGAATGAGATCAGAGGAAAGCTTTCATCTTTTAAAGGTGTAAAAAATCTAATTAGCTTCAAAACTGAACTGGACGTTTATGAAGGATCTTTTATTATTTTTCAATCTGGGACTTCAAATATTGTATGATGGGGACAATTTTATCCTTTAATTGCTATTACAATAGATGACTGTCACACTTATCTACAGGTAAAAGCATTTTATTCCTTTTAAGCCATGGGTACAATTTAGGGACAAATGAATCATCCTGTTTCTGGTCTTTATCACTTTTGCATATGTTGATTTATAAGGGCATTTTGTCATATTTCTGTATGGATCTGTAAAGAAATTCACCTCTAAAAAATAACATTTAAATGTATATGTAGTATGAAACATACTTTCTCTCAAAATACATTCAAAATATAATGTGTCCCAAAATTTAATATGTGTTCTTAAACAATAAAGATGCTTTAGAGCCAGTGTATCTGTATAATAATGTGCCAGTTGTAGGGACCACAATTCAAAAATAATAGTGACAAACTGGGATCTGTTCGGAAAAGGGTCACCAAGTTCTATGAGAATTGTCTTAGGCAGCCAGGTATGTTTAGCCTGGAGAAGAGAAGGTTTAGAGGGACCATGATAGCCATGGAAAAAATATTTGAAAGGATGTCACAGTGAAGAATGGACAAGATTGTTTTCTAGGGCTCTAGAGAATAGGACATGGAGCAATTGATTCAAACTGAAGGAAAAAGAGAGTCCACCCAAACATTAGGAAGCCCTTCATGATGTCAAGAATTGCTTGACTCTAGAATACCTTGTGTTGGAGTGTGTTGAAATCTCACTTTCTGGAGGTTTTTAGACAGAGGCTGGATCACCATCCAT
This sequence comes from Anolis sagrei, assembly GCF_037176765.1. NCBI lineage: Eukaryota > Metazoa > Chordata > Lepidosauria > Squamata > Anolidae > Anolis > Anolis sagrei. Next base: position 38,292,385 of record NC_090023.1, on the reverse strand, counting down.
CAGGAGTTTGATTGTATGTTCCTGCACGGCAGAGGGTTAGACTACAGGGTTCTTGTTGTCCCTTCAATCTCTGGGATTCTATGGAAGTGCTGGTATTTAAATTTGAATTTGAATTCGACAAGAGATAAGTGAATGTTTAACTAGTAGAAGTCGAAGCCAATTCTGGGGAGACAGACAGACAGACAGTCCAGTTTGAACATTCCTCATCCTGCATTTTCAGAGTTAGCACATAGGTGGCATCTAAGGTTGCCAGTTTGGATAAAGGAGGAAACTCCTATAGCTTCAATGGTTAATAGCTCATGGAGCACAATGACACACCATAACGTTCTGCCAAGCAGGACAAAGGTTTGCGTGATTTTAATAACTGATGTAACTGTTTTTATGTGTTTTAATTCTCTGATTTTAATGTAGATGTTTTTACCAATTGTATGTTTTTAAGGCATTGAATTGTTTGCCAATATATGAAGCTGCTCTGAGTCCCCCTAGGGGTTGATATAGTAAATATAGTTTACTATATCAACAAATATACAAATATAGTACAAATATAGTAAATAAAATTAAATAAATAAATAAATAAATAAATAAATGTTCTCTTGTGTTTCAAACCACAAGGTGCTGCCATTTTCTCCTAACGTGGTTGTTGCCTCAGTGGCGGACAGTGGAAAGAAGGGATATGAAAGAGCACAGAGCTCTTTTCTTTTTTGAAAAAAATGAAGAATGAATACTTTCACTCCACTTGATGGAGCCTTAAGATTTGATCCACAATTTGTTAGGATTAAAAAATTACAGTGAGCCCCTTTCTCATCCAACCTGGCAACCATAATAACATCCAATGCAGCTTTATTGGCACAATCACTATGCATTCAGTTGCACAACCGCTTGTATAATGTAGCTACACAAGCTTTTGTGCAATTGATTGTAGAAGACATTTGGGTATTTATTTATCTAGTATTGTTCAACTGTGCTAGCAGGGATTTTCACCCTGCTAACATCACATTGTGTTTTGGCCCTCAAATGCTTATTCTGTTAGCATTTACTACTCATTAGCCACCCTCTCGAAATATGAGGTGCAATTCCATGACAGAAAGAGAACATAATATGAAGAAATTCATCAAAGTTTCTAAAATAATTTATTTTTCATGCTTACAAGAAAATTATTCATAGAAAAAAATGAGAATGTGTTTGATATGAGTACACCAGTTGCTTCATTTGTGTATTGATCAGCATACAAGGCAATTTAGGTCCCTTCCACACAGCCATATAACCCAGAATATCAAGACAAAAAAATCCCACAATATCTGCTTTGAATATCTGAGTCCACACTGCCATATATTCCAGTTCAATGCAGATAATGTGGGATTTTATTCAGCTGTGTGGAAGGGGATTCAGAGAGGAACTGGAAGAAAAAACTAGACTAGGAACAATAATCAAACTCCAGAGACGACTGGGAAGGAAAAACGGTTTTTGCACATTTTTCTCTGACTTCTTTACAATATATCTTTTGTGTCTTGTTTCTTTCTTTTTTAGTGTAACTGATTTAATTCCTACTATATTCATGTTCCAGTATTATTGACAGATTGTTTATTAAGTGACATTCTCTTCAAGGAGCAGGTTTTAATATTTTTACATACTACAACATGTTCTCTACATTTCAAAAAAAATTGGCTTCCCCCCCTTCAGGGACAGATATATTGGTGTGTAACAATTTATTACGTTGGGACTTCACAAGCTGGTTTTTAGAGTAATGGCCACATACCGTTTTATTGGTTGAATATTTTGATGGTCTTTTTGACTGGTGATGTAGCAGCATAGGTAATACATATATTTTTCTGGTACAGTTCTTTTACATAACATTGATATTTGTGACAAGTTTGTGCGGTGTGGTGTGAGAGAAGGAAGTTGTTTAAATATTATGTGAACATTTACATCCACTCATTTTGAAATGGGATTCATTTCACCCACTGGACCCAATGTAATGAATGCTATATATATAGTTGCCAAAACATCCCTGGTGGAATTTAGTGTTGCACATGTGATGAGGTGAAATGTGATGGAGGATACTCTGGTATCCCTGTTGTTCTTTTCATGCCACTTGTGATATCTACTTCTCCCTACTCATGGATAGCATGTTTACTTTGAGATAGTAGATCTACCATATTCAGATCTGCAAATAATGCAGGGAAATTCTATTCATGGAATCATAGAATCATAGAGTTGGAAGAGACCTCATGGGACATCCAGTCCAACCCCCTGCCAAGAATCAGGAAAATCACATTCAAAGCACCCCCGATAGATGGCTATCCAGCCTCTGTTTAAAATTCCTGTTTAAAATTCTTTCACCAAACTTCCATCAAGTGTTCATAAGATAACCTCTATGCCAAATTCTAGAATGAATTGAGATGCATGCGAAGAAATTTTAACTTCCACCACTCCATAATCCTGGTGCCTTAGTTTCTTAAAGTTTTCTTAACACATTGATAGAGTTTAGAAAGTTATTTTAACTTTTTCTTTCCTAGTCGCAGTTTTTCAGCCTTCTTTTTCTCAGACAGTTATTTGCTTAATAGCACATGTCCAAACATTAATATTAAATCCAAAAAAGAGAAAGAAAAACAAGCTATAAGTGGAAGCACATGGTTGGCTAGAAGTAAAATATTATGCACAGATCCAAACTTTCAAAATGTATCAAATCACTTCAGTACAGGATCTGGAAAATTGTATTTTATAGCAAAAGAATACACATGCTTGGCACTTTTTAATTTTTGATTCCTGTAAAATTTGTTCAGATGAATTTGGTACCTTTTAGAAACAAACTCCACATATTAAGGTTATGGGGAAGAACCAGTGCTCTTCATTCCCAAGATCCTAGATGTGTCTGTAGGATTGTATGGCAGCATTTAAAGAAATTATATCCTATGACAGATGCATTAAAGAGTATTTTTGAATACTATGGAGCAGCATCTGCAAATCCTTGCATAGAAATCTGGTAGAAATCTATACCTGATCCCAAATAGATAACGCTCTAGCCAACAGATTCCAAAGGTCCTTCCCAGTTTCAGAGTTGTACTTCACGTTTCTATGTACGTTTCTTCATATACATTCAGGAGACCCAGTATGATATCACAATGTGCACAGAAGATGACTTATTGTCTGACCTAGCAACTAGAATGAGTCACTTAATACTACCATTCCATTCAAGTTATAAAGCCGTTGCCACAACTGTATCATAAAAATATATCTGCCTTTGAGTTCTCCATTCTCTCAGTAGCTTTAAACTTTGATAGCAGAGATGAAAACCAGAAACCAAATGGACACATATAGAGACACTTCCCTGTTGCCTTGAGGACTGACTGTGAAATGTGTATGGAATTTAAGTGGGACTAGAACTGAATTTGAATACCTCTATTAGCTTTTTCACATAATATAAAAGGACTTTACAATGCTAAACAACAAGGATGATGACGACGACGATGATGCTGGTGATTCAACCGCACTAAAAGAGCAATATTGTCCCCTTTATTTTATTATTATTTTAACATACGGACTTTTCTAAATATAATTTTCATTCATTTCAACATTGCAGACTCTCAGTTCCCTCTGTAAATGGCTACTTGGAGTAAGAATGAGAGGTGTTTTATTTTTTTCAGATGATACATTTTTGTTATCAAATATGATCATTTGAACAAGGCATGTTTGTAATTTCAGATGCTCGCCTTTGAAAAATATACAGAAAAAGAGCCAATTTCCCACTCATGGTCTTTTAAAGAGAAAGAGTTCTAAAACTGCATGCTTGCATAGTTCAAATGGCAGTCATAGCACACACTTTTGAGATTCATATCTGAGTCGTTATCATTGTTTTGCTCAAAATATTTCTCTGTATTTTTTTTACCTAATGCATAGTATTTGAGGTTTCTAACAGTCTCATCCTTTCTAGAACTTGGTGTTTGCAATTAATGGTGGTTATTTCTGCAGTATATCTGATGTACTGTACATCCATCCCTCCACATTTCTTGGTTAATCATTATTGGATGTGATTGTTCATGAATTATTGTAATTGCTACCACTTCTGCCACCGCCCAATATGGAACCAAAATATGTTTTCTGTAAGTATGTCTAGGTCCCCTAGTGTGTCTTCTATGGTTAACCTTGGGTGGAATCAGGCTGGAGGACCTAGAAATACCTAGAGAGAAGACCCTTCTCTAGACATTTCTAGGTTTTCCAGCATGATTCAATGGTCACTTTCCAGTATAAATTAACCATAGAATTGCATTGGAGGATGCCCAGAGAAATATTTTACATGTAAGAAAAATCACTTTCACAGGAATCATGCACAACTACCCCCCAAGAAAGTTGAGGGTTATATCTGCGACATGGCATGAAACAATCACTGACATCATCCATTGAGGAACATAACTAGCCATTTAGCAAAAGAGAACCAGCTGAATAAATCCTATCCAAATCAATATCAAGAACAACCACAAACAACTCTTTGATATGGTTGGAAAATGTTATTTATAATTATTAGGCCTGGGTAACAACGGAAAAATTTGTTTCTAAAATCGATTCATTTTTTGGGGTTTTTTGCATTTCGTTATTTAAAATAATTACAAAATTTTCCTTTAAAAAAGTTCGATATTTACGAAATTTCGTAAATGTGAAAAAATTACAAAACAATAATGAATCGATTTCCGAAACAATAACGAATTGATTCGTTAATGGTGGACGCGACCGCGCAATACGCTAAAAAACCTCCAAATGGGACAGGGGGAACTTCTGAAGCTTAATTAAACCAAAAACAACTATAAAAACCCTTAGAAAACCAAAAACAACTATAAAACTTGCCCCAGACATGCGGAAATAATAACGAAACGACCTCAAAACGATAACGAAAAGAACACAATAACGAAATACAAAACATTTACGAAACGATTTAAAAATTCGTTTTTTAAAAAAATTGCTCCAGACTGGTTCGTTATCGTTTTGTAATTGAAAAATTAACGAATTTTTTAACGAATTACGAATTAACGAAACGAAACCGCCCAGCCCTAATAATTATGTCAGGAGAAAGAACATTAATTAATTGAATGCCATTGGGAAGAACCAGTACACTAATCCTAAGAGTTTGGATGTGTCTGCAGGTTTGTATGGCAGTAGTGAGAAAAATTAGGCCCCAAGAGAAATGTATTTATGAGTATTTATGTATAACTAAATCTCCCGCTGCTTTCTCTCAATCCTACCATTTCACTAATGCAGCCTCTTCTGCCCTCCACAATACAGCTGAATGTGCTGCAATAGATGTACATGAGGACATTTGGGGGTCTTTGAGAGTGCAGAGTATGCCTGCAGATAATATCCTTGTAGCGCAGTCAGCTAAGAAAAAGTAGCCAAGCACATCTCTGTGGATCCCTCTGTTCTCCAGCATTTCACCCTGCCATATAGGTTTCTTTATATGGTCATGTTAGAGATCAATTGTCAGGAATCTTCCTGCAGTGTTCACTTCCTAGTAACCCTGCCAGGCTGGGGAAGGGGCGCTATTTCACTGTTTCTTTTTCAAATGGCTTATAGATGCTTAGGGGAGCTTTTTGTGATCTTGCATCATGGAGAATGAGATGTATTTTGATTGTCTTCTGAGCAAAAAAAAAATCACCTGAATTTGTTGAAGTTCTATGAGTTTTGTTGTTAAGCTGTAGGACATAAGGACACATAGAAAGTAGTTGTGGGTTTCATTCTCCAACCCCACATTAGATCCATAAGGTCGATCTATCCCAACTAGTTTCATGAAGTAGGAAATTCAGTCCTGAGATTTCATCCCCATCCTGTGTTCAAATGAAGAAAATGTAAAGAGAGATAAAGGAGATATTTACCTGGGACTTAATCCCACACAGTCTTCTCTCCATTTTTTTATGTGGCCAAAACAAATACCCACGGAGATCATCACATTATGCAAGGCCACTTCTGGTGTTTGGCCGTGGGATTCTGTTGTGACAGCACAGGGAAAAGTAGGAAAGGCTGCATTTCTAGAAGTCAAGTGCTACCCAACTCCAACTGACAGAAATCAAAGAGAGGCTGAAAAGAAGCAGGGAAAGACAGGGAAAGGTAGTGGGAATGCTGCCATCCCTGAAAACGAAAAGGCATAGGACCTTGACAGTAGGGAATGAAAAAAGACTCTGCTTTTCCTTTCCTTTTCCTTTTCTTTTCTTTTCTTCTTTTTGTGATGAGGTCCCCTGTCTTTTTTCAACAAAATAGGGAAATCTAGAATTAGAGGAAAATCAGAAGAAGCTAGAAAATCAATAATAGGGTAAAATTTCAGAAATGAAATTCATGAGTAAAAAAAGGCTAGAACAGTTGTAAGTTAATGTGTTCAAGTTCTTGAGAAAGAGAGAAAAGAATGGCCTTGCAATGGAAAATGCCAGGCAAATAATAGGAAGACAATGGTCTTGTGCTTGTTGAATAGGGGACTAGCAAGTAGTACGAAAAGAAGAAGACTACATAATATCTCAGTTTGCAAGATATCAGAAGGACTATTGCTGATGAAGGCTCATGATGGTCTCATATTCATAGGAACACAGTAAGTCAAAGTCTATTTGACAGTACGTGGCAGAAAGAAACATTTTATTGACTTTTGGAGAGGGGGTTACATATTTCCTTTATTGTACATTCTCAGTATTCTACGGTGAAAATAATAAGTGTCTTTGATCACATTGAAAGTTGTATGTTTATTATCTCAAGAGGTCCCACAGTAACTGATTAGTGGGTGGAGCTACTTCCATATAAGAAACAAGATGATATGGGAGAGACAACATTACATCAGGATTTTGCTTTTGTAGAAACAAACATTTTGTAGAAACAAAAAGTTCTATTTTATTCTTTGAAATCTGAAAAAATATATGCCTGTATATACACTTTATAATGATCCAAGTCTCTTTCACCTGCCATATGTCTGGCCAAGATTTTCTTCCACTAGTTTCACTATTACAGTTGAGATTCATACCCAAATGCAATTTCTGCAGTATCGAACAACAAGGTTCACCCTAGATCTTTCTCTTTCTGTGTTTTACCTTTCTCTTTCTATGTTTTAAAGATTTCAAAACAATTGCCATCATCTCCATTGCCCTCCCCCTCCTTCTCCTTTGTTCAATATTTATTTGGAACTCTTTATAGAGAATCAGGAAGTAAATAAATAAGATTGTCTAATTTATTTGGGAATAAAACAGAACAATTCACTGCTAGGCCATAGGGATTCTCCAGTATATATTTCTCATTTATTAGCTCTGTCCTTTTACCAGCTCCCCTACCATAACATTTTCCACAGGGAGCCTGCCAGTTTTATCCCAGCCTTCTGGATTGCTGTTGCTGTTTTGCCTGTCCGACCACTCATTTGGTTATTTAATAAGACTTCTTCTAGTTATTGTGAATTTCTTTAAAGCCTTCACACTTTCCTCTTGATCCTAATAAACTGGCAGCATACTCTGTGTTTTATCTCCACTTTCAGTCATGTATTTACACCAGGTCTTCATTTACAATACCAATGAGAGCCATAACCAAAGTGATTTAAAAGATTATTTGTGCCCCTTCTTCCCAGATCTACTTTTTTGTATTCAAGAAATAGGAAAGTGAAAATAAAAGGGTAAATATTTGTTTGTTACTAGGCCATGAAAGCTTTTTATTCAGAGCAATCCCCTAAGGATCAACCAAGTAAAGCAGCTTTCTAATATTAGGTTTTATCTTAGGAGTTTTCCTGCAACATTCCTTTCTTTCAGTAGCAGTCATGGCAAATGAACATATGCATAAAACAAAGTTGTTTCCCCATGTAAACATGCATGCAACTTGTTTATTATTCTGGGATAATGAGAAAAATCAAGACCAGTATTTCCAGAAGCCCAGCATTGAAGAACATTTGCAGCATGCGTTTGTGGTTGATTCCTTTCAGAGGCTGCTGTTAATTGTGTGAAGTTGGTTTCCATTTGATGACTATGAAGGAGAGACCACCAAGACACCCCTGCTCAAGATGGATCTATACAGCCAACCAAACTGAAATATAAAATCTAGATTATCTGTTTTGAACAGAATTATATTGCAGTGTGGACTCATATAATCTAGTAATCTGGGGGCAGTTCAAGACAGCACTTTAACTCGAGTGCACCTGTGTTTCTTAAATGCAATTGCACCTGGGTTGAAGTCCAGACACCTCCCCACAACATCCGTACTTTCCTGGGAGGAGGGGTCCAGATGCCCTACCAGGCCTTCCGACAGGGCACCCAGGCACAAAAGAAAACCCCCCAGAAAAATCTTTGAAAAAGAAAATAACTTACCACACTGGCATTAGGCCTTGCAGTTCACTTCTTGGAATGTACCAATAATGTGTGAGGAGGCTGGGGGAGGCAGGAGCAATTTGCCCACTCCTTCACTTCCTTGCACGTAATTGGTACATTCCAGGAAGTGTGTTCTGCAGCCTCACATTGGCCAGGTAAGTTATTTTCTTTTTAAAGGCATTTGTGGGGGTGTTTGGGAAGGAGGTTGGCTGTTTTGCATCTCTGGGCTCCAGGAGCCCAGAAAGTGCAAGATGGATGTATGGACAGGCCCCAGGGAAATCCCAGGACTCTCCGTGGGCCTGTCCATATAGAGCCCATAGCCCATCAGACCTTGACCTTTCACAAAGGCATGGGTCTAATGAGCTATCTAATTAATTTAGCATAAAGCAGGGTTTGCCACTGAATGAAAGATCTGGCATGCAGAATGAAACCTATGACATTAAGTGCTATGGCCATACCCTTTGCTAAGAAATTCAGTTGGGTTGATACTGAGACATCTAAATACATGGCAAGATGATTTCTAGCAGTAAATAACACATGGAAAGGGAGGAAAAGGGGGCACATAGCCCCTGAAAATTCAGATGTACCATATCAATTTTGCTGAAGGAGACTGTTGTATCTCAAAACTGCCATGTTCTGTATTCAGACTTCTCTAAATCGGTTTTTATTTTGTTTGAAAAATTTGTAGAAGGAATAAATAAGTACACATTGCTGCAACTGAGGGGATGTTCCTACTTTTAACAAATGCTTTTGCCATGTGTGCACAGATACTGTTGATTTTATGCTAGCTATGGGGACAGCCAGGGAGGCTCAAGGTGACTTTGAGCTGAATGATAGAAATATAGATTAAAATATTTTCATTATAACAACATTGATATTTCAGTGCGGAAATCTGAATAATACTATATCCTATCAGAATTACTTGAAAAGCTAGTATACAATAGCCTAAGCCATCATGTATCTGACCAAGAAAGCGAAATCTGTGTTCAATCACAACCTGCCTAATGTGATTCAAACTGAGTTTTATCTGATACTTATAAGGTTTAGTGAGTCATAGGGAAAAAAAGATTTAATGCAGTAATGTTTACTAAAGTCATGGAAAAGACTGGGCACTTTCTTTCTAAGTTTTTATTTCCCAACCAATACAGTGTTATGAGGCTCCTTGTTGTGTTTCTGGGAGTCACTTAATGTCAATATCTATTTTATGGGAATAGCTCTGTACTTCAAAAGTGCTGATATATACTTTCATCAAAAGCACTGATGTACATCTCAAGGTATGCTTATGGCTCCCAAGAGAGTGTCTACACCACTTAAAAGTAACATGGCAAACAAACTTTAATGTCAAACTCCCTGCCTCCCAAGCTAGAAAATATCTCAGAAAATAAACAAACCCATGAAGAAGACCACCAGGGAGTGAAATTGGCTCCTCCTGGATCTGATACTCCTGTTATGTGGTCTGACAGACCCCAGAACATTTAAATTGTTTTCCAGGTAGTAGCGATGGCTCCTTAGGTCACTGCTTTTTCTCTGGTTGCATCAGTTCTAGGAAATACACTCCATAGACAATTACCTTTTGCTTGTTGGAAGCATCAGTGTTCAAGGTCAGGGTTGATAAATTTTATCAGTTTCTATTTCTCTCACATTTGAATTTATTGAGTTTTCAGTTCTTAAGGATATCTGATTCTCCCATGTCTTATTTTTTTAAAATCTCAAGACGATTGTTTTATGTGATTTACCACTTGGAATCATATATCTCCCTTTTGTCTGCATACACACACACACACACACACACACACACTAATATAATAAATAAAACATTTGTAAAAAGAGGCATTAATAAGCATTTATGGGAGAGACCTACATCTGGAAAAATATAATATAGTTTGTTCCATGAGATCAACATATATGTGGAATTTTTAAAAAAATGAAGTTGACTTCTGGCTACTTTTGTTCATGGTAATATTGTTTTGAGATTTATTTGTTTGTTTGTTTATTTATTTATTTATTGCTTTTGGGCATTATATGAGTCTCCTTGAAAATACAACAACAACAAGGGGTAGAAAATTAGCTCTTCAAACCTTTCACAATGGTATAGTAATGCTCAGTTCTTGTGGTTTTTTTCGGGCTATATGGCCATGTTCTAGAGGCATTTCTCCTGACGTTTCGCCTGCATCTATGGCAAGCATCCTCAGAGGACCTCACCTCTGAGGATGCTTGCCATAGATGCAGGCGAAACGTCAGAAGAAATGCCTCTAGAACATGGCCATATAGCCTGAAAAAACTCACAAGAACTGAGTGATTCCAGCCATGAAAGCCTTCAACAATACATTGAACATCTCTACGGTATAGTAATGTTTTAGATATAAGCAGGTTTATCAATAATGGCTTTAATAACAGCAACAACACAACCAAAAAGAAATATGAAATCCTCATTTCTTCAGCTATATAAGAAAGTTTTCCATGAGGAACTTTAGTTTATCCAGCAATACTGAAAGTAAATGATATTTCTTTGTGCAGCCAGGAACACTCACTAATTATAAAACTGCCCTTCAGCTATTGACAGGCCTTGGATTCCCTTGTGAGAGAGTGACCAGGCATTCATGTAGAGATAAAAGTTGACTTTACCTAATTCCCTGACACACTTTGCAATTCGAATCTTCTATGGGTTGTGCTAGAAATGGCACTAGTCCAGAGGGAAAGCCTACAGGCAGCACTGCCTACTCTGCTGCCATTTTTGGTTGTTTGCTTCCATCAAACCCAGGAGATAGCAAGGTAATCTAGCAGGGATAGTGGACAGAAGGGGGCATTTTCTTACATGTTTTTTTTTCTCCTGAGCATTTCCCTTACCCTACATGAGTTCACACTGTAGATCTGATCAAAGCCATTAGGACTTCTTTTCAGTTTACCAGAGAAGCCAAAGAGCAGATTAGTTAGGGGAGTGGGAGAGAGAGATACAAAGGAAACTTGATAATTAGGCAATCTTGATTATTTTCCTGCTGTCTCAGTGGTTACTGGGTGGAAATGATTTTCTCTTTGAAATCTACTTGCAGTGTAATTTGGCTCTTGCTAGCCTGCCTGCCTAGCTGTCAGGGTTACAGCTAATGGCACACAGTCAACACAGATGAGAATAATAATAAAAAGAATAAGAATCATGTTGGAACACCTTCTCTCTTCCTCTTACTGCAGTATGTTCGCCAACTTGCCTAGATGGCTAGAAGAGTTCTGAAAGAAATCTTCACAGGTGAAACATTATTATCTTTTCTGGTGGAAGTCAGAACTATGCATTGTAAAAAATGAAGCATATTTCAAAACTACCAATTATAGCAGAAGTGGGCTACATGCATCCTATGGCACCTATGGCCTGACTCCACTGATTGTGGCATTTTTGTGATGTGCCAGTTACCTTTTTGCACTCACCTTTAAAACAAGGCATGTAGGAAGTTCAGGGCTCTATAAGAAGAGAATAACACCTGTGGAACCTGGTGGGAAGCATGGTTATATTCTAAAATAAGATTTGCAACACCCCAGCTGTCCTGTTTCAGTGGAAAATAATATTTTCCCTAGTTCTTGCTGTGACGTATCACCAAATGTTATATTTCATGGGATCTTGCAAGCTCAAATTGCCCTGCCCCCCAACCACCTAAGTTGTCCATTTATGTATATAGGTTTTCCAGGTCAACATAATTCCATTTCCTAATATTTTCATGCCAAATCTGAGACAAGGGGACTTTTGTTCTGATGGGGCAAGATAGGGCTGGGAAACAGGTTAGAACTGTTTTTGGAGCATTTGACTATGACCCCATCTACACTGCCTTATAATACAGTTTGAAATTGCTCATGAAATGTAGTTTAACTGCATTGAACTGCATTGTATGTGTCTACTAGGCTTGTTTGATCTTAAAAAAATGCTTCAAAACTCGTTTCGGATGTAGTTCGGATGGTGGTTTGATTCAGAATTTAATTCCGATATCAAAAAAATCCATAACTTTCCAAAACTTCCAAAACTTTGTAATAGCGTCATTAATGGCAAAAAAAAACAGCACTGGCACTGGGGAAACTTCAGGGGCTCTTCCACTCCTGACCAGGGGACTCTTCCACTCCATGCCTGCCTCTGATGTCAAAACACAGCCTGGTCACCGCCTCCTCCTCCTCCTGTCATGTAATTCAGATTATCAAAGTAGAGGTAAAGGTTGGCAGAAGCAGGGGCTAACAACAGGAGATCATCCCGCTAAACCAGATTCAGACTGCTCTCCCTCCTTTCTCCCTTTCTCTCCTTCTCTTTTTCTCCACAAAGAAGGCTCTGAGGCAAAGGGCTCACCTCTTGAATGGCTGAGGAGGGCTGTTTGAATCCTCCTTGTTGTATCAATTTCTCTAAATGGTCCTGAAGCAAATAATAATAATAATAATAATAATAATAATAATAATAATACGCGCCTTCCCAAACAGCTTTCTTTTCAGCCTTCCAGAAAGGAGTGTCATGAATTGGGGAGTGTGTGTTGATTCAGGGAAGGGTAGGAGAAAAGAAAGCTTTCCTGCAGATTTCCAGGACCAGGTTGGCGATTCGCAGGAGGAAGGGAGTTTTTGCTTTAAAATAGAAGAGATCAGAAGACAAGGAGAGGTTGTTTGCGGGGAGCGGGAGGGAGGCAAGACCTAAGCTGAATCAAGCCATTCAGAGTTGAATCTTCTTTGTGGGGAGAAAGAGAAGCAGAGAAAGGGAGAAAGGAGGGAGAGAAAATAGCAGTCTGAATCCATGCAACCTAGGATACTGAGGCACTGCACCCAGTGTGCTAATCACCACTTGGACCACCTTTACTGGCTTATGCAGTTTTTGCAGTTCTATCTTTAAATCCTCATATCATGTAAGCAATTATTGTTGTTGTTGCTGTTGTTGTTGTCATCGTTGTCATCATCATTATCATCATCCTGTTTTCCTCTCCCAAAGCGAGACTCAATGGGAAAGATGAGTGGCAAGACTTCCCCAAACAGCATCCCACCTAAACCCATCCAAAACCCCATTGGGATTGAATTACAGCCCATGGGCGGAGGGGCCCTGCTCTTGGTCCCACCGGCCTCTCAGGCGCATCTGGTGGGGATGAGGGACAGGGCCTTCTGGGTGGTGGCCCTTCCACTCTGGAACTCTCTCCCACTGGAGATCAGAACTGCCCCCTCCATTCTGTCGTTCAGAAAACGGGTGAAAACCTGGCTATGGGGTTTGGCTTTCGATGAGTGAATCAATATTTCTGTGATCGGATAAATGACGATGAATGATGGACAACGAATTCACTATGATGACTGACCATTGTTATTATGTGATTGCCTATCAGCCCACCAGGACCCTAAGATCTTCGGGAGAGGCCCTTCTCTCCATCCCGCCTGCTTCACAGGTGCGGCTCGCGGGTACGAGAGATAGGGCCTTTTCTGTGGTGGCCCCGCGGCTTTGGAATGCCCTCCCTATTGAAATAAGATCAGCCACCTCGCTAATGGCATTTCGGAAAAAACTGAAAACTTGGATGTTCCAGCAAGTTTTCGGCTAACCCGATGTGATAATGTTTTGATCATGGATTAGCAATCTCGGACAACGAATTGGATTGTGACTTTAATTATGAGATGTTCTGGTCTGTATTGGTGGCCCAATACTATGTATGTATATGTATGTATTTTATATTTTAATTTTATATTTTAAATTGGAATATTGTAGTTTTAAATATGCTGTAAACCGCAATGAGTCGCCGTATAGGCTGAGATATTAGCGGTATACAAGTGTACCAAATAAATAAATAAATAAATAATAATTTTGCTGTTATAACGTTTTAATTGAATGTGTTATATGATGTTTTTAATTATTGTTTTGTGATTTTATTGTTGGAAACCGGCCCGAGTCCCCCGATAGAGGGGAGAAGACCGGTATACAAAATTGCTAAATAAATAAATAAATAAATAAATAAATAAATTTTCTAAGGGAAGAGAGAGAGAGCGGCACAGGGAAAGCTGTATCAACAGCCCCCAGGGCTCCACTTTGGAGGGTGACAAAGGGTACATGGCTCGGAACAGGAGGAGGTGGAAGAAGAGGGCTTTCCTTTCTTTGCCACATCCGGAAAAGGGCTGGTGGTCTAGAAAGTGGGCGAAGAGTGGTCTGAGGTGGGGAGAGAAGGGCTTGGGAGTTTGTTCTGCACCTTTAAGTCCTGCCTGCCTCCTGTGGGGGGGGGGGGGATTCTCTGCTGGGTTTGTCCAGAGAGGGGTTAGCTTTTGCCTTCCTCTGGGGTTGAGAGAGTGTGACTCAGCTAAAGGTCTCCCCATGAGTTTCCCCCATGGTCTCTCTCAGTATCTTAGGCTGCTGACTCCTCTGCCTCCACCTCCTCCTCCTCCGCATTAGACAAAGACTGCTGCTCGGCCATTTTGGCTAATGAGCAGCAAGGCAGTGTGGGAAATGTAGTTTAACAGCATGGCCTTTTGCAATCTCTACCATTGGGGGCCTGCCCTTCATGAACTACAACAATGGCTGTGCTTACTGACGCCCACCTCATGCCTCTCTTGCATCACCCGGGAAGGGGAAGCATGACATTTTAAAAAACTGTTAGGCTTTACAAAAGTTGTGTAATGCTTGTGAAAATTAAAATAATCTTGGGAGACATCTGAACATTATGGAATATTTACAAATAAAAAAGGTAAGTGGTTCAAATTTGAATTGTACCTCTTACTTTTCCTGCATGGTTCAAAATTGATTCAAAAGACCAAATTTGGTAGGTTTTTACAACTTTTATGTTTTAACGAAGCAAACCTAAACAAGCCTGGTGTCTACACTAATAATGATGATGATGATGATGATGACGATGATTTATTTATATTCCGCTTTATCTCTCTGGAGACTCAGAGCAGATTACAAGGCAAACATTCAACACTTTTTAACACACACAGTGAACAATGGCATACCGTAGAGATAAATGTAAAGTGCTTCCCCTTTTTTCATCTCTGGCATCTGGGGGTTCCATTTTCCATGCCAAGGAGCCTCTTGTCCATGGACATCTCTGATTGTGTTGCTGGCATGTCTGGGCTATCTTTTTACCTTCCCACCAAGGTGGCACCTATTGATCTACACACATTGCATGCTTTCTAACTAGGTTGGCAGGAGCTAGGGCTGACAGTTGAGAGCTCAACTCGACATGCCTTGAACTGCCAAACTTCTGGCCAGCAGCTTCCCTGCAGCTAGCAGTTTAACTTGCTGTGATACCATGGCCCCAGGCACTAATCATGTAATGCAGCTTCAAACTGCAGTGTAGATGGAGCCCCTGCCAACAAGGGATCTAAAGTATGAGTAAAACCTGGCAATCAATATCCATGCTAAGAGGGGAAATGTTTTTATAATAGCTGAGCAATCAGTAATATGTTCCCAGTAGCTTCTCAGTAGCTTCAGCAGTTTTAATCCCATCTGGTTTTTACCTACCACCCACATAATACATGGGGATTTTTGTTACTTCAAGTCCTATAATGACTCTTGGTTGTGGAAAGCTCTCTGCCAGTCATCAGGCAGTTTTTCTCCAAGTCTTGCAGTAATTCTGTCTATATTGTAAATCAAGAAAGCACATAAATCATGGTGCTGGTACTCCATAACATCTTCTAAATGGCATATTGGCCCCCGATTGTGCATTCAAGATTTCCTTGCCCTGGCTTTTTGGTGCATTCATAAGTCCCACCAAAAGGATCTTCCTGGAAATGTCAGCCCATACTCTGAAATGTTTGCATTGTTGTGTTCACTCCACGCAGAAATACATTAGTCACATTTAAATTCTATGACTTCCATCTCATCCATTGTAGAAACTAGTGCAAGTCACCCAATAATGTTCAAATCTGTTTCTTCCAAAAATATGCCAAGATCTTGCTTTATCATTACATAATTATGACAGATGCCACATTCACACAACCCAGCTTTGCAGCCTGGCACCTCCCTGACTGAAGCCATTCTGAAGCACTGGAGACTGGAGCACTAGAACATGACATCTGTAGTGCACCATCAGGCCACAACTGATTGACCCAAGACATCTTGCAATAGGGACATGCAGAGGATGTCATTTCTCATAGGCCATCTCCATTACAGAATTATAATTTATACTCATGAAGTACAAATCCCAGAATACCATAGCACTGAGCCATCACAGTTGATGTGGTGTCAAACAGCTATAATTCTGAAGAGAATACTACTTCAGTGCTCTGATCTCCACTTCAGAAACACATTTTGTTGGTGCTGGCAGCCTGTGAAGAAAAGCCTCAGGGGCTATGTGCATGATCAAAATTATGAATGTCCAGTAGTCACAATATTTTAAGCCCAGCTTATAATATCATAACTGCTGAACATAATAGTTTTTGTGGTGACTAGGGACCGTGTAAGGAGCTTTACACAACTTGGGTGTGACAAGGGGGTACTTCAATACCAGAAAAGTGTTTGGACTCTCCCCAGCAAAGTTCTGTTTTCCATGTTTGCTTTTTAAATATCATCCTCGGAAAGAGAGAGACAGTTTGCAAGTTTTGCAAGTTTTTTATAAGTCAAGATGCACCTCCAGACCCCCAGTGTCTTCTTCGCTTACTGAGTTGCATCCTCAGTCCTTCATCCTTCTCTCATTGCACTAGCTCCTTAAATTCTCTGTTTCTGTTTGCTAGGGCTGCTGCCTTCGTTAGAGAGAATTTCAGCTTTGATTAATTATTGAGCCCCGACTGCTGAGGCTTTTCCATTCTCCAGTTCTCATTACGGATGCCTTGCAGCCTGTGTGCTTGGCTAGTCCCACTGCAGAATGTGATGGATGCACCAGCATAGTTTTGCTTCCTGCATAACCACCCTTGCCTTTTGCTGAATTTCCTTGGAGGGCAAGGGAATTCTGCTCTTAGCTACTGTGAGCAATGAAACACAGTCAACAACAATATTATAATCACCATCATTATTACTGCAGCACCGCAACTAACTTTAAAATCGTATTCTAGGACTGTGTAGCATTTGAAAGAACTCATCATCTGTGGACTTGCAGTAGAATCAACTGCCTTGTTTATATATGTTTTTTCCCCCTGCCTGTGGCAACAGAAGATTCAGACTCCCTGTCTGCTTCATGAACTGCATCTTGATAATTTGCCGATTTTGTTGCTTTTTCACCCTATTAACAACTAGCATCCACACACACTGAAGTTTTTCTCAGCTCCTCTTTAATTTGGCCATTTGTACCTTTACTTTTCTTTTGCTTTGTCACATGGCAGTTTTTAATATTTGTGAACCTAAATCCCATACAATGGGTTGTACAAACATAAATTTATGTTGTGCTGGCCTTCTTTTGTGTAGACCTCTGTGTAGACCTTTGTGCTGGCCTTCTCTGTGTGGACCTCTGTGTAGACCTTTGGGCTGGCCTTCTTTGTGTAGATCTCTGTGTAGACCTTTTTGCTGGCCTTTTTTGTGTAGACCTCTGTGTAGACCTTTTTGCTGGCCTTCTTTGCGTTAATACAAATTGTGTAAGAGTGTGATTGACCAACCGTGCTGCCCCACCGCTGAGTTGTCATCTCCGGAAGCCCCATCTGCTTTCATACCAACCGTCTAGAGATTTCAACGGGGATCATAACAGCACTTAGCTAATCTGCCATCATCTCCATCCCCATAAGAGGGTGATTATATATTACCAACTTAGTACATTCCTGGTTGTCTTCTGCTGTTAATGTGATAAGAACGCAATAGAGCACTTTAGGGCGCCTGCCGTCTGCTGCTAAATTGCACCAGCACTTTCGCCCCTTTCCTGTCCCTCTATGCCGCACCTTAGTTACCGTTGAACAGTGTCGGGTACTTATTGCACTTTAGATCTAGCACTTTATGAATGTCCCCAACGGCACGTAGTGTTTGTTGTTGATTGAATATTATTACTGACGGTGTTGCACTTAAAACTTGTGCACTTTAAGAACTATCCTATTGGTGTGGCCGGAACTCCTACCACCACCTGTATTGTTGCTATCCATGTGGTTCCCCATCCCCCTTTATGTACTGTCCCTGTTACTACTGTGTAGCGGAAGGGGCAGGAGAGGAGGTGGGCTGGAGCCTGTGAATAAAAATGGGGTGGGGAGGGGGGAGGAGGGGGAGAGAGGATGTTGGCAAGGACCTAAAAATCTAACAACGAGCAAAGCAGAAAGCAAGATCTTGGCTCTCGATTGCGGCATGGAGGGGGGGAGGTGTTCCACTAGCCGAGGGGCCCCCATAGAGGTCGTGGTGGGAAGGAGGAGATGCGGAAAAAGGAGACCTCAAATTTGGCCTAATTCGGACCGCTTATCCATATTAACAACCCCCAATCGGTCTCCTAAGGTAATTTGGTGTAACCAGGTGAGCGGGCCCTCTGGTTTGAAGGTGGTGTTGTTGAACGCCAGATCTGTCAACGGAAAAACGTCCTGGATCCAGGATCTAATCCTGGAGGAGCGGGCAGATCTGGCGTGCATCACGGAGACCTGGTTGGATGAAGCTGGGGGCGTAAACCTCTCCCAGCTTTGTCCTCCAGGCTTCTCCGTGCAACACCAACCTAGAGCCGGAGGACGGGGAGGCGGGGTCGCAGTGGTCTATAGAGATTCCATCCATCTGACCAGGAGCCCCATCCCGCAGACCACAAATTTTGAATGCGTCCACCTGAGGGTGGGTGACCGGGACAGAATAGGGATTCTGTTAGTGTACCGTCCACCTCGCTGCACTACAGTCTCCCTACCTGAGCTAGCGGGGGTGGTCTCGAGCCTGGCGGTGGAGTCCCAACGGCTTCTTGTGCTGGGGGACTTCAACATCCATGCCGAGGCGACCCTCACAGGAGCGGCTCAGGACTTCATGTCTGCCATGGCAACCATGGGGCTGTCCCAACGAATAACTGGCCCCACCCACTGCGCTGGACACACATTGGACTTGGTCTTCTGCCAGGGATGGGAGCAGGGTGGCGGTGTGGAGGAGTTGTCTATCTCTCCGTTGCCATGGACCGACCACTTCCTGATCAGATTTAGGCTCACTGCGCCCCCTAACCTCCACAAAGGTGGAGGACCTATTAAGATGGTCCGCCCCAGGAGGCTTATGGATCCGAATGGATTCCTGACGGCTCTTGGGGAGTTTCCCGCCACCTCGGTAGGTGACCATGTCGAGGCCTTGGTCGCTCTCTGGAATGGGGAGATGACCAGGGCAATTGACAGGATCGCTCCGGAACGTCCCCTCTCAAGTAACCGAGCTAAACCAGCTCCTTGGTTTACTGAGGAGCTGGCAGCGATGAAGCGAAGGAAGAGGGAACTAGAGAGCGTGTGGCGCTCGGACCCAAGCGAGCCAAATCGAGCACAGTTTGTGTCCTTTCTAAGGGCATATGCCGCGGCAATAAAAACCGCAAAGAAAACTTTCTTTGCGGCTACTATTGCGTCTGCAAAAAACCGTCCGGCGGAGTTGTTTCGGATTGTCAGAGGTCTTTTAACTCCCCCTACTTCAGGCGGGAGCCCTGACAATTCGGCCACACGCTGTGAAGCATTTGCTCGGTTCTTTGCAGACAAAGTCGCTTTGATCCGCTCTGGGCTGGACACCACATTAAATGCAGTCTCCGTGGATGTGACACAAGCACCTGCTTGTCCTATTTTGATGGATTCTTTTCAGTTTGTGAAGCCCGAGGATGTGGACAAGATACTTGGAGGAATGAGGCCCACCACGTCCATCCTAGACCCCTGCCCATCCTGGCTTCTGAAGGAGGCCAGAGGGGGATTGGCTGAGTGGGTAACGGTGGTGGTTAATGCCTCCCTTCGGGAAGGCAAGATTCCAGCGAGCCTAAAACAGGCTATTATAAAACCGCTGTTGAAGAAACCATCATTGGACCCCACCAAATTCGACAACTTTCGGCCTGTTTCCAATCTTCCCTTCTTGGGCAAAGTCATGGAAAGCGTGGTGGCCTCACAACTCCAGGTATTCTTGAGAGACACGGATTATCTGGATTCGGCACAGTCTGGTTTCAGACTGGGACATGGTACCGAGACGGTCTTGGTCGCCTTAGTGGATGATCTGCGCTGGGAGCTAGACAGGGGGAGTGTGTCCCTGTTGGTGCTCCTGGACCTCTCAGCGGCCTTCGATACCGTCGACCACGGTATTCTTCTGGGGCGCCTTGCAGAGATGGGTCTTGGGGGCACTGCTTTGCAGTGGCTCCAGTCATTTCTGGAGGGCCATACCCAGAAGGTGTTATTGGGGGACTCCTGTTCAACACCACAGCCTTTGACCTGTGGGGTTCCTCAGGGCTCTATACTGTCCCCCATGCTGTTTAACATCTACATGAAGCCGCTGGGTGAGATCATCCGGAGTTTCGGGGTGCGGTGTCATCTGTACGCAGATGACGTCCAACTCTGTCACTCCTTCCCACCTGCTACTAAGGAGGCTGTCGAAGTCCTGAACCGGTGCCTGGCCGCTGTAATGGTCTGGATGAGGGCGAACAAACTGAAATTAAATCCAGACAAGACAGAGGTACTCCTGGTCAGTCGCAAGGCCGAGCAGGGTATAGGGTTACAGCCTGTGCTGGACGGGGTCGCACTCCCCTTGAAGGCGCAGGTTCGCAGCTTGGGTGTGACCCTGGACTCATCGCTGAGCCTGGATCCCCAGGTTTCAGCGGTGACCAGGGGAGCATTTGCACAGCTTAGGCTCGTGCGCCAGCTGCGCCCGTACCTTGGGAAGTCTGACTTGGCCACGGTGGTACACGCTTTGGTCACATCCCGCCTCGACTACTGCAACGCTCTCTACGTGGGGCTGCCCTTGAAGACGGCCCGGAAGCTTCAGCTAGTCCAGCACGCGGCAGCCATGTTGTTAACAGGAGCAGGACGCAGGGAGCGTACTACGCCCTTGTTGTCCCAGCTCCACTGGCTGCCGATTTGCTACCGGGCCCAATTTAAGGTGCTGGTGTTATCCTACAAAGCCCTAAACGGTTCCGGCCCAAAATACCTTGCGGACCGCATCTCAGCCTACGAGCCCACGAGGACCTTGAGATCATCTGGGGAGGCCCTTCTCTCGGTCCCACCTGCCTCACATGCACGCCTGGCGGGGACGAGAGAGCGGGCCTTCTCGGTGGTGGCCCCCCGGCTGTGGAACTCCCTCCCTGCTGAAATTAGACAGGCGCCCTCCCTTATGGCCTTTCGTAAGGGCCTGAAAACATGGCTTTTCGAGATGGCCTTCAACTGAGTGCTATGTTATTGGAAATGACGACCGGAATGGACTATGACTATGAGATTGATTATGACCCCATGATAAGACGAAGCGGATTTTTAGTATAATTAGATGTTATGTATTAGTAGAATGTTGTTTTGTTGTCTTGACTTAGTGTAAATTGTCTTTTCTATGTTTTTGTACACCGCCACGACTCGCCCTAGGGCTGAGAGCGGCGGTTAATAAGTGCAAGTAATAAATAAAATAAATAAATAAATAAATAAATAGTAAGAAGCCAATGATGTCAGTCATTTTTTTTGCAAAAAAGAAGAAAGAAATCTGCATGAAAAATAGAACTTAACCAAAATATATCAGAAATCATTTTTAGTCATTTAGAAAAAAGTATTTCTTTTTTGTACTATCCCCCTCCCCTCACACACACACTGGAAGAAGAAGACTGTCCCCACACATTTTGTGTTGATCACTATTTGCAACTGAAAACCAGAATCAGATCTACTGTGAGAGGTGGTCTCTTCAGGCACTGGATTTTGGATTTAATGAAAGAATAGCAATTGTTTATGCAATTTGCTATAGTTGTATTTATAGTAGAAAGGAGGGAAAGTGCTGAAGGAAATTTCTACCTCTTGTGCCAAATTAAAATGTCTGCAGTTGGTCACTATACACCATTACTTGGATAGGGGGGAATGGTGACTCCATTTCCATTTGCATCTTAGGCAGTGAAATGTCTTGACTCCATTTCCATTTGCATCTTAGCCAGTGAAATGGCTTATCCTCAATGTCCTAAAACAACATCAATTATTATTACAGAAGAAACAAAATCTTTTCAAGGGGAAGCAAGAAGCTATAGTCTCATCCATGACAACTGTTGGAGAATTTCTTCTCCACTGTGGACATCTGGTAAAATGGTCTTTCCATTTCAGTTAGTATGTATAGCACCAATTGAAATATGAACATATCCCCTGCATCCATTACTTTTAAATGATAGCAATGTAGAAAACGATATCAGGTTGAACAAGGCAAGGTGTATAGGTCTGATCAGAAAACATTTGGAAAGGGGATCTCAGTCTTCATTAAATGGAGGGATGTTACGAGTAAAAATCTTCTGAATTTGGCTTTCATTAGATTTTCTCTCATCTGTTTTTGAAGCCACATTGGAAAAGGCCATCTCTCATAACAGTGGCCCCCGAATGAGGATGTGCTATGACTTTGCTGCATCCTCCTGTCCTCCACTAGTCACCTTTTATTTAGCAGTGTAAGATTTAGGCCAAGCAATCCATGTGCTAGCTTCTCTACAGACCAAAATTTCTATCCTTGGGAGTCTAATGGTTAAAGCTACGGACAGTTAAACTGGTGTAGATCTACAACTCCCCAACCATCTATTGCTAAGATTTGAAATTTCTCTTTGCCCTTTTCTTTCCCAGTGATAGGATAATGCACATAGACTTATTCCATTTGTTTACATGTACCTCCAGGCAATGTCCTATCTTTTCCCAGAGCTACAACTGGAAGGCATCAGCTTGTTAATAAGCAACTAAGAAAAGAGTTAAGACAGAAGGAGAAATGCCATATATTTACCGCAAACTCCAGATCTTACTTCTCCCCATAGGCCGTGTTTAGGTTCTTTTCAGAACTCTAAAAATAGTTTTGGTGTATTTCTCCTCTCTAATAATATTTTATTAAAAAACCTCTCTCCCTCCTGCACCCCTGCCTTCTCTCTGCCACAGAATTCATATAATGCTCCTCTAACATTGCTTCTGGGACACAGAAAAGGCCACATGGTATGCGGGGCCAAGATATTTCAGGTAGAGAGTCAACAACCACTCTTCACCATGCAAGGAATGTTGGACCCACATAATTTTGTCACCAGTAAGCACATTTTTCCAAAATCAAATTAAGTTCAACACAGCACAAACAAATAAACAACAAAAACAATGGTCTCCTTAACATTAAGTGTACAGTAAATACGGTATCTCCTACATTTACGCTGTCAACCCAAATTTCAGTTGGTTGCTGTAATTTTGTGTTCTTTTTAATCTGGACACCCTAATCCATGCTGATGACTTTTTTCTATTCAGTAAATGTTCTAAAGGAATCAATCACTGGTTCTGAGATTAGCAGGGCATACTATAACTTAGAAAAGGATACACACACACACACACACTAACATTTCTCTGAGGCTGCCTTTGAACCTAGTGGAGTTACCTTTTGGGACAATAATCCCTCAATGAGCATGGTAGGAGGATGGGAATTAAGAACAGTGTTATTAAAAACTTTTAAAGCTCTGCTGGAGACTATATATAAAGAGGTAGCATATTCATTGTTTTGA
This sequence comes from Anolis sagrei, assembly GCF_037176765.1. Taxonomy (NCBI): domain Eukaryota; kingdom Metazoa; phylum Chordata; class Lepidosauria; order Squamata; family Anolidae; genus Anolis; species Anolis sagrei. The sequence continues at coordinate 38,268,582 of NC_090023.1, read as the reverse complement.
TGGTTTTAAAGAAGTAGCTATATTACTCTCTTTTAGCAAAAATGGAAAATGTAGGGAGCATATTTGGAATAAGCATCCTTTCAGATTATACCACTACAGCCCAGCATTCTAATTAAATTGCTATGGCAAAATGGTATGAAATTCTGGGATTAGTAGTTTGAAGAGGTTATACAGTTCTTTGACTAAAGAATTCTAAAAACTCCTTTCTAAAACACCAGTATGCTGTAGAGGGTTGAGCATTGGACTATGATTCTAGAAAAAAAAAGGGTTTGAGTTCCTGTTCTTCCTCAAAAAACCCACTGGGTGACCTTGAGGAAGTCATATATTCTTAGCCTCAGAAAACACCTTTATATACACCCTAGGGTCATGATAAGTCATAAATGACTTGAAGCCACAAAGCAATAACAATAAGGGCATGTTGCCATGATAATTTGAGCTGAATTATGCCACTACAATTGTGGAATGTGAAACGGTACTAACTAATGGGGCAAAACATGGGTCTTACCACTTTATGGGGCTAATGCCATGTAAGATGAGATGAGGTATATCTGTATTCAAAAAGTGTAAGAAAGTATGGTTTTAATGATTTTTTATTTTCTTCCTTATCTGCTTCATTTGCCCATCCACTATCTATATTGTTTGTACTTTTAAAGTCTCTTTGGCATCTTCAGATATGTTAGAAAGACAAATAAGGTTTTTTTTCAAGTATATTTACAGCTTCTATTATATATTCGGTGGAAGACAAAGATGAACATCTAGAGGAGAATGTTGGGTCAAACATGATGTCTTGTGAATGAGATTCAGGAACATTAACTGGTTGCCAGATAGGAAAACCAAGACCAAAAGACCTATGAATGGTCGAGGATATCATTTATTAATGAAAATAAGAAACAATGGGTAGCACACATATTTGAGTTCATGATTCACTCCACTACTCCTTCTGTCCGTATTTATAGAATACATAATCCTGTCCTTCCCTGTCTAGATTTGTATCTCTTCTCATAAAGAAAGCGATACATTAAAATACTGTTAAAAGCAACAACTGGAGACCAAATTTTCTACCAGTATAATCGGATTCTTCATTCCCAAACTCAGTCCCAGTATTAGCATTCTACAGAAGGTTTTTTTTTTTTTTAGTTTGGAATAGAAAATACAATCTATAAATACATTACATATCATTGAGAAACCATTGGGAATTAAGAATGGATGTTTTTCTGTTCCATCTTTGTTTGGGAGTTATCAAGTTAAATCTATACACTGTTCCTCAGTGTATACGTTTGCTAAGTTATGCATCTATAGACCCTATATTTTTAAGATGCAGTGCCTATTTATAAAACCAGTACAGTGTAGTAGATTATGACTCCCAGAGACCAAGGTTTGAATCCCCATTTGGCCATAGAAATCCACTGGGAGACCTTGGTTGAGTAGCATGCTTTCTATCTCAGATGAAGGCAATAATAAACACATTTTAAATAAATCTTGCCATGAAAATTCAGTGATAGGTTCACCATAGAATCAAAATAAGGCATAAATGAGTTGAAGCAGCAGGAACAACTACAATAGCAACAACAAACTATTTAGTGGAATGATTCCATAACTTGTTGTTGCTGATTATAGTAGGTCAATAATTTTGTAGCTGAGATAAAGGAAAGAAAACACCTCTTCCTGCATTAGAGCTTGGAAAAGTTACCCATTGTGTCAGTAAATTGTTACCATAGCTCAAAAAAAGTAATATTTCATAATTTTTAGTGACAAATTGTTCGGAAAAAATCTCTTGACGTGTGTACATATGTGAGCCTTCAAGTCCTCTGTTCATTTATGGCCACCCTATGAATTTCATAGGGTTTTATTAGACAATGAATAGTTTTGCCAGTTATCTCCTCTGAAATTTAGGCTACAGCACCAGTTACTCATTGGTTGTTTCCCATCCAAGTACTAACCAGGGCTGACCCCGCTTGGCTTCCCAGATCAGATGAGATCTGGTGCCAATCAGACATTAATACTTACTCCTATACACCAGAACATACAAAATATATCAACAAGGTTGGCGTTAATTAAATTAATATTTGCTGAATATAAAAATCTGCAAAATTTTCCTTTGACTATGCTATTCAATAAACATCCAAACTCTTCTACCTACCTACTATGAGTAACTATCCACACAGTTTAAATTAATATTTGCTGAATATAAAAATCTGCAAAATTCTCCTTTGACTATGCTAGTCAATAAACATCCAAACTCCTCTACATACCTACTATGAGTTTGACATTGACCAATCAATCTAGCTCATTCATGCATTCAACTAATTTCATGAAACTGAATGGGAGCACACAGAATACTACATTCACTGACATTCCTCATTTTAACAAAAAAATGTTGTAATTTTTTTATTTTGCAATCTTCTAGAAATTTTCCACAGGAAAAATGAATAAATGATCAGTGTAGATCATATAATTCAGTTCTGTATTATATGAGTCAAATAATGTATATATGCAGTGTAGACGCATATAATTCAGTTCTGCATTGATGAATATACTGACAATATAATTCCATTTCAAGCTGCATTATATGGTAGTGTAGATGGGGCCATAGAAAGCCCAGGATTAGCCACAATTCCATAGCATTGAGCCCTGTCATTTAAAGTGGTGTCAAACTGCATTAATTCCACACTGTAAATACACCCTATGCATGTTAAAGCATGAGTCACGTAAAACAGGCTATCCTTTCACAAACCCATCTTACTTGAGACTGGAATGCACCTGCCTAGCCTCCTTCTCTTATGACACCAAGCCTTACTGAAATCACTTTGAGAATGCTCAAAGCACATTGAGCTTACCCCAGCTGCAGGGATGTAATTCTTCCCAATCCATGCATCCCCCATCTTTGTACATGCCTGAAAGTGGTAATGACAGCAGTTTGGGGGCAGACAGCAGCAATGGAGAGAAGAAAGACCAAAAACATGCCCAGTATACACACGGTGGGGCCCAGAGTGAATACAGAAATAGTTTTGCATTACATCATGGCTGAAACATTTTGTTGAATGCATTTTGCTTAGTCCTAAAATGGGATTTGCCCATTTCAAAAACTGCTTCAATATGACTTTTGTATTGTTTGCAGTAAGTTTATGACCATGCCATGTGATGATAAGCTTATTTTTTATTTTATTTTATTTATTTAAGGCATTTCTACTCCGCCTTTCTCTGGAATGTGAACCCAAGGCAGCTTACAGCATACCAGCATATAAAATCCATCAAATAGAAATAGATAAAAAGGTAAAACCAGAATAAAACATCAATAAATAAAAGCCATAAAATAAGATAAAAGCAGTAGCCGCCTCCTCATGTATGCCCCCCTATGTACCAATATTAAAATCCACAATATCCTCCCATACCTCAGTTAAAAGCCTTATTAAATAGAAAGGTCTTAACCCCCCCCCCCCTTTCCTAAAGCTGAGAAGGGATGGAGCAGCTCTTAGAAGGGATGGAGCAGGGAGGGAATTTATGCCTAGGAAATCTCCAACTCCCTAACCTCATGCGATAATGTCCTTCGTCCCCATATACACTTGCCCACAAACTGTAGCCAGAATGCTGGGTAAATTAGTTTCACATGGCCCATTCATTGCAACATGATAATTTGCACATGGGCATGGTAGGCTCTTGAGTACATGTGTATAAGACATCCCAATGACAAAAGGGATATTTTTGGGTGCATCGTCTTCTCAGCCCTTGCTTATTGTGAGGCAAAGTCTCCTTCAATTTTTACTGAAAAATGAAATGGGGACAGTACTGCTTATACAGCTAGAGATAGCAATCAGCAGTGTGCAGAGACTGACTTATCAAGCAGATTCTTAATGCCATAAAATCAATGGGTTTAGAAATTCTATTATCCAGTCTCTGATAGAACATGCCAAACTAAAGAAACTCCTCACCCTTATTATTTTTAAGTGTACTTAAGGATAACATTTCTTATTGTCCTGTCTTTTCTCATGTTCCTTTAGAGGACATAAAACTCTAGACTGCAGGGGGTAGGTATAGAGATGGGTACAAAGAATCATCAGTTAAAGGTCTGTGTTTATTTTGATTTGAGGTATGCACCCCTGGGGTCTGTTGCACTAGTTCCTTTAACAAATGAGAAATGTAACACTCTGAAAGCAGAAGTGCATAATAAGTTAGAAAGATTGCAGGATTAGTGCCACCGTCTCTTTGCAGAGTCACTTGCTAACTGAAAATTGGCTAAAGTAGCCTAGCTAGCTATCAGTCTTTGCCAGAACTTGGATATGTACAAGGCATTTAGTGAAACATTTTACAGCACAGAGATGAACACAGTCACCTACTTTTATAATTGCAAAGCAAGGTGCATGAGAGGAGGAAAAAGTAGCAGCAAAACATTGTTTGGAAGGTTGGGACACTCATGTCTTGCCACCACTCCCTTTAGGCCAAAGGACATCTTACTTGGACTTTTACAGAGCAAGGATACAAAATGAGCATGTGTGTGTGCATCAATGGAAGGGGCTGCTTCAGTAACCAGCTTTGCTTTAAAATGGTCCGAGATTTTCTGGACACTTGTATCATCATCACCATCATCATTTAATAACTTATTAATTGCCCTCCGTCTGAGAATGCTCCAGGCGATTTACAGCTGAATTACAAAAGATAAAATACATACATACAAAAATTAAAAATCAACAGAGATCGAATGCTCTAGTAAAAAGCCAGGTCTTAAGTGTGAGAGTAAAAGGCCCTAAGTCACGCATGGCTCTCATGTAGGGCGGCAAGGAATTCCACAAGGCAGGGGCAGAAATAGAAAAAGCCCTGTGTCTGGTCCTTTCCAAGTGCACTTCTCTAGGACCCGGTATATGGAGTAAGTCAAGTTGGGCTGGTCGTTGCGATGATGGGAGAAGGTGAGGTGGTCCCTAAGGTACGATGGACCCTGGCCGTAAAGAGTTGTAAAGGTCAGAACTAGTATCTTATACAGGCCACGGTACTCAGTTGGAAGCCAATGTAAATGTTTCAGCACTGGTGTTACATGGCATTTCATGGGCGTTCTTGTGAGTAACCTGGTGCCGCATTCTGAACAATACGAAGCTTTCGGGTCATAGACATCGGAAGGCCCACATACAGGGTGTTGCAATAGTCCAGCCTAGACGTGACCGTGGCATGGATGACAGTTGCCAGAGCCTCGTCAGATAGGTAGGGTGCCAGTTGCCTCGCTTGTCGTAGATGGAAAAAGGCCTGTTTGCTGGCAGCAGCGACCTGAGCTTCCATAGTCAGCTGTGAATCCAGGATGACACCTAATCTCTTAACAGTGGTGGATGGAGATAGGGCGGCACCATCGAAGGCGGGTAATGGAGGAGTCAGACCTGCTGGGCAGCCATGCCAGAGAATCTCAGTCTTCACCGGGTTCACCTTCAGTCTGCTAGCACGTAGCCAGTTTGACAGAGCTTCCAGACATAGGGTGAAATTGTCTGGAATTGACGTTGCTCCAGGCTCCAGACGCAGAAGGAGTTGGGTATCGTCTGCATATTGGTAGCAGTCCAGGCCGAAACTCCGAGCCAAACTAGCAAGGGGTCTAACGTAGATGTTGAAGAGAAGAGGAGAGAGAATTGCACCTTGGGGGACCCCACATAGGAGGGGGGATCTATCAGAGACTTGATCCATGTACTTCACGCATTGACTCCGGTTCCGGAGAAATGAGTTGAACCAATTGAGGGCCTGACCACGAACTCCGGACATGGCAAGATGGTGAATCATTAGATCGTAGTCGAGGCATCAAGGCATGGCTTTAGTGTAACAATGAGCTGAATGAGCAGGGGGACAAAATTTGTGTGTGTGTGTGTGTGTGTGTGTGTGAGAGAGAGAGAGAGAGAGAGAGTGAATAGAAGGGACTGTTTCAGTAACCAGCGTTGCTTTAAAATGGTCCAAAATTTGGAGTATGAGTGAGCAGGGAGACCCAGAAAAACAGGAGTGGGGTTGAAATAATCTATAACAATGGGACTTCTTCACCATCACTTCATGGCCTTGAGTGTGAGTTTTCCAGACTGTATGGCCATGTTCCATAAGCATTCTTTCCTGAGATTTCACTCACATCTATGGCAGGCATCCTCAGAGGTTTTGAGGTCTGTTGGAAACTAAGCAAGTGAGGTCTAGACATCTGTGGAATATTTAGGTTGGGAGAAAGAACTCATGTCTGCTTGAGGCAAGTGTAAATGTTTTAACTGGCCACCTTGATCAGCATTGAATGGCTGCTTCCTGCCTGGAGGAATCCTTTGTTGGGAGGTGTTAGTTAGTCCTGATTCATGTTAGAAGTTTTCCTTGGTTTTGAGTGTTCCTTTTAATTTACTTTCCTGATTTTAGAGGGTTTTTTAAAAATACTGGTAGCCAGATTTTGTTTATTTTCATGGTTTCCTCCGCTCTGTTGAAATTGTCCACGTGCTTGTGGTTTTCAGTGGCTTCTCTATGTAGTCTAACACGGTGGTTGTTAGAGTGGTCCAGCATTTCTGTGTTCTCAAATAATATTCTGTGTCCAAGTTGGTTCATCAAGAGTTCTGCTATGGCTGACTTCTCTGGTTAAATTAGACTGCATGTTCCTTGATTTGTGCCTGGGCAATGCTGCATTTGGTGACCCCTATGTAGACTTGTCCACAGCTGCATGGTATACGGTAGACTCCTGCAGAACTGAGAGGATCCCTCTTGTCCTTTGCTGAACATAGCATTTGTTGGATTTTCTTAGTGGGTCTGTAGATAGTTTGTAGGTTGTGTTTCTTAATCAGCTTCCTTATGCGGTCAGTGGTTCCCTTGGTGTATGGTAAGAACACTTTTTTTTCTGGATAGATCTTTGTCTTTACTCTTCTGGTTTGTTCATAGTTTTGCAGCTCTTCTGGTGTCTGTGGTGGAGTATCCATTGGCCTGTAGTGCCCAGTTTAGGTGGTTCAGTTCACCTTAGAGGGGGCAGGGGTTTGCAGATCTTTATTTTTGCATGATCTGCCAGGGCTTTAATTGTGCTTCTTCTTCTTTTTTTTTACTTGGGTGATAGTTGGAGTTTTTATATAGGTATCTGTGTGTGTAGGTTTTCTGTAAACTGTGTGGCCCAATTGTCGATTTGGTTTGTGGATGACTATGAACATGGCCATACAGCCTGGAAAACTCATAGCATCCCAGTGATTCTGGCTATGAAAGCCTTTAACAACATATAAATAAACCAATTCATCTTAGCCCCATTACTTTCAATGAGTCAATTCTAGGGTATTGTAAAATTGGATTTGATACAATCCCATTAGAAACATTGGTGGTGGTCATATAGGAGGAGGAGGAGTGAGAGGCGGGGCAGAACCTAAAGTAAGACAGACATGCTGTAATATAAATACATTTGCAGTTAGCAGAAAGGTGGCATTGATACCCAGAGATGAAGTAATTTGTAGGTTATGCTGAACATAGGTATGTGTTATATGTTGTGATTACTCTATATTAGATATGATTGATCTGCTCATGCAAAATCTGAGCCAGGCTTATGGTAAATGAACATGTATCCCTAGTTTAACTACAGCTCTAATGCAATTGAGAATATTATCCTAATGATAATATTACGATCCCTTGTCTGATGAATGCAAAAGTGGCCAGTTAAATTTGGTCTCAATTACACTCTGGATGGTGTGAGTATACAGGCAGAAGGAAAGATTAAGAGGTGTTGAGATTCTCGCTGAAATTACCCATTTCATATGTACCAAGGCTCATTACAAAACAAAGCACACTTTGCCTCAGGTATTCACACATTTGATTCATATACATGAGATCAGGCATATATTTGATGTGAATGCACAGAGTTGAAAAATATGAAGAAACACTTTGCTATAAAAAGTACCCTGTGCCTTAGGAAAACTGCATGCAATATGGAAAAATTGTGCAGAAGATTCTATGAAGAAAAATTCCACACACAAAGTTAAAAACAAAGTTTCAAGAACTGATACAAACAAATTCAGGGACAGCAGTGCAGGTGGGATTTGTAAAATGGCAATGAAATCAGCATTTGAGTTAAGAGATAGAATCTACTTTTAGCATGGACTTGAGGTGAATGAGAAGATAACTTGATTGGTAAACAAAGAACAACAATGTCTATCATTACTATTCATTCTGAATCAACAGGAGTTCACTCATCACTGATGCCATGTTCATGGTATCTGTATTATTTTTATCATTAAAACATATGCTTTGAAATACAAATAAGCAATTATTAAGAAAATGTTTGGCTACTGGATCCCTAATTTTTGAAAGGGAATCCTATGAATTATTCCTACATATGCATTCCCATATATTGTCAAAAGCTTTCACAGCTGGAATCACCGTGGTGTTATATGGCTTCTGGGCTGTATGGCCATGTTCTAGCAGCATTTGCTACTGATGTTTGGCCTGCATCAATGATTGGCATCTTCGGAGGATCCTTTGAAACTGCACAAATTCTCATATATTTTTTATTAAGTGACATGTGAATGTATCCTTGAGCGTGCCATACAGAGAATCCCTGCTGCTTGACCCTCTGTAATCCCTTATAGTAGCTGTTCCTTCTGTTGTCTCCTATGCTAGCTGGTCCCTAATTAAAGGTAGAACATTAGAAAGATGCAATTTGAGTAAACTCTGAGCCATGTTTTGGTATCCTGATTTAGCTGGGCCTCTTGAAGCTTCCTGAATCCAGGAGGGTAAAACACAATTTTTTGATCAAGCTGCCGAAAAATTGTTTTTTTGCTCTGGGAAGATCTATCCCATTGGCAGCAATGGGATGAAAATGGCCACTTGGAGGGGATATTTAGGCATCAGACTTAATAAACTACTTTTTTCTGGGGTCCTTTCCTCTCATATCCTTTAACTAGACCTGGGGAGGAATTCATTTCTCCCCATGGGGACTAAAAGGAATCAGGCTATTTCCTCCCTTAAGTAAACCACCCCAACATTTAAACAAATACCCCTCAAATCTCTTTCATAGCCCCTCAAATACATCCTTAGGAATGGATGGAATTAAAATAAGAAAAAATAAATGAAATTGCCAATAGAAAAGATTGGAATTGAGTCCAAAAGCAAGCAAATCAATCCTAAGAGAGGCAAAGGCATTGAGATAGAATATGGAGCACATGAGCCGCTTTCTTTTTCTGATTGGCACAGGCAGGCAGCAGGGCTCACAACCTCACAGGGAAACCTGTGTGAGTGCACGCCTGCCTCTCCATGCTCCAAGTGTAGCAAAAAGAAATGGAAAGCAGTCGTTTTTGGCAGCTGTGTGGTCTGCTGCAGTCAGGAAAAAAAATGGTGCGGTGCCCATGCCTTTAGTAAAGGTAAAAGTTTACCCTTGACATTAAGTCTAGTCATGTCAGACTCTGGGGGGTGGTGCTCATCTCCATTTCTAATCCAAAGAGCTGATGTTGTGCATGGATGCCTCTAATACCGGTATTCAAAAATCATTTAAAAATCCCAAATCCAAAACACCACTGGTCCCAAGCATTTTGGATAAGGAATACTTAAATCTGCAAAAATATGAATTGTTCCAGAGGACTTTAAAACAATGCTTTTCAGCTACACATTAGAGTCTGGAAATTACACCTGAACTTCTGTAGGAATTTATTTTGGTCCAGAGGATGATTTCCACACATGATTATATGAGTTGCTCCTGAATTGCATCTTCAGACTTCTCCATATGTACAGTGGGAATACTAATGCCCCTTTCTCCCTCTTCAAATTGAGAGGTTCATATGAAAAGTATTACTGTCATATGGAGAACAGATGGACTGCAGTGAGCAGATGGTTTGTAGTGGACCATGCCAATGCAATCCTACGGTATGTAATTCCTTCTCCTGAACAAGAACAATTTAATAATGGAAAAGGTCCAAAGAGGGGAATTGTTTTGATCTGATTAACCTATCATAGTGGCACACCAGGCTATAAATTGTACTTGGGCTGTAAGCGGTAATAAATTATGCTGGGACACCTGATACTTTCACTTGCAAAGGTGATGTGAGGATTTACCGACTGCACCATTTCAGTTACCTCAATCAACCAAGGAAATTGCCAGAAACAGACTGATCAAGACGTATAGGCTGTGGCTCCCCAATCAATACCTATGGAGACAGTTTCTCTTCGGGTTGCTTGCCAGCACTATTCGCATATACTTGAGTTGATGTATCTGGCTGTCAGTGTGTGGTGATCACAGGACTTTAATATCCTGCTATACAAAGAAGTGTGTTTCAAAATGAAGAGATACTTTTTGACCTGGCTGCTATGCTCCAAAACAAGAGAATAGAAAGACAAAGAATCCGTGCTTAGGGTGCAAGTTCAAAATGAGATAAAGAAGCTTCTTCCATTAGAAATAAAAGGGATACAAATAAGGTTAAGCATAACATTTAGAAAAATAAATGCACATATGAGTATATCATTATTGAATTAAGTTATTAGTGGGACTCCTCTGGAGATTTCCCTTCCCCTAAATAATTGTATCTGACTGAAATAATACCAAGGCTGTTAATAGGAATACGCTGCAATTCCCATCTTGTGACATACTGCACATGACTCAGTGGGATTTCTAGTCTTTGTTTTTAATGAAAATTGTCCTAAATGATTTAATCAAAAATATCTGAATGAATGCCATATAATCTCTTGCCACATAAATCTGCACATCACTTGGATCTTCAAAACATATTATACTCTGCCCCACCCCATCCCCACCCTATATGTGGCCAAGGACATGGTTGTTTCTCTTGTGGTATAACAGCTTTCAAAATCCTGTCCTTAGAAAATCTTTCTGGACAGAGTGATCTCTGGACAGGACACCAAGGAATAAAACAGAGACCAATATAACAATAACAAAGACCAGGGCCTTTTCTGTGGTGGCCCCTCGGCTTTGGAATGCCCTCCCCATAGAGGTGAGATCAGCCCCTTCGCTGATGGTATTTCGAAAAAGGTTGAAGACATGGATGTTTAAACAAGCATTCGATTAATCTGGTGCAACGAAACTGATGAACAAGGATTGGTTAATCACGGACGACGAAATTGGATTGCGACTACAATTAAGAGATGCATTGGATTATTATTGGTGGCCCAATAATATTGTGTATTGTGTATGTGTTTTTATGCTTTTTAATGGAATATTGCTGCTTGTTGTTGTGTTGTAAACCGCGTTGAGTCGCCGATTTAGGCTGAGAAACGGCGGTATATAAGCACAGTAATAATAATAATAATAATAATAATAATAATAATAATATTCAGAATCAACAACCAGCAGGAGGCCCCAAATAGAAATATGGCCTACTGCAGTTTGAACTAAGTAAAGTAACAGATATTTCTAATCAAATATAGCTGGAGGTATGGGAGATACAAGACGTTTACAAGAGGATGTTAATAATGGGTCCTCCATGTATTTGGATACTGATGCCAAAAATACCTCATCTCACTCTATTTGCAATTTTAGCAAAAGGCTACTGTAGCTTGTGGCCCAATATAATTCCAAGAGTCATATGATTATATACCAATCTGGAACTATCTGATTATTACCTTCCTGCATTTCACAGGTGAAACATGGGATACATGGCCAAGTGACATCAAAGCATGTTGAAAGTTACAAACATCAACAATGGAGAAGGAAACACAAGCTTTTGCCAGCATCTTCTAGGAAGGGCAAAATTCTACCTCTCCCTTTCTTCCCTTCTCTATTTAGTTAATTGAATACAAACTACTTTTGCATTTTGGACTAAGTTTTCACCAATGGAGGGAAACCCAAAATCAAGGGTGAAAGTAGTAGTAGGAGAAAGAAACTGGTACATTTTAAAAAACAGCTGAGAAAGTGGGACAACAGAGAAAGAATTGAGAAGGTGGCTGCCAAATTGGGGTAGTTGGAGGGTACACTAATTATATAATTGTCTCCTGATGCCTTTCTGGTTTACATCTCAACATCACAGAAATATATCATTATGCACTTTCGGTTCGCTAGTCTGATTTCATTGTATGTTTATTTAAGCAGGTCTGCTCCAATCCTCCCCTGGCCTCAGCGTTTTGTTAATTTGACAATTTATTGCAAATTTTAAAGACAGCCCCCCCCCCTTTATCATTAGTATAAGCTGCTTTGCTTATTCTTTGGAACAGCAGAGTATGTATCTTGGATAAATAAAATAAAAGCACTTAATTTATTGATAACAAGAAAGAGAAAATTAAAGGCTGGATCCATATTCCCCAATGACTCTACAACACGAAGGCCCATTAAATTGAGAGCAATTTATCTTTTCTCCTCACAACATAGTTCAGCTGTTGGACTATTCACCATAAAACATGTTATCATCTGAGATGTATGGGGCAGTCAGGACGTTTCTTGAAATTTTCCTAGATTTTCCTACAATGAAAGTGGCCCCCTATCATTTGGCCAACTTTGTGCAGATGGTGTGGTAGCAAGGAAATAATCACATCTCCTTGGAAATTACCATCTTAAATTGTGAACACCAGAAGGAAAAATCCTCCCACTCTCTACAGGTCCATGTCTTTCAAGAATATAGTGAAACAAGAGGTCCTTGTCTGGTTGAATGTGAGGGTGAAATAACTTGTCACTATACATTGATGCTATCTGGTAAACTACACCAGAAAAATGAAGATTCTTTCCAAATGGCCATGAGTTTCTTCAGCTTATTTCTTACACCGATTTCTAGATGCTGGCATGGTTAGCAACTCAACCCATATGTTCATGAACATTGATTTAATAATTATTTTTCACTGGATATGTGGATAATTCATAGAAGAGATAAAAGCCGTATTATGTGCTTAAGAGAGAGCTGTTCCCATCTGTTAAACATAAGGCTTACATGCAACAAATATTGATTAACAAAGAAAGTTGGAAGAGGTCCTTTAAGCCCCACTCGCAACTGGCAGGCAAAGTCTAAAGTGTGGGGGAATATTTGAATTCATCTACAGAGGAGACCAGAGTTGATTGGGGCTGGCTGGCTTCCCCAGCCCTAGTCACATGGCGAAGGACAAGGCACAAAACACTCCTCTTTTCCCTCCTTTTTTCCCTGTGTCATCCGCCCCCCGCCCCCCACCCTAAGAAAGTGTGACTGTAAACTGGTCGCGTAAGGGCCAGGTAGGAATTTCCCACCTGCAAGTGATTATTGAGAGGGGTGGGATTTTGCCTACCCCACACTGTTTCAGATGGATGTGGTAAATGGCTTAGGGTGGGGTCATGTAAATATATTGTCATGGCATGGTAAAGGTTAAATATTCCATGGTATTAAATAGGTACCATGGCACCACTCTTCCGAGTTTGGGGGGGGGGGTAAGAGTATACTTCCATAACAGTGTGTTTCTGTGGATCACAGGACTATAAAAGGGGGGTCCCCTTGGGGCTGGAATGAGAATTTTCAGTCTTAAATATTCCAAGATTTGGGATAAAGCACCCTCAGGACGGCCTTGTAGTTAAGATTGGCTGTAGTGTGCAGCCAAAGAACTTTGGGTGGCCCTTAGGATCTATGCTTACCCAAGTATGTCCTTGGAGGTGATCAAGGGAGAGACACCAGGCCCAGGGATAGTTCTCAATAAGTGACTTATAACCCAAGAGTTATTTCTTTACAGGTTAATTCACCTTAACAATGCTTTCATTCACAGGTGCTTGTACTGTAGAAGTTCTAGAAAATAAATAAATAAATAAATAAATAGGTCAGGAATAGCCCTTTAGATCCATTTTTCCTGTGTCTGGTCTCTTTATTTCACCGTGGGAATTCAAAGTCCTAGCCATCTTCTAAAGGAGGAAGTTTCTAAAGAATAAAGATTTATTATAGTTGCATTTCCCCATGTTTCCCATTGTAATGATCAAAAGTTTGGTGCTTGTGTATAAAAGCCCATTTCTTTCCATCTAACAATGTTTTTCCTGCTGAGAGATCATAGCCTTGTCTTTATGACATTGCTATCTGTTGCTATGGATTTTTTTAAAAAAAAATCTTTCGCAAAGTTAGCTTGAGGGTAACTACACTAACAAGGTCATTAAGAAGCAGGTAGACTTCAAAGAACCCAAGAACAGGCACCTTCTCATTTAAACAAAAATTAATTAACTAAAGTGGTATGATAACTATTAAAAGTGTGTTAAAGAACTTATTGTTAGCTCTTCTTAGTGATTTTTCCCTTTTAGCAGAATTGTCTATGTCTTCTAGGGTTGTGTAGGATGGCTGCTCTTGGTCTTTCTTTCTTTCTTTTTAAAACTGAAACATTTAATAGTATGTCTCAGTTTTTTCAAACTCTGTTATGATCTGTTACATCTATAAAATATGGGGGTGTATGTGGAGGGGACAATATCTTAATCTCAGTTGCTCACACCAGTTAGAATAAATTCATTTAAACAATTGTGAAATCAAAACGTCTGTAAATACAATACAAAAATACCAGTAACATTATTATGATTTTCATACATACAAACATACATGTTTTCTTTTAATAGAGGAGGGGGTTATACTGTGCCAGAGCATGTGATTTGTTTCCAGAAAAATCTGAACTTTAATTTAGCTTCTCCAGGGAGGGTTACAAAGACATTTCTGTGAAACTCTAAAGACCTAATTTAGTCCATACCAAGATTGATGTACCAAGAGTTTTAAACAGAGTAAGACTAAGGAAATATTGGTCCATCCTTGAATATTTGGCAAAGGATGACAGCAATAATAAAGGGATAATATCAAAAAGAAAAAAGTACTGCTTAACATTGCTGTCACTGATTATTTCTGTAGCTGGACTTATGCCCCAAAGATAAGATGAAATATTCATACAACATACCACCATGCATCAAATTCAGAGATTGAAGGGGTTGCCTCATTTTCCTCTTACTGCAGTTCCAAGATGTTTCTCCACTAGCAACACTGCTTCAGGGACTCAAGAGTTCCAACTCCAAATAACATTTCCAAACTCTGAACAAGTCCTTGCATTAGACTTCTGTGGCATCCTTTATACATCTTCTTACAGATGCCCCACATATGAGCTAAGTCTGTGTTCTTCACATTTTGAGTGAAGGCTGCAGCTGCTTCACTCCCACAGCTCATGAAGCTCTCCAGAAACCTTGTTTTCTGGCCTCTCATAGCCTAAAAAGGTTCTGGTTTTAAAAAAAGATGTTCTACTTTTTATGTCAGCAGAACCTATCATAAAATGGGAATTCCTCTCCTCCAAATATCTTCAGTAGGGAAGGAATCCTGGGTGGTTTCATGTGCTAACATTATTAGCTATGCTGTCTGAGACTTGGCAATTGCAATCTAATAACATGTGTAGAGTCACAAGCAACGAAGATATCATCTTTACCTACATAACAACAGCGGCGCGAATGACTTTTGCGAAAAAGTGGAAGGAGGAACAGATGCCAACAGTGGAAGAATGGCTTGATAAACTCCTGGACATCAGAAACATGGACAAACTAACTTTCTTTTTGAAATGTAATTCTGGCAATCCAATGAAACAAACGGACTGGAGAGTAGTAGATGAATACGAGAGAAGGAGGGCAGAAGAAAGTACTGCTTAAAGAAGAAGAACATTAACAAAATTTAATTACTAAAATAATTGGGTCAAAGCAGAATAAGGATCCCTACCTCAAATAAAGAAGAGAAATGGGGGGGACTAAAAACTACATATAACTATTAGGCCTGGGTAACAACGCAAAAATTTGTTTCTAAAATCGATTTGTATTTGGGGGTTTTTTTTGTTTCGATATTTAAAATAATTACAAAATTTTCCTTTTAAAAAGTTCGATATTTACAAAATTTTGTAAATGGTAAAAAATTAACAAATCGATTTCCGAAACAATAACGAATCGATTCGTTAATGGCAGACGCGACGCGAAATACGCTAAAAAACCTCCAAAAACTTCTGAAGCTTCCCTCTCCCTCTGTTCTTGACTGTTGGTGTGATATTATAATTTTTTTTCACTAATTAAACCATAAAACTGGCCCAGACATGCGGAAATAATAACGAAACGACCTCAGAACAATAACGAAACGAATACAATAACGAAATACGAAGCATTTACAAAACGTGTTTAAAAATTCGGTTTTTTTAATGATTGCTCCAGAATGGTTCGTTATCGTTTTGTAATTGGAAAAATTAACGAATTATTAACGAATTACGAATTAACGAAACGAAACTGCCCAGGCCTAATAACTATACCGTTAGGAAACAATTTGGAAGTCTTTTGTTTTAACTTTGTGTTTTCTTTTTCTATTGTCTGTCCCTCTGTTAGATGGCTCTGAGTGAATGTACTTTGTATGCATGGAGGGTGGAATGAGTGTGGGGGGAAAGGAGGGCAATTTCTTTTCTTTTCTATGATCTTTTTGTCTTTGTATAATAGAGGCTTGCTATGTGATCTGGCATACTTCTATATATATATACAATAGGTAAGATATATATGTATGGGTATACGTGTATGTATGTGGTGTCAATATTGTATATAATTGGAAAACTTAATAAAGAATATATATTAAAAAAGTCACAAGTGTCACATTTTGGTATATAATTTCTACTGGTATGGGAAAGTAAGGCGTTGCCTTTTATTGAACCAACTCATGTTGAAGAATTATGGAAGATTACTTTCTTTGTGGAGCTTACTCAGAAATCTTTCACACTTTAATGATCACTGATTTGAACATAAACAAACACACACATACATACACAACTCTGAGTGGCAACTGAAAGTTGCAGTTCCATGACCTGAAAGTTGTGGAAGTCATTCCTAAATATGCCATAGTTTTAACCAATCCAAGTATAAATCAATAATCACAATGTCCTCTTCCCAATGGGTGTCTATCACAGTATTCTTTTTTATCTTTAAGCATCAGAAAATGTGTGTCCCCCTGATAATTCACCTTGGATTAACCTCCAATTTTATTTCACTCTTTCTTTCAAGGATGGAAAGGAAGATCTCAGCCATTTTCTTCTGAGCCAGTTAAAGAGGTTTATATACTTGTGGCCATCTTTGCTGGCCTGTTCCTTTCCCAAAAGCATTGCTATCATCACACCCATGTCCCTACATATTACACTGTCATTTTATTTATTTATTTATTTATTTATTTATTTATTTATTTATGATATTTCTATGCCGCCTTTCTCAGCCCAAAGGTGACTCAAGACAGCTTACAAATCGGTAGCAATTCAATACCGCAACAGTCATAAAACACAATTAAAAACATCTAGCACACATTATAAAAACTATGTAAAAATAATTAAAAACATATAATCACCAGTGACTTCCTGTTAACTCATTTTCCAAAAGCATTGTCAAAGTTGTTCCATGTTCACTCTTTCCTGGTTCCATATTCATCTATTGCGCTGCATTTCTAAAGGCTTGTTCAAAGAGTCAGGTTTTTATGTTTTTTCATACACACAAGGTCAGTCACTACAATAGAGGTTTGGTGAGGGAAAAGAAGGAGTAATTGTCCTTTGTCTCCTTTTTGGAATGATTTAAGTATGTGTAGCAGAGACATTTTTGAAAAGTGTGTAGGGGAAAGGGGAGAGGTGGAGAAAATTGGGGATTTTTCCTCTAATTCTACTGTTAAACCAAGGCCAATCGGAAGAAAGATTTGAAGGCTTATCAAGCTGAATGGGAGGAATATTTAAAAATACTCAAAAACTGGCTGATAAAACATGTTTCTCAACTGTCAATAAACTCTGATGACAAAAATCCTGGATTGATAAAAATTGTGGCAGTTCAGAAGTTATTCTACACAAAATTCTTAGTGGTATTCTTCCCCACAAAAAAAAAAAATTGTTAAAGCAGGATCCAGTATGAGAAGTGTACATATATAAATATCAGGAATTTATAAGAATTTATGCAAAGGTAGCAGAAATGGAAAAAAAAACCCAGAGAATGATATTCTTGGGGAGAAAATTGGGATATAAATCTAAGCAATCAATAAGATTAAATAAAATAATAATGTAATTGGACGTGATTACAATTTGAACAAGCACACTGCTTTCCTGTGAAAATCCATTGCTTTGGACTTGGAAGATAAAACTGTAAATTAAGATTTTGCACAGGCCTAGTCTATATTCCAATTAACATTTTCACCTCACTTGACAAGTATATTTGCCATTTTTCAGGTAGTATTGCTAGGAATCAGCATGAAAAAAATAAGCCACTGGCATTCTGTAAGGTTTGTTTTACCAGGTGCTTTTATTTGGAATAGAGTCCCATGGTTCATGTGTCATGATAAGGTGTACTTAGCAGCGGTTCTTTTTTTATCAACATTGTTAATGTGTGGCCCTGGGGTACGTTACCACAGCTTCCTATCAGATAATTATTCACTAAATCATTCAACCAGCCACTAGGTATAGAGCAACAACAATGTTCCCAAGCCATAATATCATCTTCCATTTATAACATTCTCTTTATCTCAAAGGATTCTAAACCATTCACCAATCCTGTGTATGATAAAGGCTTGGTTACCCCTGCAGCTAAAAAGAAGCCTGTTCCAATGGCAACTGAAATGCAGTCATCTAAAGAATCTAAAGAGTGGAGTGCAGACATTTGTTATAGCAGGGATTCTGAAACTTGCTTTATAAAACACCGACTGTGTGAAGCAGCTCACAAGAAAAAGTGCTTGGTCCTGAGCTTCTGTAGTATTTCATTTTGGAAAAAAACCTTGAAACTGTCTGGAAATCAGGGTCAGATATCTAGCTTCCCCCTCCAGATGTAGGTCAATTTCAGGTGTAGAAGAGCAGAATGATATTTTATTTTTCTTTGACAACAGCTTTTAATCAGACTAAAAGCTATTGTGCAGCTATCCTTAGACCAATATTAAGCCAAATTCAAAGTCTTCACTATTTTGATAAGAATTCATTAAAACATAATTCATCAAATTTTCTTAAATTAGTTTAAAATCCATTATTGTAATCATTAGCCAGCAACAGTGTTAACTGAATAATGCTTACAATTTCAAATTGTGTTAATCAGTTACATTTGGGAGTAATTTTGGTTATGTTGCCATTTCTTATTTAATGACTATTTTATATTTAATGACCATTTAAAGCACTTATTGTGGAACTTTGCAAGGAAATAATTTATATAATTTATCTTAATGTTTCAGTGTTAACCAATTTGTTTTCATTAATGACTGCTATTAGTATGTTTGCTGGTATACTAATATAGCATCATGGAATCATAGGCCTGGAAGGGGCCTCATGTGCCATCAACTCCAACCTACAGCTAAAGCATCCATAGCAGATAGCTGTCTAACTTCTTTTTGAAGATGTCCAGAAGAAAAAGACTCCACCACCAGTCTAGGCACTACTCAACATCTCTTTCTGTTAAGAAATTACTGTCAAGAACCATTAGACCTGTTCCTATCCTCTGGGCAGCAGAAAAAAGGCCTCAAAGGCTTCCATCCTCTCTGGAAGCCGTGGGGTATTTATTTAAACTTCACAATTATGTCACCCATAAATATTCTCTTTAATGGGATTCTTGGTGAAAGCACTATTCTGCAAGCCATTTGACATGTTCAGTGTTGGTGCAAACAGGAGATCCATGGCAAGAGGAGGCAACTAGCTGCCTACTTCATGAACCCATATCTTTAAGAGTTCTTAAAACCAAAGAATTATGTAGGTGGGAGAAGCTAGGAAAATTGTCTTTCCAAGAGGGGTATTCCTGGATACCTCTCCCATAGTGCCCTGGTGTCATGACCAACTCAGACAGTGAGGATGAGGAGTGTCTGGAAAAGCCAGCAGTGGGGATGGAGATCAGCAGCTTCCAGAATCTCCCCAGTTTAGTTCAGTCGCTGCTGAGAGTGAGCTTTCAGCAGTGACAGGCACTCCCCAGCAGTCTGAACAAACTGAGGCAAATACAGCAGAAGCGGCCAGTGAGGAGTGAAAAATACTTCCAGCTTCAGAATGCAGAAGAGAATGTGCAAAATCTGATAGTACACATGATTAGTGGAGAAAGAAGTTCTCAACAAGCACCAGCTATGAAATTAGGATAAAGAAGCTCAGTCTGAAGGCTCATTATGGCAGTGAATGTTTTGTTTTTGGACTGATCCCAGACACTGTATTCTGAGAAACCTGGCTTTTTGGATTTTGGCTATTGTTTATCACAGACCTGGTCCTGTAATTCTACAGCTTTGATTCCAGTAATTGAACCAGGTCTACAGCTTTGGACTATCCCCTTATCAATCATTGTTTGGATTTGATGCTTTGACTTTGGAACGCTGACCTTGGCTTTGTTTGCACAAAACTTTGACATGTGCCTTGTGAACTGTCTCTCTGATAACATATCACAATCATGACATCTAGCATCATGGACCACTCCAAATCAAGTATGCTGATGCCACCAATCATCCTCTTCCTCATCATCCCCTTCTCTGCTCTTCATTTTGCCACTGTTGCCGTGACATCTCCTCCTCAGTAGTGGAGGTCTTGAAGGCACATTTCTTTCCATTTGTAGCCAATGAAATCATTGCCTTACCCATCCTCCAATGATGTAAGGAGGGAGAGGCAACACACTTCTGTAATGCCCTCCATGGAAAAGCTCTCATGACAATGTATATACTTTCCCCCCACTAAATGAAACCCCTAGTTGTTTTTTTAAAAAAACCTCTTTTAGTGTTTTAAATTCTGCTCTTTCTTTTGCATAGATTTTAATGCAGGGTGATTTTCTCTCTTTTCTCTTTACCATCTGATGCTGGTTTTAACTCAGGGCATTTTTATTATGACTTGCAGTTATGAAGAGAACTTTGGTTATTAAGTGATGTAATAAAAAGTCTACTAATTACACAGTTTCAAAACCTCAGCATTCTGTTACTCACAGTGGCCAGGGAAACCTGCCAAAATTGAGGGAAGTCTGCCATTTATGTCTTTGGCAACTCATGTACAGTGGTATAGGTTGAGCCTCCCTTATGTGGAAATATGAAGTCCCCCACAATTCAAATTTGTCCACGTAGGTGTTAGAAATTGTGACATTTTTTCTTTCAGTGTACACAAATTTTCTTCCATGCACAAAATTATCAACAGTATTGTATCTACAGGCTATGTATACAAGGTATATAATGTATTTTGCATTACTAATGTATTAGTAATGCTACCCCTCTATTCTGCTTTGGTTAGACCACACCTGGAATATTGTGTCCAATTCTGGGCACCACAATTCAAGAGAGATATT
Source organism: Anolis sagrei (assembly GCF_037176765.1). NCBI lineage: Eukaryota > Metazoa > Chordata > Lepidosauria > Squamata > Anolidae > Anolis > Anolis sagrei. The sequence goes on along the minus strand of NC_090023.1, from coordinate 38,247,458 downwards.
GACAAGCTGGAATGTGTCCAGAGGAGAGCGACTAAAATGATAAAAGGTCTGGAGAACAAGCCCTATGAGGAGCGGCTTAAGGAGCTGGGCATGTTTAGCCTGAAGAAGAGAAGGCTGAGAGGGGATATGATAGCCATGTATAAATATGTGAGAGGAAGCCACAGGGAGGAAGGAGCAAGCTTGTTTTCTCCTTCCCTGGAGACTAGGACATGGAACAATGGCTTCAAACTATAAGAGAGGAGATTCCATCTGAACATGAGGAAGAACTTCCTGACTGTGAGAGCCGTTCAGCAGTGGAACTCTCTGCCCCGGAGTGTGGTGGAGGCTCCTTCTTTGGAAGCTTTTAAACAGAGGCTGGATGGCCATCTGTCAGGGGTGATTTGAATGCAATATTCCTGCTTCTTGGCAGGGGGTTGGACTGGATGGCCCATGAGGTCTCTTCCAACTCTTTGATTCTATGATTCTATGATTTGTGTTTAGACTTGGGACCCATTTCCTAGATATCTCATTATATAAGTGTTCATAATGAGTGCAGGTATTCCAGAATTTGAAAAGAAACCTACATTCTAAAACACTTCTTTTCCAAGCATTTCACATAAGAGATACGCAACCTCTATACTGCATGTGATAGTAGTCGCATTTGGCAGGACTTAGCCTGGTTAATGGCAATTTTTATCATTTACCATACACACAGATGCTAAGAATCAAACGTAACTGCACCTTACCACAGGACTTCAAACATAACATGGAAATACTGCAAAATCAGTTTAGAGACAAGGGCTATCCTGAATATGTGATTCATAAGGCTAGTACTAAAGCTTCCAGTGTTCCAAGATCTGCTATACTAGAGGATAAGATCAAACCCAGGGATAACAGAATAGTATGGCCTCTCACTTTGACCAACCTATCTAAACACACTATAAAAACAGTGGAAAAGTACTGGAATTTGGTGAGAGATGTACCAGGCTGTGAGAGACCCCCCCCCCCCCCATTGCTCATAGGAGAACACAAAACATCAGGGATATTTTGATTCACTCAGATACAGACCCTAAGCCAGTGGTCTCTAAGCCTATTCTAGTGGGAAACTATGTTTGTCATCACTGTTCTATATGTTCACAGTTTGTCCAAACTAAGTTCTTTCAGAACCAGCACACCAAAACTCAGTATAGAATCAATCACTTTGCTACCTGCTCCACTGAAGGTGTTGTATATGCCATCACCTGTCCCTGCTCACTTATTTACATTGGTCAAACAAGCAGAGAAGTCAGGCTCAAGATCATTGAGCACAAAAGTAAAATCAGGAAACATTCTACTGATTCTATTCTGTATAAACATTTTGTGGAGCTGAACCACAGCCCTGAATCATTCCAAGTACAGATTTTAGAGATGGTTACTCCACCCAGAGACACTGACTTCCAAACTAAACTTTTACAACGTGAATCCTTCTGGATCTTTACCCTGCAAACAGAACATCCAAAAGGGCTAAACAACACCAATTTATATGACTGTTTTTATAACAGAGTAGGTTTTACCCCAATGTATTCTTAACTGCTAACAATGTCACTATCACCTGACCAATGTACTTGCTATATTAGTAATGGGTTGAGTTATTTTGATCCTATACTCACCACAGAATAAAACTTCTTGCAGGGTATATTGCTCAACAAAGACTAGCTGTGAGTATTATATTATTTTTGTTTCATAGATACTGTATTTCTCTATAGTTTATAATTCATGTTGCAATGTAATATTACCTTTAGCCACTATCTATGTCCCCTTAGGATCCACCCCTCCAGAAGACACTAGGTGAATTGCTCACCTCAAAAGTTGAGCTTTTTGTGATAATTTGAGTAAGTAGAGTGTCTGTATATATTCTTACAAACTTGATATAACAAATTGTCCAATTGTATGTGTGTATTCATGATATGCGTTGTTTGTAGACCCAACCACCTGACGAAGGCTCTTGCGAGTCGAAACCGGTCGTAGGTTGGAGTCAATTCATGTGACTACTGGAGTCTACTCATATGGAATAAAGAACAGGACATTTACTCACATGAAGACTGTGTTTTATATTTCAAGAGAAGACCAGCTGTTTCTACTTAATGTGAATGTGGCAGTCCTGTTTTTTTTATATATTTGTATGTGTAATATATACATTTAGTTAATTTGGTTGTTTTCATATTGCCACAAACAGTGGATTTTGGTCTCCACAGTGTCAGGAGAACCCATTTTTCTTTTCTAATTTTCCATTTACCCTTTCAGATTGCTGTAGTTCATCGCAGCAATGGAGGAAGCAATGAATAGTTATGGGGAAATATTTTGGTTTCGCTTCCTTGTATATTTGACTTTTTTTCCTCACTATCATTTTTCTCTCTGAATGTATGAAGATATTTATGACTTTGTAAATCATAAACGAAATAAATCAGTCTCAACACTCTAACCCAAGAATGCAGAAAATCCCATATATTATACCTGCCTGCTATATTAAAGAGGAAAAACCTGTCTGAAAAACAGATGGTCACCTTAATTCAACAGCATAAATTTAGCTGAATAACGAGGAATTTGGAACCAGACTGAATCTATCAGTTTTGCTTTCTCCCACATTAATTTTTGATGAAGAAATCTACAAATGTGCAAATAAATTTGCAGCTACTATCAAGTCAAAAGATAGATCAAACAAAATCTCACCCTGTATATATATTAAAAAGCTTTGTTAAAAAAAATTCCCAAGTAGGGATCACTGCAAAATTGTATTGTTGAAAGTTTTCATGACTAAAATCACTGGGTTGTGGTAGGTTTTCCGGGCTATATGGTCATGTTCTAGAAGCATTCTCTCCTGACATTTCACCTGCATCTATGGCAGGCATCCTCAGAGGTTGTGAGACCTCCTGTGATTTTGTTCATTTTCACAATAGGTGAGTACTGTAGATTATAAATCCCATTAAAAAACAAAGGAATATCCATACACACTTTCTCAAACCTAAGCGAGTTATTTCTTTTCTATGCCACATTTCATAAAGCCTTTAAAAACAGCAGTGGTATGACAATGAAGACAGATGTATGCCAACATGGGGGCACTTCTTTCACGAGCTTCCATTCTCTTTCACGGCAAATGCCATTCCTGACATTAAAAAAGGGCAATGTGAAGTAAGTACTGGAAGAGAGACTTTAACCTTTGCCATCTGAAAAGGTCACCCATCTTCTCTCTCTTTCTCTCCCCCATTCATTTCCCCCCGCTCAGCACTTGTACACTCTTTCACTCAGTTGCTCTCACAAAGGTACACAAGCACTTTCCTGCTTTTGTGAAGTTAAAAAGTGCAGCCGTATCAGTGTTATGGTTATCTCAAAACTGAACTCAGCTACCCAATTATCACAGGAACTGGGGTGAGCTCAGCCTTCCAGTATCATTAATTTGTGTCTATTGTGAGGGAGAGAAGGAGATAGAGGGGGCAAAGGAGACTGAGTAAAAAGCATCATCAGTCTTCTTCAGGAGATGAGGCTCCACTGCATCCTTTGTTCCATTGTTGCTTTACACCACCTCTTTCTCTCTCTCTCCCTACTCTTTCTCTCTTTTTCTTCACAGCTTTGGTGTTCAGAGAATCCCTCCTGTATTCCACTGGAAATCACTGTCATCTGCTAATTTTTCCTTGTGGCCTCCTACTGCTACGAAATCATATTCAAGTCAAAACTTCTGTGGTACAGAAAGAAATATAAGTGTGCTACATCTGCTCTTGCCATTAACAGACCATTATGAAACCACTACCTGTGGTTCAAGTATGAAACTACCTATGGTGGGCAGTGGGCACCCAGTACAATCCTCAGTATCACTTGTCAGACTAGGAGGGGATCCTGTCTGAAAATCCAAAGTGACATTGATAGTCAGTATTGACAATACTAGCTTAGACCCACCAATGATGTGCTTAATTTGAGACAATTCCCCATGTTTCTTTCATAGAAACACTACATATCTAATATTTTTTTTCTTGTTAACAGAGGATTTAGAGATACCATTCTAGATCAAGCAAAAGAAGGTGGATCAGATACAGTGAAAAAGCCAAATATAATCAGTTTTCTTCTGCACCAGGATCACTACTGACCAAAATGTCATGGGTTCAAAGCCAGCCTCGGTCAGAGTAAGCTTTTGACCAATAAGTGTAGATTACTGTCGATCTTTGCAGCCCAAAAGATTGTTGCATCTGTCAAGTAGGAAATTTAAGTACCGTGTATGTGGGGAGGCTAATTTAACTAATTTACGTTGCCATAAAAATCTCCAGAAAGCATGCAAAGAATGAGGAAGCACTTCATCAGTGTCACAAATGGATGGTGAAGCGACAGCTCCCCTGGTGGTCAGAATACCCTCATAAAAAAAGCTGGAATATTAATTAGCCTCTGTGTATCTGTCTATATATGTTTTGTGTCTATGACATTAAATGTTTGCCATGTATATCTACATTGTAATCCGCCGAGTCTCCTGTGGGCTGAGAAGGGCAGAATATAAGTACTGCAGATAAATAAATAAATAAATGAATAAATAAATTTTACTATGTCATCAACATCTTTTTGGGGGGAGGGGGGTGTCCCTGTTCACACAACAAATTGTTAGTGGCACCACCAATGTGGAATGATTGATAGAAAGTTTCCAGAACCTGTTCTTGTTTCCTTGCTGGATTCTACTTTTTGATATTTGCCTATGGCTTTCCAAAGCATCATCATAATCTTCATCATAATTATCATCATCATCAACAGCAACAACAACAATTGCCAATGATAGCTTCTAGAAATCAATCAGCTGGTAAATGTAGGAAGTGTTTCTTCCCAGGAGACCAAATATCCAGGCAGTTCAGACAAAAGTAAAAAGCAGAAGACAATCTTTGGCCTTGGGAAGTTTGGCTCTAAAATTCAGAAGAGAGCATAATGTGCAGTGCCCATTTAATCCATAGCTTCTCCTTGTAGAAACTATGAAATGTGTGTTTTGACTCCATTGTGGGTCCCTAGAAACAGAGCCATAAGCAGTCAAATCATTGCGCACAGATCCCAAAGCAGCCCTTGAACAGTAAAAGTTTCCTGGAGCTTCTTCCTCAAGGGCATGTTGGAACCTTAGTTGCAGAGAGGGAAAAAAATCACAGCTCAGTGTATTTCCTTTTATTATCCAATTTTTCTTACCCTTCAAGAATATTAAGGGAGAGGGAGAAAAGGAAGCAGAGGCAGAGGGAGAAGGTGAGAAAGAGAATGTGTATATAATGCGCCTTCAAGTCACATGCTGATATAATCTGATTCGATGAATTTCATAGGATTTTCTTAGGCATAGAATATTCAGACGTGGTTTGCCACTTCCCTCCCCTACAGCACCTGATATTTGTTGGCAGTCTTCTGTGCAAATGTTACACAAGGTTAGCCCTGTTCAGTTTTCAAGATCAGGCAGAATCTGGTGCTTTTAGGGCAGTGGTTCCCAACCTGTGGTTCTTGGACCTCTAGTGGTCTGCATGAACTAAAATATGGTCCATGAAGCCTCCTCCTCCTCCTCCCTCCTCCCCAGTTGCACTGCCCCTGAGGACTAGGCGGGAGGCTCCTCATTCCTTCTCAGGCTTTGAAAGGAGGCGACTCTGGCCTGTCTCCCTCCCTCTCAGCACTGCCATGGCTGTCTTGATGGGAATAGTAGCCACCCTCACATGCTTCGGAGGTTTTTCTTTTTTGGGAAACAAAGTTGTGTCGAGGTAGCTCTGCTATTACCTGTATTACAGTAGCACCAGCCTGTGAGGAGGAGAATGAGGAGGAGGAGGAGGCAGAGGGGAGGAAGGAAGGACCCTATCACTAGCGACATTGGGTGGACTGAGGAGGAGGTGAGCACGCCAGAAGAGAGTACACCTGGAGGATAGAGGAAAGGGAGTGAGGGGCTCCTGAAGTGAAACATCTGTGGGGTTCTCACTGGAGCCTGGCCCTTCCCTGCCTGCCAAGGATGCAAGGCACCCACTTCCTCCTTCTTGATGTGGCCCCTCACCACCCATTTCTGTTGCTGTCACTTCCAGGCTGGGTGAGGGTTTGCAGCTCCTACTCCTTGGCCTGGTGAACGGGCTTTGCATGGGGCCATGGCTGCCTTGGGGCTGGGAGGGAGCTGCACCCCAGTGCCTCTGCCACCTCCACCTAGAATGCTGCCTTTGTCCAAGGGCTGTGAGGCTGCCTTTGCCCAAGGACTGCAAGGAGTCTCATGACTACAATGGCAAAAAACTCCCAAAAACTGTACCACCTCTACACCACTGTTTTTAATAATATAGGGTGTAGTAAAATTAAAGCGCCACAGCTTGGGCAGGGTGGTCAAACAATCCCACCGCTGCCACCAGTGTAGTAAAATTAAGGCTGACCATAAACTGAATATATCAATGACCGATGTTATTGGTAGTATTAGCCGCTTTATTGGTCTGAGGAACCAAAGGTGTGAATGTGTTTTAGGTAAAGGTGTGTTTGCCCTGGGTATCTTCTATTACTCCTTAACTGGCTGACTGGACTTTAAAAGTGCTTGACAGACTGAGGCTTACACCAGCTAAAAGTGAACTAGAAAAAGTTTATTGAGCTTTAAACAAACATCTACTCATGGAATGAGCGGTACAGAAGCGTAATTCAGTGGTAGAGACATAGTTGAATTAAACAGTTAGTTCTACTGACCATAAGGCTTTTAAACCTGTGAGCAGGCCCGTAGCCAGGATTTCGTTTCGGGGGAGGGGGGGCTGATTTTTTTTCAGGGGGGTTTCGGGGGGGCTGAGTTTCGGGGGGGGGGCTGAGTCTGAGTGAAAGAGGGTCTAGCCTAGCAAACCTTTTGTATCATTACCCCAATACCCCCATGCATATGGGATATATTGAGTATGGTGATCAGATCATGATATGAATAAACATAACAGTTTAAATAATGCACCAATAAGGCCTTTTCGCGAACCACCATGAAAATTTCGGGGGGGGGGCTGAAGCCCCCCGAGCCCCCCCCCCCCCCCCCCCGGTTACATGCCTGCCTGTGAGTTTCCTTAAACACACTGTTTTATTCTTAGAAACAGTATCTCTTAGAGAACAGACTCCTGTCTGTCTCACACACAGGGCAATAAAGTATCTTAAACTTCTCCTAAGTTTAATAAGACAAAACTCTCTTTTACTGGTCCTCTTAACACAGTAAAACCCTAGCCTTTGTCTCAACCTTATTCCCTAACCTTAAGGCTCACTTTTAAAACTCTTCTTCCCTGTCAGAACTCTATCTAGCTTCCTCTTCTAAAAATTCTCTCCTTCTGTGTCTGATGTCAAGACACTTCTCTCTCTCTGTCAAAAGCTGACAGCTTTTTCCCTCTCTCAACCGACTCCTCCCCTAATTGCTCTACCCAATCAGGAGTCGGTTTGACTCCTCCTCCTGCTTTTGCCTGCCTTTCAAGATGAAAGCTACTGATATTCAGGCTTCGGCCTGGTCGCCTAAAAGGTAGTTTTCACTACATAGGGTGTCCCAGAAGGTGCCCTACATGGAGGGAATGGACATTTGTTAAATGTTAAATGAACCTTTATTTACAAAATATTCACTCCAACATATTACTACTACTACTACTACTACTACTTTAGTTGTAACCCACTCTTGGTATCCACTGGGGTTGGCTCCCCCCTCCCGGATACCAAAACTAAGCCCCATTCTCCGCAATACCCTGGTCAGATAGGGGCCTTTTATCTGAAACGATAAGAGTGTACTGCTGTCTTGGAATGCATTGGGATCTCCTTCCCTCTTTCCTTCTCTTGTCTTCTCTTCCCTTCTTTGCCTTTCCTTGCTTTTCCTATCACTTCTCATCCCTTGCCTGTCTTCTATCCTTCTCTTCCTTTCTTTTCCCTTCCATTCCTTTGCCTTCTTTCTTTTGCATTTCTTCCTTTTTCTCTTGTCCGTCCTTCCTTCCTTCCTTCCTTCCTTCCTTCCTTCCTTCCTTCCTTCCTTGTTCTCTTCTCTTCTCTTCCCATTTTTCCTTTGACTTCTTTTCTCTTGCCCTTCCTTCCTTTCCTTCCTTCCATCTCTTCCCTTCTCTTCCCTTTGTCTTCTTTCTCTTGTCCTTCCTTCCTTCCTTTTTCTCTTCTCTTCTCTTCCTATTTTTTCCTTTGACTTCTTTTCTCTTGCCCTTCCTTCCTTCCATCTCTTTCCTTTCCTTCCCTTTGCCTTCTTTCTCTTGCCCTTCCTTCCTTCCTTCCTTCCTTCCTTCCTTCCTTCCTTCCTTTTTTGCTTCCCTTGTCTTCCCTTTGTCTTTTCTGTTTCTCTTCCTTTCTCTTCTCTTCTCTCGCCCTTCCTTTCCTTTGCCTTCCTTCTCTTGTACTTCTTCCTTCCTTTTTCTCTTTCCTTGCCTTCTCTTATTTTTCTTTCTTCCTTTTTCTTTTCTCTTTTCTTCCCATTCTTTTGTTTGTCTTCTTTTTTCTTACCCTGCCTTCCTTTATTTTTTTCTTCTCTTCCCTTCCTTTCCTTTGCCATCTTTTCTCCTGTCCTTCCTTCTTCTCTTCTATTCATTTGCTTACTTCTGTCTTGCCTTTACTAGCCTTCTGCCACCTGAGGATTAGGAGCGACCCCAAAAAACATGGCTCCCTCTAATCCTGCTTTGCCCTGGCCCCCATCTGGGGTTCAGTGGGTTTGGAGCAGTAGTTCCCAACCTTTTTTTTTTAATCAGATTCTCTTGAGGAATTTTAGTGTAAAAAAGCAATTTTATAGTAAAATTTGAGGAATCACCTTGCATTTTCTCATGTTCTTCTTCACAACTTATGTGAACAAGGGTTTTCTGCTTTGCTAGTAATTAAAAACAAGTCCAGGATTGAAAGTGATGATATATTTGTAGCTTTCTAGCAATAATATTAGCCCCAGGATTATCAAACTTGAAAAGAAGATGCAAGCTCAAAAATGGCATTGATGTAAATGGAATTTAATTTTCTATTTAAAATGTTCCTTTTTGTATTACAATAGTACTCTTAATTCATGTTACGATTAAGTTTTACAAATATGTTAAAAGTATTGATTAAAATTTATGTTTAGATTAGCACAGATGATTATTCTTGAACCTTGTGATCTCTGCTAAAAACAAAAAAATCAAAGTGGTCTTTGGTCAAAAAGAAATGGTTGGGAACCACTGCTTTAGACTGTTTAGGCCAGGATAATGAACTAGCAAACCATAACTAAGAACAACGTCCTTAAGCTATAAGAGAGCAGAACAGACACATGGCTGATTCTTTTCTTCTGTCAGTTGTCAAAAAGCAGAAGAAAGCAATAAAAAGGTAGGAATAAAAGCCAGACTAAGTAGTTACACTAGTTAGCCTTTGAATGTGATTCAGTTTCAGTTGAGCTGAAGTTGAACAGTTACTGCTGCAGCAGGTTTGCTTGTCTGTGTGCACAAACACTAACACACAGCTATTAACTCTGTGTGGTCTCCTTTCACCCCTTGCTGTTGAGTAATTAAGCTTTTATCCATCTCAAGGCCCAGTGCAAACCTGCCACTCTACCACTCTGTTACTTTCACTCATTACCTATTGCTGTTAGTCAGTAGCCACAATGTTGATGGGCATGCAGAGGCAGGGATCCTTTGGTCTACTGCTGGGAGGCCACAATTAGCTATGCATTAACCAGGAGGACAGCATGTTATTACTCTAAAACATAATGTAAAAGAGTGCCAGAGATCATTGGGAAGAAGGGATTTTAGAAGAAAAAGGAATGATAGTGGTGGTTGTAGTGGACGGGGGGGGGGGGGGGGCTTTCAATTGGTTTCTTTACGTGGACATCTGACATACTTATGAGAGTCATGTTTCCCCTAATCTTTCTGTTTGCATGCAGATGTGTATTATCTGGTTTATTAATATGTTATTGCAATGTGATGATTCAGATTCAGAATTGTACAATTTTAGCTTATTCTTTTCAGAGCTGCCTTGGGTTCTAATTGAGAAGAAAGGTGAAAGATAAATGGAATAAAAATACTGACTTCTGTTCACATTCGTAATTCTATAAGATCTCTTCCCTATTTGAGGAACATTGGAATCATAGAATCATAGAATCAAAGAGTTGGAAGAGACCTCATGGGCCATCCAGTCCAACCCCCTGCCAAGAAGCAGGAATATTGCATTCAAATCACCCCTGACAAATGGCCATCCAGCCTCTGCTTAAAAGCTTCCAAAGAAGGAGCCTCCACCACACTCCGGGGCAGAGAGTTCCACTGCTGAACGGCTCTCACAGTCAGGAAGTTCTTCCTAATGTTCAGATGGAATCTCCTCTCTTGTAGTTTGAAGCCATTGTTCCGCGTCCTAGTCTCCAGGGAAGCAGAAAACAAGCTTGCTCCCTCCTCCCTGTGGCTTCCTCTCACATATTTATACATGGCTATCATATCTCCTCTCAGCCTTCTCTTCTTCAGGCTAAACATGCCCAGTTCCCTAAGCCGCTCTTCATGTTCTCCAGACCCTTGATCATTTTAGTCGCCCTCCTCTGGACACATTCCAGCTTGTCAATATCTCTCTTGAATTGTGGTGCCCAGAATTGGACACAATATTCCAGATGTGGTCTAACCAAAGCAGAATAGAGGGGTAGCATTACTTCCTTAGATCTAGACACTATGCTCCTATTGATGCAGACCAAAATCCCATTGGCTTTTTTTGCCGCCACATCACATTGTTGGCTCATGTTTAACTTGTTGTCCACGAGGACTCCAAGATCTTTTTCACACGTACTGCTCTCGAGCCAGGCGTCACCCATTCTGTATCTTTGCATTTCATTTTTTCTGCCAAAGTGGAGTATCTTGCATTTGTCACTGTTGAACTTCATTTTGTTAGTTTTGGCCCATCTCTCTAATCTGTCAAGATCGTTTTGAATTCTGCTCCTGTCCTCTGGACTATTGGCTATCCCTCCCAATTTGGTGTCATCTGTAAACTTGATGATCATGCCTTCTAGCCCTTCATCTAAGTCATTAATAAAGATGTTGAACAGGACCGGGCCCAGGACGGAACCCTGCGGCACTCCACTTGTCACTTCTTTCCAAGATGAAGAGGAAGCATTAGTGAGCACTCTCTGTGTTCGTCCACTTAACCAATTACAGATCCACCTCACCGTAGTTTTGCCTAGCCCACATTGGACTAGTTTCCTTGCCAGAAGGTCATGGGGGACCTTGTCGAAGGCCTTACTGAAATCCAGGTACGCTACATCCACGGCATTCCCCGCATCTACCCAGCTTGTAGCTCTATCGAAGAAAGAGATCAGATTAGTCTGGCATGACTTGTTTTTGATAAATCCATGTTGACTATTAGCAATGACCGCATTTGTTTCTAAGTGTTTGCAGACCGCTTCCTTAACAATCTTTTCCAGAATCTTGCCCGGTATCGATGTGAGGCTGACCGGACGGTAGTTGTTTGGGTCATCCTTTTTTCCCTTCTTGAAGATTGGGACCACATTGGCCCTCCTCTAATCTGCTGGAACTTCTCCCGTTCTCCAAGAACTCTCAAAGATGGTTGCCAATGGTTCCGAAATGACTTCCACTAGTTCCTTCAATACTCTGGGGTGTAGTTGATCTGGCCCTGGGGATTTGAACTCATTAAGAGCGGCCAGGTATTCCTGGACGACTTCTTTCCCAATTTGGGGTTGGATGTCCTCCAATCCCTCATCCACTCCATCTTGCTGAGGTTGAAGACTCTCTTTGAAGGTTGAAGACATCTCCTGTGACAGAGGTCCTTCTGACCATGGTTTAATTTGTTTTAGCTCACCCTTCTTTTGTGAATTAGGGCTAACTTATATTACTTCTGCTAAATAGTCCTGATTGTGACATGGCTATTTGTCCCAAATCATTAGATGTATGGTAAGTATCTGACACAGCCATCGCTGCACAGCTGCTGTAGATCTTACCTTAACAGAGGACCCTGTGTCAACCTCTACCACCTGGTCCTCTGAGATTACTATACATCCTTCTTCTTGCTGCTACTTGTTTACTTGCCATCTCTAAATAGTCTCTTGTAGGAGCAAGGAGAAGGAACAGCCATTTTCCTCTGCTTCAGACTATCAGTTTGGCAGTGGCACTGATTGGGCCCACAGAAGCAGGGGTAACCAAATGTGTAGCTGCAACAACAGCAGTGTGTAGGGCAGTGGTTCTCAATCTATGGGTCCCCAGATGTTTTGACCTTCAACTCCCAGAAATCCTAACAACTGGTAAACTGGCTTGGATTTCTGGGAGTTGTAGGCCAAAACACCTGGTGACCCACAGGTTGAGAACCACTGGTGTAGGGCATATGGTGTACTCAGAGGTTTTTCAAGGTCAAGAACCCATCAGATGTCAAACCCAATTCTTCTTGAAAGGGAATTAAAAATGAAAGCTAAATTTCAATGTGAGCATTTACCCAGTACTTTGCTGGAAAGGAAAACTTCTCCCTGCAATTGTGCTATTTTCCCCAATAATGCCTTCCTGTAGAACTGTTTAGGTGCACTGGTAGCACTGGTCCAAGGGTTTTCATATATTGTATCTTCTTCCTTTGCATGCTATTTGTGCATTGAGTGTCATCACAAGCTCCACCATAGCATCACATTTACCAAAAACTTTCTGAAATATGTGTGACGACAAGTCCCACACTCTCCAATTTTCCCTGTCTTCCTTCCTCCCATATGTCACTAACGTGATAATGAACCATGTTACAGATATGTGCTGTGAAGTGTTAACCATTATTTTTAGATTGCTGGAATGGAGGTAGAAATCAAGAAGTCCAATGAATACAAATAAGCTAAGATATAAGAAAGTTCCATATTTTATTTATTGAGTAGTTATTGCTGTCTGTGTGGATCACTTCATCTTACACTAAAGAATATGCTTGATCCCCTCCCCCTTACACACACACACACTGCAATAGCAATAATCTGTAAAAGATGTATTATTCAAAAAGGGGCATTACCACACACCCATTATTGGAACAGCAAGGGAGAATGACCCTGTCTGTCATCTTGATGCAACAATATCATGATCTTTAGCCAGAACATTCAGCTGTAAATGCAAACTACCTCAAAGTTTAGATGCAGGACAAAAGGTATTACAAATGACAGATCATAAGGTAAACTTGTTCCATCAAGGTTTAAAACTTATTTGTCTAAATGTGCTTTAGATATATAGCATATCCTAGCCTGAAAATAGTTATTTGTCAGCTCTCTCTTTTTCGCATTTTGCAATTGAATCATGAACTTTTTTTTGGAATAAAAAGCAAATGCTCATCAAATGTACTTTAGATTATATTTTAGGATAGAATATGTATCCCACAGAAAATACACTAAGATAATGTGCATAATCATATTTTTTAAAATGCAGAATAATGTGGAAACAAGGCACAAAAGACACATAAAGGGATGCATATGAAACTGGCATGGAACAGAAATCAACTAAAGTAAGCTTATGTCTGCATCTCCCCAATGCCATCTAAATGCATGGGCAAACTGAGCAGTTGCCCAGGACCCCACAAGCATAAGGGGCTCATGTTAATCTATACACAGACAGAATTTAACACCAATTTTCAAAACTCAAATCTCCTGCTAACTGGGTAGAGGGAGAAAAAATATGACTTAGTTCCATTTTTTTCATATCTTCCTCTTTCTCCTCCCCTTCCATATGTGTGTGTGGAGTGGGGATCCAGGAAAGAAATAAAAAGGGGTGGGGTGCATTATGCTGTGTGCAAAGCTGGGTGAACATGGCACTAGGGATTGAAATATTTGAAAATATTCAAACATGCTTGGAAAATGGATTTCTTGAGTGTGAGGTAACCCTGATGAAATGACCCCTAGATGGGAAAGGATTTATTCTATGAAAAAAATTGTTTTCTGCAGTATTTTTTTTTTTTGCACAAAGAAGCATGTTTGGCACAGAAGGAGACCACGATCTGAATAACTTTTGAAAACTCAACAGATTTTAGTGAATTTATTGCAGAAAAAGTATGCATGTGTGTATGTATATGTATAAAAATAAATTTCTTCCCTGAGAGAAACAAACTTACAGGTTTATACCCTTAGTTGTTATACCTGGCCATCAGACTTAAAGGGAAATAGGAATGGAAGCAAATTGAGCTTGTAGGAGAGCAGGGAAGAACAGTTGAAAATTGGAAACCATGGTTGTGCAATAATATGGGAAAAGTTGCAAACACTAAAAACATGCCCACACTATGATATCAACACCCAATTGTGAGAACATATCTTTTAAAATAATGCAGTTTACAAGACTGCCTAGAGTAGAAGGTAACTTAGTTCATCTCAAGGGGGGGGGGGGTCATATAATGTGATTGATCAATGTACATCCTAAATGGATAAACTGAGCTAGTCCTCCTCCTCTTTGTGTGCCTTCAAGTTTTTCCTGACTTTTGGCAGCCCTAAGGCTTCTTTGAAAGATTTGTTCAAAGGGGGTTTGCCTTTGTGTTCCTTTGAGACTAAGAAAGTATGACTTTTCCAAGGCCACCCAGTAGGTTTTCATGACCAAATGGTGATTTAAATTCTGGTAGCTTTAGCCCAACACTCAAAGAACTATTCCACACTTGGTCTCTGATCCAACCCTTCTATGGAGCCAGACTTCATTGATGGCAATAAGAGAATTGAGTGAAAATATACTAACATTTCTTGTCCTACCCTTTTGTTTTTCATGCTACCTGCCACTGGAATATAGCCCAGAAGAATTTCTTTGAATTGGAATCCAGACATTTGGTTGAAAGAGGTTTCCCACCTTTGTTTTAAATCACTTAGAATTATGCTTCCTTTCTATTCTTTAGAAATGTTAGAAGATGAACACAGAAAAAAAAGAGAAAGCTCCCTTTTTTCTTTCAAATCTGGATATTGATAAAACACTGTTTGTCTTAGAATGTAGTTGTCTAGTTGGTAAAATATGTGCTTCCTGTTCTTTTACCATCTTCCCAATCAGCTACCATGACTTGATGAGTAGCCTATGAAGTTTGCCCTGGTCTTCCAAGAATGCTTCTGTTGGATGAGATTTCAAAAGAAAGTGAATCGTAGTAGAGGAACTACAGTTGGAATGGATATTTGAGAATTAATTCTTCCTAGTAAAGGCTACGATCTTCTCAAAGCACATCCTGATCATTCCACACTGCAAGGCCATATCCCTCCTTGTGAAAGACTCCCAAGTCTACATCTGAAGTTCTTTGTAGGTAACTAGAAAGACAAATACCTAAGACATATTTGAAATGTGTGTGCATGGGGATGGGGTGAGGATGTGTTTGGATCAAAAATGAGAATCTGTCTGAAATGAAATTGAAGGGTGATTTTTAGGATGCAAGGAAGTTTAGCATCAGAAGGTTTCTCGTTTGCTTGAGAAACATCTTCCTCTCCATAGCCCACAGATGCAAATGTGTGTTTTGTAGAAACTACTCCTGCATAAACACCTTCAATATATATCATATACATGCACAGGCATTATGTAGAAGAAATGAAGAATATGGTGGAAAAGCAACAACTGAACCACAGCCTTTTCTAGAACAGAACTGTTCAACCTCATATAGGAATGTCACACAGTAGTGAAGTCAATAATTGGCATAATACCAAAGTAACAGTAGGTATAATAAAAGTAGTTTCAGGCTTTGCAAAACAAGTTGGAGTGAGAAGACAGCAAGCAGATAATACCTGAAACCCAAGTTAATTCAGTAAGGGTGCCATTGGTCAGGTCCTTGAACTTCTTTCTTGCCCTGGAGTTGCATATGATATTTTAAAATATAGAAAAATAGCAAAAATCAGATTTCTTATGTGTTGGGAAACACTGAGAAGAAACCCAGAATTATTCCATGTACAATTTAATTTTTGAGCATATAATACCATTTTTATAGGAAAAAAAGCAAAATTATATGCCTAAAAATTATATGTCCAAACAGATATTTTTCATCTGCAAAAACTCCATGTAAATGTTATTTTAAAAACCAGTGCTGGTTTTTGGACAGAAATAGCATATGTAAATTTTGTGTAGAATACCTCACCCTCCCTTTTGTGAGTAATTTTTGAAAACTGCAATTAGAAAACTTTCTTGTAGTGAGAACAAAACTGTTAACATGACTTGTTTTCTTCAAGAAAAAAGGAAAAGGCAAGAATGACAACCCTCTCTTGCACCAAGCAGGTAAGCAGAGGTAGATAATCATCTGAACAACTAAGTAGGAACTTGTTTTTATTAAACGACACCCTTGTCACCTTGAATCCCATGTGTGGTGAGAAAAGTGAGTTATAAATGAAGTAAATAAATTAAATGTAAATTGTCAGTCAGGTACAGTTTGAATGATTGTGAAATAAAGCATTGTGCTAAATGGCAGAAGATGAACAATGAGCTCAGGACAGAGTAGAGCAGTGGTTCGCAACCTGTGGGTCCACAGGTGTTCAAATCCCAGAAATCCTAACAGCTGGTAAACTGACTGGGATTACTTGGAGTTGTTGGCCAAAACCCCTGGGGACCCACAGGTTGAGAACCACTGGAGTTGAGGAACCAAAAGCACAACTGGCTGGATGTGTAGGGTCAGGTAAAAATGAACAGCTGTTGGTTAGGTTTAGCAGGCTTATACAGCAAAAACATGACTGATGGAGGGAAGGAAGAGTATGATGTCAGCAGAGGGGCATGAAACACCAGATAAAAGTATGTCTTAAGCTATGAGTTGTCATGGCCAATGTACCAGGCAGAATCAGGTGTCAAATAGGGATGTGTTATTGCCCCATCCTTATTTTCCATCTTCATTGCTATGATACTGGTTGCCCTGACACGATAAATAAAAATCGCTATGATACTTCATCTTGTTGATGGGAAGCTTCCCACCAGAGTGGAAATCATCTATCAGAAAGATGGCAAGCTATTTAACCTCAGCAGACTGAAAGCCAAACCCAAGGTTACAACAACATCTGTTATAGAACTCCAATATGCTGATGACAACATCGTTTGTGCACATTCAGACGAAGAACTACAAGCCACTCTAAACACCTACGCAGAAGCACACAAGAAGCTCGGTCTGTCACTGAACATTGAGAACATCAAAGTGCTCTTCCAGCAGTCACCATCCAATCTCTCTCCAATGCCAGAAACACAGCTTAATAATGTAACATTAGAAAATTTTGACCATTTCCACTACCTTGGCAGCCACCTCTCTGCAGAAGTCAACAATGAAACTGAAATACAACACCGCTTGAGCTCTGCGAGTGCAGCATTTTTCCAAATGAAGCACAGAGTGTTTGAGGACCGGGACATCTGTATGGATACCAAGGTGCTTGTTTATAAAGCTATTGTCCTCCTAACCCTGCTATATGCCTGTGAAACATGGACTATCTACAGATGTCACATGCAACTCTTAGAACAATTCAATCAGTGATGCCTCCAAAAAATCCTGCAAATCTCTTGGGAAGACAGGCAGACAAATATCAGACCACCAGCATTGAAGCAATGGTCCTCCGCCATCAATGCTGGACTGTCCACATTGACCGAATGCCCGACCACTGTCTCTCAAAGCGGTTGCTCTACTCCAAACTCAAGAACAGAAAATGGAATGTTGGAGGACAGGAAAAGAGATTTAAAGATGGGCTCAAAGCCAACCTTAAAAACTGTGGCATTGACACCAAGAACTGGGAAGCCCTGGCCCTTGAGCTCTCTAGCCAGAGGTCAGCTGTGACCAGCAGTGCTATAGAATTTGAAGAGGCACAAATGGAGGGTAGAAGAGAGAAATGTGCCAAGAGGAAGGCGCATCAAGCCAACCCCAACCAGGACTGCCTTCCACCTGGAAACCAATGCCCTCACTGTTGGAGAACATGCAGGTCAAGAATAGGGCTCCACAGTCACCTACGTACCCACCGCCAGTACACCGAACTTGGAGAACAATCTTACTTGGACAATGAGGGATCGCCTAAGTGAGTAAGTAATATAAACTCGTTTACTTTCTGTTACAGCTTCTCTCAAAGTAAAAAGATCTGATAAATATCATGTTTTTGGTATGGCTGTCTTTTTCAGAGGACATTTCATAATTTGGGAGATTTGCATGATTCAGAAATTATGAATTACATATTGAGGTTGAATGAGGGCCACCCTGAAGCAATACAAATCAAAACAGCCCCCCCCCCCCCGTGAAACTTTTGGATAATTTGTATATGATTCATTGAAACAGGGTTTTTTTCCAATGTAATAAAATTGACTGGGGGTAGGAGGGAAAGAGGCAACTGCAAAGCTATTCTCCTTCCATTAGCAAAAAAATGTATACTTGAGAGATCTTTTCTGTGTTTGTTAAAATTTAAACTTAGAAAGTGGTTTAAAATTCCAGTCCTCTTTCCCGAGTTCTAGCAGGAAGATGGAATTACTGTATTATTATTGGGTTGCTGTAAGTTTTTTGGAATTTATGGCCATGTTCCAGAAGCATTCTCTCCTGACATTTCACCTGCATCTATAGCAGGCATCTTCAGAGGTTGTGAGATCTGTTGGAAACTAGAAAAATTGGGTTTATATATATATATATGGAATGTCCAGGGTGGGAGTAAGAACTCTTGTCGACAATCTACAGACCCACTAAGAAAATCCAACAAATGCAACATTTAGCAAAGGACAAGAGGGATTCTATCACCTATGAAGGAGTCTACTGTATACCATGTAGCTGTGGACAAGTCTACATAGGGACCACCAAATGCCGCGCCCAAACAAGAATCAAGGAACAGACTACTTCAATTTATTTGTTTTATTTATTTCAGGCTTTTATATCCCGTCCTATCTCAACCTCTGCAGAGGGACTCAGAGAAGTCAGCCATAGCAGAGCACCTGATGAACCAACCTGGACACAGCATATTTTTTGAGAACAAAGAAATGCTGGACCACTCTAACAACCACCATGTCAGGCTACACGGAGAAGCCATTGAAATCCACAAGCATATGGACAATTTTAACAGAAAGGAGGAAACCATGAAAATGAACAAAATCTGGTTACCAGTATTAAAAAATCCTCTAAAATCATAACAATATATAAAGACGGGAGCTCCAGACAAGAAACAATCAGGGACAGCTAATCACCTCTCAACAAACGATGCCCCCAGGCAGTAAAAATCCACACCTTGAAAACTGCCAGGCCATTAAATGCTAATCAAGGTAGCCAACTGAAACATTCACACCTATCTCCAACAGACAAGAGTTCTTTCTCCCACCCTGGACATTCCACAGATATATAAACCCAATTTTCCTATTTTCCAACAGGCCTCACAACCTCTGAGGATGCCTGCCATAGATGCAGGTGAAATGTCAGAAGAGAATGTTTCTGGAACATGGCCATATGGCCTGAAAAACTTACAGCAACCCAGTGTTTCTGTCCATGAAAGCCTTCGAGAATGTATTATTATTATTATTATTATTATTATTCATTAATTAATTATTAATTTAGTATTTATTCTTAGACTCATAGGGACCCTCAAAGGCCATCTGGTCCCAACCCATTCTGCCAAGCGGGAAGATGAACTTACTATTATATTATTATATCCATTACTATATCATTAGTGTTATTATTCTATTTTTTATTATTACTAGACTCATACAGTTGGATATGCCCCCAAAGGACATCCAGTCCAACCCCATTCTGCCAAACACCTAGATGGAATTACTATTATATGATTATATAATATTATCATGTATTATTATTAGTGTAGTATTCTACTTTTATTTTTATTATTAAAGGAATTTTAATCCATTAAAGGAATTTTATTCCATTTTATTATGGAAGGAACCCCAAGGGCCATCCAGTCCCACCCTATTCTGCCAAGCAGGAAGATAAAGTAACTATTATATTATTATCCTTTACTGTCTATTATAGCAATTATTATAATTGGATTCATAGAGTTGGATGAGAACCCAAGGGCCATCCACTCCGACCCCCTTGTGCCCAAAAGGAAGACCGCATTAAGTCCTTCCTGACAGATGGCCAAATTCCCACAGAATGCTGGGAATTTAAGGGCCAACAAATCAAACTTTACTCAACAAACAGGGGGCCGCCATCCAACCCCTCCTGGCAGATGGCCATCCAACTTAGAAACCAATCCCCAGTCACATGTACTTTAATTGAAAAAAAAAACCCTTAAAAATCAGTAGATAAATAAATCTTTCTGAACGTTTGCCGGATTGACACTCTGCATATGTTGTGAACTGTGGAGAAATTCAAGAGTATCCGTCTTGCAGTTTTTTCTTTATTTTTATTTTTTAAAAAAACTTTTAAAAAATCCTAAACATTAGTGGATGAACAAATATTTCTGAAACTTTGCAGGATTGACACCCTGCATATGTCCTGTCACTGCAAGGAAATTCAAGGAGATCCATCTTTTACAAAAATTATTTGTAAAAGCTTTCAAAAAACTTGGTGGATGACTGAAATGTTCTGAAACTTGGCTGGCTTACAGTCATAAATGTGGCCTACAATTGTCACCCTGATAGCTATAAAAATTGTTTGTTCCATTTAACATTGCGGGATCTGTTATTGAGATTCTACATGAGACTTGGATGTTGGCCGAATTCCTGGGTCCAGATTCAGAGGTACATTAAAGGATGTTGTTCAACTAGATATGTTGTACATACCTTCCTTGTTGACTTCTGATATCAGCATTTTGCATTTTTGCTGACATTTCTTAAATATGGAATTGCTCCATGCCGTAACACCTCCTCAGGGCACTAACGGATGCCATTTGGTATATTTTGTTGCTGTCATTGTTCCAAGACTAGGGTTGTGGATTAAAGGGTTAAGATCTGTCATAACTGGGAACAATTTTCTATAATACTCCAAAGCCAGGCTTCGGTGCTTGTTGAAAAATGAGCCAGGTTGATGGTTTCTGCTTGAGTTGCTGCTTCAGATAATTTAAATTCAGTCAACTTCTAAAGAACTAAGTCAATGTATAAAAATGAGAACCAGATCTTCCCTTTTATTATTTAGATAATACTTGCAAACTGCCCAACATTGTTAGGTTTGTGTGATTCAGTAGCATAAGTATGTGTGTGCATGTTCGTTTGGAAAAGGTTTTGTTTTTTAATGACAACAGCCAGAATGTCTCAGCCTACATGATCAAAACATATTTTCAATGCTTTGGTATGTGTGACATGTACTGTTCTATCCTTCCTCCATGGGGCTCAAAATAATATATACATTCCCCATTATTTAATCAATACTCTGCCCTATAAAAGAAGATAAGTTGATAAGTGCAATTAGCCCAAGTTCATATAGCAGTTTTGTCACCTTAATAAGAGTTGGGACATGGATTTTGATGATTCCAGTCTTAGCTGCTATATCCATGCCTAAGGATCATGGATAAGGTTACCAAACAGAAAATGGAGAGGGCCTCTGTACCTTTAATGGTTGAGCAAAAGTTGAAATGTCCATCACATTGTTTGTCATCTCATTGCAGGATCAGCAATACCTGCTAAAACTTCATCTGAGATCCTAACTTTGGAGGATACTACAAGGACTAGCATGCTTGGCAGCTCATTTGTGACATTGACAGAGGATGACCTTCTTGCCTCTCCCTTTATTTGTCCTATGTTTCAGGAAGCATGATGCCATACAAATTAAAACTAGAAGGAAGGAATCATCCAGTTTATCAAATATTTGCAACTATTAAGATATTCTTATCCTTCTTTATAGCTATAGAAATAATGTCTAAATATCATATTCTGCAGGATCTGTTTCTTTAAAGTTGCAATAGAATCTCACTCACCATTGTAAGTGGATGTGGTTTTTTTCCTTAACCAGTCCACTGAGATGTGCTGATTTATTATTTATTATTTCTTTCAAACATTTGTAGCATGTCCTTCTCAAACACCTCCCCCCCCCCCCCCGGGGAGGGCACTCATAGTGGCTTACACCGGCAACAATTCGATACCAACCCATGAAAAACACAGTATACCATGACATTACATGTTAGATTAAAAATCCATTTAAAACATTATTATCAACCATATAGCCACACTCAAGTCCAATTCAGCATCCAAAGACTTAGTCCAAAGGCTGTCTATTGTCAATTCTCATGAACATTGCAATTGCTGTCAAGCCTGCTGCCCAAATGCCTGGTCCCCAAACCATGATTTGAGCTTCTTCCTAAAGGAAAGGAGGGATGGAGCTGACCTAATTTCACTTAGGAGTGTGTTCCACAAGCAAGGGGGGCACCACAGAGAAGGCCCTGTCTCTGGTCCCCACCAAACGGGTTTGCGAAGAAGTGATGATCGAAAACAGGGCCTCGCCAGACAATCTTAAACTCTAATGTAGCACATAGAGGGAAATATGTACAGACAAGTAAGCTGGGCCAGAATCATATAGGGCTTTATAGGCCAAGACCAGCACTTTGAATTGTGCTCAGAAATGGACCGGCAGCCAGTGGAGCTGACACAACAGCTCCACTTGCTGCCCGTCCATTTCAATGCACTGCAAATGATCAGAGTATATACCAGTTTTAAGCCCTTCATGGGATATACTCTGATCAACTGCAGCACATTATCTGGGTGTTCTGGACTTTCTCATGAGTTTTCTTTTTTAAATGTGCTGCTTCTGTGTTGATGTATGCTGCAGCATGCATTGGGAATGTACATTATGTGGTTATTCTAACCTCGAGCTGGCTTCGAACACTATTAAAGTGTCTGTACAGAACTGCTCAATGGGACATCCTTTCAAATATTTAAACACAACTATCATGCCACCTTATCCTACTCTTCTGAAGGCTAAACATATCCAGTTCCCAAAGCTTCTCCTTACAGGGCCCTCAGAACTTTACTATCTTGGTCACCCTGCTCTGGACACTTTCCAGCTTGGCAGTAACTTTCTGCAGAGCTATTAAAAATAGAAAAGCTCTTTCCAGTTGTCTCTCTGGCAGTCCTACAAATGTATGGTTTTATATATTAGTTTTATATGTTTTACGTACTTTTAAATTCTGTTTTAAATGTGGTTTTAAGTGTATATTGTTAAGGCATCAAATGCTACCTGATTGTAAGCCACCTTGAGTCACCTTCAGGTTTGAGAAAGGTGGGATAGAAATATCTTAAATAAATAAATAATAGTGCAACAACTCTTTTTTTTCAAGTTTACTCTAATATGTTAAATATCACATCAGTTGGTTAATGTTGTCTCTGAAAGTGAGGAGCACAATTCCTACATTTCCAGAAGAAAAGATCAGGGACAAAGTAACTGAATTTCAGTGCTCACAATGGTTCCTTCTAAAAACAACTGCAGAAATGAGAGCAACCATAAAGGCAGTGGAGGAAGAGAAACTGTTGACAAATAAATCCTTGTGCATGAATATCAGAATATGTAACCCTCATAAAGATGATAATTAGAGTCCAGCGTGAGAGCGTTGCATTTTTTATAATGATAATCATCATCAGTGTTATCATCATGGAGGGGAGAGAAAAAAAAACATACCTCCAAGAGCTATCATCCAGAAGGAAAGAATATTGGCTAATGTTATTATTATTGTATTATTTCAACTAATGATGATGACAGGCCTCTTTGCTAAGGGACCGGCCCTTTGCTGCAGCTAAGTAAACACGCATGAAAGGGCTCTCCTGAAATTCAATTAATAAGGGGAAATGACAGATCTGCTCAGGAAACACATGGGAAGGTACCAATTGATTGCCTCCTTTTAACAACTGCTTAATTTGCTTTCCCCTTACCAGTCACATGGCACAAATTGTTAGCCTCTGCCACCTTATGACAAAGATGCTGGCATTTGCGTCGGCAACCTTTCTGGGAGCTCACGTCTCCCTCCTCTTTGTGCTCACCCTGCTTTTCTCCTTCTGACCTTCCCCGTCACTCCACTGCCAGCTTCTTCCTTCCCATGCCCCAACCAAGACAACATTGTTAATTTAGCTGGAAAATTGCACAATGGCAAAAGGAAAGCAAATTGATCAGACTACATGAGCAGCAGCAGCAGGAGGAAGAAAGAAAAGTACCCTTCACCATTTCTTCTTGACCTCTTCCCATGCTTAAAGCAAACTCATAAGCTTTTTGGCATGAATTAGCATGGCCTCATTATAGAAACAGAATTAGGGTCAAAAGAAACCAAGATGGTACAGTGGGGAAATAGACAAAAATAGTATGAAGAGAGAGGTGATCCAACAGCCTGTGTTGAGAAAAAGGAGAACATCAGGCAACCTCCTTTAAAAAAGCCAGAAGAGAGTAAAAATATGCAAATATGTGGATATAAAATATGCAAATTTATGTCAAGCTAGAACCTACTAACTTGAGATAGAATGCAGAAAGTGCATTAGCAGTCTTCCATCTGATTCAAATGTGTCCCCAGGCAATGGAGAGACTTAGGAAACTGCATGAAACACAGGATGGCACAGCTATCGCCCTGATGCTTCATTCCCATCCAAGCTTTTTGGTGCCCCATAATATTTCTAAGCACCCCAAGATACCCTTTTTTGGGGCCCAGAAAAGAGAAAGAATTGTCTCCCATGGAATTCTTCAGAGGTGACAACTCACCATTTTAAACAGACTGCACAGACTACCTTTTCTGATTCACATGATTGGCATTCTGTGTAACTCTGCAGTGATCCCAAGGCTTGAACAATGTCCCTTGAACCTGCCACAATTGAGCATCCTTTTATTAGATGGCTTTAAGTGCTGAGTGAATGGGTGGGAGGGGTCATAGTTTAGGCTGTAGCATTGGAAAAATGCATATTTCTGAAAATATAACTGAACAAGTTCTTATTTGGGGCAAACACAATTCCTCAAATTTTCATGACAGGCATCTTTACCATTGCTGTGAAAAGTATAGATCATCCAGGGTAATTAAAAAATAACAATTAAAAATGTCTGTTAGCTCTAGCTTGCAAGACACGAGAGAAGTCACCCAGCTAACATCATTTCTGCAGCCTTGGCAGCCACCTCTCTGCAAAAGTCAACTTTGACACTAACATACAACACTATCTGAGCTCAGTGAGTGCAATGTTTGAGTGCTGGAGGATCTGCACTGCAATGATTCCATCAGTGTTGCCTCTGAAAAATCCTGCAAACCTCTTGGGAAGACAGGTGAACAAATGTCAGCATTATGGAAGAGGCAAAGACAACCAGTAT
The DNA here is from genome assembly GCF_037176765.1 of Anolis sagrei. Taxonomy (NCBI): domain Eukaryota; kingdom Metazoa; phylum Chordata; class Lepidosauria; order Squamata; family Anolidae; genus Anolis; species Anolis sagrei. Next base: position 38,222,426 of record NC_090023.1, on the reverse strand, counting down.
TGAAGCAATGATCCTTTGCCACCAACTTTGTTGTACTGGTTGTTCAAATGCCAAATCACCATCTCCCAAAATAGTTACTCTACTCTCACCTCAAGAACGAAAAATTGTGGCATAGACACCGAGAATTGGGAAGTCCGGGCACCTGAGCGATCTAATTGCGGGTTAGCTGTTACCAACAGTGCTGTGGAATTCAAACAGGCACAAATGGAGAGCAAAAGGGAGAAACGTGCCAGAGGAAAGTACATCAAGAAACCCCTTGTCAGGACTGCCTTCCCTTTGGAAATCAATGACCTTACTGCAAAAGAACATGTGGATCCAGAATAGGTCTCTACAGTCACCTACGGACCCACCACCCATACTCCACACTTGGAAGGCAATCATACTTGGCCACGAGTGATAGTCTATGAAGAACTAGATGGCCCTTAAGGCTCCTTTCAACTTTTTCATTTAGTTTTTCAGCGCTTACCTATTTGACTTACCCCTAAAATACAACAGAAACTATTATTTGTTCTCTGAAATTCTCATCCCTTCTGGGGCTGGTTATGTGTTTCAGTCAAGTAAGACTATTGCCTCAGGCAGCAACTCATGAACTGCATAGAGTGAGCACTAGCAGCAGCCCACTCATATGTTCATTGGAGGCTCTTCTGTGTCTTTTAAGCTATCTTGATGCCTTCAGGTCAGACAAAGAAGAATGTCCCATCACCAGTGCTGAAGGAAAATTCAACTGTCAATCTGCACAACTTCTGTGAGTGGAGAGGAGAAACGGCAAAAGCATTTTATTGTTTTGCCCCGGGCAGCCAAATATCCTGCTCTGTATTCTCATTCGTGTGAGGACATAACTTACAAAAGTATTGAATTCCCATGATGCTGCATTCCTCCTGTACACTAGTATATAAAATAGAAAACCACAAAGTAGTCAACAAGAAGGAGAATGTTACAAACTAACTGAGTCAGCAGCTTAGAGGCTGTTGATTTGCTTATTTTATTTTATTATTAATTCTGCTTTAGAAAAAAAGTAAGATGAAAGAGAGAATAAATTGTCCTTTGAATTTATTTACTCCCGTGCTGTCCCTGATAATTCTCATCCTTAAATCACCCTGCTGCCATGCTGCCGGTCCTTCTGACATCAATATTAATGCTTCTACCTCCTGGCTGTGGCTGTTGGAAGTGGTGTTTCATAATTCAGATGCAAAAATTAAAACTAATATACAAGAAAAAAAGGAAGAAAGACACAAGAGACAGTGGAAAGGAATATGCGTAGCACAGTATTTTCTTCAACTATTGACCGAAACACTCCTGGCAAACTCTTGTTCATTTCCTATTTTTTAAAAAAAAAACAGCAAGAAAAGGGCTGGCGGGGGGGGGGGGGGGGCATATCAAACTGAAAGAGACTAGTTGCTTCTTGGGATAAGGATTAATTTTGTGACCTAAAAGAAAGGCAACCTGATTGCTCAGGAGACTGGAATAATAAAGTCATTGCGACTAATTAAGCAATAAACATATTGATATTAATAAGTAATAAGATCTTGGCATATAAGAATTATGTTTATTTTTATCAGGTTTCTGCATAAAAAGAGTTATTTAGAACTTGTAGTTCTACCTACCTACTGATAGATCAACTATACTTCCTTTCACTTCCTTTATAACTAATTGTTTTTTTCCCAAAACAGAGACTTGACATAATTTATGTGATACATTATGATATGGCATTCTCCTTTTTGTTATTCTGCTCCAAGGAAGCGAAAGTCAGTCCTAGACAGATCCTGTCCTAACACTCTGCCATGGATAAGGCGTGAAATCTCTTTTAAAGCTTTCTACAGGCCCTCTCCAATTTTTACTCCTTACTTACTTACTTACTTACTTAGGCGATCCCTCATTGGACGAGTAAGATGGTCTTCCATGATGGGTTTCCTTGTGGGTCCGTATGTGGCTGTGGAGCCCTATTCTTGCTCTGCATCTTCTTCCGCAGTGAGGGCATTGGTTTCCAGGTGGAAGGCGGTCTCGGTCGGGGGTGGCTTGACACGCCTTCCTCCTGGCACGTTTCTCTCTTTCACCCTCCACTCGTGCCTCCTCGAATTCTGCAGCACTGCTGGTCACAGCTGACCTCCAGCTGGAGTGCTCAAGGGCCAGGACTTCCCAGTTCTCAGTGTCTATGCCAGAGTTTTTAAGGTTGGCTTTGAGCCCATCTTTAAATCTCTTTTCCTGTCCACCAACGTTCCGTTTTCCATTCTTAAGTTCAGAGTAGAGCAACTGCTTTGGGAGATGGTGGTCAGGCATCCGGACAACGTGGCCGGCCTAGCGGAGTTGATGTTGGAGGACCATCGCTTCAATGCTGGTGGTTTTTGCTTCTTCCAGCACACTGACGTTTGTCCGCTTGTCTTCCCAGGAGATTTGCAGGATTTTCCGGAGGCAGCGCTGATGGAATCGTTCCAGGAGCTGCATGTGACGTCTGTAGACAGTCCACGTTTCACAGGCATATAGCAGGGTTGGGAGGACAATAGCTTTATAGACAAGCACCTTGGTATCCCTACGGATGTCCCGGTCCTCAAACACTCGCTGCTTCATTCGGGAAAACGCTGCACTTGCAGAGCTCAGGCGGTGTTGTATTTCGGCGTCGATATTGACTTTGGTGGAGAGGTGGCTGCCAAGGTAGCGGAAATGGTCAACATTTTCTAATGTTACACCATTAAGCTGTATCTCTGGCATTGGAGAGGGGATGGCTGGTGACTGCTGGAAGAGCACTTTGGTTTTCTCGATGTTCAGTGACAGGCCAAGCTCCAGTAACCTTAGCAAAAACATCAAGCCAAACCAAATTTACTTTGAACACAGAGTTTATAACACAGAGTGTATAACATTGAATAGCTCTGTGTTCCAGGTATGAATTGTAACAGGATCGGTTCATTGGACATTAGTTCTGTTCGAGTGAATGATGACAATCAATGTAAACATACAAAATTAATGAATATTCAGCAATCCAGATATACTCATGGTACAGAAAACCATTAAACAATAGTACCAGGCCCGTAGCCAGGATTTTGGTTTTTTTTTTTTTTTTTTGGGGGGGGGGGGGCTAAGTCTGAGTGAAAGAGGGTCTACCCTAGCAAACCTTTTGTCTTGTTACCCCAATACCCCCATGCATATGGGATGTATTGAGCATGGTGATCAGATCATGATATGAATAAACATAACAGTTTAAATAATGTACCAGTAAGGCCTTCTCGCGGACCACCATCAGAATTTCGGAGGGGGGGGGCTGAAGCCCCCAAGCCCCCCCCCTCCCGGCTACATGCCTGAATAGTACTAAATGTTATTATATGTTTCTCTGTTAAGTTCCATCTTTTAGTGAAGTAGCTAACCAGGGCCTCCTCATCAATGTTCCATGAAAGCAACTGCTCTTCTATGCTCAACATCTCTCTTACCAATCCAGGGTGCTATTAAAATTTGCCACCTGTTGTAGTTATTGCTTGCTTCTGCCTCTGCTTTCCATGAAACCTGGCTCATGGAAAGTGGCTTTTAGTATTTATTGATTTCTCTTTGCTTGTTTATTCAAATGACCCCTGCAGTCGAGATTTGCCTGGCAAGCAGGAAATTTTAAGAGAGACAAAATATCAGGTGACCTCCTGGGATACTTTCTGAATCCATCTGGAACATCCTCAAACAGTCTTAATTATTGTTTTGTATTTTAAATGCTATGAGGAAATGCCCTGTTTACAAATACAAAAATTAGATTGCATGTCCGCAAGGCCACTAAAACACCATCTGTCTGAATTTTGGCTGGTAGCTTAAATACAAACAACACTCTTAAATTATTTATCTCTCTTCTCCTTCTTCTTACTGTCAAAAGGTCTGAAAAGTAGCAACTTAAAAATAAGAGTGGTTTTCATTCATTTTGGGGAAGGGAGGTATGAGAAGGAGTGGTACAACGTTTAGAAACTTATCTGCAGTTGCATACAGGTCATGTAGACATATTTCTTTCCATAATGCATTGAGCCACAATTATTTCATCCAACTCTTGACACCAGAACTCTTCTGCATTAGTTTTATTGTTGCCTGATTTGTCATCAAAATCTGTTGCTACCAGGAAAGTAATGATAGCTGAATGTCCCCTTGCTAATTTTGTACAAGGTCCTTGTGATTGGAGAAAGAATCTACTTGGGCCTTATCATTAGGAATACCCTCACTGATTCATAGTACCCCAAATAGCATCAATCCAAAGCATTTTGGGAATTCAAAATGTTGACTACCCCTCCCCTTCCCTACACACAGTAAAGTTTGATGGGGACAAATTTGCTAATTTTGTACTAGACCCCTGTGACTGGAGGAGGAATCCACCATTGTAAATATATGTTGTACAAGTGTGGAAGGTTCTTCCTGATACCCTCTGATAAACCTCTGAGACTGAGAGAGTGTGACTTGCCCAAGATGCTTAAATAGGAAAAATTTTTCTAAAAATCAGTGGTTGTCTGGATCTTTCTGAAACTTTTCAGGAATGATGCCCTACCCATGTTCTGTTATTGTGGGAAATATTCATAAACTTAGAAATTTCCAAAAACTCAGTGGATCAGCAAAACTTTCTGTAACTTGGCAGACTTGTGGTTGTCAAAGGTGTGCCAGGTTTCATCCCAATAACCATAAAAATGAGAGAGAAACAAGCCCCTAAAATTCCCACACTTCCACCAATGGAACAGAACTAACAAAACAACAACAAAACTTCTAGAAATTGCATTCAAAAGAAAAGCCCCCCCCCCCCCCATTTTTCAAAATATTTTCAAATGAAACAGGGGGCATCCAAATTTCAAAAAAAAATTAAATGGATTTCTGCCATTTCATACACCCCCATTATTTTTCTTTCTATGCTAATAAAAGCATACTTTCCCACATGTAATGGATGAAAACCAGGACGTATTTAACCAGGTGACATCACAGTGTGGTCAAGTTGGCAAAGTTTATTAAAGAGGAAGAACACACAAGTTATGAAAGGGTGAGACAGTTTCCTTTGGCCTGAAGCTACTAGGAAGGACAAAAGTATGCCCCTCCTCTTCTTTGTCTCTTGATGAATTAATGAAGTGCAAACTATTTTGAATTTGTAACTCAACTTACAGCCATTGATGTAAGTTGAGGACAGAAGGGGAAATGGGAGGAGAACAAAAAAATGGGGCATTTTTAAAGAAACCAAAGAAGTGGGATGAAAGATGATTGATTACCCTATAGGTCTAAAATTTGAGTTAAAAAAATCCCAAAAGCCCAGGTTGACTTATCCATAGATCAATGTAAGTGCTGTACCTTAGCAACAGTTAAGCAATAATCTCTGAATATAGTGGCAAAAGGCAATAGTTTAGTCTACTCTGAGAGACACCCCCCCCCCAAAAAAAAAGCACACCCCCCCCCCTCTAGTTTCTCTACCATGGCACCACTTCTGGCATTTTTGGAAGTCTGGGTAAGAAAATAACAGTGATGGTCCAGGAATGATTATTCTTTAAGGTAGCATTGGTGTTTTCCCATCTCCACAAAATGACCCTCAACTTATCCATGGTTAAACCCCAAATCTTTAATTTTGGCCACAAAACTTGCCCTCAATTTATACATGAGGTTAAATTACACATGAGTATATACAGTAATCATGATTGTCCCTAGGAAAGGTGGAGCCTTTGGAAAAGCAGCATTGAGTTTCATTGCCATGGGTTTGTAGCACAAAAAAGTTCAAATAGTACAAGATGTAGCTCTGCATTTCTAATATTAATGGGTGTTAAAAATGGCTAAGTGCTGATATAATACATGTTGTCCACTACTTCATTGTTCTGTGAAGATAAAGAATCACATTTCTCAGAACCAACTCTATGTTGTAGAGTCACTTGAGTATTTAACTACTTTCCTGCCTGAAAAAACAAAAAACAAAACTGGAAACAACAGAGTTTCAGACATGAGTGAGTGATAGCAACCCTGTAAAATACCTGCAAGAAGCAATTGAGGGAATTCACTCAAAATAGATAAGTGAGTCACCAAACAAAAGACTGCTTGCTTGGGTGGGTCACGTAGTTCAGAGCAATCAATGGGAGTTTCATCAAGAGTACAGGGCGAACATTAATGAACTTCTGTGCACACACCTGCAAAGCAGCTGGCTTTGTAGTTCACGACATTTCAGAGCAATCAGCAAGAGTTTCAACAAGAGAAAGGGGTTGAACATTAAATAACTTTTTCACATGCATCTCTAAGGCAGATGGCTTTGGGGAAAGCCTGTTCTCTGAATGCTGATCGCTGAGGCTGAAAATCTCATTTAGCATTCTGAGCTGGAGATGAACTTGGCGGAAGGTGGGATGGCACTCTACTCTGAAGACAGCCAATCATTATGAGCTGGACAAATGTGTGCTTGGAGCCAAGTAATTACAAACATTAGTGGGGAACACCAATATTGCCTTTGGCAGGGGATCATTAGCCCTAACCTGCTTTGACTTCTATGTGGGAGATGGAAACAAAGCTAGATTAGGTGCACAGCTTGGGAATGTTACTTTTGGACTACAAGAACCACAATGCATCAAATTGGCATGAAGATTCCAAATTCTGAGACTGTAAGTTAAAAAAATAAATAAATTTCCAATTGCTGGGAGGAGATGATACTTATAGAATCTCTTTAGCTGTTCACACTGTGCTACATAGTTATAGCTACCTGATAGTGTCCTGACTTTATTCAATCCTGATTTCTTCCCATGGTGTCCTGGCATGTAGTTTGGCCAGATTGTTAAAACACTCTATCAGACAGCTTTATTCACTCCCTCTACTGTTGAGTAGAAAGGGAATTCTGTAGATCTCAGTAAACAAACCCGGAGAATAATGGGATGAAACAAATGGGATAACATAAGAGCAACTTTATTACCAATTTAATTGTTGATGTTGTTTTTTAGTGATAACATAGCCATTTAAAATAACACCCTAAGCCTAAGCCTAGTCCTCTTTGACAGCATAGGTGAAAAAACACCTTAACAAGGGAGGGGGAGTTCCCTTCCTGTCCCTGAAGCAACCCAGAAACTAACACTGTGAAAGGAAAGAGGGTGGGTCAAAGATTCATAAAGGAAGAGCAAGGGATGGAGCTGTTTTAAATAGGCCACTCAAGTCCCACCCCTTCAATTAAAGCTGGCTATCCTCCCCCATCATCACTTGACTAAGGTGGAAGAAATCAAAATGTTTATAGATTTCAATTGTCCATGCTTCTAACATCACCACACAGAGAGATACACACACACTTCATTTCTTTATTCATATCTGGCAAAGGGTATTGGGGGAAATGACCTTTTTCAACTTATGAAACAGGAGACCAAACAGGGTTGATCTTAACAGCAGTAGTTGCTTCCTGCAAACACAGACAAGCAGCATCAGGTCTGGCCCTATGATTAGGTAGAGAGAGGCAGTTGCCTCAGGCAGAAGATGCTGAGTAGCACTAGTAAGGTGCTGGCAGAGAAAGCTGTGTGACATTTAGCCTGTTGTGCAGTCCCTGAAGAAATATGAGATGTTCAGGAGGATGCTAGGTATTGACAGTGCTGAAGAAAGATTGAACTGCCTGTACAGTATGTACGAATGGGGGAAAGGACCTTTTTGTATTTTGGACTGTCTCTCTGCAGCATCAGCCCCACAGCTTGGAACCTTTGGGCTGATAATTAATTCATTGAAGTTGAAAACTACATATTGAGGGATTAATTTGTTATTATCAGTGCTTACTACTTAAATAATTCAATTCACTAATTTCCTTCCAATTTGCTATTTAAACATTCATTGTCAAAACAATCCATGAGATTTAAGGGGAATGGCATAAAGAATCATTACTGAGATCTTAGAATGTTTTATAATAATAATAATAATAATAATAATAATAATAATAATACTTTATTTACAGTAATGTTAGACTTCCAGCTGGTCTGTAAATAGGGGAGTTGGTAGAAGGAATTTTGTTTCTCTAGTAAAGGCATGGGAAAACTAAGGCCTGGGGGCAGGATGCGGCCCCCTGGGAATTTACCTCAGGCCCTCTTCATTTTACCTGTACTCTTGGCATAAGGACACAGTGGTCTGCTGTGCCCTTATGCCAAAAAGACAGGAGAGGAAGGCATGGAGCAGCTGAGAGCCCTCTCAGTCAATGCGCATCTCACCCTCCTCCTGGTCTAAGGATGGTGTAAGCGGCCCCATGCTTATGCTGGGAGAACAGCTCAAGGAATGCATGTGGTGGCTGAGAGCCCTCCAGAGCACTCAGCCAACACCTTTCTTGCCCTCCTCCTGGTATAATGCCAAGAGGACAGCCTGAGGATCAGGGAGGAGGATTGGGGCAGTTGCTGTGTGTCCTGCATTCCTCCCAGCATAAGGATGGGGCAAGTACACCTGTCTTATGCTAGGAGGACAACCTGAGGATGACCCAGGCCTAGCCCTGTCCCCTCCTGGGACCACCCTTTCCTGAGTCATACCCTCGTATACCCACCCCAGCCAGGGTGCAAATGGCTCTCCAGTCCTTCCAGCCCGGCCCTCAATGCGGCCCCAAGGCAAAAAAGTTTGCCTATATCTGCTCTAGTACTTGTGAAAAGGTATCACCCCAGTTTTTAGACACAGTTATATGTCTGGCATGACACTTTATTTCTCAAGTCTATATGTCTAAGGCATCTGGTGACTTGTCTCCATATAATGGTGTTTACAGTGCTTAAGTCACAGGTCTATAACTACTTGCCCAGTATTGAACCTCAGTGAATTCAATGTCACATTTGCCTGAGTGGACATGCTCAGCCAGGTTGATGTAGTGGTTTGAGTGTTGAAATTGGACTCTGGAGAACAGGATTCAAATCCCAATTCAGTCATGGAAACCTACAGGTTAACTCAGGCAAGTCACACACTCTCAACCTCAGAAAGAGGCAAAGGAAAATCCCTCAGAATAAATCTTGCCAAGAAAACCCTGTGATGGGTTTGCCATAAATTCATGACAGTCAGGAATGATTTGGAGGCACTCAAGAAGACATTCATAGGGTAATCCTGTTAGCCTGAATCTTAAGATAATTTTGTATATTATCTATTTCTTTCTGAACAGAGATGCTTTCTGTGAACATCAGGATGAAAGCCTGCTGATTACGAAGGAATACTATTTTGCAAATCAAGCAAGTTCTTCAAAAATTAAAATATTTCCTGCAGAAATCTTACAGGGCAAATATGCATTACCTGTGACAGTCACAATACAGATTTTTAAAGTCATTTTATTGCAGCCCTACAAAATTCTGTTTATCAATCTGTTATTGGACCAGAGTGAGTCCTAATTGTATCTGGATCTTACATGTAATCTCTGCACAATTTAGCAGAGAAATGTTTACAGTTACTAAGAACAAAGGCTTCTAGGAAAGTAGTGCTACTAAACAGGTGCCACTTTTTGGGAAGATTGCTACTACTAGACTCCTAATTTTCCTAGTTTTTATATAAGAGATAAGCAGGATCCTTAAAAGGCTCTTGCATTTCACTCAATGTTTTAAAATGCAGGGGGAAGTGATTCCACCATCACTGTATAAAACCTTTAGGACAGGTTTATTACCTGAAAGCTCCACAGTGGATCACGATGTAAGGAGTAGCTCCTAGAAATATGACATCACCAATTTTAGTCCCATTTTCAAATGCACAAATGTCTGAAAGTGTTTTGGATAAAGGCATTTTCACATTAATTTCCATGTGTAACTCTTTCCCTCTTCTGTGAAAAACGTTAGGCTGTCTTTTCAAAAGGCAGTTTGAAGATCATGCAGTTACTATCCTAGTAATATATCCTCAACTGCTTCCAGTCTCTATGGCTACACATTAATTTCTTTTAACTGTTGCAGGAGTTTCTACCTACTGTCTTGAAAGTTTTCCCTGCTGCGGATCAGTGAACAGGTGCATACATGTATGTATTCTATGACACACCCCTTCTCTTTACACTGCATTTCTCTCCACTTCCCTGGGGGCCACATAATTAGATCCATCATAAGAAAACATCAATATTTTATTTTTAATTAGCTGGGCAGATCCAATTATCCCAGTAGGTAGTTCATAAGTGGAAAGAGAGAGTACGGCTGCACCTTTGATGGATATGGAACCATTGCAATAAAGGTAATTTCTGACAGATGGTCTAATAGACTGATGTGGCTTTGGTGGAGTCAAGATTTGGCAACAAGGAAAAAATGTTTATGGATGAATCACAACAGTACTGATATCACAGATTGAATGGTTGGCACTCTAGCTCATGTGCTGCTTGTGATGATATAAAAAGCCATGGCAAGAAGCAAAATAGACTATCTCATCCATAGCAGGAGGATATTCATAGGTTTTAAAATAATAAAAGCTACTGGTGGATGCCAAGCTTGCCCATTGTTTGTCCAAGAACTTGTAAGATGGGTGAAGTTCTCTTTGGGCTCATAACATTACTGAGTGAGAGAGATAGGGAAAGAGTTCATAGCAAAGATCTGCAAGTAGTTCAGAGTAAGGACCTAATCACATTAAGGCTGGGATTTGTCATGGATTGTGGCGAATCAGGCGGGGCATGGCATGCAGTTTGAGGAACCCATTGCCCATGCCCTGCCTCGCTTGTCTTCCCCCTCACTTCATCCCACAGGGAGAAATGTTGCCACTTGTCTTCCCCCCCATTGTTTCCACCAGAAGTAGATTCACTTCGTGTGATGGGAGCCAGTGGGCTCTGTGGCTCAAGTGAAGTTGAATGTCATAGGACAGGCAATTTTGCCGATCTGATGAGGTCATACAAGAGTGACAGAGGTTTTATCTATCATGAGTTGATGGTGCATATCTGGCCAAAAGTGGTAAAATTCAGTTGTATGATGTCCCAAGCCCTCCTTTTAGCCTTGAATGCTTCCACTGATATCATAGTTTTCACCAAAATTCAGTAGCAAAGTGTTAAATGCACTATACTCAATTAAAAAAGGAAAATATACTAGTGTCAATGGTTAGACAGTGCCATATTGCAGTCCCTTTCAGTTCAATTTCATTAGTCAATATCATATTCAGTATCATATTAATTAAAGTCCAGTTTCATTTATTAAATAAATATAAATTTAATAAAAATCAAGTATGAATAAATTTTATTTGTTAATAATGAGTGAGTTTTTAATGAATTTAATAATATATAATGAAGAACTAATTTTAATTAACATCTGCTATTTTGATCTGTTTCACACCTATGTAGCTAACTTTAATGAATTTTAACCACAAAAATTCACTGTTTTCAAAAGAACAAGAAGAAAAGTATGGCATCTGCCCACCAGAAGAACTAAAAAGAGTCTTCTACTGTGTCTTAGCAGTTGCATACCCCTCTTAGGTAATGGATGTTCTTCAACATTTTAGGGAGTGCCTATGGCCATCAGGAAGTATTGGGTTTTTTTGTTGCCTTTGGAGTCAATAGATTCAGTTTGGAGTTACTGTCAGAATCAGTAAAAGTTGAAAGATCGTCACTCCAACTTTGTAACTTCTCCATGTGTATAGTGCAGTCTCTTCCAACTTCTGATCCCATTTTTTCTTTTGTGTTTGGAAAGAGAAGACTGGTGACAATAAAAAGGAGTTTGGGGTAGTTAATTATGATCTGTGACAGGAAGACAGAATAAATGAATCCAAAATAACATTATTAGTTTGGGTTAAGTGAACCTCTCCCTTTTCAAAAGCGTTGATACTATACCCAAAAAGTATACAATGTAACATTTTATATCCAATCAGATTGTTTTCAATAGCAGGATAGATTAAAGAAAAACAATTTCCGCATTTGGTAAGTAGGCCCTGAAGTCAAGTTATTCTTGATATTCTAGGAGATTGCAATCAACCCAACTGTTCTTTATGTTTAACTCTTCTCTCACATTTTTACCCATATTCAGCCCATTGCCAAGTTTTGTCATCTCTTTGTTAACAATATTGTGAAAATATGTTAAAAACTTTTTCAACATTGCAAAAAATATCGCCCCCCATTGAATATTCTGTTACATGCTCTGTGTATCTCATGACACCTTGAGTACTCCAAGTTTCTCCCCTCTAGCCTTCTGTAATGATACATTAGCTTGATATTCTTGTCTAGAGCTCTACTACTACATGAGCCAACAATGTCATGTGGTGGCAAAAAAAAGCCAATGGGATTTTGACCTGCATCAATAGGAATATAGTGTCTAGATCCTGGGAAGTCATGCTACCCCTCTATTCTGCATTGGTCAGACCACACCAGGAATACTGTGTTCAATTCTGGGCACCACAACTGAAGAGAGATATTGACAAGCTGGAATGTGTCCGGAGGAGGTGTCAAAAATTATCAAGGGTCTGGAGAACAAGCCCTATGGGGAGCGGTTTAAAGAGCTGGGCATGTTTAGCCTTCTGAAGAGAAGGATGAGAGAAGACATGATGGCCATGTATAAATATTTGAGGAGAAGAAATATGTGTGAAGGAGGGAGCAAGCTTGTTTTGGGCTTCCCTGGAGACTAGGAAGTGGAAGAATGGCTTCAAACTACAGGAAAGGTGATTCCATCTGAACATTAGGAAGAACTTCCTGACTGTGAGAGCTGTTCAGCAGTGGAACTCTCTGCCCCAGAGTGTGGTGGAAGCTCCTTCTTTGGAGGCATTTAAGCAGAGGCTGGATGACCATCTGTCGGCGGTGCTTTGAATGCGATTTTCCTGCTTCTTGGCAGGAGGTTGGACTGGATGGCCCATGAGGTCTCTTCCAACTCTATGATTCTATTATTCTACTGTCAAATTAATTAACATTTGTTGTTGCTCGTACTACACAACAACCCCTCTTACATTCTGCACAATCCTGCTCTCAATTCTCAATCTAAAATCCTTGCTCTTACGTTATTTTTTTTTAAAAAAATACAAATATTTATAATCCAGATGATTTCAGTTTTATTTGATGTTGATGCTATTTGTCATCAAGTCAGTTTTTATTTACAGAAACCCTAGGAATGAGTGACCTTAATGAGCCCCGGTCATCAAGTGTCATGCTGATATTGGTAAAACATGTAATACAAAAGCAATATATAAAACCAACATTTAAATTATCCATAAAATATGTGGTCACCCGATCTACACAGGGAAGTCTCCAAAAGTAGGTAATTTTTCACTATACAACTCTTAGTGTTTTGATCAAGGAATGTATAATATCATTTTCTCCCATCCCTATATCCTAGACAACAATTTTTCTGAACCGAAAAAGATCAAATTGACTCTCCTGAAAATCTACAGGCTTAGAAATCCACCATTTCAATAGGTTGTCGGGTCTCTTTGACCTGAGAGGTTAAAAAGTTAGAGATGGTCTTATAGCCACCCAGCAGTCTTATGGGCCTCCCAAAGGGTCCCATGGTACAACATTTGCCTCCAGACCCCTATACATTGAGAGAATTAAATTAACCCCCTAATCTGGTCAAAGTCTCTGTGCATTTCCAGTGCCATAAAGTTTTGATTCAACTTTTTAATGCATAATGAAATCAGATGCCAAAATAAGTTTAGGGGGTGTTATTCTGAGATAACTGATAGTGTAAATGGGATCAGACAGATCACAGAGAAGCAAGCTCCCAAGACAAATGGCCACAGATCACAGAATATGGATCTGAATTCAAATGAAGAATTATAATAGATTAACACACACATTGCTCTGAATTAATGAAACAGCTTTATTTCTGAAATATGCAATGCCTTTGTGTAATACATGAATTAAACAAATGCCCTTCTAAGTCATGGTCCACGGTGCCCTTTTGTGAATCAGGCAGAGCTCTTTGTCAGCATCATAGCAGGTAAAGACCATGAATTGTGTGATGACTTTTCTCACTTTTTGTGAACTGGGCAAAGGCATTTGTTAATATTTAATTCATGAATCAAGCAAAGGTGTCATCCACAGAATGATTTAGACACACTTGTTTTCAGGTTCATAAATGGAGCAAGGGATTGCCTATTGCATGAAGAACATTCTTTTTCTTATTTTGCTATAAACTGGATTAGAGGGAGATCATATAATATGCTATAACATGTCTGTAGAGAACGGACTTAAATGTGATTAGTTTTGCAGAGGTATTCAAAGGTTTACCAGGCATGCAAAGCTCTTTAGACAAATGAAAACACCGTGCAAAGTATAATAAATGATGCTGGTCAGAGATTGATAAGGATGAGGATGATCCCCTTGGTTGGATAAATGGCAGATTTTGCCTAAGTCAGAAAAAAATAACAATTTGAAAAGAGGGAAGAATCAGTCATGAAACTTAGGGATGTTTCAATGGAAAAGTCTCATTTCAGCCATAAATTTATGCTATGAATGTATAAACCTGTACTGAGTCAGAATGTCCATCCATACAGCCCAAAGTTTTCCATTTGAACTGACAGTATTATCCAAGGTTTCAAAGAAGACATTTTTTTTTCATCACAACATTAATTGATGCCAGGGTTGAATTCCTTTTGCCTTTCTGTGTGCAAAGGTGCTTTATGACAGATCTAACCCTTTCCAGAATAATCTAAACTAGCCATGATATCTTTGGCTACACTTTTCTAAACCTCATCTATAAGATACTCATTGGATTAACAAAGGCTGGTAGATAAGTGTCTATTTAAGGATCAAATTAGAAAATATTCTGGAAGTTAAGGATATTAAAAAATACTCCAAAATATACTCCAAAATTGGTTTCCTTGGAAATGAAGAGGCCCATGAATAGAATTCTAGACAATCTTCACATCTTGTATCTTATTTATGTATAAAAGAAGTACTGACTTTTGACAGAAAATGTCTTTTTCTATACAGATAACATTTACTGCACAGAAAGCAGAACTTTCTGGTAGAACACACAGATCTATACAAAGAGTTCTGTCTTCTGTGAAAGAAACCTGTTGTTTTCCACATAAATATTTATGGCACAGAAAAACTCCCAAATTGTTTTTGAAAACTGCACAATTTTCATTAATTTGCCTACATTGGAGATTTTAAAAAGTTTAAAATTTTAGATTTATAAAGAACTACATTCCTATTGAGATTCCATATTCAGACCCCTAGCATTAATTGGCCTAGTTAAAAGGTCAATGAGATGGGATGGAGAAAGGGATCAGGAAAGTGGCACTAAGTAACAGAATGTTTTAAAATCCCTTTGCACATTCTCTGTCCTCTGTCCCCGCCATTTGCTCTACTGACCATTTTTATCCTCCTGCTCCTCCTCCTCATTAATCATCTTCATTGTATTGACCTTGTTATTTGCCATTAAGGGTAACTGGAGCTTTAGCATTAGTAGCCAATGATGACAAGTTTTTAAGAACTTCTTAAATTAGAAATATTCCAGCTGTGACTCACCCCTTCCTTAATATCTAAACTCTTCTAAAAGCATCCATTTATAACATCCCTTCTCTTGTTGGTTTAGCTTTCTCTTCTTTTAATCAGAAGAACTGGGCACTTCAATTCCAGAAGATGTAAAGGCACAAAGCAGACTTTGATGTAAAGCTGTTTCTTCTTGTTAGACTCCAAAGTAAAGTTTCCACAATTCCAAACTCTCTTTGCCAGGCTGATTAGAAGCCACATTGGCTGACACAGTAATTGCTCCATAATCATATCTTCAGTACTCCGACCTGGTTTATGCATACAATCTATATTCTAATAGCAGTCAACAGGTCACCAGTTAATAAAAATGCCATTATCATCCCCTTGTGACTAAGGAATGGAGATATTCATCTCTCTAGGCCAGTGGCAGGCCAATATAATTTCCTTGGCTGTTAGTGTAATTAACTATGCTGGCACATGGATCTCCCATGAGGGCAACAGAAGCAGGGAATGACCTTGACAAGCAAGCATTTCCTGGTGGTATTTTGTGACCCAATATGGTTTCTCCGCTTTCCAACAGCTCAGGAGAAGAAGGATTGAATACACAAAACCTTATGGCCAATAATAAATGAGTTAATCTTAGGAGCTACAGTTAGAGTGCCTACTTTTCCCATTGGCAGTAGGGAAGACAAAAACACTAATAAGCACACGGTCATTTCAGTTAAATTCCTGTGATGCTATTTGCAGATGAAAGTTCTATCATAATTGGACTAGAGGTGATTGCAAAAAAGAGAATCTTATAGGTTTTCATGAAGGAATGTATAGCAATTTCTTTCAAATGACCTACTGTATTTCCCTCCTTTTGCAACTTTCATTCCATATTTTCTAGTCTCTAGAAAATAACAATGAAAAATTCCATCATCACTTTTGAATGAGCAGAGTTTCTTCATATACTCATTCTTTAGCTTGGTACTTCTTTGGAAAATATTTTCTCTTTCAGAAGCTAAAGTATTATGAAAATATACTCATTTTCTTTAAAGGTGCTTTGTTGAAGAGACTAGCTATATACAACAATGTTTAAGGTTAGGGAACAGTGCTCATGCTGCCTTAGCAGCACAATGCTAGAGGCAAAAGTAAGCAGAATTCTTGTAGAATGCATGTGTTTCATGGAGCTAGTGTTTTGCTATCTCCATATCTCTGGTAATCAAACCAGCTGTCACTGTTTTGTAGAAGGCTATTGGGGGCATGGTTTGGTTAAAATGGGGTTAGATGATAGATTTAATTGAGGACTTTCCCCCAATTCAACAATAAATCACAGGGAAATGCTTGTTCTATATGGTCAATATGTGAGAGTTTTGATGCTTCCCCAAGGACCTGTAGTACAACTGAGTTACTGCTAAATTCCTTTCTCTTCTAAAAATAAATGGTCTGATAATGGAGTTGCCCCTACAACAATGGTGGTGAAGATGCAGCCTCCAGATGTTGTTGAATTTCAACCCTTTACGTTCCTCACTGCTGGGCATCATCTTTCAGGCTACATAGTTCCCACCCCACACTAGAGAAACCTCTTCCATTTTAAGGCACAAACCTTTTCCTTCCCTCCCTGAGGAACATTGTCCCTGTGCCAATATTATTCATTCATTGGCTCTGATTTGCTCTTACAAATCTTTATGGTATAGGAATGTATTTTGTCATGCTGCTGCACTCCTGGGTTATCTATATACAGAAGAATATATCTGTGATGAAGTTTAAACATCTACTGCACTTCAGCAACTACAGAAGTCCCACTGGAATGCAGCGATAAAGATTTTAATTCACCTCAGGCACAGAGATACTAGTCAGCATTGCCATGATAGGTTGAGGACTATGAAATATCTTCCCATTTATCTAAAATATGATGTGATAAGTCTATGCATGGGTGCTGCCCACTCAACACACTCTGAACTTTGATCTGAGGAAGGTTGTCCACCTGTGTCATATATAATGTTTACTTCTGGGGAAACGGTAGAACATAAATAATGTATTAGAATGGAATAAAACCATCAAATACAATTGCTATACCAGTGATATTCAATCTACTTCTGAAAAACCATTAGGTTCCTTGTAATTTTATTATCTATTCTTCAACTAAAAACTGAATATCTATTCTTGTCCATTACTACTTATTTTCAGCAATGACACATAGAAGAAAAATTGGGTAGGTGTCTGTTGTATTGTAAAATTCATGAGGCACATTTTTTTTCCTATTGACAACTAATATAATATACTATTGCATATAAACTATCAATGTTCCATCAAATATTAAATACCATTATATGTCACCTGTCAAATATTTACACTATTATCATCAAATATCATAAGTTCATGAGCTACTGTCTCCTAAGAAATTTTCTTTCAAGTAATTAGCTCTCATATTTAGCCCACCAATGGCAGTTCCTTTCTCTGGTGGAGGGCTTGCATACTTCCATGAGGCAAGATGCTATGCTAAAGACATAGATTCTTGCTGGTAAGATCTCCCATGTAAGACCAGTTTTTGCTAAAGGGTCAAACCAAATATGCCAAAACTTACTGGACAGCCACAGTAATAGTGTGTGCTCACACATGTGTATGGGACCAGTAGAAAATCCTGGACAATGGCGATGGCATCATAACTAAGAATGATATTGCCAAGTTGTACTTGTCCAAAGGGAGGTAATTAAGGTTGCAAATGGCCTGGACACTGAGCCTCTGTGAGGAATTGTTGAGACAGCTGGTATGTTTAGCCTGAAGAAGAAGTCTGAGAAATATGATTTTTTTTTCTAATTTCTGAATGGCTTTTACATGGAAAACAGCATAATCTTATTTTTGGCTGCTATATGCCTTGAAACAATAGATCCAATTTACAAGAAGAGATATTGCAAATATATATTAGGAAGACCTTCATGATGGTAGGATCTGCTAGATCATTAAATGACTTATCTCAAAAAGGGGTGGAATCTCTTTCAATGGAGGCTTTTAAGCAGAGGTGATGGCAATGTGTCCAGGATTCTTCAGTTGTGGATTCCTGCACTAACAGGGAGTTGAACAATATTTCCATTTGTCTACAGTGCTATCTTTCTAAGTTTCTGGGTACATGTTAAATCAGGGTGATGCATTTTATTGAGTTCACAATATTTTCAGTTTAAATTGTGTCCACTATATAACACAAATTTCCTTATATGCACTTCAAAATTCATAGTTCATATAACTAAGTACCATTGATATGCCAAGAAAAATCTCCAGACTTAACTTCCGCGTTTCTAGTAAGGAGTGGAAACCCTTCTATTTCACCTACCCCTCTGAATTTTAAAATCAGATATGCGTGCTCTTGCAATTTTAGAGTTATTTTTAAAGAAAAGTCTGGGGTGTTTAAATTGGTTTTCAGGTATTTGTTTAATGTTTTAAAATGCTTTTACTCTTTGTGCATACCCACAGTGACCTTGGCAGGTAGAGAAATGCCACAAACAAACAAGCAAGCAACCTTCTTATGAGAGGCCCCTTTTCAGCCAGATGATACATTTATTACAAGTAACTAGTCATTCCCACCACTTTATCCTAAAATATTGATGCATTATGAGGTACCTTGCAAATTCTTTCCATGGATTTTCAAGTGTTCATCTAATTAAACTTTTTCCAAGGCCAAAGTCAAAGGGGTTGCAACAACTACATGTCCTTTGCTTAAATCACTGTTGCACTCCTCCTCCAAATCTTCTTAGATTCAGATGACTGAGCTGCCTATCCAGACTCATTTACATTCTCTCTCTAAGCATAACCCTCTGGACCTGTGCCCAGTATATGTGTATGGGTGATTCTACTCTACTGATCATCTCCTTGAAAAATACCTTTTTGTCCTCTGATTTGTTAGTCCCTGTCACTGAACAGCAAGGGGAAAATGTGTGGAGGAGAATCTCACAAATTTCAGTAGTAATGTTATTGGTTTGACAGAGAAAAAAAATCAACAAAGGCAAATCTGAGGATGTTACTTTTAGGGCTATTCATAACAACAGTAGGCAGGTTGAGGCAGCTGCCTCAAGCAACAAATGCACTTGTACAGAGAGTTGGAGGTTACATGGTAAGCCGCATGGCATACAATGTACCTCTTAAGATAGCCTGCTTCTCTTGGGTGCATTGGAGGACACTGTTTCATTCCCAATGTTGATGTAAAATTGAATTGCTTTTTTGTTGTTGTTTACTCATTCAGTCACTTCTGACTCTTCATGACCTCATGGACCAGCCCACGCCAGAGCTCCCTGTCAGCTGTCACCAACACCAGCTCCTTCAAGGTCAATCCAGTCACTTCAAGGATACAATCTATCCATCTTGCCCTTGGTTGACTCTTCTTCCTTTCATTTTCTCCAGCATCATTATCTTCTCCAAGCTTTCCTGTCCTCTCATTATGTGGCCAGAATACTTCATTTTTGCCTCTAATAGCCTTCCCTCCAGTAAGCAGTTGGGCATTATTTCCTGGAGGATGGACTATCAGGTGTTCCTGAACTTGATCCTGTTTTGTCATTCGCTGGTACCAATTCTAAGACATGATTGTTCCCAGATTTATTTTCCTGGCTTTCATCCTGCAAATATCACTTTCCACTCCAGTGAATTTATCCAGAAATTACTTTCAGAGTTAGCTCACAGTGACACATCTAACAGATGTTTTAAGTCTAATGTGTTACTCATTGCCTTTCAGGGTTTACTAACACTGCATAAGCATTACATCTATACAATTAGAAGCTGTTTCAGCATTGTGTCTGTACTGATTTCTATTAACTTTCTTGGGAATGTTGTTTTGCCTTGGCATTCAAGAAAGTGAGTAAAGTGATGTCTTGGTTACACTAGAATTTATTTATTTATTTATTTTATTTATTACTTGCACTTATTTACCGCCACTCTCAGCCCAGGGGGCGACTCATGGCGGTGAACAACAACATAGAAAAGACAATTTACAGTAATCAGAACAATACATAACATGCTACTACTACTTGACATATACTTATACTAAAAATCCGCTTCGTCATATCATGGGTCATAGTCAGTCTCATAGTCGTGGTCCATTCCGGTCATCATTGCCAAGATATAGCACTCAGTTAAAGGCCAACTCGAAGAGCCATGTTTTCAGGCTCTTACGAAAGGCCATAAGGGAGGGCGCCTGTCTAACTTCAGCAGGGAGGGCGTTCCACAGCCGGGGGGCCACCACCGAGAAGGCCCGTTCTCTCGTCCCCACCAGGCGTGCCTGTGAGGCAGACGGGATCGAGAGAAGGGCCTCCCCGGATGATCTCAAGGTCCTCGTGGGCTCGTAGGCCAAGATGCGGTCTGCAAGGTATTTTGGGCCGGAACCGTTTAGGGCTTTGTAGGATAGTACCAGCACCTTAAATTGGGCCCGGTAGCAAATCGGCAGCCAGTGGAGCTGGGACAGCAGGGGCGTTGTGTGCTCCCTACGCCCTGCTCCTGTTAACAACATGGCTGCCGCGCGCTGGACTAGCTGGAGCTTCCGGGCCGTTTTCAAGGGCAGCCCCACGTAGAGAGCGTTGCAGTAGTCGAGGCGGGATGTGACCAAAGCGTGTACCACCGTGGCCAAGTCAGACTTCCCAAGATACGGGCGCAGCTGGCGCACGAGCCTGAGCTGTGCAAATGCTCCCCTGGTCACCGCTGAAACCTGGGGATCCAGGCTCAGCGACGAGTCCAGGGTCACACCCAAGCTGCGAACCTGAGCCTTCAAGGGGAGTGCGACCCCGTCCAGCACAGGCTGTAACCCTATACCCTGTTCGGCCTTGCGACTGACCAGGAGTACCTCTGTCTTGTCTGGATTTAATTTCAGTTTGTTCGCCCTCATCCAGACCATTACAGCGGCCAGGCACCGGTTCAGGACTTCGACGGCCTCCTTAGTAGCAGGTGGGAAGGAGTGACAGAGTTGGACATCATCTGCGTACAGATGACACCGCACCCCGAAACTCCGGATGATCTCACCCAGCGGCTTCATGTAGATGTTAAACAGCATGGGGGACAGGATGGAGCCCTGAGGAACCCCACAGGTCAAAGGCTGTGGTGTTGAACAGGAGTCCCCCAATAACACCTTCTGGGTACGGCCCTCCAGAAATGACCGGAGCCACTGCAAAGCAGTGCCCCCGAGACCCATCTCTGCAAGGCGCCCCAGAAGAATACCGTGGTCGACGGTATCGAAGGCCGCTGAGAGGTCCAGGAGCACCAACAGGGACACACTCCCCCTGTCTAGCTCCCGGCGCAGATCATCCACTAAGGCGACCAAGACCGTCTCGGTACCATGTCCCGGTCTGAAACCAGACTGTGCCGGATCCAGATAATCCGTGTCTCTCAAGAATACCTGGAGTTGTGAGGCCACCACGCTTTCCATGACTTTGCCCAAGTAGGGAAGATTGGAAACAGGCCGAAAGTTTTCGAATTTGGTGGGGTCCAGTGATGGCTTCTTCAACAGCGGCTTTATAACAGCCTGTTTTAGGCTCGCTGGAATCTTGCCTTCCCGAAGGGAGGCATTCACCACCACCGTTACCCACTCGGCCAATCCCCCTCTGGCCTCCTTCAGAAGCCAGGATGGGCAGGGGTCTAGGATGGACGTGGTGGGCCTCATTCCTCCAAGTATCTTGTCCACATCCTCGGGCTTCACAAACTGAAAAGAATCCAACAAAATAGGACAAGCAGGTGCTTGTGTCACATCCACAGAGACTGCACTTAATGTGGCGTCCAGCTCAGAGCGGATCAAAGCGACTTTGTCTGCAAAGAACCGAGCAAATGCTTCACAGCGCGTGACCGAATTGTCAGGGCTCCCACCTGAGGTAGGGGGAGTTAAAAGACCTCTGACAATCCGAAACAGCTCCGCCGGACGGTTCTTTGCAGACGCAATAGTAGCCGCAAAGAAAGTTTTCTTTGCGGCTTTTATTGCCGCGGCATATGCCCTTAGAAAGGACACAAACCGTGTTCGATTTGGCTCGCTTGGGTCCGAGCGCCACACGCTCTCTAGTACCCTCTTCCTTCGCTTCATCGCTGCCAGCTCCTCAGTGAACCAAGGGGCTGGTTTAGCTCGGTTACTCGAGAGGGGACGTTCCGGAGCGATCCTGTCAATTGCCCTGGTCATCTCCCCATTCCAGAGAGCGACCAAGGCCTCGACATGGTCACCTACCGAGGTGGCGGGAAAATCCCCAAGAGCCGTCAGGAATCCATTCGGATCCATAAGCCTCCTGGGGCGGACCTTCTTAATGGGTCCTCCACCTCTGCAGAGGTTAGGGGGCGCAGTGAGCCTAAATCTGATCAAGAAGTGGTCGGTCCATGGCAACGGAGAGATAGACAGCTCCTCCACACCGCCACCCTGCTCCCATCCCTGGCAGAAGACCAAGTCCAATGTGTGTCCAGCACAGTGGGTGGGGCCAGTTATCCGTTGGGACAGCCCCATGGTTGCCATGGCGGACATGAAGTCCTGAGCCGCTCCTGTGAGGGTTGCCTCGGCATGGATGTTGAAGTCCCCCAGCACAAGGAGCTGCTGGGACTCCACCGCCAGGCTCGAGACCACCCCCGCTAGCTCAGGTAGGGAGACTGTAGTGCAGCGAGGTGGACGGTACACTAGCAGAATCCCTATTCTGTCCCGGTCACCCACCCTCAGGTGGACGCATTCAAAATTTGTGGTCTGCGGGATGGGGCTCCTGGTCAGATGGATGGAATCTCTATAGACCACTGCGACCCCGCCTCCCCGTCCTCCGGCTCTTGGTTGGTGTTGCACGGAGAAACCTGGAGGGCAAAGCTGGGAGAGATTTACGCCCCCAGCTTCATCCAACCAGGTCTCCGTGATGCACGCCAGATCTGCCCGCTCCTCCAGGATTAAATCCTGGATCCAGGTCGTTTTTCCGTTGACAGATCTGGCGTTCAACAACACCACCTTCAAGCCGGAGGGTCCGCTCACCTGGTTACACCAATTTACCTTAGGAGACCGATTGGGGGTTGTTAATATGGATAAGCGTTCCGAATTAGGCCGAATTTGAGGTCTCCTTTTTCCGCATCTCCTCCTTCCCACCACGACCTCTATGGGGGCCCCTCGGCTAGTGGAAGACCTCCCCCCCTCCATGCCGCCATCCATAGTCAAGAAATTGCTTTCTACTTTGCTCGTTGTTAGATTTTTTGGTTCTTGCCAACATCCTCTCTCCCCCTCCCCCTCCCTCCCTATCCCATTTTCGTTCGCAGGCTCCAACCCACCTCCTTTTTTGCCCCCTCCGCTACACAGAAGTAACAGGGACAGTACATAAATGGGGATGGGGAACCACATGGATAGCAGCAATACAGATGGTGGTGGTGTTCCAGCCACACCAATGGGCTAGATCTTAAAGTGCAAGTTTTTAAATGCAGCCCTGTCTATAGTAGTATTTAATCAACAGCAGACACTACGTGCTATCGGGCACAATCATAAAGTGCTAGGTCTAAAGTGCTCTATTCGACAATAATTAAAGTGCGGCACGGAGGGATGGGGAAGGGGCGAAAGTGCTGGTGCAATCTAGCAGCAGGCGGCAGGCGCCTAAAGTGCTCTATTATGTTCTCACCATATTGGTACAAATGACAACCAGGAATATACTAAGTTGGTAGTATATATTACCCTCCAATGGGGATGAAAGTGATGGCAAATTAGTTAACTATTGATATGATCCCCGGTGGAATCTTTAGACGGTTGGTATACAAGCGGATGGGGCTTCCGGAGGTGACAACTCAGCGGTGGGCAGCACAGATGGTCAATCAAACTCTCATTCAGTATGTATCAATATAGGGGCTGGCTTAAAGGTCTATTAAGGCTAGCACCAAAGGTCTACACACTACTGAGGCCAGCACAAGAGGTCTACACAATATTAAGGCACATACAAAGGTTCTACACAATATTAGTCAACGCTGAAACGATGAAACTCTAGAAGATCCAGCAGTGGTGGCAAAGGTGAAATCTAGCAACGATGACAAGGCGGCGGGCCAAATGGTGGTGGCCGCGATGGAAGGCGGCAGCGATGGCCCAGCGGCGGCCCAGCAGCTGCAGCGGTAGCGATGGAAAGGCGGCGATGGTGAGGCGAGGCGCCAAGATGGCGGCCGCAACAGCCGCGGCGTTCTCCGTGCCCTGGCTTGGCCCAACGGCCCCAGCGGTGGACCGGTCGCAGCAGCGGCAGCGATGGTGAAGGCGGGGCGCCAAGATGATGGCCTCAGCGGCCGCGACGCTCTCCGTGGCCCAGCAGTGGTCCGGTCGTACCGGCGGCGGTGAGGGGACGGCGGCGGCGATGGAGAAGCGGGACGCCCTGGCTCGGCCCTGGCCCCAGCGGTGGTCCGGTCGCAGCGGCAGCGGTGAAGGGACGGCGGCGGCAATGGAAAAGCGAGACGCAAGATGGCGGCCGCAGATGTAGAGCTTTATAGATGTAGAGGCCTCCTTGCAGATTGCTGAGTCACACCCCACTGGAGGAGGCCTGGGCTGCTGGCTACTCACAAGGAGTCCTGGGAGCAGGCTGGAGATCTTTATTGCCCCTTCACAGCAAGCACAGCAGACTCAGTCCCTGGCAGGCCTGTGGACTCAGCTTTATAGATGTAGAGGCCTCCTTGCAGATTGCTGAGTCACACCCCACTGGAGGAGGCCTGGGCTGCTGGCTACTCACAAGGAGTCCTGGGAGCAGGCTGGAGATCTTTATTGCCCCTTCACAGCAAGCACAGCAGAAACCCTTTTCACTCTACATGATGGAGATTAGAGATAAGTGGATGTCCCAATTTCTTTGATTATTGTCCTCCTCTGCCTGCCATTTTGGTTTAACCTGGAGACTATGTAATCCCCCCCCCCCCCCCGCATTAGTGATGAGCATAATCAACAGAACACATCAGAATGTATTTACATGTTGAGGTTGAATTCGCCCATACATATATGACTGCCTTTCACAGTGGCATTTAATCAGTACATCCATTCATGGCTGCATGCCAATATATTAAAATAATGAAATTTTTATGTGATTTCATCAGTGTGCATATACTGATGCCCTGGGATCTGCTTGGTAAGTGGTAAATTTCCTTTTCCAAAGTGAGCAAAAACAGGGAGGGGGGGGGGGAGAGACCAAAAAGCCATGTATTACAATGAGTGCCTTACGGAGCAAACAGTGAGAACAGACTAAAAACAATCAAATGAAATTCTGCCTATTAGTTCCTGGCACCTCAAACAAGAAATGGAGAATCTACACTGCATTGTTTATAACTGCATTACCCACTGACTACCTGTAATATATCTTTATATACCAAGAGCTAACTAGATTAAGGGAATGCAATCTACATAGCTGATAAATAACACAGCCAGACTCCACTTTCAAAGACAATCAGACACTGGCTTCACAATAAATTAAGAAAAATGGCAAACATGAAAAAAATGTATTGAACATGCAAGGACCACTTAACATTTCAGACTAGAGAGGTGCTAAAAAGGAGAAAATGGAGAAGGGGGAGAATGAAAAACAAGAAAAATAAACTATATTGACGGTGTCACATAATTGGAAGATACTGTAGAAATGAGCTAGCTGTAAAGTGTACACCCATTCAATGCTGATTGTAACCAAACTGTGGAAGCATTTTCAAAGGACTAAAAACCATTTATGCCACGGGCGCAAACTGGGTCTGTTCCATTGGCAGCAACAAAAGGGTTCAGGATAGAGGTGAAACAGTTTGCCACCCCCTAAGTTTGTTCATTTCCTTCAGGTACAAGGTGCAATGCTAGTCCATTATCTGTGTTAAAGAGAGCTTGGTATTTGCCTCAGGCAGCAAAATGTCTTAGGTTGCCCTGGCAGCAGGCCAAAGATACACCTAACACAGTGGTTCTCAATCTGTGAGTTTGCAGGTGTTTTGGCCTACAACTTCCAGAAATCTCAGCCAGTTTTCCAGCTGTTAGTATTTGTGGGAGTTGAAGGCCAAAACATCTGGGGACCCACAGATGGAGAACCACTGACCAAACAGATCCAGGTAAAACATGCCTCAAAGCAAAACTATCTGGATGCCCTGAACCAGATAGGGATCCTTATAAATGGATACTAGTTGCAAACACCTCTCAAGTGCTGGGCTCATTTTACTTAAACATTGGATGACAACTCTAAAAACCAAAATCTGAATCCCTACACAGCCATGAAACACACTGGGAACACTTGCTCTGAAAAATCCTGCCAAGAAACCCTGTGATAAGTTTGTCATAGTGTCTCCATAGGTCAGAAATGACTTGGCGGCACACAACAACCTATAGTAGGCCACAACAAATATTGACATACCTGCACACACTGTTTGAGCAGCTCTGCAACATGTTTCTGAGCAAAACAGAAGGATCTTTTTTTTTTTAACTTAAGGCACTGAAATGTGGCAGGAGGCAATTTTTTATCAAACACAAATTTTAGATTGTACCTTATTGTTCCTCCAATACATTAGAACAAGGACAAGTAAAATGTTCTTTCTAATAATAATAATAATAATAATAATAATAATAATAATAACTGGAAATGGCTATATGACTTGTGATTATTGGATTTGTCCTATGTGATTATGTAATTTTAATTAATAGCACTGTTTAATTGTTATGTAATAGGATTTTATATTGTTGGTGTATATTGTTGTTATTGATACTGTTGGCATTGAATTGTTGCCTGTGTTAGCCGCCCTGAGTCCCCCCTCGGGGGTGAGAAGAGCGGGGTAGAAATGGTTTATATAAATAAATAAATAATACAAGCAGAGGCATAACACCGTTGCTCAAAATTTGCAGTATTTTCATTTTTATGAGGATTCTGCATTCCTAACCCTAGCAAATGTGGAGGGCTGATTGTATTTAACCTTTTCAAAGTATTTATATCTATTGTCCCTGTCTTCCGGGCACCTGGTAGATTGAGAGGTAATAGATAGGTGCTTAAATAAATAAATAAATAAAATAACTATAAGGGGCGCATCCACACAGCTCGCAAAATGTGTGAGCTTCCATACCTTTACCTGAGGCATCCAGATGAATTCATTCTGCACAAAGCAGGGAAACCCTGGGCTGTCATTTTTACATGCTAGGAAAGGGTTGGCAGGAGGGTAATGGAAGCCAGGTAAGTAATTTTTGGTTTCTGGGCACCCCCTTAGAAAAATGTGGGTGTTTGTGCATGGTTTGTGGGCTTTAACCCACACCCATTCAGGTTTCTTAAACCCAATTGGGCATGCGTTAAAGGGCTGTGTAGAAGAGGCCTAAGTTGGTTCTATATTTTCACTGTAGACACATACAGTCCCTCTTTACTGTAGATAGTAACATTTTTAGAAACTCAATGTTCATGTATTCGGAAAATGCAATCAAAACATATACAAAAAGCATTTCAAAGTTGAAAGAAGCCAGCTTTCCCCATGACCCAACTTGTTACTGGGCTGAATTCTTAGCTACTTCTCATCTTTCTTTCTTTTCAATTTGCTGCTCTTAAGGAAATCATCCTGTTACTCTTCATCCTTCCTTTTTTCAGACACGGATTTGATCAGCTTGTTCCATTCAATGATGCTAAGTTATTGTTTATCATAGTGCCCTACTCAACAAGTTGACTAACTAACTTGCAATTGCAATTGCACTAGTATGAAACACATCATTGTCTTTGTTTTCTGTTTTGGTCACCCTCCAATTCCACAATAACTGTTGGGGAGCTGGTCACATGTTGAATGCTTCATTTTCTTCACTGTATCCCTTCAGTGTGTGCTTTTCTACAGGAAAGAGATAATAGGTGTGCTTTATTTGTTCTTATGGCAAACAACTCACTGTTTTCTTTTTTAGGGCTGTGCTTCCTTCATTATCTTCTCACCTTTGGGCAAGCTAACAATCTTCCACTGGAAAGCATTTCTAACAAACAAAACATTGACTTTGCTCCACGGCTTCCTTCCTGTGGAAAAGCAGTAACTAACATTCTAAGTTGGCATGAGTTGAAAGACAGGGAGAAATGGAGAGAGAGTTCTGCCTACAAAACCTTGTTTAGTATTAGTTAAATGTTAAATGAACACTTTGTTCCAGTTGCTAAGCAACAGATTGGAGGCAGTCTGGGGACTGAGAGAGAAAAGTGGTCATTGAATACTTGAATATTATTGTGCAATTATTCTCAGGAAGGAAGCTTTCTAAAATGGCAAGAACAGTGCTACCTTATGACTCCAAAGGCTTTCCCACATACGCCGAATAGGGAGTGGGTGGTCAACAACCAGAAGATAAATACAAACATACATTTAATCATGGTCTTGAGATGAATCAATCAAGCCTACCCACCATTTTTACACTGCCTCATTATTTGCAGGCTCACGAGTTTGAAAGTCCTGGTATCAAAAGCATAGGAAACATGTCCATGTCATTATCCAAATGCACCTTTAAAAGTGGTGATGCTCGTATGCTGAAAATGAGTTTAAAAGCAACAGAGCAAAAAAAGACGTCTTCCCCATCATGGTGAGATACAGCTAAACACATAGGAAATAAGCTAATGGGGACAAATCAACTCCTCTCCAGCCGAGAACATTAAGTTCAATACAATGCAGCATTGCCAATGACCAATGATTAATGGTTGATACACAATAGAGTGGCAAAGCACTGATAGGTCCAACAGATTACATTACTGACCATAATGCTAGGGTCAAGCCTGCATATGGCACTTAATGCATCATTAGGAACTGAAGCTTTTAAAATGTAATTGTTGGTTGATGTGGGAAGAGTTGAGACTAGAAAAATGGGAGACTTTGGAAACCTCACTGGCAGTGCAGCTTTCTACATTTCACTATCTGGAGTATGGTAGTTGGACTCATAGCCAACTCATCACATTACACAATTATCATTTGGTGAGACACTTGAGAGCAATCTGGCCCAAGATTCAAAATACGCTTCCCTAAACTGCAAATTCCAGGATGCCATAGTTTTCAGTTGTGGCAGTAAAAGTGGTATCAAAATGTTGTAACTGCACCACGAAAAAGAGACCAGTCAAAGAAGGAAGCATTGAGTCTTTCAAGCACTTTGTTAACGATGAAAATTCTCTCCCCTGCAGCTCTGAATAAATAAAGTGGGGTGGAAGATGGTGTTTGCAGCAAGGCAATATGGCCTCTGGTATTGCTGGATTCTTTTTTTATTCACTTTATCCCACATTAAACACACATTAAATCGAAATGAACCAAAAGCCTATGCCTGCTGTTGTTATTTCATCAAATTAATCTCTTTCTACCCTGAAAAAACATTATGTCACAATGCAATATAACTTTGGGGATATTTTGGTGGGATGGGGAAATAGGATGACAAAAGGAGCCTTGACACAGTTTAGGAGGTTATGAGTATCCCTTATCTGAGATACTTAGGAGCAAAATGATCTATATTTTGGACTTTTTTTGAATTCTAGAATTCCTGCTTACACATAATGAGATATATTGGAGATGGAACCCAAATCTACATGCAAAATTCCTTTATGTTTCATATACACCATGAAGGCAATTTTATACACTATATTTTAATAATGTGCATGAAACAAAGTTTATGCAGATTGAACCATCAGGAAGCAGAAAGTATCTGTCGTCCACATGGGCAGTTTTGGAATAGCTGGGATTTTGATTTCAAATAAGGAACTAATAATACTTTTGTTAAGAATTTCACCTGAAAAAATCACAACATCCCCAAATTACTAATTCCCTTCATATTCGTCACCAAAGATCAGGGTGGAGAATTTGAAGAGAAGCATTTTGCCATACATTCCTAACAATGAAGCAGACTGTTTACATGAAACAACACTTGATTTGAATAGGAAGCTCGTACCCACTTCTGCAAGCTGGAGACAAACAAACCTATATGCAGTGGTGAAGCGCACCATCATTCCATCAATGGCATCCATTGTTAACATTTTAAGAGCTTGAATGTTCATTCTCCATGGAGAAATATGGGGGGCACGGGTCTGCTCAACATCAAGTATTGTGTACAAGTATGGCCTTCACTTACCTAGAAGAAAAGAAACAAAAACAAACAAGAAAACATTAGAGAACAAAGGAGCTGAATATGAATACAGTAATGTGTATGTTATTGTCCAAATCTCTTCCTTTTTTAAAGCTGTAAGACTTCAATTATCTGCCCCATTCTTTCTATTATACAAATGTACATGAGAAAACCAGACTTGCTATTTGCAGCATTATCACCTCTTGGAACTACTGCAAAGAAGGCAGAAGCCAATTGTTCCATCGCTGTTACCATTTCACAGTTTGGAGGTGCACTTAGAAACATTTATTCTCCAGGATACCAATAGTTATGGTATTTTGCCTTTATCAACTTAGGTTGATATGTCATGTGTTTTTCCTAGACAAGTCTAATCTAATCAATGTTACACTTTTCTCTTATTCGTTACTTTTTGGAGTACACCTCTTACATTCTGAGAAATGAAGTCCAAGGGCTTCATCAGACTAGTGTTTTAAAGTGGGCACTCCCATATTCTTAGCTTCTTCTGCCTCCTGCAGAATTCTGGGAGATGTAGTCTGAGAAGGCAAGTCACTCTCTAGCTGAGATTTCCAAAAGGCCCTGCCATAAACTACATTTCCTAGAATACTGAAGGAGGCAGAAGACACTAAGCATGCAGGGGTGCCCCGCTTTAAAACACTAGTCTGATGGAGCTCCAAATGAAGCAAGCTTTTTAAGGTCTGCTTCAAACTTCTTATACATTCATAAAGGGTAAAATAAATGGAAGAATTATAATCAGGGAGTTATTACATAGGAACTTTCTCTTGTAGATGTTTCCCAAATGTGGGAACAGAGGGGGACAGGGCAGGGATGCAAAATCAGCATGGTTATAATATTATTCTGGTTGGATTTAGATCCCACATCGTGGCCTAGATCTTGTCATTATTCATGACCGGAGTAGACCTATTGGAGCCATTTTTCATTAATGTTGACTCCCCATTCAAAAGTTGATTGAATGGATTTTCTCTAGTTGGAACCAACTACAGGATGCCAGCCTCTATGCAGTACTCCATTTAAAGAGGGTCTTGTCTAGGATCACCATTGTAAGGACTCATAGGTCTTTGGTTGATGAGCTTGGAAAAATTACTTTTTGGAACCTTCCAGAATCCCCTCCCCTGACTAGCAAGAATTGCAAAAGTCAAAGGATTCAAAATTCTCCAGTAAGTTGTTGACACTTAAGCAGAGGAGTTTTATGTTTTAGTTACTCATCAGGACACATTCCACAACTGAAAAATGCAGGGCATTCTCAGAATCGCCAGTCAGTCACCATTGTTCCAGGGTTGCCTCTTTCTTTTAGCTAATCTTGCAATCTCTCCTTTCTGATTTTTTAAAATCATTTGAAACAGGATGCAAAACTGAAGAAAGATCTCTTTTATGATGGCAGAGTTTGTATGAGCGGCATTGCCTTTCAAGGAGTGATCAGCTCTGAATTGAGAACTCCTTGCAGTTCTTTCATCCAGGACTGAAGTACTGTATAACACAGTGTATTACACTCCTTTCACTAGCAAAATACACTATTCTGCAGAAATAATATTCAACATAGTTATTTTTCCTTGCTCTACTGGACTTTAATCATGACTTCTCTTCCATTACAGTTCTTTGAAAGACGTATCCTTATACTTCTATACTCTTCCTACCTAAACTGCATTCAGATTAGGTCATGGTCAGGCCAGGCAGGATTCTCTTGTAAAATATGCAGAATGGCCAAAAGTGTTTTTTTTAATCTACTCTTTACTAGCTGTTAGGTGTATGGTGATGTCACTTTTAAATAGACAGACATTTTTACAGAAGCAGTGGTAAACATATGACCTCATCATATGAAGCTAAAATCAGCAGATTTCAGCTTTTGGCGATCCAAATGAACCAACAAAAACAGTCAAGGACCATAGGAAAACACTTCTCAACATTTAAATGTGATGTTTAGAGTGTTAAGACAAATATGATGACCAATCTCCACACTGTGGGCCATGATAAGTACACTTGCAATAACTAACTTATTACCTAACTACCCAACACTACTTACACCATTGTTAATTTAATAAAGTTGTGTCTCTTATGGACGCTACCTCCTGTGCCATTAAATCTCATTATTTCTTTGATCTGGTTTCAGTAAAATATTGATTTGATACGAGACCCATCACATATAGGCAATTACATTCAATGTTTAGGGTTTATTCTAAATTGTATTATTTTAAAAAACAATCAGTAATTTTGAAATATTACTATGGGGCTTAATCCATTGCCAAAGGAGAACATTCCCACATGTGCAATGGGATACACTGCACACCTAAATCTGTTCCAGAGGATCTCCCAGACTCCTGAATAAGGTTTGGGGTGTACACAGGAAGCTGTAGGACAAAGGAAAATCAATTTCATTTGTTCTGACAATAAATGCAAAGAAATGACTACAGATTTTGACCTCCTTTGAGAGTAGATCAGGTAAACAAGTAAATAAGCAATAAACAAGCAATGTCCTCTTGCTTAATTTGTAATGTGAAGCTTCTTGATTTGCTGGAATTAACTTAGGAGCATATACACACTAGGGGTATACATTTCAGGAAAACCTCATTCCGTTTTCAGTGCCTGGTTTTTGGTTGATCCCATTCCACCTTTTTGGGAGTTGCACGGATTTGGGAAGACAAAATGCCATTTTTCGATCTGGCAGCCTGAAGATCTGTTTTTGATCTGGGAAGACCCAGCCCACTGGTGGCAATAAATGAACTTTCCAGATTTCCCTTTCAGTCATTTTAGGCCTATTGGAACAAAAATGGCCACACACATTTACCACTGTAAGTCCACCAAGTTTCAGAATGTGTGGATCATCCAATGATGTTTAGGAAATTCTGAAACTGATTGGGATTCAGAACCTCTCCCTCTGGCTTTTCTTTCCCTGAAAGCCTTGCCACTTGACCCAGCAGCACCCACACTGTGGCTACACCTCCTGCTCCTTCTTATTTTTATTCTTATTATATGAAGGTTAGAGCAGATATCTTTAACACTACAGTTTTACCAGCAATGTTAAACACATCTGAAACATGGGCAACAACCAGGTTAAAGGAGGAAAAACTGGCAATGACCCAGAAAGCAATGGAATGAAAGGATGTGTGACATGAAAATAAGAGATAAAGTCAGCAATAAAGAGTTGCATCAAAGAACCTGGGTATAGGATATGGTCAATAACATCTATGAGGCAAAAACATTTTCAGGGCATATAGCACAAGCAAAAGACAACTGATCACAGGTCAACTAACTAACTGGATACCAAGAGACCACAAGTGGCCCTTGGGCAGACCTGATACTTAATGGGATGAACCAATGATTAAGTTATTTGGCCAGGAATGGAAATGAAAATCACAGGATAGTATATACTGGCACGTGGTAGATTTGTATGAAGGAGTGCAAAGGAGTGGATTGACAACAATTTGAATAGGATAGTATAGGAAATATATATATATGTGTGTGCGTGTATAGATATGGTGGGGAATATACTCAGGCTTCTTGTGTGAGAGAAGGAGCGTGCACACACAGAAACCACAAGAAAAATATGAGAGAGAGTCAAAGAGGTGAACAACAAACAACTTACAGGGATCTTTTTATTATTTTTAAATTTCAATAAAGAATTGTTTTTGGGGATGAAGGCTGCTAGACTGATGCTGAACTACACAAGACAGAGGGTACACACAAACGCACACACATGCACAAGCCAGGTGAACTGGGAAAAGAGTACACACAAGCCTGAAAGTAGGGAGGGGGAAAAAATGAATCAGTCAAAAATGGGGGGGGGGGGGGGAGGTGCAGGAAAGAGTACATAATATGTTTGTGTACAGATTCATTATGAATGTTTGCCTTTGGCTTGTTCAGTTGGTTTGGTTGGTTCAGAAGCCCATAACGGCATGGGCTCAAACCACTTTTTATTTTACTGGCCACAGCAGAACAGTGGCTGTTGAAAACAAGAGAGAAGAGAGAGCTTTTAAAAGGAAGCCTAGGGTAGGATTTGAGGACCCCTTCTAGGTCAGGGGTCCTCAAACTTTTTAAACAGAGGGCCAGGTTACAGTCCCTCAAACAGTTGAAGGGCCAGATTACAATTTGAAAAAAAACATGAATGAATTCCTATACACACTGCACATATCTTATTTGTAGTGCAAAAAACACATAAAAACAATACAATAATTAAAATGAAGAACAATTTTAACAAATACAAACATTACTATTTCAATGGGAAGTGTGGGCCTGCTTTTGGCTGATGAGATAGGATTGTTGTTATTGTTGCTGTGTGCTTTCAAGTCATTTCAGACTTAGGTTGCCCTGGCCCCAACAGAACAGGTAAATGACCTTTGAGGGCCGTATCCGGCCCCCGGGCCTTAGTTTGAGGACCCCTAAATCAATCCCTCTTCCTTACCTGGGAAGTGGGAAGCCTCCTTAAAATGCCTTGGAAAACTGCCTGATGCAAGCCTGTAGTTCCTTTCTTCTCTAGAATAGAAACAGCTTTAACGAAGCATTAAACCCAGTGTCCTCTACAAATAAAAGGGAAAGGCTCACAGAAAGAGTGGTATCTTAACTTTGATGCTGTTAATCCACATCTTAATGAAAGATATAAGGACAAATGATTCCTAAAAATGATGGGAAGTGGAGCCTATGGGAAGTCCCCCCCCCCCCCCCCGCCCCATTGCTACCAATGGGCTGGATAGAAAATGAATCTTTTGGCTTTCCAGATTGAAAATGGTTTTCTATCCTCCCGAATTTGGGCAGCTCCCAAAAAAAGGATCAGGCCCCCCACCGAAACCCGAGACACTGAAACAGGTCACAGTTTACCCAGATTACACAAGCCTAGTGCAGAAGCAAAAGATAGACAGGGCTGTGGAGGAATTGAATTCTCCCATGGGGACTCAAGAGTCATGCTATCCCCTCCCTTCACTAAACCACCCCAATATTTAAACAAACACCTCCCAAAATGCCCTTTCATAGCCCCCAACATGCACACCCCCTCACTTTCCTAGCAATATCTTTTTTAAAAGATGGACTGAAAGTTAGTAAACCAAAAAAAAATAATTAATGAAATTGCCAAAGGAAAAGAATTGAAGCAAAAAGCAATCCAAAGTAGCGACGGCATTGAAAGATACAATGAATGGAGCTAACTAGCTGACCCTGGGATTTATAACCTAGATTGCCTAAAAGACATGTGAGTGGCTTTCTTCTTCTGATTGGCTCAGGCAGCATGGAGCTGTGCATGGCTGCAGCTCCATGTGTAGTGAAAAGAAACTGAAAGCAGATGTCTTCAGCTGCTACATGTTTAGTTGTGACCAAAAAAAAAAAAAAAAATGGCTGTGCTGCCCATGCTATTATGGGCAATTGGGTGCCCGAAAATGCTGGATCATCCAGAGCCCATTTTGAAAAATGGAATGGTGTGCAGCCCTAATACAAATATGCTAGGTAAGCAAGGACAAAAAGTTACATTTGTGCAATGCGTGTATTTTGAGGCAGAAGCAGAGTTGCACAAATAACATATTCATCTGTGTCTTGCCTTTGTAAGTTGTAATTCTTGTATTTTGGTTGTGCCACCTATACTTTTCATTATATTTATGCATCCTATACTTTCAATATTTATGCATTAAGTTTTTGCATTGTATACTTTGTACTGTGGTCCTACATCCTGTATTGGGCATTGCATAATGGTACCCAGTGGTTGACATTTGCTGGAAAATATTGCTATTGCTATTCTGCAGATGAGTTGCATATTCAGGCCATGCCCTATGCCCTCATACAGGTATATTTTGCTATGGAAAGTTGAATTGAGGTTGGTACAGGGTTACATTGGTTAGTGGGATTTGTTTCCTGACAGTGATTTTTAGACTTGTGAGTTCCATTAGATTACAACTTAGCAAATAGTTGATTGAATAAGTGAGAAATGACACAAAAAGTTTCAGAGGCAATGCTCCTATAGAGGAGTTCTGTCAGCTAACCATTCCCACACTCAAATTTGACCCTCTCCATTTCTTTCCTCCGTATCAACTAAACATCCAGAATTCTCGACTTCTTTTTACTCCGCTCCCCTAAAAAAATCCATCTAATTTTTTTATAATTCTGCAAACATTGATGTTTCCCTGAACCTGCTGATAACTCCCATTTGGATGTATCACTTTAGCACACTTGGAGACTGGGTTTTGTTATTAAATATATCTGATGCTTGCTGCAGCATTTGTGGATATTTCCAGAGTCAAAGATGTAAGACACTTGTTAAAAGAAAAGAAATCATTCAGGAAAAGGGGCTGAAGTCTTCCAGTGCTACAGCACAACATACCTTTCACAGAACCATGTGCTGTCCATGGTACTGATTTGGGCTAGATCTACACTGCCATACAATGCAGCTTGAACTGCATTATATGATCATTATAGAACCATATAATGCAGTTTAAACTGCACTTAAGTGCATTATTATATGGGGCTACACTGACCATATAATGCAGTTCAAACTGTATTACATGGCAGTGTAGATCCAGCCTTTGTTGATCTTTCAGGGTCATTTCCATCAGAAAAGTGGCAAGCCAGAGCAGCAGAGTCACATTATTAAAAATGGACTGGCTAACTTAAGTTAAAACATTTTGAAACATTAAATTTGTAGTCTGCATGATCTTCTAATATCCTATATATACTTATTGATGTAAAGAGATTAAAATCCACATTGCAAGTTATGAATATAGAAAAGGTCTAAGCAAGTTGTCTTATTAACAATATATATGTGGAGCCCCCGGTGGCACAGTGGGTTAAACCCCTGTGCCGACAGGACTGAAGGCCGACAGGTCACAGGTTCGAATCTGGGGAGAGACGGATGAGCTCCCTCTATCAGCTCCAGCTCCTCATGTGGGGACATGAGAGAAGCCTCCCACAAGGATGATAAAACATCAAATCATCTGGGCATCCCCTGGGCAACGCCCTTGCAGACGGCCAATTCTCTCACAACAGGAGCGGTCACTCCTGACACGACAAAAAACAAACAAAAAACCCCAATATATAAAAATATATATGGGGTATGAATAAAAAATTAAGGAAATAGAATGGACTGAAGGACTCAATAAAGATTTCCTGGTTTTAGTGATGTTGGATTCCATTTCCAGCTGCCTTAACTCCTAATTCTGGGAGAAATGTAAGAGTACAGTTAAAATATACAGCTAACAATAATTAAAAAAAACACTAAAATGCATGTGCATGTGTGTGCATTTGAGCTTTTTAAAAACTTTTCTTTGTTTTATCTATTTGACTAATCGCATCTCCTCTTATAAATCACTGACACTGCTGTCAGCGGAGGGGTCCCTGCTCTTGATCCCCCCCCCCCATCTCAAGTACAGCTGGTCACCCCAACCTCTGGAACTCCTTTCCTAAAGAAATAAAGCCGGCACCCTCCCTTCTCTCCTTCAGAAAACAGCTGAAATCTTACCTTTGCTCATTAGCATATGAAGAGGAGGAAGATTAGATGATGAGAGACTGCTACTGGACCTTTGCCTTAAAACTGTTGGTTTTTTTTTTGAGATGTTACCTTTTTAAAAAACTGGTTGATTCCATGTTATAAGTCATTTTCATATGTGGTGTTATTTTAGATTATTATTTTGAATTTGTTGTTGTGCTGAGGCATTACATGTCTGCCTTTTCTGTTGTTGGAATCTGCCCTGAGTCACTTTGGGCAGAATACAAATAAAGTTTTATTATTATTTAGTATGACTTCATCATAACTGATATTATAAGACAGTTTGATTCCATGACTGAGAGAAAAGTTGGATATGAATTGGATTGTAGGGTTTGGATTGGAATCAGATTTTAATGCTGTCTCAGAAATAATTAAACAAAGAATGTTTGCTAATAATGTCTAAAAATGTTTGTGCTATGGGACATGCCCTTCAGCCTTGCCACTTCCATTCCTGGTTTACTTTTCTTCACAGCTAAGACCAGGAAAGAAAATGTAACACCATTCTAGTGGATGTAGTAACAAGCTGCATATATCCAGGAATCTTGATCTCATTGGTGTCTGTATAGCCACATTCAGCTGAACATGGTTTCAGCCCCTTTGGGAGGCTTTCCCTGGCAAACACAAGGCAGTCAGAAGTTTATGGGGGGGGGGGGGGTGAACCTGCAGTCTGCATTCCTATTTGCCTCTATATGCTTATAAGTAGTAAATTCTGAATAGGGCCATTCTCATCACAAAATCTTAATACATGTCCCATACATCAATGAAATCCAGCACCATGACAGAACAGTTTCAGGCAGCACATACCTGGGAGGGTTTCTTTAGAGAAAATGAAAGATATTAGAATTTCCCCCATGCAGGGTCATTTAATCAACTTCAATTCATTTTCTTTGATTTATCATGAGACTTCAACCCCCTAAAACCAAACAATTGTATGCAATGTGTAAGAAATCCTCTGTCAGATTTGAAGGGAAGTGAAAAATATATCAGTTTCTTGACTCCTCTACTTATTTGATGCAAACAAATTTTCCTGCTACAGAAGGCTGAGCTTTTCCTCCTTTGTGTCCTATTTTTATGTTGGGGGGAGGGGGACATTTAATACAACATAATTCTACTCAGAGAAATGAAGAGAGAAGAAACAAGCAACACCTTGTGATAATGAATTCCAAAGTTAATTACATTTGTGTGAAGAAGGTACTTCCTTTTGGATTTCTGAGCTTACTGCCAATCAATATAACCGTATGACCTTGAACACACACATTGTATGTGTACATTTGAGTATAGCAAGATAAATGAGGAAAGCAGAGGTGGGGGGAATACACTCTGTTTACTTTCTTCCTGTCATTCACAATTTTATCTGAAATAAGAATTGCTTTGCTGGATGAAACAAATGTCTGCCTAGACTTTAGGGGGCAAATTCAGTGACTCTTGAAATCCATGCCCTCCATCCACACCCAAACAACTTGAAGTGGCAATCTTGTGATAAGTCCACCTTTGTTCTCCAAAACATACATGCACACAACTTCATCACACCAGTTTGAGTTGTCAGACCAATTGTATTGTTAAGCAATAGGAAGCATAATGGATGTGAAATGAACAGTTTCCACTGCATACCATTATTGTGAATGCTGCTACTTTGTTTATTCTAGATTCCATGACAGGTCTTCTGTACAGCTTTGCAGTCACCTCCTTATTTTCTTGTGCCATCAGCATTGAGAGACCAAAGCAGTCCAAGAACTGACTGCATTTTTCTTGGGGATAAGAAAGGGACAAGAAAAGGATCATGCCCACTTTCTACATATGACTGCAGCAATTCCAGAACTGCTACAGAAGGAAACTACCCCACTAGAAATAGTGCTGCAGCTATAGTGATATTGAAACCATTTATTAGTTTTGTGATTAATGGAAAAATTCAGTCCAAGAATGAGTTAGATACAATGCACCAATGGGTAAGTAATGATGTTGTGCAGCAATCACCAACCAAATATGTTTTTATGGTGCCATAAAAATCAAGTTTAGTTCTGAAGACATATCATGCATCCTTGAGTTTTCTAGAAGCAAACTCCTGAATTTTCAATGATTATATATTTTTGGAAAGAGAGCTTTGGGTGACCTTAAATTTGGATGGGGCCACAGGTAGTCACTGGGCTGTCAGCAGCCAATTTCTTGTCTAGTTATGGAACCAAAGAAATATGGGTTTGGAATGGATTTCAAATATCTTCTAGGCTGGAGTGACCACCAGAAGCTTGTTGCCTTCTAGTTGTTGTTGGGCTGCAACACCATTGGAAAAGGAGCATCAGAGTCTTCATGCAAGTTTTCTGCCTTTTTATATATACAAAAATCCTGCAAATACTTTATCCTTTCTTTAAAAAAGCAAAACCTCACAAAACCTAATTATATTCTTTCAAGGTTATTATAATGTTGGACATGATTGTTTGTCAGAGGGCTTTCTCCTACCCATTCTTAAACTTAAGATCTCTTTTAAAAGCCTATTATGTGTGCTCCTGCCAAGAGAACGGATGTGAGTGTTGGCCAGAAGCAAAGAGGAATTCTTGATTATGGCACCCTGACTATTGGAAAGCATCCTCTAAGTGGTTCATCTGATTTTTTTTTAAATGACATTTTCACCATTAAATGTTTTATTTTAACCAAAGAAGATAGAATCGATCAAGACAGAACTGGCAGCTTTGAAAGCATCCATTTCACATTATTCTAATAGTGTATAAAAACAAATAATTGTCGAGCCAGTAATTATCTTTAGACATACAAAAGATTGGAGCAGGGATAACCATGAGGTCAGTTTGGGTTAGTTGCATCTGTTGTATGATAAAGAAATGTGTTGCCTTGAGGGTGAACAGTTAGTCCTCCTCAAAAGCACTTATCTCTATTAGATTCATTTAAGAAAACTGAAGGTTTTTTTAAGAAACAGGAGTTATATAGATATATTGGGATCTGTAGAAAAAGGAATTATTCATTGGCTGTGTTGGATTCTCCAAGCAAGGCGGGGGGGGGGGGGGGGGAGGCTGTTGCTTTTTCTCCTGTCTCCTGGGAGCTACTGTACAATCCCCCACACTGACTACTGTAATGAGCTCCAGGGGGACCTTCACTCTTGCCTTTGAAGTATCATGTTTCTGTGAATACACTTTGAAATCCCTTTCATATATTGTTTGCTTGCTCTTTCCTTGCCTCCCTGCCCATTCAGGAGGCTGACACTGTTAGCGAGACCATTACAACAGCTTGGGAACAAGTCAGTTAGAAAACAAAACAAAAGCAAAACAACCACACAACACAACCACCACTATCTATATGTGATTACTGACTGGTAGCAATGGAGTGCTCCACTAAAGGATTTGAAACAAGGCTGAGTAGAGATAGGGAGAGATGCATAATCAAAGACACAAGCAGTAAATCCTGTTGGAAAACCATGTAGGGGATTCTAGCCTGAGCAGATTGATTGTCTAGTGAACAAATCATAACAGATGGAGGTTAGGATTTTTTTAAAGCATTGTATAATTCAGTGGCCATTACTGGTATTGCTATTAAATATTTATAATGTGGTTGTAGGGCCTTCAGTGAACTAGCTCGAACATCTACTTGACTAGGGTGTTCAGGTACATAACAAGTGATAACCATTCCCCTGAAGGACTCATCAAATAAATGAACATGTTCAGTGGAGAGTAATGAAAGTAGAAGACAGAAGAGGTCTTTTCTAAGGTCACTGATTATTAATCACTATTGATTTTTATAAAGTGTTTGAAGTGTTTTACTCATTCATTTGATAAGATGAGAATCAAGAGTGTGAGAAGCAGTAAAATGCCTAAAGCATTTTCTAGTCTGCAAGAAACAAAAAAAAATAATCTGAGTATATAGAATGGGAATATACATATATAGAGAGAGAGAGACAGACACACATACAGAGAGAGAGAGAGAGAGAGAAACTTCAGAGGATTTTGTGGATTTCAAAGATTAACACATCATTTGTGCCATGAGTTTTTGTCATCAACTTCTACAGACGGATCTAATAAGAGATCCTTGCCAATGGGGAAAAGTGTTTTTAAGGTGCTATGGAACTCACTATTGTTCTATAGCATTAAGATAATAGACACCAAAGAATCAGGATGGAAACAGGGTTTGGTGTAGACTAGGCTTAGTGTTATAACAAAAGTCTCTACTGCACCAGACCAAGCAATCTATGACACTGGTTGGCTAGTCATTAAATATGAATAAAGTTATACATATATTGTAGAATGTGTGAATATTACTACAACTCTCAGCATCCTCCAGATAACATGAAAAAGCCAAGGTAAACACTGCTGTCTGCCAGAAGCTATATCATTTTTCTGTTTAAAGAGCTTTCCGTCTTTTTATCACTCATTGTAGTCCTATTTCAGTCTGACCACAATGGGCCAGTAATTTGTGTTGCAAAACAATTATCTGTTAATACAATGATCTAATCTTTTGCAATCTAAATGGCAGGCAAGGTGAACTATGTACATCCATATATTTCATTTACATAACAGAAACCCTGAAATGTACCTTTCATAAACACAAACCAGGAATTACAGTTCTGATTGCTTTTTCTTCCCTTTAATGGAAGACATTGGTCTCCTCAGAATGTACTATAGAAAGGTATGCTGGTAAAGTAAATTCCCAATAAATAAAGTAGATATACTCCCAGTGGGGTTTCTAGACAAAAAAAGGAACAGATATTTGGCCAAGTGATAACAAATTTGAAACAAAATGGAATGGAATTGTTAAGAGATCTCCTAAACCCAGATGGGACAATTAAGGATTGGGAGACGATAAAGGACAAATGTGGTCTATATAACTGACTCCTTTGGAATAGACTGAAACAAAGGATCATGAAGTGGAGGAAAAGGGAAGGCCCAGAAACAGAGTTTGATCAAATTTTAAAGTGGAAATCAGAAAAAGAGAAAGGCCTGATGGGATTCATATACAAGAAATTAGTTGGAAATCAATATAATTGGAAACAAACATTGGTAGAGATAAAGAGGACCTAAATAACAATGACTCAGACAGTGAACACTGGATAAATTCAATCAAAAATATCAAGTCCATAAGGATTAGAGAAACACAAAGGAAAATACTGACTAAATGGTACAGAACCCCAATTAAACTAGTGCACATAACTAAATCAGCCACAAAATTGTGTTGGCACAGATGTAGAAAAGTTGGCTCCTATTTACATATGTGGTGGGAATGCGACAGAGTACAAGAGTTTTATAATAAGGTAAAGAAGGAAATGGAAGAATTAATAGGACATAAATTGGTTTTGAATAAAAAAAGAATTTTTCACCCAGAAATTAGACAAAAACAAAAACATCAAAGTTTGGGAGGAAATTATAAAATACATGATAGTTGCCGCTCAAGCAACTGTGGCCTTGGGGTTGAAAGGCCATAGAAAGTGGGAAGTTAAAAAATAGTATGGTTACCTAGCAGACTATATGTTCCAGGACTACATCTTTGAAAGAAGAGCTACATATACATCATGCTGAATCAAGAAGAATTGGGTTCAGAAATGGGGAAGATTGATAGATACAGATGGAGGAAAGGAAAGCTATAAAGAACTGAACAATTCTCTTTTCACGATTGTTCAACTAAAATAATATTTTAATGAAGACAAGTACTGTTCCCAGAGGGTGGGGGAGAAGGGTATAAAATCGATAGACACAAGTGGGAGATAAAGGTGGAATAGGTAAGGATAAGAACACTAGGAATATAATATTTGATATGTATTCTGAAATGGTGATGGATTGTGATATTATTCTACCTGTGTCAGCAGTAAAAACATATGTTAAAAAAATAATGTATTATAGACATGGTGTGCTCTTAAACCAGATTTGGTGAGTGATTAAACTAGATTACAGAAGAGAAATGGACAATAAAACATTAGGTAGGGAGAAGAGTAAAATCACCCTTTATTAAAACCAGTAAGATATGTTGAAGTGCATTCCAAATGACTATGAATATATTCGTTTTTATTTTGTTTAACAACCTCTTTAAATTACTTCCTTAATTCTGTAAGAAAGCAATCTGATTTTTCAGTAGCTCCTATGGAAATGGATGACTATAATGCTCCATAATGATTTCAGCATTTGCCAGGTTATAAATAATAATAGGTATTTAAATTCAAATTTTTATTGCCCCTTTCTTGGCACCCTTTCAGGCTATGACATACTGAACATTTAGCAGAGTAGAATGTCCGATTTGCTGAAGTGTGAAGGTCCTGCTTTCTGATCAGATTGCTGGCTCCCAGTTTTGGTGTATTTGGGGACACCTGAAGGAACATCAATGCTCTCTCCATTACAAAAATGCTGCTACAATTTCCATATACTTCTCTAAAAACCAACAGTACAACAAGCAATTTTAGACATTGAACTTAATCTTAGGTGGGGAAAAGTATTCAAGACAGCCATGTTGCCTGGCTTCAGTTTTAAAGCAGACATCAAACATTTCATCACATGTTCCCTCTTCTCACCTTGTGTTTCTCAGTCATTTCTACACTCACAATATGTTGATGTGAAAGAAAAAAGAAATAAAATATTCCCAAGTTTTAATAAAAATAAAATATTATCTGAATACAGTATGTCTTTTCTTGTTTGGTATTTTAAACCCACTCAAATCAGCACAATCATCATGGCAGGAATACAATGCATCGACTGTCATGCTAACAAATTTACCCTGGGGAAAAATTACACATTGCTATAGAAACAATCATAATAATAACCATGTACATGCCCAGTTTTTGCCCCCTGACAATAACATGTTTTCAAAATGGGGACAGGGAAGAAAGAAGACTGCAATGAATAGAGTTGGCTCCAGTATAAATGTGCTCAGGTTGAATGAATTTTAATGGTTCAGGGCCCATTCTTCAAAAGCAGAGAAGACCACAAGATGCACTAGACCTGGAATTGTTATTTTTTAAAATATTTAAAAACACAAATGATCTGCAAGTGATAAGAAATCC
The DNA here is from genome assembly GCF_037176765.1 of Anolis sagrei. NCBI lineage: Eukaryota > Metazoa > Chordata > Lepidosauria > Squamata > Anolidae > Anolis > Anolis sagrei. Next base: position 38,177,731 of record NC_090023.1, on the reverse strand, counting down.
AATTCTGTTTTTATTTTCTGGGGGTGGGGTTGGTACACTGCTATCTCTTTTGATCAAATGTTTTATGTCTGATATAAAAGGCTGCATTTTGTATTTAATATTAGTCGTTAAGTCATAATTTGTTTTTATATGTTGGATTGCCATATTTCATTGCTATGGATATATTGTTGTTTTGATCAAGCATTGGATGTTTGCCTTTTCTGTTTTGAAACCACCTTGAGTCCTTCCGGGGAGATAGGGTAGAATATAAATAAAGTTGAATTTTTTATTATTATTATTATTATTATTATTATTATTATTATTACTCCTGAAGGCCTTCAAAAGTGAGTGAAATCAGCATTAGTGTATTGCAGAGTCTGGGAAGTGGGGCACACAGTATGCAGGTCATACTTTCATACCAGGGCCATTTCTACTTTTCCTGTCATATTTCTTAGTAATAATTTGAGACTTGGTGGAATACTGAATTTTTCCTGCACTTTAGCTCCAAGCTTCAGATCTAGCTGCATCCTTGAATAAAGGGTCTCTAACCCCGAGGATATGATACATTCAATTACAAGCATTTCTAGATCACTGAATTGTTTATACCCACATACAAAACACCAGAGAGCATGAAGCAAAGTCTTCCTCTTGAAATAATTCTATCAGGGTTTGTAGTGCTTATAAGGATCACAACTCAATACTTTGTTGAACCTCACTGTGTGTATGAGTCAAGACTGTACAAATCCCAAAGTATGCTTTACTATGGGGCTAATTTGTATACTTGCACATACAAGTTAGCCTCATACTTATCATGCCTCATAGGCCTGCATTATCAGTGTTCCCAGAATCACAGAAGGTATATAACCATCTAGATAATGTGGAGCAAGACCAACCTTGACCTGTGTTAACCAAAGCCGTGGGATACTCCAAATTCAGGGTCAGAATACAGAGTGACACACAATTGTAGGCCCATGTAAATATTTGGGCTGATTCCAAGATGGAATTGGCTGAAACGTTTATACTGCCAACCCATGTTTTTGGGCTTGGGCAACCTGGGGATATCAGATAGCACTTATTGCCCCCTCCTGTTCTCTGTGTCATAACATGGGTCCTGCTGATCAGCCATCATCTGCAATAACATTGGATGGAATGGTGGAGTGAATAGGAAAAGGATAGGAGGGGTGATTCCTTCTTCCTCTCTTCCTTCTTGCCTGTCACCACAGTCAATGTCATTGCAGGCAATAGGCAGCTGGATGGGACAGAGAACAACCCATCCAGGAGCCCAATTCCTTAATTCCACCCTGAACTATAGTCAAAAGTGCTTGAAAAGATGTGGTGATATGGGCCATATGTCTATCCGGGAATGTTCAGTACTGTAGGTATTTAAGAACTTGGGTTGAATTGCTTTATATTGGTCTATTGATGATCATAAAGTGGTGCTGCTTCATTAGAATCATAGAGTTGGAAGAGACCTCATAGGCCATCCAGTCCAACCCCCTGCCAAGAAGCAGGAATACTGTATTCAAAGCACCCCTGACAGATGGTCATCCAGCCTCTGTTTAAAGCCTCCTAAGAAGGAGCCTCCACCACACCCTGAGGCAGTGAGTTCCACTGCTGAATGGCTCTCACAGTCAGGAAGTTCTTCCTAATGTTCAGATGGAATCTCCTTTCTTGTAGTTTGAAGCCATTGTTCCGTGTCCTAGTCCCAAGGGCAGCAGAAAACAAGCTTGCTCCCTCCTCCCTGTGACTTCCTCTCACATATTTATACATGGCTATCATGTCTCTTCTCAGCCTTCTCTTTTTCAGGCAAAACATGCCTAGCTCTTTAACCCGCTCCTCATAGGGCTTGTTCTCCAGACCTTTTATCATTTTAGTCGCTCTCCTCTGGACACTTTCCAGCTTGTCAATATCTCTTTTCAATTGTGGTGCCCAGAATTGGGCACAATATTCTAGGTGTGGTCTAAACAAGGCAGAATAGAGGGGTAGCATGACTTCTGTGGATCTAGTATGAAGCTAGTGACTCTGGTATATGAATATATATAATCAATGGTATTGCTTGCAAAAGTTTTTAGAACATGTAGGTGGATGTCCAAACAATAGAGAAGCAGTAGATTAATACAATTTATGAACTTCATGACTGTATTAACTATTAAGGAATATAAGACCACGTGATGCAAAACTGCAAATGGTGCTGCTGAATCAGATTCCACAAAAAGGGACTCCCACAGTAACAGACTTTACAATCAGAAAAAAGGTGGAGAATTTAAATAAAGTGGAAAGTATGCATAACATTATTTTCTACCTTACTGTATTTTTTATTTCAAAAAATATGTTATTTTACGGTTTATTATTGTATGTATGTATGTATGTATATGTATATGTATATGTATATGTGTGTGTGTGTGTGTATATATATATATATATATATATATATATATGGAGGCACCAAAATATTTTAAGTTCTTAGGGTCTATTAAAGTCTTAATCTGATCCTGATAAATTTACTCAGCATGTGCAAAGAACCTAGATATTAAATAAACACCATAGGTTTGCAATATGGTTTTCATTTCCTATGTCTATTTTTTCCAAACAAACACACAGAAACACCTTATTTAACTTGTATGTTGACTTCTTCATGATATAGTGAGTTTGTAACTAAGCTGTTTTACTCTAGCAGGGTTTTGAAGTATGAATTATTTACGACTAATGAGGCACTTGCAATTAGTTTCTTTTCGAAATAATGAAGGTATGATTCAGTCATATTACAACTGTAACTTCATGGTGCATAACTTCGCTTCTTTTTCAGTGTAACTTTGACTTTCAGGCTTGCTATTACGGTTAAAGGGGTACGATTTTACAAGTTGCTTCAGGAGGAATGTTGCACAGTTCAAGAACTGGATAACACTGGAAATATTTTAAAAAAAAGACTACATAATTTTTGGGAAAATGGAAAGGGAAACGTTTTAAAGAAATACTTATATTAATTATAGCACACTGCAGTTATAATTAATTATTTGAAAAGCCATTTTTTTCAAATTTTACAATCCCTAGTGATATTCTATTACAATCAGTGTGTTTCACATTTTCGGTAGCGATCATGTTCCAATGCCACATATGTTCTGTTTTGCTGCCTCATGAAATAGAATTTGAATTGACTCTGAGGTCAAAAGTGTCATAGAAGGGTCAAAAGATGCATTTTTGGGGGAGCTGGAGTGAGCAAAAAGTCATGGGTGGCCATCATTCCTAACAAAGGAGAAATCTCAAAGGAGAAATCTCATCCTCATTACCTCTGAGGATGCTTGCCATAGATGCAGGCGAAACGTCAGGAGAAAAATTGCCTCCAGAACATGGCCATATAGCCCGGAAAAACCTACAAGAACCTAGTGATTCCAGCCATGAAAGTCTTCGACAATACAAAGGAGAAATCTAATCAAGTTCATTCCCAAAAGGATTGTTGTTGTTCATTCGTTCAGTCATCTCCGACTCTTCATGACCTCACGGACCAGCCCATGCCAGAGCTCCCTGTCGGCCGTCACCACCCCCAGCTCCTTCAAGGTCAGTCCAGTCACTTCAAGGATGCCATCCATCCATCTTGCCCTTGGTCAGCCCCTCTTCCTTTTTCCTTCCACTTTCCCCAGCATAATTGTCTTCTCTAGGCTTTCCTGTCTCCTCATGATGTGGCCAAAGTACTTCAACTTTATCTCTAGTATCCTTCCCTCCAGTGAGCAGCCGGGCTTTATTTCCTGGAGGGTGGACTGGTTGGATCTTCTCGCAGTCCAAGGCACTCTCAGAACTTTCCTCCAACACCAGGGTTCAAAAGCATCTATCTTCCTTCGCTCAGCCTTCCCTAAGGTCCAGCTCTCACATCCGTAGGTTACTACAGGGAATACCATGGCTTTGACTAGGCGGATCTTTGTTGCCAGCCTGATGTCTGTACTCTTTACTATTTTGTTGAGACTGAACATTGCTCTCCTCCCAAGAAGTAAGCGTCTTCTGATTTCCTGGCCACAGTCTGCATCTGCAGTAATCTTTGCACCTAGAAATACAAAGTCTGTCATGGCCTCCACCATTTCTCCCTCTATTTCCCAGTTGTCAATCATTCTTGTTGCCATAATCTTGGTTTTTTTGATGTTTAGCTGCAACCCGGCTTTTGCGCTTTCTTCTTTCACCTTGATTAGAAGGCTCCTCAGCTCCTCCTCACTTTCGGCCATCAGAGTGGCGTCATCTGCATATCTGAGGTTGTTAATGTTTCTTCCAGCAATTTTCACCCCAGCTTTGCATTCATCACATGATGTGTTCTGCATACAAGTTAAAAAGGTTGGGTGAGAGTATGCAGCCTTGCCGTACGGCTTTCCCAATCTTGAACCAGCCTGTCGCTCCATGATCCATTCTGACTGTTGCTACTTGGTCCTTGTACAGATTCCTCCGGAGAGAGACAAGGTGGCTTGGTATGCCCATCCCACCAAGAACTTGCCACAATTTATTATGATCCACACAGTCAAAGGCTTTAGAATAGTCAATGAAGCAGTAATAGATGTTTTTCTGAAACTCCCTGCCTTTCTCCATTATCCAGCGGATATTGGCAATCTGGTCTCTCGTTCCTCTGCCTTTTCTAAACCCAGCTTGAACATCTGGCAACTCTCACTCCATGTATTGCTGGAGTCTCAAGCTCCAGCACCACAACAAGGCGGTGATCCTTTGCTGGAGCCCAAAAGGATGGCTTTTGTAAAAGCTCCTTGGTATTTCTGCAGTATTTTAGGCATTAAATTACAATGTATACCATAGAGGCCAAGATCCACTGAAATGTATGTGGAACTGAAATATGTATGGCAATATTTGGATTTCTCACAGTATGTAGTTTATTCAGTTTGGCCAAATGTGCAAAGCTAAGCAGGAAACAGAAACCACGTTGCCGAACCTCTTCTCTGGAGATTTCAAGCACAATAATGTCAACTCAAGAGGTTTAGATTAGATTTAAATAATTAAAACAGATTTGTCAGTGCTTCATGGATGAATCAAACCTTGAAACATTTTAAGGTTCATCCTTGCTGCCAATAACTGTCTTTACTAAGCATTAGCGTGGCATAAAACAGTTTAATGGTTTAAGAGAATACAAAAATAAACCTTATGATGTCAAAACTTTTATAATGGAAAATATTATGGATTTTAATCATCTGGTTGCCTCTTGGTACATAATAAAAAGTCAATCTCAACACTGCTGAAATGGTTTTCTTATGGTTTTTACTTGAGGCAGTTTGAATGGTCTGTCTACACTAGCAAAAAGAATTCAAAAGGGAAGTGCCTCAAAAATGGAGAATCTGCCAGATTGTGATTTTTCTGGAGTACAGATCTGTAGCCAGTATGGCCAATATTCCATTGGCATGTGGACTATGGGACTTGTAGTCCAGAAAAACCAGAAAAATATCCTTTCAATTAGAGAACACAGAATTTGAACCGAAGAAGAAGAAGAAGAAGAAGAAGAGGAGGAGGAGGAGGAGGAGGAGGAGGAGGAGGAGGAAGAGGAAGAAGAAGATGAAAACTCTGGCATAAACCAGTACAGGTGGTCCCCGAGGTAATTGGCACACTGGGTGCCATGCCAAAAGATCTCAGCCAGCGTTTGGAAACAATAAACATTGACAAAATTATGATCTGTCAACTGCAAAAGGCCTTAGTTGGATCTGTGCACATCATTCAAAAATATATCACACAGTCCTAAACATTTGGGAAGTGTTAGACTTGTGATTTTGTGATACAAAATCCAGCATATATATCTCATTTGCTGTATCATACTGTGTTTTTGTGTCAGAATAATAATAATAATAATAATAATAATAATAATAATAATAATAATACAGCAGGATTGAAAAGAAACAACTGGAAAAGCTGACATGATATGATGATGTAAAGATCGTTCTGCAAAAATTCTGGTACAAGTCAGTAAAGGTGGTCCCAGTGGTGATGGGCACACTGGGTGCAGTGCCTAAAGACCTTGGCCTGCACTTAAACACAATAGACACTGACAAAATTACCACCTGCCAGCTGCAAAAGGCCCCCTTACTGGGATCTGCATGCATTATTCACTAATCCATCACACAGTCTAGACACTTGGGAAGTGTCCAACGTGTGATCTGATACAACAGCCAGCAGAATGATCTTGTTTGCTGTGGACTCATCTTGTTGTGTTTTCAATAATAATCTTTATTTATATCCCACCCCATCTCCCTGAAAGGACTAGGGGCAGCTTATTACATATATAAATACAATTAATAATATATGCAAAGTAAAAATAAACCAGATAATAACATGACAAATCAATATAAAGACAAAACAAAATATAACAAAATAAACAAATTAAACAATAGACATTTAAAGTTATGGACATCAGTCTCTACCTGTTAATAAATAATAGTGTGTTCTAATCAATGTTACTCTTGTTTCAAGTCATTTCTAAGCGGAAATTACCTCAATATATATATAAAACCATAGCCTTTATCACAACCTGCACGTTCCTAGGATGCACAAGATGTCTTAAAAGTACATAACTATGTCTAAGTCATGTTCATTAATTTCACTGGCACATAAAGCATATGCTTAAATGTCTGCACTGAAAGCAATGGGACCTAAATGTTCATAACTTTGGCTTGATGGTAACTTCATTCATGTATTCATTCATTTGCATTTAAAACATCTATCTTGTCAAATTTTAATACATTCTAGGAAGCTAATAATGAAAAGAAACTAACACACTCAAATATTACATAATAATATTTAAAATCAACTCAATCTGAATAGAATTAAATAGTTGGTGGCTTTTAAAAATACCTCTGGCACATTATCAAAATCTAAGGTGAACTCAGTGTGTATGTGAAATTTGGGTTTTGGTTTCCTAAGTCAGTTGCCAATATGAGAGATAACCAGCCCTAAGTAATTCAATCTCATCTATAGAATATGATGAATTCATTGCCCTCCTCCCCACTCTTTCATCCTATATGCTTTACAAAACTTCATGAAGTTTATTGTATCCCTTTATAGTAGGGCTGGGCAACCATGGAAAAATTTGTTTCTAAACTCGATTCGTTTTTAGGGGGTTTTTGCGTTTCGATTTTTAAAAGAATTCCAAATTTTTTCTTTTAAAAAGTTCGATATTTACGAAATTTCGGAAATTACAAAACAATAACGAAACAATTACGAATGAATTCGTTAATGGCGGACCTGACCGCGCAATACGCTAAAAAAACCTCCAAATGGGACATGGGGAACTTCTGAAGCTTCCCTCTCCCTCTGTTGTTGACTGTTGGTGGGATAATTATATTTTTTTTCACTGATAAAATAAACAACAACTATAAAACTTGCACCAGACATGCGGAAATAATAACGAAACGATTTCGAAACGATTTCAAAACAATTACGAAACAATTACGAAACGAATTGAAAAATTCGTTTCGATTTTTAGTTGCTCCTGAATGGTTCAATATCACTTCGTTATCAAAAAAAATAATGAATTAATAACGAATTACGAAATTAACGAACAAAACCGCCCAGCCCTACTTTATAGCCATTAAAACCCAAAGAGTTTGGTTAGTTGGTACATAATACAATAACAAGCTTAATCTTCATCGGTTACACTATCTGTTATTCTTGGGATAAATGTCACAAAAACGTTATGGAATGGTGAAAATGCATATAAAAGAAAGTACATGGTGTAATGGACTAGGATTTGGTGAGACCAGGGTCTGAATACCCACTCAACTATGGAAATCTACCTACAGAGTTCCCATAAAACAGAATTGATTAAAGTCACATATGGTATTAGGGCTAATTGACATTTCCTTAGCCAAACATTTTCAGTGTGAAACGGGAAGTTTGAAACTCAGTGTTTCACATACACACACACTATAGCTTTGCTATACTCATAACAAAAAAATACATTTTGTGAGAATTATAGATTTATCATCTTCTCATTGACTATTTTTTACTGTCATTGCTGTTGCTGTTGTGCCGTGACTCAAAGAAAACCAGCCTCTAAATTTGGGAGGATGTAGTGGAAAGCATTTAAATATGCTTTCGGCCTTCCTTGAGGTACAAAGGAAGGCCGAAACTAAGACAAGTCAAACCCGCATTTTGGACTTTAGGAGAGCTGATTTCCAAAAAATGAAGGAAACGCTGAGCAGCATTCAGTGGACACAGATACTAAAAGACAAGGGAGCTACGGATGGATGGGAATTTCTCAAGAGTGAAATACTCAAGGCGCAATTGCAAACCGTGCCAACAAAGAGAAAAAATAGGACAAGTGCAAAGAAGCCAGAATGGATGTCCAAAGAACTTCTAACTGTGCTAAGACACAAAAGAGACATGCACAAGAAGTGGAAAAAGGGAGAAATCACCAAAGAAGAATTCAAACAAATAGCCAACACCTGTAGGGAAAAGGTCCGCAAGGCTAAAGCAAAAAACGAGCTCAGACTTGCCAGGGACATTAAAAACAATAAAAAGGGCTTCTATTCTTATGTCAGTAGAAAAAGGAAAAACAAGGAGGCGATAGGACCTCTTCGAGGAGAAGATGGGGCAATGCTGACAGGGGACAGGGAAAAGGCAGAACTACTTAATGCCTTCTTTGCCTCGGTCTTCTCACAAAAAGAGAGTCTTCAACCTCAGCAAGATGGAGTGGATGAGGGATTGGAGGACATCCAACCCCAAATTGGGAAAGAAGTCGTCCAGGAATACCTGGCCGCTCTTAATGAGTTCAAGTCCCCAGGGCCAGATCAACTACACCCCAGAGTATTGAAGGAACTAGCGGAAGTCATTTCGGAACCATTGGCAACCATCTTTGAGAGTTCTTGGAGAACGGGAGAAGTTCCAGCAGATTGGAGGAGGGCCAATGTGGTCCCAATCTTCAAGAAGGGAAAAAAGGACGACCCAAACAACTACCGTCCGGTCAGCCTCACGTCGATACCGGGCAAGATTCTGGAAAAGATTGTTAAGGAAGTGGTCTGCAAACACTTAGAAACAAATGCAGTCATCGCTAATAGTCAACATGGATTTATCAAAAACAAGTCATGCCAGACTAATCTGATCTCTTTCTTCGATAGAGCTACAAGCTGGGTAGATGCGGGGAATGCCGTGGATGTAGCGTACCTGGATTTCAGTAAGGCCTTCGACAAGGTCCCCCATGACCTTCTGGCAAGGAAACTAGTCCAATGTGGGCTAGGCAAAACTACGGTGAGGTGGATCTGTAATTGGTTAAGTGGACGAACACAGAGAGTGCTCACCAATGCTTCCTCTTCATCTTGGAAAGAAGTGACGAGCGGAGTGCCGCAGGGCTCCGTCCTGGGCCCGGTCCTGTTCAACATCTTTATTAATGACTTAGATGAAGGGTTAGAAGGCATGATCATCAAGTTTGCAGACGACACCAAATTGGGAGGGATAGCCAATAGTCCAGAGGACAGGAGCAGAATTCAAAACGATCTTGACAGATTAGAGAGATGGGCCAAAACTAACAAAATGAAGTTCAACAGTGACAAATGCAAGATACTCCACTTTGGCAGAAAAAATGAAATGCAAAGATACAGAATGGGTGACGCCTGGCTCGAGAACAGTACGTGTGAAAAAGATCTTGGAGTCCTCGTGGACAACAAGTTAAACATGAGCCAACAATGTGATGTGGCGGCAAAAAAAGCCAATGGGATTTTGGCCTGCATCAATAGAAGCATAGTGTCTAGATCTAAGGAAGTAATGCTACCCCTCTATTCTGCTTTGGTTAGACCACATCTGGAATATTGTGTCCAATTCTGGGCACCACAATTCAAGAGAGATGTTGACAAGCTGGAAAGTGTCCAGAGGAGGGCGACTAAAATGATCAAGGGTCTGGAGAACAAGCCCTATGAGGAGCGGCTTAGGGAACTGGACATGTTTAGCCTGAAGAAGAGAAGGCTGAGAGGAGATATGACAGCCATGTATAAATATGTGAGAGGAAGCCACAGGGAGGAGGGAGCAAGCTTGTTTTCTGCTTCCTTGGAGACTAGGACGCGGAACAATGGCTTCAAACTACAAGAGAGGAGATTCCATCTGAACATTAGGAAGAACTTCCTGACTGTGAGAGCCGTTCAGCAGTGGAACTCTCTGCCCCGGAGTGTGGTGGAGGCTCCTTCTTTGGAAGCTTTTAAGCAGAGGCTGGATGGCCATTTGCCAGGGGTGATTTGAATGCAATATTCCTGCTTCTTGGCAGGGGGTTGGACTGGATGGCCCATGAGGTCTCTTCCAACTCTATGATTCTATGATTCTATGATTCTATGATTCTATGATTCTCTCTTTCAGGGAGAATGCTATATAGTTTTAAATGATTGGGTTTGGACAGGTCTCATTATATACAATGGTGTAGTGTCCCTTATATAAAATTGCAAAATCCAGGTTGGCTTTTTGGAATGTCCTGCAATATTTTCAAGATGCAGATGGCGGATGCGGAATGTGAGGGCATGAAGGGCCATATGCATAGAGCTCTGCTTTAGTACTAAGGCTGGCATGGTTTTTGGTAGGTTCAAAAGAAAGCAGGACCCCAATGTTTTACCCCTCACACTGACACCCTTGATTAAGAGCCCTTCTACACAGCCCTATGTCCCAAAATATCAAGGCAGAAAATCCCACAATATCTACTTTGAACTGGGATATCTGATTCCATGCTCAGATAATGTGGGATTTTCTGCCTTGATATTCTGGGATATAGGGCTGTGTGGAAGAGTCCTAAGATATTATTTTAACCATCACACATAACAAAAAGGACTTTAAAATTATTCCACAGAAGTTATAAGTGCCTACCAAATGATCAGACTTATAAAAAGAATATGCTCATAAGTTTTCTGGCTACTTTGCACAGGCAGAAATAATTCTTCCTGCAAATCTTAATGGCACAGGAAAGCTGCACTTATTCAAAACTACTATAAAAATATTTTTAAAAGAATTTGCAAATCTTTACTATGTTTACAAATTTAAAATTATATGTACTTAGTAATCATTGTATAGTAGGGGCATGCACAAATTCGTTTTTCTGTACCAGATTTGAATGATTCGGCAGATTCACTTGCCAAATGCATGAAAATTAGCCTGGCTGAAGCTTTAGCCAGAACAGATCACAACAGTGAGATCGGCAAATAGAGGCTAATAATGGTGACAAAGGGGGATGAGCGGCACTCTACCTGAGGTGGAGGCAGTGGTGTGTGGGCAGGGCAACCTTGCAAATCAGAAAAGCTATGGCTTCTCCTTTGCATTCTTCCCCAGCAGGCTCATCCATCCCTTCCTAGAGGCTCTCCCACACCCTGCACCCACTTGAGGCAAATAGGAACTTACTTTCCCAGCAGCACTTTGTGCAGTGCAAGCATGGAAGGAGGTGAAGTTATTCTCTCTGTGTGTTTCTCACTTTCTTTCTCAGCCAATCAGAGGCCTGGTTGACTGTGTCCTTCCATTCTCCTCACCTCTTGTGGCATGTGCTTAGGACTTCAATTCATCAAATTCCTTCTTGTGGATTTTAAAAAAAATGTTATGGTAAAAACTTTTTAAAATTCCCAAAAAATTAGTGGATTGATTAAACGTTCTGAAACTGGGCAGGCTTGCAGAAGATGTGGTCTATAAGTGAGGCATTTCATGCTGATAGGCCTAAAAATGATGGAGAAAAGAGTCTCTAAAGGTTTCCCACTGGCACTACTGGACTGAATCTTTCTAGCAGGAAAACAGAAACCTGTCCTGAATTTGGGAAGTTCTCCAAAAAAGGAACGGGGGCAGCCGAAAACTGGAACCAAAAATGGCATCTGTTTTTGCCAAATTGAACACCCCTGTAGCTTGAGCATTGGAGTATGACTCTGGAGAAGCAGGGTTCATATGTCTAACTTGACAATGGAATCCCACTGGGGGTGAGTCTTCACAACACACAAAAACATCCAGCAAGAATCTGGATATTCTACCCCTTTAATCTAAATGTTTTCTGCTTTAAACAAATTCAGGGAAAACATATCTAGAAAACACTGGAGCTTTTTTTGGTGATGGGACTTTCTGGTCCAATTGGACTTCTGTTCACTTAATCTCCTATACCTGCCAACACATATTTTGGTATCTCAAATGTTAGACTATTTTCTGGGTATATTTTACCCACTGATTTGAAAAATGGCACCAGTTTTCCCCTATCAGCTGTAGTTTTTGAGATACAGAACATATGCCATGTACCAGTCTTTATTTGCTCACTTATAGAAAATCATGATAACCATATTTAAGAAACTAGAGCTGATGTGGTCTATCCAATGCAATTTTCTGAATTGGCACCTTCAAATAACACTAGGAACAGGCTTAAAAACCCAGACGCCATATTTATTTTAGTTTCCATGTATTACCTATATACATTCATTGCCATTATCCCTTTCCTAAGGTAGTTGGGTTTGTTCTTGTGTTTTTGTTGCTGGTGACTCACTGGCCAAGGAACTGTTAGACTCTGGCCATTGTGATAACATCTGCTGAGGTCAAAATAGGGCATTTACTCATGTGATCAAGAAAAGAGGAAGTTGCTCTACCAATTCCTAGCTGATCTCATGGACACCCTATAATGACCTCAGTAGAGGACAGTGGCAACACTCAGGTTCTTGCAGGTCTTATGGCAGCAGTGAGAAGAACAATAGGACAAGGTGCTGAGTCAGAGTCCTGCCTTGACTGGAGTGTCTGGACACTGCCATGGCATTACAAAAGATTCATCCTGGTGCATGTGACCAATATCACAGTCGATCCAGGGAAAATCTGGAGCATGATGTCCCAAACTGCCACAAGGCAAAACAGCCTGTGTGGACAGTGTACTAGAGAAAAGGCAGAGGGGAAAGGGGGAATTAATATAAATGGAAAGAAATAAAAATTGTATGCAGTAAATTGTGCATGTGTAGAAATCTTCACAAAATCAAAATTTGGAGAATAAATGGCATTATCAAAGAAGACTAGGTAACAAACAGATTTTAAAGAGTCAAGTTTGTCCATTTCCAGAACATGTCAATTTCACTTTTTATTCATTATTCTATTCATTTAGCTTCTACATTAATATGCACTTTAAAAGTAAATCACATGTATTTTGTGTGTGTGTGTGTGTGTGTGTGAGGGAGAGAGAGAGAGAGAGAGAGAGAGAGTTTTAAGTCAAAATCCAATTTTGAACTATGTATTCAAAAAGGTCATTTGATAAATGAATTCACAAAGAATGAATTCCTCAAACAGTCCTACACCCAAATCCAGAGATGAATTATTCGGATGCAAGGATTTAAGTATCTCTGTGTGCAATATAGGAAAAGGAAAAATAGGCAAACCTGAAAGCATATCAAGGAAGCAGAAGGAGGCAGGTGAAAGCCATAAAGATAGCTGCTCAAAGAGACTACAAGGCATCCTTTTCCTTAATGAATATTTATTGCAGGCTGCTGCCTATTATCTTTCAAAGAATTTTATACAGTTCCCATGTCTTTCATCTGTTTCATGTTATGGTTTATCTAACCGTGGAAATTGCACACGTCAGGTAAATGTTGATTTACATGCAAATTGCCTCTAGTAAACCTGTCTTTAAGTAAAAGTAGAATTGGAAATAATTCTTTTCTCATTAATTTGCAGTTTGGGGTGGGGTGGGGAACACTAAACATAATGAATGCAAATAATCTAATTCATTTGTAAATATATATAAAAGAAACAATTTGTGGGGTTGTAACTCTGCAACTTATCTCCTCCTCTTGTTTTCACAAAATTGCTGTTTACCAAAAGAAGGCAGAGGAAAAACGGGCAAGGTGTATTTTGGCTTTATGTTTCAGGCTTCTCTCATACTCTTGTTCTTAAGGACTGTTTCGGATACAGAAACCAATTGATGTGTCCCTATTATCCCATGTAGTCTTGATTTAGTAGACATGGCACATTTTTCTTGGTATGGATTGGGAATGGAAAATCTGTGCTTCTCCTGATGTTGGGCAGCAACCCCCACATTACTTGAGAATTGGCTATGCTGGCTAATTATGGCTAATAGAACAGCACTCTAAGAACCCCTGAAGAACTACGAATTGTCTATTCTGTTATACAAGGAATAACTGCTATGGGAAATTGCCTGCCAACTGGGGATATCAGGGAATGGGCATGCCATCACCAGAGAAAGGTATTCCAGTTGCACCCCTTCCTAGATTTGGAGAGCTTTATGATGGTAGTGCATGCACTGGTAACCTCAAAGATGGACATCTGCAATGCATTTTACATTGGTCTGTCATTGTACCAAGTTTGGAAATTCTAGCTGGTTCAAAATACAGCAGCCAAATTGGTTACAGGAACATCTAGGAGCAAGTATATTACACCTATTCTAAAGTGTTGGTATTGACTTTTAAAGCCCTACATGGTTTGGGTCCAGGTTACCTACAGGATCACCTTCTCCCATACAATTCATCCCGAAAAACTGTCACCCAGAGTCTTTTCATCAGCCTCCCCAAGACTGTGGAATGACCTATCGGAAAAGCTCCGACCGCTAGACTAGAATTTAAGACACAAGTGAAAAATCTATATCTTCCAGGAAGCCTATCCAGACAGTTTTAATGACAAATTTTAAACTTTCACTCTATATCTAACTCTTGTTTTGTGTATTTTAAATGATTATGTGTTTTGAGTATGTTTTAGTAATGTTGTCTTCTGCCTTGAACCATGAGGAGAGGTGGGTAAGAATTGTTGTTGTTGTTGTTATTTACAGACTAGAAATACATTGCCAGAATTTTACATTTCTGAAAGTAAAAAGAGACCCAAAATGGTGGTAGATGGTTGTGAATATCATGTGGTCTTACAGTATTTAAGAAAGCTAGTTTTAGAAGGAGGGAGGAAGGGAGGGAGGGAGGGAGGGAGGGAGGGAGGGAGGAAAAACTACTGTCATAGTGAAGAGAGCCATGATATGTGGCAAATCTGCTCTGTCACATTTTTAGTTTTTTAAATGGATTTAACCATTCTATACCTCCAGAACCAATAATAGAAACAGAAGCCAAGGTTTTCTAGAAGAAGATAGATCTGTGCTACAACAGCTGCATTGGATGCACAAGGAACAGCTCCACGGTATGTGGGCTGCCAATTAGTGGCAAGAGGGGCACAGTGGTGCCTGAGAGTTTCTCCTTTCCTCTCTGCCTGGCACGAACTTTTTGCACACCTTGAATAGTCCCTATAATGTTATAAATGGGGATACACCTGTACAAGGCATTAGCAGGTTTCTAGATAGGTTCTGTAATAAGAGATCTGTACATAGAATCATAAAATCATAGAGTTGAAAGAGACCTCATGGGCCTCCCAGTCCAACTCCCTGCCAAGAAGCAGGAAAATTGTATTCAGAGCACCCCAACAGATGGCCATCCAGCCTCTGCTTAAAAGCCTCTAAAGAAGGAGACTCCACCATATTCCAGGGTAGAGAGTTCCACTGCAGAACAGCTCTCACAGTCAGGAAGTTCTTCGTAATGTTCAGGTGGAATCTCATTTCCTGTACTTTGAAGCCATTGTTCTGCATCCCAGGGCAGCAGAAAACAAGCTTGCGCCCCCCTCCCTATGACTTCCCCTCACACATTTATACATGGCCATCATGTCTCCTCTCAGCCTTCTCTTCTGAAGGCTAAACATGCCCAGCTCTTTAAGCTGCTTCTCATAGGGCTTGTTCTAGGATAGTGAGTTTATAACTATTTACATAAGAAACTGAGGGGGAAAATGGGGGCCATGTAATATGTACACATTTGAAAAGAAAAGCACAAAAATTCACTAGGTACCTGCCTAAAATGCATGTTGTCTTGTACTCATTGATGTGTCAATTTCAAAAAGTGCAAAAATACATGAGGAAGGATTACCATTAAAAATGGACCTGGTGTTGAATAAAAGTGAGAAAGCCCCAGAAATGGATTTGACAACAAGTGTTTTAAATGTATATCAATGAAATATTATGCATTTACAATTATAGCAGAATTTCAACAAGAAAATTGGGTGTTTCTTTTTACTTAACCCACATAGTATATCACGGATGGGGAGCTGTGGCTCTGCAGATGTTGCCAGCCTCCAATTCCCAGCTGCTCAACAGAGTCCAGCCAGTGGTGAGAGATATTTGGAAGAGTAGTTATCATCAAGAGCTCCATGCCCAGCTGTGTGCAAGACTAATGCATACAAGAAAAGTGGCTGCAAGTGTGAATAAAGTTGGATTCTCCTACTTCTCAAACTGCATTGTTGATGTCATTGAAATGTAGGGTGCATTTACAGCACAGAATTAATGAAATCTGACACCACTTTGAATGGCTCAATACTATGGAATCATGGGAGATGTAGTTTGATGAAACACCAGCACTATTCAATAGAGAAAATTAAAGACCTTCTAAATCTACAATTTTCATGATTGCATAGAGTGAGTGAAGTAAAAAAAGATTATGTTATGGAAAAAATAAAAATATAATTAAACCCTCAAAATGATAGGATATTACAAACCAACTATTTAAAACACTAAAATGACACACTATGAGAGGTTCTTATCCCTTTCAATCAGCTTTCTAAGCACTACCAAAATAGAATTGTCTTTACCCATCTATGGTAGGATAGTAGGGGTGCCGTCCGTCTAACCTCTCTAGGAAGGTAGTCTCAGAGCCTGGAAGTAGCCACCACAGATGTATCCCTTGTAATGAAGACATTTGTATCTTCCAAAATATTCAAGTAACAACTGTATTCATGGCACAATAAAACATTTATAAGTGAAAGACCCAAGAAGACCAATCCACAAGCTGTTCTCCAGCAAAGTCTTCACTGAAATAAATGTGAACTGGATTGCCGATTGGACTGCACCCTTGAAGGAAAATAGTTTTCAAACGGCAACTAAAGAGCTAGAGGAGCTTATGAGATGTTTGTTCCTCTCAATTGATTTGCTCCTCTCAATTTAAATTACAAGGTTACTTTTCTCCATTAGAGTTTAGAAAAGGAAAGGATGGTTTTAGGCCACTCATTTGTTTCTCATTATCTTCGCCTTCCACTTGGCATCTCAGTTAGCCTGAAAAACAAAGCCACATTACAGCAGTACACTTTCAGTTTATAGGTAATAATTGCTCTAGTTGTTGTGACATCCTTGATTAATCCCATGGTGCTGCCCCTCCTTTTCTCCCAAGTAGAAAGGAGGGATAGAAATTCAGTACTTCTCTATCTGCTGCTGATTTGAAGATTAATCAGTTAATTACTGGAGAAGAGCTCAGAATGTTGCTCCAGATCTCACACACGGCATGGCACTTGGGAGTTATTACTAATCACTTTGTATACTTCTTTACAAACTCATTTCTATGCTCTGCTGCAGGGTTAAGAAGCTATGGTGGCTCGAGGGACATCATGGGCTGCCACAACTGACAAAAATTAAGGGTGAGTGGGTACAAAGGTGGCTAAACATTTTTGCTGTTAATGCAGGGGTGCCTCTTAGAAGTGACAACTTTTTGGGCCAGAAAAAAAAAAACAGCTTTTGGACTGAAGGAAGCAAAATGAGCTGCATTTTACTTATTCATGTAGGTGATATATTGCTGAATTGTAGTCCAGATATTATAATTTTAACCAAACTGCAGCTGATCCTCCTACACCACTTTTACTGCACATTATGTCCTGCTCTTCCATGCTGTTGCATAATAGAATCATAGTAGTGTAAAATATTAGATTCTAAAGCGCACCAGTGCAATCTAATTCAATCCCCTGCTATGCAGGAAATATACAACTAAGCCACCAGTGGAAAGGGCTCATCCAAACTCTGTTAAAAAATTTCCAAAGTTGAAGAGTCACCCACCCTCCAAGGTAGTCCATTCTACTGTCCAACAGCTCTTACAGTAAAAAAAAAAATCTGTCTAATGTTTAGGTAGAATCTCTTTGCTTATTATTTGAATCCACTGGTTCTCATCTCTGTAGTAGCTAAAAACAAGTTTGTACCATGTTATGCATGAAAAAATCTTCATATATTTAAATAACCTCATCATGTTGCCCTCAGACATTTCTTCTCACGGATAAATATACCAAACTCTTTAAGTTGTTCCTCATAAAGTTTGGTTTTTCAGATTTTTGATCATATTTGTTATTTCCTGGACACCTTTCAACTTATCTATATCCTTTATGAACTATGTTGCCTAGAATTGGGCACCATATTCCAAGTGAGATCCAAATAGAGTGGCACCAATATTTCCCTTGACCTGGACACTATGTTGATGCAACCTGTTTTTTCTAGAATAAAAAGAAGTCATGGATGAATATTCCCAATTACAGATCTACCAAGCTGTAACAGTTATCCAGCTTACCTGCAAGTATACCATGGGGATCTTGTAAGTAACCTTACTACATCCAGAACTTCATCTCTAGCATGCAAATAAAGGAAAACAGGCCCAATAACCATGGATGAATTGGGCTTACAACAAAATTATACCTTCTTTCTCATCTGTATAATTTTTAAATAAAGAGACATTATATCAGGGTTACAATGGGGCAAATATAATAAACTCACCTAAGCATAGGACTGGGCTGAGAAACCCTCTTACTCTGGCAAAGGCATTTGTCCTTCTACCTTTAGGTGAGACAAAATTCCCCAGACTCCTTGTCTCTATATATCTCTCTATATGTTCTCTATCTCTGTATCACCTCTAAAAGAAAAGATATCTGAGAGAATATAGGTGACACTCTTTTGAACAATATTCATTACTCCCCACCATGTCCTTGAAAGCCTGGAAGCAATTCTCCTGGCCATCAATACCACAGTATGGTGCCAGAAGCTGTAGGCACAGCTGAGGGTCTCCTTTCCTTTCAGAGGTAAAGGAAAGCAAAAGGAAAACAAGGCAAAGAAAAGATGAAATGTTGAACGATGAAAGAAACACTGCTGTGTCACAAACTAACAACAACCATTGAATAGCATGTTTCAGAAAATGGAGGCAGCAATGCACAAAAAATAGCCTTGAGGTGCACATGTAGCACCCTCCTCCAGCTTGCTTAAAATATTCTCATTCATTAAAACCCTTCAAAAAAGTTACATGTGGATTATGCTGAGCGAGGAAAAGTTCATCTTGGGCAGTGGTTCTCAAATTGTGCTCCTCCGGATGTTTTGGACCTCAACTCCCACAATTCCTAACAGCTGGTAAGCTAGCTGGGATTTCTGGGAGCTGAAGTCCAAAACACCTGGAGGAGCACAGTTTGAGAAATACTGACCTAGGAGGACAGAGCTCCCACAATACCTCAGTGGCCATGCTGACTGGGGGAATTTAACAGTTGCCTACCCAAAATATACCTCTTTTAAGTTCTTGGCTTTTGCTTGATCTTCTTCCCAACTATTGATATCACCTTCACCATAGGCAAGCAGTACTGCAAAGAAAATGTTTCTCTGGAATCTTCTTAAGATCATCAACATTTTTCTTTGTGCAAGGCACAAATGAGCTACAACCTGCTTGACAGGAGCTTTAAAAATGTCAAACAGTTTAAAATCAAAGATAATTACATAGAATGATTTCTTCTCTGACTTTGAAAGAGTAAATTGTTTTGTTTGTTTTCAAAATGCAATAATCCATCAGATACCAGCATAGCCGAACTTTATTTCAAACTAATCTCCCTTTCCCTATGAAATGGCATGATCCCAATTTGATTTGTCTCCTCATCACTTCTGGTGATACCTGCTGGTGGTTTCTCAGTGAAGAATTTGGAACATAGCATCCTGTCAAACTCTACATGTCGAGGGATAGTGGATGGGTGTGTGTGTGTGTGGGGGGGGGGGGTATTTATTGCATTGTTTCTATCAGTGGACAGAAAAAAAAATCAGCCTCATACATTTGTCAGTTTGGTGTTGCTTATTTGTAGGACATAAGAAGAAATTTGCCTCCTTCAAAACTAATTATCCATTTAACAAAGATTACAGTGGAAAGTTGTATTTACTTAATGGAGCTCATTGTTGATGTCCATCATGATGCAAACACAGCCCACAGTTCAGATTTTGGATATCACTGGTATTCAAACTGCAGGTTTTGTCACTTTTGGACTACAACTATTACATCCCCCCATCTAGTGTGGTCAAGAGAATTATGCCACAGTAGATTGTGCCATCAAAATTGTGCCATCGAAAAGATAGCTTCCGTTATTTTTCTTCATTTCTTGTCCCAACCATCTCACTGGTTATGGAATACTGATATGGATAGAATGGGGTTTGCACTATACAACTAGTTCTGCTGATTCTGTAACAAACCAATTACTGGATCACTTGGACTTTATTTGAAAAAGGCCTTCAATGATCTTTTTGAGTCTAAATATATGGTTATTATTTGTTTATTTACAATGCAATTTTACCCAAAAATCAGCTGAAAGATCTGTTGTTGCTGTTGTTGTTAATCTTATCTTATTGTATCTGATAGATTTAGATACTATATCTCTGAATAAATGGAAAGAAGCCTAGAAGTTACTACAATAGAGAGGAGGACAGCATGTATCAGGAAAATTGGCTGGACTTTCAAAATAAAAAAATTGCAATTTAAAGACAAGGGTACTTTCCTTCCTTCTCTTCATAGTAGACCCCTCTTACACACACACACACACACACACACACACACTTTTATATTATAGTACAAACACACCTTGTTAAGGCAGGTTAGGTTCCAGATGTCTATGGTTAAGCAGATGTCACCTTAAAGTTGCTTCTGGTTGCCTTATGCCGCATTATCACAGGATGTCTACACCTCTCACCATTGGAAAAACTATTCTTTTTAGCAAGTATTGCACCACCTGACATCTGTGGTAGCAGCCAATAATAAAAGGACCAAGACAGTGACATCTCCAGCCTATCCCCTGTTCAGATACCAGCCAGCACACCAATACCTTAAATCAAGAGTTTTCCAAGATCTACAGTTATACTCTCAGGAACACCTCAGCAAGTGAAAGTCCAAAAGTGGCAGCCGAAAACCCGGAACTTCAAGCCATGATTGATATCGAATGAGAGACTCCTTCCCTCCTGGGCACACAAAAGACTGGGCGACTTGAAAGGTGCTAAACAGACTGCGCTCTGACACCACAAGATGCAGAACCAACCTTAAGAAATGGGACCACAATGTGGAGTCCATGACAAGCGAGTGTGGAGAAGAGCAAACCACAGACCACCTATTACAATAAAGTCTGAGCCCTGCCACATGCACACTGGAGGACCTTCTTATAGCAAAACCAGAGGCACTCCAAGTGGCCAGCTACTGGTCAAAGGGTTTTTTAAAAAACTTTGTGTGTTTTAAATACATTACAACTGTATCCCCGATTCGCTTTTGATACGACAAATAAAACAACCTTAAAGTAAATCAGTCTTTTTTTTTTCATTTTCCTTAAAAACATGTGTACATTGGCAATCAATGAAAATATTCAATACTAGGACTAAAAAAAAAAGTTAAAAAAAATCATAACTAAATGCCAAAATATGACACTGAGAAAAAAATTGCAAAGATTATGTAAACAAACTGACAGAGATAACAAAATGGTGCTGAAATGTATAATTGAAAAGTGACCTATTAGCAAAGCACTATAAAGCAAAGCACCTGTAAGCGAAGTATGTCAGTATCAAACTTTTGATGTCATTATGTTCACTTAGATTAGAGAGATAATCCATACAATTATTTTGTATCAATTTGAATGTCTTCTACTAAATGCATTATGAAAAGGTCATTCAGGGAGTCTAGAAAAAAAGTAAAAGTAAAAAAATAATAACAACAATCAAACAAACTGAAAAACTCTTGCACAAGTTTTTCAGAGAATATTCCAAGCTGCTAGTAGTATGATTGCAATGAAAGACTTTTTCCAGACATTGTCAAAGGCTTTCATGGCTGGAATCACTGGGTTGTTGTAGGTTTTTCAGGTTATATGGCCATGTTCTAGAAGCATTCTCTCCTGATGTTTCACCTGCATCTATGGCAAGCATCCTCAGAGGTTGTGGCAAGCATCCTCGTAACCTCTGATTTGCGAGGCAAGCATCCTCGCAAATCCTCAGAGGTTGCGAGGATGCTTGCCACAACCTCTGAGGATTTTATTTATCATGTCATCAGCAACCAGACATTTGTATTACATTTTTAACAAAAACAAACAAACAGACAAAACACAGAATTTGCATGCTTGGTAGTTGATTAAATGTCCTTTGACCAGTATCTGGCCACTTGGAGTGCCTCTGGTGTTGCCGCAAGGAGCTCCTCCATTGTGCATGTAGCAGGGCTCAGGTTGCATTGCAGCAGGTGGTCTGTAGTTTGCTTTTCTCCACACTCGCATGTCGTGGATTCCACTTTGTAGCCCCATTTCTTAAGATTGGCTCTACATCTCGTGGTGCCAGAGCGCAGTCTGTTCAGCGCTTTCCAAGTTGCCCAGTTTTCTGTGTGCCCAGGGGGAGTCTCTCATTTGGTATCAGCCACTGGTTGAGGTTCTGGGTTTGAGCCTGCCACTTTTGGACTCTCACTTGCTGGCGTGTTCCAGCAAGTGTCTCTGTAGATCTTAGAAAACTATTTCTTGATTTAAGTCACTGACGTGCTGGCTGATACCCAAACAAGGGATGGGCCGGAGATGTAAGTCGCATCGAGTCCTTTGGGAGATGCTAGCGGGGTACAAATAAAGATAATAATAATAATAATAATAATAATAATAATAATATGTCACTGCCTTGGTCATTTCACTATTGGCTGCTACTTCCCGGCGGATGTCAGGTGGTGTGATACCGGCTAGACAATGTAATTTCTTCAGTGGTGTAGGGCGCAGACAACCCGTGATTATGTGGCATGTCTCATTAAGAGCCACATCTACTGTTTTAGTGTGGTGAGATGTGTTCCACACTGGGCATGCATACTCAGCAGCAGAATAGCATAGTGCAAGGGCAGATGTCTTCACTGTATCTGGTTGTGATCCCCAGGTTGTGCCAGTCAGTTTTTGCATGACATTGTTTCTAGCACCCACATTTTGCTTGATGTTCAGGCAGTGCTTCTTGTAGGTAAGAGCACGATCCAGAGTGACTCCCAGGTATTTGAGTGCGCTGCAATGCTCCAGTGGGATTCCTTCCCAGGTGATCATCAGAGCTCAGGATGCTTGTCTGTTGTTAAGGTGAAAGGCACATGTCTATGTTTTAGATTGATTAAGGATCAGATGGTTTTCCCTGTAATAGGCAATAAGAGCACCTAGAGCTTCAAAGTTCCCTGCTTGAGCAGTAATGGCACGATCATCAGCATAGATGAAGCTCTCTGTCCCTTCTGGCAGTGGCTGGTCATTTGTGTAGATGTTGAACATGGCTGGGGCAAGCACGCTTCCCTGAGGCAGGCCGTTCTTCTGTTTCTGCCATCTGCTTCTCTGGCCCTGTAACTCAACAAAGAAGCTCCTGTTTTGTAGCAGGTTTCCTATGAGGCAGGTGAGACGGTAGTCTTTTATGATATTATACATTTTTCTCAGGAGGAGGCGATGGTTTACGGTATCATAAGCCGCTGACAATGTACACATTATCACAAAATACTTTTATACTACAATTCCCAGAAATCCCAAAGGTAGCACAGTCAATAGCATATTGGCTGGAGATACTGGGAAATGTAGCCCAAAGTGAGAGTGCATCTAAATTGTAGAATTAATACACTACTTTAACTGCTATGGCTTAATGCTGTGCAATCATGGGAGTTGCAGTTTTACAAGGCATTTAGTTTTCTCTGCCAAAGAGTGTTAGAGACCCGACCAAACAATTCCATAGCATTGAGCCAGTTAATGTGGTGTCAAACTACATAAATTATACAGTGTAGGTGCACCCTTAGCTAGTTTATGGACATTAGCAGCACAAATTCAAACACACACTTATGGGGAAGTCTCTTTATTTAACAGAGGATACTGTTACTGTTTGTGTTGGGAATCATGTAGCCAACATGCTATTAATTATAGGGAATCCTCAGTTCAAACAAAGAACAGAGAAAATGTGTGCATGTGTGTGGAGCGGGGTGTTCAAGGTTGTGGTGTAATCAGAGGGTCAAGTCTCACAGCTGGAAAACTGCTTTTAACCAACAACATTGTCTCTAATGAATATTTATCTGATGTCAATTTTAAATGGGGGAACGATGAGAACAAAACAATACTCAACAGGCTTTTAACCAATTGGGTATATTATGCAAATAAGCCAAGGTGACTTTTGCAATCATTCAACCATCTGCCTTTCTTGTTCGAATCTCACCAGCTCATAGTTATGTTATTTCAGGCTGCCCTATCTTTTCATGACTTCTAGACATTACACATTGAGATCTTTGGCCTGTTAAGTGAACTTTCCATATTTTACGAATAAAGATATGGCCACACTTTTTTTTCCATAGCAGCCTCTGTGTTATAAATCTGAAGAGCTGTAACAGCAAAATAGAAAGCACAAGAAGAAAAAAAATGAGGTGACATTTTAATCCTCGAATTGACTGCTATATAATGTATAGGTAATTTTACTTCTCAGTGCCAATAGGTTTCATCCTTGCTTATAAAAAACATGTAACAGTGACAGTATAGAGACAAAACTCATGACTTTATGTGCTTCCACTGCTCTGGGTCTGTCAACAAAAAGAGAAACATGAAACAGGATCCAATAAAGTCAAGTTCTTGATCAGATCCACAGGAAAAAGACTGTGAAAGAAAAGAAGGACCATTCCAGGAGCATTAGTATAATCCACCAGGATGTCTAACAAAAGGTATACAGACAACTCCTCCTAATCAATGGTTTGGGAAGGTATATGCAAATATTTATGCCTCCTTGGAAAGACTTTCTGAACATCTGCAACACTGAACATATGTTGAAATTCTCAGATTTTGTTTTTTAGATTGTTAGATCATGTTTTGCAAACAGCAGTTCCCAGATCCAATCCAAATCATGTTCAGGGAAGGCTGGAAACAGTCCTTGTCAACACTGACAAACTTGGAGAGTTACTGGGCAATCTGAATTAGAAAGAATAATAATCTAATATAGACATAAGGCAGTTAAATTTGTGAACATCCTGCAGCTCCTCCATGATGACATGACGGCAACAGTGTCATTACCCCAACTTTATTTTCCATCTTCATCACTATGATACTTCATCTTGTTGATGGGAAACTTCCCACCAGAGTGGAAATCATCTATCGAACAGATGGCAGCAAACTATTTAACCTCAGCAGACTGAAAGCCAAAACCAAGGTTACAACAACATCTGTTATAAAACTCCAGTATGCTGATGACAACGTCATCTGTGCACATTTAGAAGAAGACTACAAGCCACTCTAAACACCTTTGCAGAAGCATATGAGAAGCTCGGCCTGTCATTGAACATTGAGAAAACCAAAGTACTCTTCCAGCAGTCACCAGCCAATCCCTCTCCAATGCCAGAAATACAGCTTAATGTAACATTAGAAAATATTGACTATTTCTGCTACCTTGGCAGCCACCTCTCCACCAAAGTCAATATTGACACCGAAATACAACACCGCCTGAGCTCTGCAAGTGCAGCTTTTTTCCGAATGAAGCAGAGAGTGTTTGAGGACTAGGACATCCGTAGGGATACCAAGATGCTTGTTTATGAAGCTACTAGCTGCACACTGGCCACGCGTTGCTGTGGCTCTAAACAATCTGGCCTAGGGAACACCTTCCCCCAAAGGTTTCCCACAAGCAGGAAGAAGCCAGGCTGTTATGCTGCAAGACTTTTCAAAGGTAATCAAAGTGGGCAATTGCAACATTCACACCTGGCTCAAGTTGAAAAGAGTTCTTTTTCTCACCCTGGACCTTTCACATATCTTTAAAGAGATAAGGTGTTGGGTTACTGTGAGCTTTTTGGGCTGTATGGCCATGTTCCAACAGCATTCTCTCCTGATGTTTCTCCTGCATCTGTGGCAAGCATCCCCAGAGGTTTGTTCAGAAGTCTGTTGGAAACGAGGCAAGTGGAGTATACCTATCTATCTATCTATGAATAATGTCCAGGTTGGGAGAAAGACTTTGTAAAACACCTATGAATCCATAGCATCCATCCATGATAGCTATAGGGCTGTCAAACTGCATCAATTGTACAATGTAGATGCACCCTCCAAAAGAGGCTTGACAGAAGCAAAGGAATAAATAGGCAGTGGAAAAAGAGAGTCTGGACAGTTACAGGACTGTCACTGAGCCTTGCTCTTCAACTGTCTCCTTCCTGTTCTAAGGGGAGGGTTGCAACAGCGCCCCCTAACATCCTTCTGCTTCTCGCAGAGCTTTCTGGGAATTGTAATCCATGGGGCCAGGGAGTCCTTTTCTGGGCGGGGAAACACAACTCCCTGTTCAGCCTATGGTGCTAAGAGCTGGCAGGATGGTGGCAGGCTTGTAAAGGATGCACTGGAGCCAGTCCTGTCAGGGAAGGAAGTTTGCAGGGTGGCGAAGGAATTGGCTGCCATTTGTTGAAGTAGTTGTTATGTGTATGCCTGTGTGCCTTGGGGAGGGAGGAAACTTGGGGCTTCTTGGCGAAGGGGGTGGAAGTGCTCATGAGGGGAAGCATCAGTTCTTGGCTATTCAGGGCCATTTATTCTGCGTTTAAAGATCATTTTGTCATACCTGCCTGTGGCTTTTATGTTTCTTTTCCTCTCCTTCCCTGACAGTTTGGCACCACTTTAATTTCCACAGCTCAATGCTATTGAAGCCCGGGGTGCCCTTGGTAGTTTATTCCTATTCCGTAGGAGGGGCGGGGCTTAGGAAGTATTTGGAGTGCATGCTCTGTATTGTGTTTTATCTATTTTGGGTCGTTAGATCCTTGTCACTTTGTGTTTATGTTTTTTTTTGTTAGTGATGGTCACGCCTTGGGTTGTGAGGAGTTCTGTGGCCAAATTTGTTGTGATTTCATTCAGTGTTTTTTGTTTGTTTTTAACCTATTCATGATGCATAGAGCAGATAGATAGATAGATAGATAGATAGATAGATAGATAGTCCTCCCATCCCTGCTATATGCCTGCAAAACATGGACTGTCTACAGAAGTCACATGCAACTCCTGGAACGATTCCATCAGCACTGTCTCCGGAAAATCCTTCAAATCTCTTGGGTAGACAAGCGGACAAATGTCAGTGTGCTGGAAGAAGCAAAGACCACCAGCATTGAAGCAATTGTCCTCTGCCATCAACTCTGCTGGACCAGCCACATTGTCCGGATGCCTGGCCACCATCTCCCAAAGCAGTTGATCTACTCTGAACTCAAGAATGGAAAATGGAATGTTGGTGGGCAGGAAAAGAGATTTAAAGATGGGTTCAAAGCCAACCTTAAGAACTCTGACATAGACACTGAGAACTGGGAAGCCCTGGTCCTTGAGCGCTCCAGCTGGAGATCAGCTGTGACTAGCAGTGCTGTAGAATTTGAAGAGGCATGAATGGAGGGCAAAAGAGAGAAACCTGCCAAGGGGAAGGCACATCAAGAAACATGCCAAGAGGAAGGGACATTGGTTTCCACCTGGAAACCAATGTCCTCACTGCAGGAGAAGATGCAGATCAAGAATAGGGCTCCACAGTCACCTACGGACCCACCGCCAGTACACTGACCCTGGAAGACTATCCTACATTGACAACGAGGGATTGCCTAAGTAAAGTAAGTAAGTAAGTCTCGGGTTTGTTGAAAGCCACAGGAACGAATGCATACGCAATACAATCGCTATATTTGCAGATATTTGTTATTTAGTTTACTGTGGAATCCAAAGATAATAGTGAACCCCCTTGAAGTGAATGACATCCAGAGGAAATTACCAAAAAGTAAATATGAAGTGCCTAGAGCAGATCCCCAAATTAAGGCCTGCAGGCTAGTTACAGACCTCCAAGGTCCCCAGCCCCCAGCCTAAACCTTAGATTTAGGGTTGTCCAAGGTCTGAAATGACTTGAAAGCACACAACAACAACTACCACCACCGCCACCTTAATTAACTTGACTTTCTCAAACAGGCCAACATTTCCCATTGAAATACTGGTAAGTTTATGTTGTTTAAAATTGTTCTTCATTTCAAATATTGTATTGTTCCCTCATTTTGTTGCACTGCAAATAAGATATGTGCAGTGTGCATAGGAATTTGTTCACTTTTTCCAAACTATAGTGCCCCACTCCAACAGTATGAGGGACTGTGAACCAGCCCTCTACTTAAAAAGTTTGAGGAGCCCTGACCTAGTACATTTTTGGAGAAGTATTCTCTCTGTGAATTTTCTAAATTCTCCCATGTGATTCTGTAGTACGTTCTGGAGGAAGCATACCATATGGCCCCTGAGAACTGAGAAAATTCCTAGAAAGGACATGTTTTGGTTCTGTACCTTTCTCTCTGTGAAATTAAATATGAAAGGGGATGATGTCTGTTATGTCAAAATAAACAACTTAATCTCATGTTCAGTATTGGTAAGACATGTACTGTTCAGTTTGAAATTTATACAGTTTTAAAGGGTTTCTCAGCAAGTGCAATGTTTACAGGTGGTTCCTTCTTAGTCTGTGAAGCTGGTGCACATGAACCAAATAGTACTACATGGATGTATATGTCTACCTTGTCTTTTTCTCCAGGAAGGAAAGTGGAGTTTTTTGCAACATTTACCACTGCAGTTATGGTGAATCTGGATGTTATCCTTTTACAACTAGTTGTCAGTACTTGCCAAGAACCAGGATAAAGTATGTGTATGTTGCCATTATCTTTTCAGCCATTAAATATAAACATTGCAAAGAGAGCAACTGTATGTGGTGTAACACAAGTCTTGAGATTATCAAACTTGGAATCTCAGCAACCTGTACAAAATGTCATGAGTTTGTTGGTCATGCAGTATGATGATATTTGTTAATCATATGTGCTTTTCCCAGCAATACATTAGATTTTTACTGATGTTATCATTAAAGAATTTCTATTCATGTGTCACAAAGCAGCCGTGTTGGTCATTTGATCCATTGAGCAGTGACTCCACAAGGACAGAATTTCACTTAACACTCTGAAACAGAGAAGAATCTTGGTGAGGAAATAGTCCTCAGTCACAACATCACACATTGCAAGCTGCAGAAATACACTTGTCCCAGGACTTGGCACCAGTACTGATGCTCAGTTAATTAAAGCAGTTCTGCTGTCTAGGTTGGCCACATATATGTCCCAAGAAGGAGGAGGAGGAATGAAGAAGCTGGTGTCTTTAGTTTCAACTGAAAGTCTAAACTTTAATATAACTATCCAAAGTGCTGACCTGTATCCATAGACTACTTTGGAGAGCTCATCTAAAGTTCACACTAAAACCCAGAACAATCCCTCAGTTCTACTGACGCTGGAACCATCAACTGCCACCAGAGAAAAAGAAAACAAATATGTGTTTGTGAAATTGTATACAAATACTTGCATGTTTAGAAATAACTACAGTTCAAATATTACAAGAAGGAAATCACTTGATGCCCTGAACAAATCACCACATAAAATCATTTTTTTAGTTTGTATCACATTCCAGATCATCTCAAATATTTGTCTCCAATTAATTTACCTCCACTTAATTTCCTGAACCAAATCAATACTCCTCTTTCTTGCCCCCATCCACTATTAAACCCTTCCTTCAAAATAAATAGGGATGGCGTGTTACGATGATAGATTAATAAAGGAATTGGATAGAAAATCTCAGATGGGTGGGAATTCAAACCTGCTATGCATCTGAAGCTGAAAATGTGTAAGAGAGGGTATTACAACCCTAACTCTTGACTACCAGAAAAAAAGTATTATGGCAGCTCTTCTCCCAGTCTGGATTTATTTTCAGGAGCTTCACTTTTGACAGAAAAAAAACTTTATTTTCCCCCCACCCACACCTCCCATTTTCTGTACATATAAAAAGCTAACATGTTTTTTTAAAAAGGAAAGAAAAAAAAAAGAATAAACAGGGGAAAGAAAACAAATCTCCTTTGTTTTATAAAATTTCTGAATATTTTTGAATATTCTTTCATCTCCAATGTGTACTATAGGCTTTATTATTAATCTGGGCTAGAGGTATTTTAAGTTAACAACTGAAGAGTTATGATAACGTCAGGATAAATTTTAAAAAGTGGAAGGATAGGTCTTTACAAGATTTTTTTCAATATTTTCTTGAGCCAATGCTCAATTTGTACACACTCAATGGATATTCTTATTATGAAACAAGAAAATTAACCATTCTTCACCTTCTTTTAATTTTAATTCAAAGGTAGACTGGTAGCTTTGATTCTAAAAGAACAGAAGTACCAAAAGAGTGTGTGCTTCTTATTTAGGCATAATTTGTGATATTGACACATAGGGAAGACCCTATTCCAGATGGACAGCCTCAATCAAGGAAGCCATGACCTTGAGTTTGCAAAACCTGAATAGGAAGTTGATGTGTGGGATCTTCTGGATGTCTCTCATTCAGACTGTAACTTAAGTCAAAGTTGACTTGACAGCAAATAGGAATAGGAACCACAATAGGACCAATATGGTCCTGCACAGCCATTTTTCCCATGCTTGCCATCTCATTTTCCATCATCTGGCACTGCATCCTTCCTGCAATACAGAGAGTTTCTGCCAAAAATTTGGATGGAATTGCAGTGACAACATGGCTACCTGCTGCCAAATTTCTGTCATAGAAGCAAGAACTACAGCATCAAGGGTCTCAAAGGCTTGGGCAGGTGCAATGTAAACCTCTATCCATCATTCTGGGCCATAAACAACTAAGCCACTTCCAAAAAAATATATGGTTGGCCAGGAACCATATGCTTAACACTGCATCCAGGGAGCATTAACTTAAGGATGCATACAAGCAAACAAGTTCAATCAGATTTACGCCTTTAGTAAATATGCACTGGAAAGAAGCTTCAGACATCTCTAGTGTCTCATGTGATATAATATGTAGCTCTCACACATTTTAAAGCACTACCAACACCCACTCCACTCTGATGCTTGGAATAAGAGCACTATGCCCATGACAACTAATCAATTCACATTACAGCCTTCAAAGGGATTACTGTATATCTGGAGAGAAAAAGTGAGATCAGGGAAGGCACGTTTTTACAAATGCTCATTGGAATCGCAGAGCTTGGCTGCACTTGGGATCAAATCAAGTTTCACTTAACCAGAGGCCGGAGCACTTGTGATTTGCATGAGTAATTAGAACAGATTAATAGAATGCCTTGCTTAATTAAATTTATCTCAAAAGGTGTCCCCAGAAGGCTAGAAATCCAAAAGTGATTTTTCCTTGATATCTTCTTTGGATCTTTTTTTTTTTTTGGGGGGGGGGGGGGTGCGGGGAGCATGCCCTTTTAGAATGGGTAGGTGGATATATATGCACATCTGCTTTCACAGCTACACCGAACATCACTCCATAGTCAGTGTTGCAAAGGTGTCTAATGCAAAAAAGATGTTATGAGATAAAGTTTTTTAAATGACCTTGAGGAAAGACATGCTACCTTAAATACTAAAGGCCTGCACAGTGAACTCATGTCTTAAGATGGGGAATGACATGTATCTTCAGATGATCTTGTCAGCTTGTAATACCAGATTTGTTTTCTGATCATTTCAAAAACTGGGAATATAGTAAGACTGTAACAATTGTGGCTGAAACTTGTGTGCCAGCTGCACCCATACCTTGGATACTCCATGCTCTGGTTAAATCCTGTATAGACTACTGCAACACACTCTACATGGGGTTTCCTTTGAAGCCTGTCTGGAAACTTCAAATGGTCCAACAGATGGCAGCCAGATTGTTAACTGGAGCATACAATTCCTCTGCTGCGCCAGCTCCACTGGCTGCCAATCTGCTACTAGGCACAATTCAAAGTGCTGGCTTTAGCCTATAAAGCCTAAATGGTTCTGCCCCAATTTACCTGCCTGAACGCATCTCCTTATGAACCATCTAGGACCTTAAGATCCTCTGTGGAGGCCCTGCTCTCGATCCTACCTTCATCACAAGTATGATTGGTGGGGACGAGGGACAGGGCCTTCTTGGTGGTGGCCCCTCAGCTATGGAATACCCTCCCTAGGGATATTAGTTCAGCTCCCTACTTTTTAACATTTTGGAGGAAAGTTAAGACATGGTCGTTTGAGCAAGCATTTACAAATGCTGAATAACTGACATAGGAAATGGAATGACTAGATGATGGAATTGGACAATGTTTAAATAAGGAGATGCTAATGATGTTGGTTTTTATTGTTTCTGTTGTAGTTTTATATTGTATTTTAATGTTTTTATTTGCATTTTGATATTATGTGTATTGACTTGCAGCCTGTAAACTGCCTTGAGTCGCCTAAAGGCTGAGAAAGGCGGTATACAACTACAGTAAATAAATAAATAAATAAATAAATAAATAAATAAATGATGAGTTGATGCAACTACATCCAAAGAAAAAATGCCCCCCCCCCCCGATCTGTGTGCATGTGTCTTTCTCTCCCTCCTTCTCTCCCTCTCCCTCCCTCTCCCTCTTCCCCCTCTCTCACACACACGATGGGTGGGGGGGGGGGGAGAGGAAAAAGAAAGAGGGCTGATTGCATGTTATAAGTAGTTAAAACTTTACAGCACGTTAAACACTAAAAAACCTCGAGGCTTACATACCACATGCACACAGTATTACAAACAATGCCACAATTTAGAATACTTTTCAGAGATATTATTATTATTATTATTATTATTATTATTATTATTATGTTTATGTTTATTGATATCCAACTTTTTTTCTCCATAAGGAGACTCAAAGCGGCTAACATTAAAAGCATTACAATACAATTGAAAATACACAAAATTAAAAGAGTATTAAACATCATTAGTATTAAAAACAATTCAGATTAAAACATTAAAAAACCACAGCACACCCGACATGATCTTTATTATTATTATTATTATTATTATTATTATTATTATTATTATTATTAGCTTTATTTATACCCTGCAAAATCTCCCGAAGGACTCGATGTGGCTTACAAAGGCCAAGGCCACCAACAAACAACAGCATACAAATACAACAATGAAACTCATAAGCAAATAATAAAACATCAAGCAAAACAATAAAACACTAAAAACAATGACACCGTTGGACAAAATTTAAAAAGTGCTGGACTTGACAGGTGATATGTAGAGGTTTTTTGGAGGTAGGTGCAATGTGCAGACAATCCTAAATCTCTAACAAAGTGCATTTGGGACATGATGCCAGGAGTTTCCTATTCTGGAAAGGCACACTGGAACAGCCAGGTCTTCAGGCTCTTCCTAAAGACTGCCAACGTTGTGGCTTTTCTAATGTCCTTGATGTCTTTTAAAACCTTCTTCTTTAAAAGCCTGCCTGAATAAAAAGCTTTTAGCTTGCCACTGAAAGGACAGAAGGGAGGGGGCCATTCTGGCTTCCCTGGGCAGGGAGTTCCAGAGGCGAAGGTAAGCCACTGCGTAGGAAGGCCCACTCTCTAGATACCAGCAACCAAGCTTGAGATTATGGTGGGACCGAGAGAAGGGCCTCTCCTGGAGATCTCAAAGCCCAGGCAGGTTCATACAACGGGATTCGGTGAGCCAAACAGCCTGGACCTAAACTATGTAGAGCTTTAAATGTCATAGTTAGCACTTTGAATTGTGCCTGGAAACAAACTGGAAGCCAGTGGAGCTGCTGCAATAGGGGGGTTGTCTCATCCCTGTGGCCACCCCAGTGAGCAATCTGGGTGCAGCTCTTTGGACCAGCAGAATTTTCTGAGTACTCTTCAAAGGCAGCCTATGACAATATATGGGGATGAGGTATGTGTGTATGCCTCTGAAATATAAATACCCAATATGTGCTGCTTAGGATATACAAGATGTCTCAAACAGTGGTAAAAAATAACTTGCCTTTTGGTCTTTTTAAAGAGAAAAAGTTACTATCAAGTCAGATACACATGATGGACAGGTAGCTTGTATTCAAATGGATTTCAGGACAACAAACAAAAAAGCAAAAATACAGAATTACTGTATGTGCCAGTTATCATTTTAAAAGGCTGAGGCGTGTTGCAGGGCATGTCATGTCTGGGATATTGTGTGGACTATTCTTTAATTATTTTATTTTTTCCACTAAGTAGCCAAACAGTGCAGCTTGCTTAGAAAACAGAATTGCAATGTAGACTATAAAATGATGGCATAAACCTAAATTCAACAGTAAACAGCTACAAAATAAAAACCTACAACTTTAAGATTAAGGGGCACTAACAACAACAAAACAACAAGTCTGAAGAGCTAAAGCACATTGGAAAGTATACAGCTGGGTCTTCATATAGCACTGAAAAAAACCACAATATTGTCACCACATCAGCCTCCCTGGGAAGGGTATTACACAAGTGGGGTAACACTTCCAAATGTACATTTGGCTTCCTTGAACTCCCTAGTAGTCTAAGGGCCTCATCACATTGATGGACAGAACGTTTTCTAAAAATAATCCTTAAGGTCCAGGCAACAGACAATTATTCAAGTAACCTGGCCCCTACTGATTTTGGGGCTTTAAAATTTAAATTATAATCATGAATTTCCCTCCTAACAATGACGACACATTTTAATCAGGTTGACAACAAGGACTTTTAGCAAGAAGACAAGTATCAGTATAGAGTGTTTCTATACTTTTTTCCACAAACCTTTGTTCTCCTGATGTTTTCTACTTCAGCTCTCACAATTCCTGGCTATAGGCCAAGCTACTTAAAACTTCTGGGGGTTGAAGTTCAGAGCACTTGGAGACCAACGTTTGGGAACTATTATATTATAAAATTGCACACATTTGACAATGAACTTAGAATGTATAGTTTTGGCATTTCTTATGACTTCATCAAACAACTGATTTTCAACTTCTGCCCCAGTTGAGCCACAGAGTCCCACACCAGCCATCAGATGACATTGGCTCACTTCTGGCACAGCTCCATGGATCATCTGGGGTGCAAACAGGGGCGGCTCAACCCATTACGCAAAGTAAGCATTTGCAGTATAGTTGATTTTGCCCAGGGGTGCTCTTGAGGCGCTCTTGGGGAAAATAGACCTTGACATATGCGAATTGTAGTTACTGGGATGTATAGTTCACCTACAATCAAAGAGCATTCTGAACTCCACCAATGATGGAACTGAACCAAATACGGCACACAGAACTCCCACGACGAACAGAAAATATATATCAGTGATTGGTTGGGGGTGGGGATACTGTTTGCTTACCACTGAAAATTACCTAGGGCCGCCTCTGGGTGCAAGCATCCTATGACACTACATCAAGCACATGGGAGGTTTCCCATGAAATCATACAGCCTGCGTGGGGGAAAGCCACATGGCAATGCTTCCCCATGTGTGATGGGGGAACGTAACTGCTGGCGGGGCACCAGGATTGCCCCCTGCACCACTGATTCATCACGGAGGCTGGCAAATCATTATAGGGAACCTTATCAATGTGATGAGGCCCTTAGACTACTAGGAACTTCAAGGAAAGCTGGGCTAGATTTCTTCTTCAGAGAAGTCAAAGAACATAACCACAAATCTCCAGATTCTGAAGGATGGAACCATGTCAGTTACAGTGATAGCAACATTCTTCAAACTGAGCAATGCTGTTACACTCAATGTCACTGATATATAGAGATACAGGTAAAGAGATGCTTCCCAGATTCCTCTTTGTGTGAGCAATTTGCTTCCTGTCCTGAGAGCTCCATGGAGCAGGCCATTTGTACACAGCAACCTGAGTAGAGAGCACATCAAGACCACTGAACAGAAGGCAGCCTCTAAATATTGACAAGTATCTAGAGAGAAGGGGGATCATCCTCTGATGAATTAAAATAGAGTGGCAAGAAAACTGGGAGAGATGAAAGCAGGGGAGAAAAGCCAAGCAGATCAATCAAGGAAACAGGCAGCTGGGAGAGGCACTTATTGACCTTACTGTTAAAAAATCCCCTCTGAGCCAAGATTACCCACAAGGCAGAGCTTTGTGTGTCACTACAAGAAACTCCCGTTGGATAAGCAAGGACAAGCGGTGACAAGAGACAAAGAAAGAACAAAAGAAAGAAAGAAAGAAAGAAAGAGTTTCCTTTTGTATTATTAGTGTAATAGTTTTGCTCTCCCCTTTCCCCACCCCTTCCTCCCCAAAATGCATCAGAGGAAAAAACAAACTGTGTGAGGAGTTAAACTAAACATGACCCAAATATATTTATTGAAAGGGAAATTGCAGGTGTATTAGGGCTGGGCTGGCCCTTAAACTTAGTGAGTCAACTGCCTCAGGCACTGGATTTTGTGTGTCGAGAAAAGGCACATTGATAGTTATTTAATTCTAACATACTAAAACAACTCGAGTAGTTAAGGCTACTATGTTTCTTGACTTTGGGAGAGAGGAATTCCATTTGCTTCTCTGCCTCAGGCAGCAAAATATCCTGGACCAGCTCTCATTGCTATGTAAAGCTCTGGGATTAATTACTGATTTGGAATGGTTCGATCACCACATAACGCAGTACTAAGGAAAAATCTTCTCTCCATCCCATGGGCAGATTTGACCTACCTTAAAAAATTTCAGGTAAAACTCTGGTAAGGATTAACCAAATTGAAACTTGCAATCATTACTTTGTTCCTTTTAGATTCCGATGTAGAGCCATACTTCATTCATCCTTTCTCAGATCTGTGCTAACTCTGTCAAAAGAGCTTTCCCTTCCAGGTCTATGATTTGTGCCTAACCGAGGATGCTGGCTAAGATATGAAAAGTCCACTATGAAGAATAGTCCATTCACATTCTTGTTTTTTCTTGAATTTCCAATAGACTAGTGAGGAATTTGCTTTGCACAATGCTGCACAGAGTTTGGGTAGGTATGCACACACTATATTTCTATTACTTCTTACAGCGAGAAAGAAAATGTTGCCATCATTTTAAAAATTGTATAAACTCCATTGTGTTACTCATTTCCTGAGCCTTAAGAAAAAAAATCCTAGGATTGATATGAGAATGGCATAACAAATGAAAAATGACAAAAAAATGCACTTTCAAAATAACTTTAAGTTTAACTAGGCATTGCCTGTAACAATAATAACTGTTTCCATGTCAATTTGAAACATTAAAAGCAACAAAAAACCCATTCACAATACTTCACAGTAACAACCATTCGTGGTGACTTGTTATCAGAAACAAAATCATTATTTTGTGTTATTTCCAAGCTTAGCTCTGGTATGCCCACTCAAAAAGAGAGCCCCATTCAGTTTAGTAGGAGTCACTCGGTAGCATACGTTTATGTGCCCCAGATTTATGAAATGTGTCAACCAATCTGGGACTACATGCACATTTGCTTGAAGTTTGGCATCATGACCTCCAGGGACTGTTATTCTTATGGAAAGGGTAATTGGAATAATTGGACTCATTATACAGCAGACACTATATAATGCGTGTGGAAAATGCAGTTCATCCCTCTTCACACCTGGAATTACTTCTAACAGTGCTTCACATGTGAGCTCTTTTTATATTCTTAGGCCTCAAGGCCTTTATATTAGAGAAGGAATGGGTGAGTACTTTTATTTGCTGTTATCTCACCATGTCAGGTGAGAGAGCTTGGAGATTTTTTTTAAAATTGAGAAAATTGTCAAAGTCCAATTGCATAAAGAAGCCTGTGAAATCTTTTCCCCAATGTCAAACCAATCATATTTCCTTGCTTTTCGTATCAACCATTTTAAAGTATTATTTCAACAGAAAATGAGGCCAGCTGTCCCATGAATCCTTGGATAAAAAGTTTCATATCCTAGCACAGTGGTTTAATGCAAAGGGAATGGCTGTCATGTTGCCTCTGTCAGGAGCCCACTTAGCCTGAACATTGATACAGATGACACTTTAAAGTGTTCTTGGTAATATGGTAAATGTCATTCTCCTGTGTGCTCCATACCCACCAAAAATTTAAAAACCTTTTAGAGGTCTTTCTTCATGTGACCCTGCCAAATGAAACAAATGCATGATATGAAAGAGAAGGTCTTATCTGTAGTAGCATTGTGACTCTAGAACTGCATTCCCAGTAGAATTCCAAGGTGCACATTCACACAATATAATTATTATGCTATGAATCCACTTTAACTGGTATGACATGATCCTATAATATACTGGGACTGGCAGCCTAGTGAGGCACTACAGCTCTCTGACTGATTACTCTAAGTGTCCCTCCCTAAACTACTAATCCCAGGATTCTATAGGATGGAACCATGGTAGTTAAAGTGGATTGATAGCACTATAATTGTGTCTTGTCAATAGTATCACATTCTTTTTATAAGACAAAACCTCAGACAAGGGGACAGACAATTTGGAGAGCACAGGGCTATCACAAGGTGGTAATAGTGGGCCATGGTGCTGAAAAAGAGATGGAAAAGAGTTTACAAAAATTAGAGTAGGATATAGAAGGGAAGTTGGTGCCTATTTTCATACTGGTTCTTCTGGCCACTTTGCCATCTCACAAGGAACTGCCAATGTAATGCAACACCAATAGTTATGCTTCATATTTTTTGTGGCTGAAAGTGTAGAAGAATCAGCTGCCCACATTCACATTTCACTTTCATGGGGGTTGGGCACTACACCTGCCCAAGAAACTGAAAAATTGTGAATACAGACATTGCTATTTTTTTAAAAAAAAAACTGGAGAAAACACTAAGAATTTCTATGCCTTGCAGTATTACTCTATGGTCATGGTTTCCAGTAGAAGCTGACCATGGAATTGCACTGGAGAACTCAGAGAGCATTAGAGAGGTGCTCTCTCTAGAATTCTCTGCCTCCTCTAGCATCACTGAAGGAAGCTGTCCATATAGTCACACTGGAGGGCCTGGAGAGAACATATTTAATCAAATTCATGAATATGCAAATATGCAAAAAATCAAACCCACAAATGTGTAGGGGTGACTATAATGCTAATATTTTCTTCTCTAACAGATTTGCTGTGTGTGCAAATTGATCAAACCTGAGAGAGAGAACAAGAAATTTACATGATCCAAGACTGCCATGCTCTTTAACCCCCAAAGAACTGCAATTAATATTTGGTTTGACTTGAAAATGTCCACTTTTTGGTAGCCTCTGCACTACAGTTGTCAGTAGGGGGATATCAGCAGGCACTGCTGTGTGCCTTGGCAAAGCACTGTATTCAAAGAAAGCTTGAGAGAAGGTCTAAAGGTCAAGGCCAAGGTGTTTGCTGTAGCTGGAAACCAGAGATATTTGACAAAGAAAGGACTAGTCAGCTATGCTGCAAAATTTTACACAGAGCACACACAGATTCAATTGCCCTCTCCCTGGCCTTTTGTTATTTACCAAGGCAGGGGAAGTCCAGAATCTGAAACACCAAAAAAGATAACAGAAATCAGAGAGTATAAAGTTCAAAAAGTCCCATTTGTAATTATAGACTAGAGAGCATCTTTATGTTGGGTGCAATGTTTCCATTTACATAGTCACAGTGAATAAATTGCATCTATTAATAGTCACTTTGAATTAAAAACTACTGATCTAAAAAGTGTACACTGCAGAATTTTTTTAAAAACCAACCTTCCCACCTGTTGCCTTTGCTTTAATTTTTTATTGTCCTTGAAGCTAGAGTAAAAATAGAAATGTGTGTATCAGGGTGAGATAACAGGAGAGAGTGAAGATGAAGAGGGTTGAAGGTTGAGTTGAAGATGCATGAATGACTGGAGCAGCTTCCTTTTAAGCTATTGTCATTGCATTCTGACTTTGAATATTACCTCCAAAAACATATGGTTGAGGTTGCAGAAGCATGTAAACATCCCAAGTTCTGTATTAGAACCAATATAAAAGAGATTTGAAGCAGATGCTACATATTTAGGGGTCATGTAAACTATCTCTGAATGTGCTGCCTTGAGGGGAGGGAGGAATAAGAGAACAAGGTTGGACAAAAAGGAATGCAACAAAAGTCTCCGACTATCTGTAAGAGCAAACTAAAAGGATTTGTAAAAAGAAAGCTAAGCTAGACAAAACAGAATGAAAAGTCAAAGATAAGAAGCTGTGATTGCCGATGATAATCATGCCATTTTACGGGGCAGCTGGAAGACTGACTGTTACTATCAGAGCTTTGAATTAAGAGGGAAGTTATATTTCTAATGGCAAAAGTTAGCAAGGTCTTTGATTTTCTTTCAAGAGCACTTAGAAGATTCTGAGCAAATGCTACTTACATATTGAGAAATCCAGGGAAGGGGTGGGGTAGGTGTTTAATAAAGATTAGGGTAATGGAATATGTAAAGAAAAGGAGAAAGATATCAATTAAGGATTTGTGTATATAAATTATATTGAAAATTAAAAAAAGACAAGAGAAGAAGGTGAAGGGTAGTAAGATCCAGAAATTCTAGGACACTAAAATTCCTATCACACCAAATGTGATTTGCATTTAGGTTCATCAACAGACCCCTTATTCAAACAGATCATTTCACTGGCCTGTTGGAAGAAAATACATAGGTTATTGGAGAAAAAGAACAGAAATAAAATACTGCTATCAAATTCAGCTTTAAAATGAATTGTGTTGCTGCCCTATTCCATTATCATGTTGATAGAAAGATGGGATACATTTTCTGTGCTGGAAACTATTTGCACAATAAGTCCTGAACTGTGAATAGTAGAGCTGTGCAAAATGTTGTTTGTGCCTCGTATGTCGGATCTATTTTGTAAGATTCATACATACGATGTGATATTAAGAACCACGACCAGCGCCCATACAATAAACTTAAGATTCAAAACACTAACCTATGACTAATGTAATGTTTTAACTGTTTAGAATTGTTGTTACTATGTATTTTATTGCGTTGAATTGTAGGCATCAAACGTATGCCAGCTGGAAGCCGCCCTGAGTCCCCTTAGGAGGTTGAGATGGGCGGGGTAGAAGTACCCAAAATAAATAAATAAATAATTTTTCAAACAAGTTATATAAGTCTCATAAGTGGCTCCAAGTTTCTGTCACGGTACTGCTTTCCCCCCAAAAGGGCTGGATTGCTTTCCCAAAACAGTCTTGAGGAGGATGGCAAGACCTGGAGCAGAGGGAGAAGCCCTAATCTTTCCCCAAAGTGGGTGGCAAGGGGAGCCCATGGTGGTGGGCAGGAGGTAGGGATGCCTGGCTGGATGGCCAGGCAAGAAGAAGCCCCTCTGACACATGGCTAGCCCAGAGAGGGGCAGGTAGAGACCATCACATTGAGGTTTAAACAAAGGCAGCCTTAGTATTCCTGAAGCGACCAGAATTCTGGGAAATGTAGTTTAGGGTGAGATCTTTTGCCACATCCCAAGCTACATTTCCCAGAATCCCATTTGCCACCTTGTGCCTCTTCCTCCTCTTTCCTGAAAGTTTTGGTGGAGGAAAACCCATGTTCATTCTCTAAACAGATTTTGAGATAAAAGGGGATTGTTGGGATATTATTAATATTAGTATTATGATTATTTCAAAGACTGGATGGACATATGTTAGGGGTGCTTTGGCTGTGCTTTTTCTGACTAGCAGAAGTGGGTTGCTCTTCTAGTGAAATAGTACTGTTAAGTTAATGTTGGTTAAAATTTCATAAAGATCAGCGGATGTGCAAATCTTTCTGAAACTTGGGGGGAATGAGAGGTAAGAAATTTATTGGATCTAATAGCTTTCTAGGAATCATGTACATGATACCTGTCTGCTGTTAAAAGAGACTTGATGGACCACTGAAATAAAATGTTAATTACTACACAACACAGCAGTTTCAAATATCTTCAGCAGTACTAATTCATTTGGTAGAAATGGCAGGGATGCTGATCAGGACATTTGTAGTTGTCATATGTTCTGTAAATTAAAACCATTCAGGGACCCATTCACCACCACAGCTTCTTCCCCCAGTCCACAGGGGTGGATGCCAGTGATGACAAAAGTAAGTTCAGGAAAAATACAGAAGCAAAGGGTAGAAGAACTTTGAGTTCTCCAGACAGCATTAGGTTGTGTGTTTTGCCTTAATCATGCTACTTCCTTGGGTGGGGAGGGGGGGAGAGAGAAAATCAATTTTCTAGGACACTGGTTCTCAATCTGCTGTTCCCCAGATGTTTCGGCCTTCAACTCCCAGAAATCCTAACAGATGGTAAACTGGGATTTCTGGGAGTTGTAGGCCAAAACGCCTAGGGACCTACAGCTCTAGGGCTTGGCTTTGAAGATTTCCAAGAGGATTGGCAGAGGTGGCATATGGCCTCTGCCAATCCTCATGCTACGTGTTAGAGCATGTGAGGCTGAAGTGGTGCCCCAGAGGATCTGGGACCTACCCGCAAAAGGCCCATAAAGCAGAAGTGATGACAAGCCTGTGGGCTAGTTAGTATAAGTGGGAGGGTAAGCAGGCATGTTTCAGTCCTGTTAGATCAGTACTGCTATGTGTCAAAGAAAGAA
This sequence comes from Anolis sagrei, assembly GCF_037176765.1. Taxonomy (NCBI): domain Eukaryota; kingdom Metazoa; phylum Chordata; class Lepidosauria; order Squamata; family Anolidae; genus Anolis; species Anolis sagrei. The sequence goes on along the minus strand of NC_090023.1, from coordinate 38,135,477 downwards.
GGAAACTTTTCAGGCCAAGGAAGGAGCAGGAGAAGGAATATACAGCAGGAAGCGCTGAGGGTGTAGAACCTGCAAGCATGCTAAATGTGGTGGTGGTGGTGGTGTGTGTATGGGGGTGGGGGTGGGGTATACATGGTTTTTTTTAGCTTCTTTTGGGGGGATCCTGCACCTTTAACCCCTGGTAAAGAGGAGTTAGGAGTGCAATCAATGCAAATATATGCTTATAATTCTCAGGAATATATAACTATTTTACCAATAATATTCCAGCTCCAATCTGAGATACTAGTTGTGCCCTCTGAAGCCCTAGAACAGGAGTTCCTAAATGTGGGTACACTAAAATGTATTTTTTCAGTTGCTAGACCATTCAGCATGCTGGCTGTAGTGTTAGAAAATGCACTGACATCTGGAGACAGACACACCCAGATAATCTCAGTCTAGCCTTACTCTCATAATTTGTTTTTTTTTTTCTGAACTCTTCCTAGAAATTCAGAAGGAGTCCTGATATATCCTATCTATGCATATATAAGTCTAGAAATTTTAGACATATAACCAACCCAAAGAAATTGGGTTTTATGGATGTATCCATGATCAATGTATGTATTGAATTTTACTTCTTATCCAAAAAGGAGCTATTCACTTTTCTGGATAGAGTAGGGAAAGACGGGAGCTTAAACTATCCCAGGAGAACTTCAAAGAAGCACCAACCCTCTCTAGTATTTCCACAGTGCTGTTATTTCTGACCTTTTAAAATGCCTGTATGGAACATGGCAGCATCAATTGCCAGGGATGGCTGCTTTCTTGAGATGGTATTGTTGCTTTCTCCTCTCCATGGAATGACCCTAAACTTATCCATGGCTCATGTAAAAATCCATAGTTTTGGCCCTCAAACCTGTCTTCAACTAATACATGAGGTCAACTTATACATGAGCATATATGGTATGTTCACACTATGTCAATCTTCACTCCAGAATCATGCAGCCCTCAAAACATTCTTGAATTTCAAATATCCTCACTATTGTTTGTTGGAATTTGCAACTCTCTACTTGCAATAGCTCTCCAGAGTCTAAAATGTAGCTCTTGCACATCACACAGTACCTGTTTCTTTTAATGGGAAATAACAAGGGATCTTTTTCATACAAAGTATATTGTCTCTCTCTCTCTCCAGGGATGCCTTGTTCAGAGTCTCCATAACTTGGCAGGTGTTGTCTGTTCAGGGCTTTTCCCTATATGCCCAGCCCTGTGGAAGTCAATTCCAAAGGATAGATATATGCCTGCCAGTAATTGTCTTTCAAGTTGGCATAGAACAGATAAATAAGTAAATAAATACAGCCAACTGTTTTATGAAAGCTTTTTGTAGTTCTTTCCCATTTTTTATTTTTCAATGCTAATTACACAGTAGGTTTTAATTTATTTCTAATCTCTGTAAATTGTTTCAAAACCGTTATAGGTATAATGATACTTTATTTTCTCTCCTGATGTTACAGTGAATTACTTTGAATTGCACCTGCCTTTAGCAAAGTTAGTATATGTTTTAATGAATAAATAGACTAAGTACATGAGCTCCAGTTTGAAATCCCACTTTGCGAACTTCAAAAGCACCAATTGTTAATGAAGAAAGGATTTTGATTTAAATACAAAACTGCAAAACTGTCAAATGGGGAGGGGGGAGGGGGGATAAGAATCAAAGTTCATGTTTCATATTCATTTAAAGAACAACAACAGCAAAACACTCTCAGCCATTTTCCTCCATCCTTTGGGGCATCTTGTTACATAATTTTCATTTTAAATTATATAAAATACTTCTAATAACTAGTGCAATACTTGAAAATTAAGAAACACTTGTTCTCGTAAAATGCGTTGGATTGGCTCTTGCTTATGTATATACATGTCCCACAACTCTCTCCCCTGGGAGCTAATTATTATGCAAAAAATACTCTTAATTAGGACATGAATATATTAAGCCTTTGGGATGCCAAAAATGAAATAAAAGAGAGACACTGAAATGAACATATGATATGCATACGCTTCCGGAGTTCTTAGGGTGACTGAATTCCAAAATGCCATTAAGAGATGAAAAGGTCACCCCTGAAGAGAAGTAATTGGTATTGCACCCGAGTAACTGATTAAAGTTGCCTTCATTTGGGAAGGGCTTTAAAATCAGATCTTCCTCCAACAAATTATTTGATTCAGGCCCATAGCTGTTTCAGGACAATAGCACAAAAGAGAAGGGAGGCATCTTTGCTTTGTATCGAAACAGATGTGCTAGGCTAATAAGGCCACCTCAAATAGCACATTTTCAGGCAACATTAAAGGCAAAGTCTGCATTTCCCCACCTCCCCACCAATTGCTTTCTGCTCAAACATGTGATTTTTTTTCCTGGTGGTTCCCCTAAGAGCTTCTGCTGTTCAGATGCTGCCTGCATTTCATTAGCTGGTACTGGATATTTTTAATGAGTCCGTAATGCCTGAAGGAACAAACTGTGGGGTGGAAAAAACTACTTATCTTTCCTTTCACTACCCCCTTCCCCACTTTCCTAATCGAGGAAAGACAACAGAGTGGGAGGGGAAAGCTTATTTCAGAGACAGAGAGGAAATGCCTTAATGCTGTTTCTTTATATGGAAAGAAAATGTAACACCAGGTGACATACTTGCTTCTAAGGAGGAGGGATTTTTTTTTTTTAGAAAGATCATAGTGATCATGGCTCAGTGTTCTCATAGCATATCTTCCAATATTTCTCAGGTGAAAACCAGAATATAAATGAATGAGTGACAGCAGGGTGGATTCAAGATGGCAAAAGTGCTGAATGAGGTAGAACATGCAAGCTGCTAAGAGAAGAGTTCCAGCAGTTTCCCTTTTCCTGAACCTATTGGGAAATCCTTCGTCTGCTCTACCTAGTGCAACTAATTTTGAGATTTGAACCCCTTTTGAATCAACTGAAATAATCTTTGGCCAAAGAGGGAGAGTGGGAAGGAGCATGAGAAACTGGGACACTTTAAAAGAAGTTGATAAATGAGATGACAGGGGATTAATAGAGACAGTCCCTGCCACATTGGGAAATGTGGATGCTATCTGATAGATCAATCTTCAAGAATTTGCAAGTGTGCTCTAAAATCTTGTTGGATAGCAAAATCCATAAGTAAGAATGACTCATAGAACAGCAGCCCTAAAAAGTAATTTTCCCTCAAGCTCTAGATTGCAAGCAGCTAGTCTAAGGTTACATCTATACTGTAGAAAAAGAATAAAAATACTTTATTCAGAGGAACTCAGGACAGTAGAATTAATGCACTACTTTAACTGCCATGACTTAATACTATGGAATCCTGGGAGTTGTATGCCATTAAATGCAGCCCAAAGTTAGCCTCAAACTGCAGTGGCCAGACAACAAAAGTGCATGAAAGAAAGCTCTTAATGCACACCAGTACCTTGTGATTTATGTCATCACCATCCAGACTACAAAATGGTTTCAATATTTCCTATGTAATCCATTTCTTCTTGGTTTGAAGATTCATTAAATGGTCAATGTAGATGAGGCCATAATTTGACTAGGGACCTCTTTACATTAGTTGCCCTAATATGGCTGACAGTGTGGGGATTGACCGGGCATCACAGTGAATCAGTGAGGCAGTGGGGGAATATGTTGCCTCATGCCCTGCAGCACTGCCTTCCCCATCACATGGGGAAAGCACTGCTGCCCGGCTTTCCCTTGTACTTGCCTTGTTGCTGGCAATGAGAACACAGAAAGCCTCCACATTCTCATTGCTCCATACTAGGATGCTTTCAGCACAGTTCAGGGATGGAACCCTACCAGAAGTAGCTGTGCATCATTTGATGGGATCCGGTGGGCTCTGTCCCCAAGGTAAGTTCACCTGTGTGATGACCTAGCCTTCTCTTGCAGAGTGTGGGTGCATCACCAAAGAACTACTCCCATGATTCTCTAGCATAGAGTTAAAGTAGTGTCATACTGCACTATCCGACCTATCCGACCGCATCTCTACCTATGAACCCACCAGGACTTTGAGATCTTCCGGGGAGGCCCTGCTCTCGATCACGCCTGCTTCTCAAGCACGGCTGGCGGGGACAAGAGATAGGACCTTCTCGGTGGTGGCTCCTCGGCTGTGGAACACCCTTGCTACGGACATTAGACTAGCACCATCTCTAATGGTATTCCACAAAAAAGTGAAGACCTGGCTGTTTGAGCAGGCGTTCGAATAATTAGTGCAATCATTGGTTAATGAACACTGGAATGGAACAATGGATGACGAATCTGGAACATGTTTTCGATGACGAGACGACAGTGAATGGGTATTTGAGTAACTGTTTATTAATTGTGTAATGTGTTAGGTTGTTAACTGTTTTTATACTGTAGCACTGAATTTTGCTATTTGTATTTGTTGTGAACTGCTGTGAGTCATCTTCAGGCTGAGAACAGAGGTATATAAGTAAGGTAAATAAATAAATAAATAAATAAATAAATAAATAAATAAATAAATAATTCTACAATGTTAGTCACTTTGCTCCTGTTCTGTGACAGATTTAGAGTTGAGAAAAAAATTAGTTTTCTCATCCTTCCGTTATTATTGTTTTAAATGCTCCCATTCTTTCTTTTCTGAATGTGATAAATTATTCAAAAATAAACTGAAATGAAATTATCAAAATTCATTAAGTAAGAATGTTCATAACACATTGAGCATTATGTTGTACAAAGCAGTTGAAGGTGAAGGGAGAGAAAAGGGATGACTATCCTAATTCAACATTAATATGTTTGAATTCACAAGGATTAAAACACAAACAATTGAAAGATAAACACGGATAGTCCAGGACCTGAATTAAGCAATTTGTCATTACTGGTTTTTTCCATATTTGGATTTTGTTTTGAAAATAAAAACCTCAGAATCTTTAATCCCTAATTTGAAAAACTGACGGAATAGAAAATCTGTTTAAAAAGTGAAAATAAAGAACAGTGACAAAGTATTTTCTCACCAATTCCTAGATATAGTTGGCCCTCTGTATCCATGGATTTTGCAATTATGAATTCAATCATGACTTTTAACAAATCCAGGAAACAAAACCTATAGCATTCTATATGAGGAACATAAGTGTAGTACACCATTGTATACAATAGGACATTAGCATCCAGAGAAGTCCTGGAACCAAACTACAGCTGAGCTTGTTATGCCCCCACAGAGGCTTTTTACTGTTTTCTTTGTTAAGGCTTAGTTGTCCCATAGTTAGGATGGGTTTGGTTCCTTTTGGTATAGTTTTCTGTGTATAGTTTCCTGTCTCTTTAAGAATCCCACCAGAGGTGGAGATTGCAGTCCTCCTCAGTAACTCCTTTGCAGTTAGCTATTCTCAAGGTGCCAAGGGGCCTAGAGGCTGCAATATCTTCCACATCAACGATTTAGGGAACTAAGGCCCCTTCCACACAGCTGAATAAAATCCCACATTTTCTGCTTTGAACTGGAATATATGGCAGTGTGGTCTCATATAACCCAGTTCAAATCAGATATTCTGGGATTTTCTGTCTTGATATTCTGGGATATAGGGCTGTGTGGAAGTGCCCTCAGTCAAAGGTTTAGGAGACTCAAGGCCCTTCCACATAGTGCTATATCCCAGAATATCAAGGTAGAAAATCTCACAATAAGCCTGTGTGGAAGGCCCCCCAGTTAAGTTCTGGACTTCCATCTGTTCCTTCAAATAATCAATTGTTAGTCAGACCCTGGGGGGAGTTAGGGTACTGATTTTCAATACAATTAAATTACTTTTTTGTTTACTGTTAAAACTTTTGTTGTGAGTTTCCAACTCTGTTGTTGGCCAGAATAGGGCACCCGAGGGAGTTAGCTTGGGGGACACAACAGGTCTTGTTAGAATAGTTATCTAGCATACAGATATTTCTGATGGACACGAGAGGGGAGATATTCTAAAAATTAGCATCATTCTAAACATCATGATCCAATTTTCCACACATAAATTTAGAAGCCAAGAATTTTAATATTATATCCTCTTCATCTGCCTATAACTTTTCCAGGGGAATTGTCAAAATACTGGATATTCATCTAGGGTAGCAAATCCCTAATATTTCTGCATCTATAATCCCTCTTCCTTCCACAACAAAGAAAAAATATTGCACAGCTGAGTTGCTAGAATCATTTTAGTATTTTCAGATTTATTTCCTTTCTTACAGTTCACATCATCCAATAAAAAGCTATGTAAGCACACATATTTTTCATAACCCTCAAATGTTCATCAGGAAAATGAAGCACTAATAAAGAAAATCTCTGAAGTTTGGATTTCTCAATATCATTTCTTTGAGACACACATTTTTCTGAAAATAAATTAATATTAATAGACATTAATATTTGGAGAGTGAGTGAGGAGGAGGATTAAAAATGTCATAAACCCAACACGACACAAAGGCAACTAATGACCTTGTTCCAATCCAAAGGATCAGTTCAATTTCTGGAAGCAATATAGGAACATAAATGCATGGTGTTATACAAATATTTCAGTAAGACAGCAGTTGGTGAACTTTTGGTGCTACCAAAACTAGCAGCTCCCAGGTCCCATTCTTATTAAATTCTTTCATTATTGCAGATTTGGATTAGCTGTTGGATGGGGGGTGGGTGGGTGGATGGGTGGGATCTACCTTCAAGCTAGCCAGAAAAGAGAGCTGCCAAAGTTACAGGAGGTGGATAGGTGAAAGAATAAAATATCAAAAAGTCCTTTAAAATGTTGTACAGGTGGTATATCCTTTATCCAGAATTCTGAAATCTGAAATGCTGTACTCTAAAGTCTGAAATTGTCCACAAGTAACTGAAACAAATATGCTTTTGCTTTCTTCTGGTTCAATGTACACAAACATTGTTTCATGCACACACAAAAATATTTTATCAGGCAATGTGTATATAGAGAAAGGCAGGATATAAATATCGCAAATAAATAAATAAATAAATAAATATGAGCTGCCCTATCATCAATAGCCCTTTTCTGTGTATTTACTATTGCTTTTGTTTGCTATAAATATGTCTGAATGATTAATTACACATGCATACATACATATAGAATGAATGAACACACACACACATATATCTGCTTGGACTGTATTTTTAGAGATGGGATGGAACTTAAATGTTTAAGTTTGACTGCAATAATGGCTAACAACTGCACATTATTGCAGTCAAACTTGTTGTAAGTTGTCCTGAGTCCCTCTTCGGAGGTGAGAAGGATGGGCTGTAAATGCTCGAAATAAATAAATGATGGACAATAAAATGAAACCAAATCCTAATAAGAGACAGACTCTGAGAAGATAATAAACTCTCATTAGAGAGAGATTCTTCTGATGGAAATGGTAGTGGGAAACTGTAGGAAACTGTACCATTTTCATTTTTATATACGTCTACCAAATTTGCACTTCTGGGATTAGTATCTGAACTGGAAAGAAGATAGAGTTCAATATAATCACCTCACTTGATAGTACAATGTAATGCATCAAACAATAAAAATAAAATTAATTAAAATCCAAAATTTAGGGAATAATGTCCATAAAATGTGAATATTTCCACAGAAAGAATAATGGAGAGCATTTAATAGTATAACTCCAACTTTAACATTTTGTATTGAAGTGAATGTTGTCTTTTCTTTTGAGCACAAGAAAAAAAATCTACAGTGGCTACAGACAAAGCAGTCAACAAAAATATAAATTCTTTTGTTCACTGTGCAAAGTACATCAATCTCTCCTAAGCAGTTGTAGCTGTACCTATAAGGAAATCACACACACACACACAAATGAGAGGCTGCTCTTACCTAGGATGAGTTTAAAAGCGACAATTTTCACTCAATTAATGGAAATGTAAACACAGAACTTAAGCTTTCAGAAAATGGCAAAATTGACTGGTATATTTTTACTATCCGTCGATAATAGCTGTTAAAAACAGGATTTCCGCCGCAACAACCATTATTATTTAATGGGGGACAAAACATGGAAACCTAGTATCTATTATAATGTTACAATTCTGCAGCCATCAGATAATTAAGGGAAAGTGTACAAAAGCATCAACATAGTATAGTGGTTGGAACCTTGGATTACAAGTCTGGAGACCAGGGATCAGATCCCCACTCAACTATGGCCCCCCGCTAAGTGACCTTAGACAAGTCACGCTCTCTTAACCTTGGAGGAAGGCAAATACAACCCCACTCTGAATAAATTTTGTTAAATAGTTTTGACTTTCTTCCCATATGTGCTGGCTTTGGTGATCTTTCGATCTCTCTTTTATCTTTTCAATTTCCTTATTTTCTGAATTAATCATTTTTCAATCTTAGCTCGGTTGTAAGTTCTTTAGATAATTATCCTGATTTCTTAGATAAATCCCATTTTGCATCCTCATTAGAACTGTTTGAAATATTCCTTCACTCACTTTTAAGAAACTCCAATCTTTTATTTATTCATTGGATTTAAACCCTGCCTTTCTCCCTGAGTGGGATATATCATGATGTCCCTTCTCTTTTAGTATTGTTCCACGGGCTGACACCCAGTATTTCCCTTAATTTACTGAAAATCTAGCTTTTTAAAAGTCTAAAACATTTTTCTGACTGTGTTTAGCTTCCCCTTTCCACTGTACAATAAACTCCAGAAGAATAAGGTCACTCCCATCTAAAGATCTCATCACTTTCACTCCATTAACCAAGTCATCATTATATCCCCCTTTTGCCTCTTCCACCTTCTGGACAGTGAAATTCCAGAATGAGAAATTCAAGAGAGAAATTTCTTGGACCTTATGTTCTTCACAGAGTTTTACTTCCAACAACTAACAGGATAGTTGAAATCTCTCATTACTACGATAGCTCTTTTTTCTAAAAGTTTTGTCGTCTGTTCCAAGAAGGCATTATCCAATTCCTCAGTCTGGTTTGGGAATCTGTAGTGGGCTCCCACAATGGCATTCCTGTTGCTTCTCTCCCACTCCTCAAATTTTACCTAGATGGTCTTAATTGGGCTTCAGAATTTAAGTCATGAATCTCTTTACAAGTGTAAACATCCTTGGCATACTTTTTCCATTAGAAAGATCTAATTCCATGAGTCATTTCTCCTATTGGTGTATTTAAGGATATTTTCCCTTCCACAGTTGGGTTCTTGTACTATTTGTCCATTTCTCTCTGTTGTAGCTCAGCAGTAGTCACAGCAGCCAGGGGCTGATGGGTTCACTGATGACTTAGAGTCAGATGGGATTGTGGGTTTTCCTAGGGTTCATTCTGATGGAGGCCAAGAAAGTGAAACTGTTTCAGATAGAGATTCAGGCACAGATGCAGAGCCTGAGAATGTACCTCTAAATCTTGAGGCCAATCATGGGAGTTGGAGTCATGCTCTCTAGATAAGGAGCCTGGTGAAGAACAACGGATGAGAAACTCTCATGGGAAAGCACTGGTGATACTGACCTAAGCAAGGAGGCACGCAAATTTGAGCAGATGGCCAGCCTCGTAAATCAACATGGCTTCATGAGAAGCAGAAATTTCAGGGCGGACATAATATTTTAATACCTGTTTATTAGGAGCTAATGGGCACTCTTATTTTTGGTTCAGGCAACATGGCTTTCAAGTATAGCCAGGCCTAAGCTTCTCTAGTTCCTGCTTCAAGTCTTGGTTCTGGGATTTAAGCATTCTGAGAGTTCTCTATGTTTTTGTTTTGTATTCTCATTCAAGTTTTGCTTATGGATTTAAGCTGCCCTTGTATTTTAGGACTATCTTTGGACTATATTGCTTTTGGATTTATAAGAGACAATTGACTGCTGACTTTTTGGATTCTATACCTTATTTACTTATCTCTTTTTTATTATATATATTTTGTGTGTCTTTTGCAATAAACTGTTAGCCTTTACTCTGGAGTCTTGTGTGGTCTATGGTTATAGGTAGCTTCAGGTCTGGGGTGCGACACTCTCTATAACTGGCTGAATTTTTAAATTGATGCTTTATAACTGATTATAATTGTTGTTTTTAACTGCAACTGTTATTTTATAATGTATGTGTTGGCATCAAATGGTTGCCTGTGGTGAAGCTGCCCTGAGTCCCCCTCTGGGGGTGAGAAGGATAGGGTACAAATGCATGAAATAAATAATAATAATAAATAACATCTGGACTATTATCTGCAGCACTTAATGAACTCCTGCCCTCATGAATACAGTCTTCTTTCCCCACATATCTAAAAAAAAGATTTTAAGACCATTTGTATTAATATTTTTGAATATTCTTTCCATCCCTAATTTATTGCAATTTTGATTATGACTAATTGAACTCGCTTTAAACCAGAATTGGCAAAATTAACTAATGTAAATTAGTCATTATCATTATATGGAATCTTCAGCTATCAAAATATTCTGAAGGTGCCATATTTAACATACTCCAATAAATGTCTGAAAACTTAGGAAAACTATGTAGAAACAGAAATCTAGTACTTGATATATAATATAATGGACCATAAATGCAGAGATGACAATCATGGAAGCCAGTAGATGTTGTTGGACTCCAACTCATAGCTAGCTACTCAAGACAACATTGGGTAGAACCCTCAGAGTTCTCACTCTTAAGAAGGTACTCACCATCTGTCTGTAGTTATGGATAAATTTAAAATGTCCATGAAGTACACTGAGTTCCTACAGTTACATTTAATTACTAGAAAAAAAGCTGCCCCTGCTATTTGGCTAGAATGGCACATACTATTTGGTATTCTAAAAAGGCAACTAATGAGTGTTTATGTATGATTATTGTTTGGACTGAGCCTGGGTCAGATTCATTGTGGGATAGATCCAGCCTTGAGCTAAGCCCAATTACTACAATATGGCAGAAATCAGTAATGGCTAATTTCTATTCCTTTGATTTCAAAGAACATACACTGAATAAAAATTATTCTGTATTTTTGTATCATATTTTATTTCCAGGGAGAGGGAAGGAATGCTTGTGTGACTGTCTGCCTTAGATGTCAAAAATATTTACTTTGTTTTGGATGTCCTGATGTACCCATGACCTTTCAGGGAGTGAAAGTTCTTGGGACAGCTTAACTACTGGGTTGCTATTGTATCATCCTCACAAACTCAAGTGTTTAGATTAAATCAATTGCTGAAAAGCTTTTCCCAAATGGGATTTGACTCTTTCTTAATCTCAATAACACAAACACATTACTAGAACATTTCTTTTTAGGACCTTTCTACTTATGCATGTCCTACTTGGGCACCTTATTCTTTTAGGATTTGCATGGAAAATTCTTTCTAGTTAGCTGCCTTTTAAATAAATCTACATGTAGTGAAACATTAGACAGTTTCTACTTGGCTAGATTAAATTTATTTCCCCCTCAAATGCTTTGGGTATAGTTGCGTTCCTTGTCCTTGAGGATCTCTCCTTGCAATAACCAGAAGGTGAGATTTGTGTGGAACATGGTCTCCTTTTCCGTAAAATTTATGTTGTAGCTTATCAGCAAATGATCACCCCTTTACAGACATACCAGGAAGATATTTTATGTTAAACACTGCCTGACAGACACATTCCCATGAGTGTTGTTAGTAGTGGTCAAATTTTTATCACAATGGCAATGAGAACAGGAAAGCAATTAATTCTGATGCTGGAAGGATGTTTTCAAGGGATTACCCCAAGCCATTTTCTTGTCTATGTATTTGCTGATGATACATACATCATTATACTTTCCTTTGAATAATGTGAGATTTTTAAAGATTTTATTTCTTGTCTGTTTATTGCAATAAGTAAATGGATGGATGGATATTTTATCTTGGATTGCTCAAAGGGGTTTTCTGAGAAGAATTTATCATTAAGATAAAACAGATGGTGTAATATGGAAACCTAGGCGAGCAGCACAAGGACTGAATTTTTCCTCCCATGAAATGAGGCTTGTCTATTAAATATAGTTTGGCTCTCACAACTGCTAGGCAAATTTGACTAATCATAGGTAATTGAACATGCAAATTAACCGCATCCCTCATGCTTATGATAAGTTCATAATGTGACTCTCATGTCTAAAGAAGTTGGCAGGCTTTTCTTAGGATTAATACATTTCCCTTGACAAACTATATGAGAAAAACAATGTTGTTGTTGAAAACTCTAGCTAAAAATAAAAGGTTACTAGTCCCAATTTTCAAGGCACTGCTTTTTAAACTCATTATTCTAAAAAATGATCACTAGTTACCTGTCACAAACCTATGCTTTAATTTTTTAAACAAAATTAAAAATATGTAATTTCCATTATTCTGAGGTGTGGAGGCTAAACTCCAGCTACCATCAGAAGGGCATTTTTCCCCTGAAAGGAATAAACCTGAATATTTAACAGATAGATTTGATTACTTACTTAAAAGCAGAGGAGACAAGAAGAAGTTTCTGCTAAAAAATTATGTCCACATCCTTATACAAAAATAGCAAAATTTAATGAAACAGTTACATTGAATGCACTGTTTTGTCAAAGGGAAGGAAGACCATCCCACCTTTCCTTCTAACTTTGTGGAAATTGAACACTGTGTCCATCTGAGCAATGACTAAATAGTGAAAAGCAAAGTTGTTAGTTAAAAATGTCAAAGTATCTGTTTTGACAAAAAAAATATTGAGTTACTTTTATCTGTAAAAAAAAAAGAAAGCACTTAAATGTTCTCCTCATAACCCAAAATCTGCAATCCAAATAAATGCATTTCTGGATTGGCCCACAAAATTCACTGTTGAAAGTATTGAATTGGATTAGAAATAGTCATGATCATCTTTACAATGTGCCAAATCAAATGGTATTGTTCTCATTGTTACAAAGTCTAGCTCCGAGCAGCAATAAATATCAAAATCAAATTAATACAGGAAATACCATAGAAGCAATAGATCAGGATACAGATCAGTTAAAATATTGGGGAACATCATCATTACCATCTACAGCCCTGAGCTAAATACTAGGCCTGGGTAACAACGCAAAAATTTGTTTCTAAAATCGATTTGTATTTGGGGGTTTTTTTTGTTTCGATATTTAAAATAATTACAAAATTTTCCTTTTAAAAAGTTCGATATTTACGCTATTTCGTAAATGGTAAAAAATTAACGAATCGATTTCCGAAACAATAACGAATTGATTCGTTAATGGCGGACACGACCGCGAAATACGCTAAAAAACCTCCAAAAACTTCTGAAGCTTCCCTCTCCCTCTGTTCTTGACTGTTGGTGTGATATTATAATTTTTTTCACTAATTAAACCATAAAACTGGCCCAGACATGCGGAAATAATAACGAAACGACCTCAGAACAATAACAAAACGAATACAATAACAAAATACGAAGCATTTACAAAACGTGTTAAAAAATTCATTTTTTTAAATAATTGCTCCAGAATGGTTCGTTATCGTTTTGTAATTGGAAAAATTAACGAATTATTAACAAATTATGAATTAACGAAACGAAACCGCCCAGGCCTACTAAATACAAAAAAGAACAAGAGAAGATGTGATTTGATAGTCTTTCTGGAGACACAATAGAACAACAGACATAAATTGTTTCTTTCTCTTGTATGAGCTTGGCTTTCAACTGAGGGTGCCATTGCTCTGGTATTCTTGCTTGTGAAAGTTAGATGAATGGCAATAAGAATAGCCCCCAGGCCCTTATTAATTCTTCACCATCTGTCTTTAAGGTGGGATGTTGATCCTAATTTATTCTTATGATTTTGGTGTATTAGTCATGAAAATGCAATACCTGGCTCTTATTTTTGGTAGAGGAAGTCTTATTGTATTTTGTGTTTAGGGTCATCTTTCTAAATCAAATAGATTTGACAGGAGGGGAACAAAGTTAAATGGCTATAATACCCAGCTCTGTTCCTTCTTCTTCCATTGTTACTAAATCCACCCACCCTTCAGGTATGTAAGAAGTATGTCATTGTTGGTGGTATCGAAAGTCACTGAGAGGTTGAGAAGAACCAAGAGGGACACACTCCCCCTGTCAGTGTTGAGATGGTCACTAAGGTGACCATTGCAGTCTCGGTTTCGTATCCTGCTCTGAATCCAGTTTGAAATAAGTCAAGGAAGTGTGTGTCATCCAAGACTGAGTGGAGTTGGAGGACAACCACCTTCCCAATCACCTTGCCCAAAAAAGGAAGGTTAGACAGTTGTCTGTAATTATTAAGGTCCAGGAGATCCAGGGAGGGCTTTTCCAGCAGTGGTCTAACTACTGCTTATTTTAAACAGGATGGAAAATTTCCCTTCCTGAGAGATGCATTAATAAATTGTTGTTAATAATTTATTAACATTAATGCATTGTTAATAAATTGCATTAATAAATTGCATTAATAAATTGTTGTATTAAGATAGAATTACATCTCCTCCCTGGATGACCAGCCAAGACGGACAGGGATCAAGAAAGCAGATTGTCATGTTTCCTTGTTTCAGCAGCTTGTTCACATCAATAGTACTCACTAATTGAAACTAATCCAGTGTAATTCCACTCACAGAGTTGCTGGACACCTTGTTGTTGGCCTCTGCTCCAAAACAGCTCTTATGTGAGAGGTTTATCTGTAAAATGTTTTTAAAAGCATCACAGTAAGCTACTGAAGATTCTAGCAATGGTTTTGGAGGGGAGGGGGCCTGAGTTAAGCCTCTCACCACTCTGAACAGCTTAGTTTGACATGAATCTGCAGACAATAGGAGCAAGTTGCCCTCTATATACTGTGTTTTGCCACATAAAAGTTAAGTTTTTCATAATCTTCGCTCTAGACATTGTCCTTCCTGTTTCATTTCCCTGAGGGTTTTTGTATACCCGGGAGTCTGATATGTAATGGGTCAGAGAGTGCTTGGGAGCAATTATGTCAACAGCCCTGGCTACATTTTGATTCAATTTGCTGACCAGGGATTTAAGTGGATGTCAGCTGTGGAACCCTCTAAGGCCTCCTAAAATCTCAGAGGATCCATTAGCCTTTGAGGGCAGGGCATATGAATAGATCCTCCTCCCCTAAAGGGATAGGTTGTTGCTGTGATACTAGCCTGACCAGAAGTGATCTGTCCATGACAACTTGGAGGAACTGGTTACCTCTGCCCACAGATCTGCATGTTCCAAGCTGAAAACCACATCAAGTGTATGACCTGCTGAATACATAGGTCCGGAAACCAATTGGGGTAGGTCCACTTGATTTGTTGACGTACAGCAACCCTATGAATTTTATTTTTCTTACTGAAGGAATATTTGGCAAGGTGGTTTTGCCAGGTCCTGCCTCTGAAATGTATCCTACAGCACCCATTTGCAGTTTCCCATTCAAGTAGTAACCAGGGCTGACCATGCTTGGCTTTCAAGATCAGATAGGATCTGGTGCCTTTAGTGTATTTAAGATGGTCAGACTGTACATACACACACACACATGTCCACCCATCTACCTACCTACATAAAGACAATGGAATGTGCTGGATGATGTTCACACACACACATGCACAAACACACTTAGGAAAAATAAAAGCAGGGGAGGGGAGGAATTATCCATGATGTTGCAAATGAAGTTGCACATTCAATTCAGCACACAGTTCTGCATAAATATATACAACTGAAGGCATATTTTAGCACTTTTTCTTTCATGAGAGTAGAAAAGGGGATAGGAAATACCTTTAATTATATATACTTGAAATTCATAATTAATTCATCAACATCATTCCAACTAATAGAGTAGATAGCTTTTTTTGAGCTTTTTATGCTTTTCAAGCTTTTATAAGCTTGCGGCCAGTACACCCAACCAAAGA
This sequence comes from Anolis sagrei, assembly GCF_037176765.1. Taxonomy (NCBI): domain Eukaryota; kingdom Metazoa; phylum Chordata; class Lepidosauria; order Squamata; family Anolidae; genus Anolis; species Anolis sagrei. The sequence goes on along the minus strand of NC_090023.1, from coordinate 38,119,746 downwards.
AGCTTCCTCACCACCGTAAAACTTTTCTTAATCTCAAGACACCAGATTTGACAAGGAACCTTCATTAAAATGCATACATTTATATATGTATACATGTTTGGGATTCCTTATCTGAAATGCTTGGGATGAGAAAGATTTTGAAATTTGGAATTTGGATTTTATAATACCCGTATTTGCATAATGAGATATTTTGGAGATAGGATCAAAGTCTAAAAACAAAATTCATTTATGTTTCATATAATGTTGTGCCTAAAACAAACTGTGCATACACATCACTACCTCAGCTAACCATCTGGTTAACTTTAGATTTTGGAATATTTCAAATTTTGGAATTCCAGATAAGGAATGCTTAACCTGTGTTCCTCCTTTTTACCCCAAAGGGCCTTCTGAAAGTGCCATACAGACATGCATTAATAATAATATATAATAATTAAACACAACAAATAGGCAACATGATGAGATTGCAGCAAGATGAATAAAAAGTGAGAAGAAATTATAATGAATCAAAAGGCAGAATAGAAAGTTGTATGAACGTTTTTGAACTGACTGATGGAGGAAAAGGAGAGAGTAGCCATTCCTGTCTTGTGAATTTGGGAAAACCACACAATACAGAATTATACTGGTTTTCCCCCCACATTATCTGTCATAGTTTCATTACATTGAAGAAGAGGCTTTTGGAATTCCCAGCCAGAGGAAAAAAACCCAGGATTTCATAGGCTGAAACCATGGCAGTTAGAATGGAATAATAGCATTGTTATCCTGTAGTATGTATGCATGCAAATGTAAATAGTTTTTGAAAATTTTGAACAGAAGAGATTTTTTAATGTACTGTATTGCTTCAATTGTACAGTTTTGTGAACTGTTCTTTGGCATTTTGATTGCATATTTTAAATTACGTTTAGGATTGTTAATAATTTGATTCTAATTTAACATTGCTATGTTGAATGTATTGTCGAAGGCTTTCATGGCTGGAATCAATAGGTTCTTGTGGGTTTTTTTGGGCTATATGGCCATGTTCTAGAACATGGCCATATAGCCTGAAAAAAACCCACAAGAACCTATTGCTATGTATTTTTTTTAAGAAGTTGCATTTGGAATAATTTTGAAGTTGCAAGCCTCATTTTTGGCAAAAAGTGGACATTTAATCATAATTATTATCATTACCACAATTCTTCCTCTTCTTCTTCTATTATTATTATTATTATTATTATTATTATTATTATTATTATTCTGACACAAAATCACAGTATGTCACAGCAAACGAGATCTCTATGAGGATTTCGTATCACAAAATTACAACTTGAACACTTCCCAAGTGTCTAGGACTGTGTGATGTATTTTCGAATGATGCGTGCAGATCCAAGTAAGGTGGCCTTTTGCAGTTGACAGATTGTGATTTTGTCAATGTCTATTGTTTCCAAATACTGGCTGAGATCTTTTGGCACAGCACCCAGTGTGCCTATGACCACTGGGACCACTTGTACTGGTTTATGCCAGAGCCTCTGCATTTTGATTTTGAGGTCTTGATAACGGATGAGTTTTTCTTGTTGTTTTTTGTCAATTTGGCTGTCACCTAGAATGGCGGCATCAATAATCCAAACTTTTTTTCTTTTCCACAATCATGATGTATGGTGTATTACGTTCCAAACCTTTATCAGTTTGGATTTGAAAGTCCCATGGCATTTTTGCATGTTCATTTTCCAGGTTTATGATCCCACCAATTCTTTAATGCTGGGAGGTGGTACTTGTGACATAAGTTCCAGTGAATCATTTGGGACACAGAATTGTCCGTCTGTGTGATTTTCTTGCAACAGCTGAGGATACAGCCCAAGGTTTCATCAGCTTCCTTGCACAGTCTGCATTTTGGGTAATTAGCTGATTTTTCAATCCTGGTCTTAATTGCATTTGTTGTGATGGCTTGCTCCTGGACAACCAAGTCAGAGAGGTCTCAGTTGAGAAGTGGAACTAAGAGCAACAAACCCATTAGCAACTAAGAGCACTTAACCCATTAGCATTATGGAGAAACACACCAAAACTAAGTCTATACTGGCTTGGTCAATGCCCAGGATAAAAAGGATCCTGGACATCCATTGACAAGTGGGCTACAGAATCAAAATACAAATGAACAATCACAGAAGCGGCAGAAATATACAATGCCAGAGAACCTCACAATTGTTGTTATTGTTGTAATATATTTGTGTCTCATCTTTATATCTGCACCCACACTGATCACAAATTACAGTCAAGATTTCTAACAACCATTGAAAACTGTTTTTGGTCCCATTTTTGGCTCTTCCCCCCCATTCTGTTTTCCGTTAAATTCCTAGGAAGGGGTACCGTTTTTGTTCCAGTAAGATTCAATCTATTGACACCAATGGGGAACTTTAGAGAAGTGGTTCTCAACCTGTGGGTTCCCAGGTGTTTTGGCAAACAACAAAATCCCAGCCAGTTTACCAGCTGTTAGGATCTCTGGGAGCTGACAGCCAAAACATCTGGGGACTCACAGGTCGAGAACCACTGCTTTAGAGGCTTATTTCTATGTCATTTTTAGGCATGTCAGGATGAGACTTTCCTCACTTTTAGGTGACCTTTACAACTGCAAGTATGAAAATTTCACCAATACAGCATTTTGTTTTGGAAAATTTAATGTTGTTTAAAAAACCCACAAGAGGGCTTTCTGGGAATTGAAGTCCTGATCAGTGTGTGTCACAAGAGGGAAGGAGAATGGACACAGTCAACCAGGCCTCTGATTAGCTGAGAAAAATGTGAGAAGCAGAGAGAGAGAGAGAGAGAAATTTCAACTCTCATCATGCCCCGGGATGGAGCGCAGAGGCTCCCTTAATACCCGTGCCATGCAAAGCGCTGCTGGGAAAGTGAGTTCCTGGTGAGTGCCTCTCTGGAGTAAAGGCCTAGGGAAGCCTTTCCCACCTTTTTTCCCTCTCTCTTTCTGGCCTTATTTGCCTCAAGTGGGCACCAGGAGAGGAAGCTTCAGGAAAGGATGGAGGAGGCTTCTGGGGAAAAAAAGAAGAGGTGCTGCCACTGCCCAGCACCCACTCCTCCATCATTTGCAAGGCCACCAACATAGTATGGCCTCCGCCTCTGTTAGAGTGCCACTCAGACCCACTGGCAATCTGGTAGCTGGCTCACCAAAATTTTCCCAAATCCTGAATTGACAAATGAAAATCTGCACAGCCGTAAAACTTGGAAAAAGTTTATTAAACTGCAAAAACTTCGTTTTTGCGGGACATCCTGCAGCACATTTTGCTATAGTTTTTCCAATGAATATCTCATAGAGCCTCAACCAATTCATCATAGTTTGTTACAGCCAAACTATTTCTATTGAATAGTTCTGTAAAATATGCATAGTAAAATACACAGAATAAACATTAAAATACAGTGGTTTATCTGCATTGAATTACATTATATGAGTGTACACTGACCATATAAAGCAGTTTCAAACTGCATTATATGACAGTGTAGATGGAATTTTATATAATGCTGATCAATGCACATAAAGTGCATTATATGAGTCTACAGCAGGTATGGGCAAACTTTGGCCCTCCAGGTGTTTTGGACTTTAACTCCCAGAAATCCCAGCCAGTTTACCAGCTGTTAGGAATTGTGGGAGTTGAAGTCCAAAACACCCAGGAGGGCAAAGTTTGGCAATACCTATGCAGTATGCAACTGGGTAAACAGTAAACAGAGTCCCAGAAGAACTATGGACAGAAGTCCGTGACATTGTTCAGGAGGCGGCAACAAAGTACGTCCCAAAGAAAAAGAAAACCAAGAAGGCAAAATGGTTGTCTGCTGAGACACTGGAAGTAGCCCAAGAAAGGAGGAAAGCAAAAGGAAACAGTGAAAAGGGGAGATATGCCCAGTTAAATGCGCAATTCCAGAGGTTAGCCAGAAGAGATAAGGAACTATTTTTAAACAAGCAATGCATGGAAGTGGAAGAAGACAACAGAATAGGAAGGACAAGAGACCTCTTCCAGAAAATTAGAAACATTGGAGGTAAATTTCAGGCAAAAATTGGTATGATAAGAAACAAAGATGGCAGGGACCTAACAGAAGCTGAAGAGATCAAGAGAAGGTGGCGAGACTATACAGAAGATCTGTATAGGAAGGATAACAATATCGAGGATAGCTTTGACGGTGTGGTGAATGAATTAGAACCAGACATCCTGAGGAGTGAGGTTGAATGGGCCTTAAGAAGCATTGCTAACAACAAGGCAGCAGGAGATGATGGGATCCCAGCTGAACTGTTTAAAATCTTAAAAGATGATGCTGTCAAGGTGATGCATGCCATTTGCCAGCAAATATGGAAAACACAAGAATGGCCATCAGACTGGAAAAAATCAACTTATATCCCCATACCAAAAAAGGGAAATGCGAAAGACTGCTCAAACTTCCGTACAGTTGCCCTTATTTCTCATGCCAGTAAGGTAATGCTCAAGATCCTGCAAGGAAGACTCCAGCAATACATGGAGCGAGAGTTGCCAGATGTTCAAGCTGGGTTTAGAAAAGGCAGAGGAACGAGAGACCAGATTGCCAATATCCGCTGGATAATGGAGAAAGGCAGGGAGTTTCAGAAAAACATCTACTTCTGCTTCATTGACTATTCTAAAGCCTTTGACTGTGTGGATCATAATAAATTGTGGCAAGTTCTTGGTGGGATGGGCATACCAAGCCACCTTGTCTCTCTCCTGAGGAATCTGTACAAGGACCAAGTAGCAACAGTCAGAACTGACCACGGAACAACAGACTGGTTCAAGATTGGGAAAGGCGTACGGCAAGGCTGCATCCTCTCACCCAACCTTTTTAACTTGTATGCAGAACACATCATGCGATGTGCGGGGCTGGATGAATGCAAAGCTGGGGTGAAAATTGCTGGAAGAAACATTAACAACCTCAGATATGCAGATGACACCACTCTGATGGCCGAAAGCGAGGAGGAGCTGAGGAGCCTTCTAATCAAGGTGAAAGAAGAAAGCGCAAAAGCCGGGTTGCAGCTAAACGTCAAAAAAAACCAAGATTATGGCAACAAGAATGATTGACAACTGGAAAATAGAGGGAGAAACCGTGGAGGCCGTGACAGACTTTGTATTTCTAGGTGCAAAGATTACTGCAGATGCAGACTGTAGCCAGGAAATCAGAAGACGCTTACTTCTTGGGAGGAGAGCAATGTCCAGTCTCGATAAAATAGTGAAGAGTAGAGACATCAGACTGGCAACAAAGATCCGCCTAGTCAAAGCCATGGTATTCCCTGTAGTCACCTACGGATGTGAGAGCTGGACCTTAGGGAAGGCTGAGCGAAGGAAGATCGATGCTTTTGAGCTGTGGTGTTGGAGGAAAGTTCTGAGAGTGCCTTGGACTGCGAGAAGATCCAACCAGTCCATCCTCCAGGAAATAAAGCCCGACTGCTCACTGGAGGGAAAGATACTAGAGACAAAGTTGAAGTACTTTGGCCACATCATGAGGAGACAGGAAAGCCTAGAGAAGACAATTATGCTGGGGAAAGTGGAAGGCAAAAGGAAGAGGGGCCGACCAAGGGCAAGATGGATGGATGGCATCCTCGAAGTGACTGGACTGACCTTGAGGGAGCTGGGGGTGGTAACGGCCGACAGGGAGCTCTGGCGTGGGCTGGTCCATGAGGTCACGAAGAGTCGGAGACGACTGAACGAATGAACAACAACATGCAACTGGGTTATATGGCAGTAAAGATGGAGCCTATCATATCCAAATTCTTGTTCTTTCTGTTCATTGCTCTCTTTTTTGCAGGGCAGAAAGCAAAATGATCATTTTTATTACCTACTCCTTCTCACAGTTTATCATTGCTATTGAGGTTGTTGCTGAATATCATATTTTGTTATACTCATTGTACTTAGAACCAGGCTATTGTGGGATTAATGTTCATTGTACCATGATTGTAAGTCAAAATGTTTTACCTCATTCTGAGTCTTAAATATTGGGTTTCTTTGAGCAATATTGTATCCAACAGTTAAATTTTGAAATGGGTAGGATTTCTTAATTACATTTTAACTGAAATCCTCCTGTCTTCTGATCACATATTAGCTGCATCAGTTATTTCCTTTGCCGTGGATAAACTGCAAACATAATTAAGTCTGTTAGTTTTAATTTCTTGGACCTAGCAAGGGCATAGAATATTCTGTAGAAAGAAATACTACAATATTTATCAAATTAAGTGCTAGAATTTTCCCAAGGTTGTTTCCAAAGCCTAGTTAGGAAATGGCACATGCAAAAGAGCTGGTACCTTTCGTAAGTTCTGCAATGAACATTTTTAATGCTTCATATGAAAGCAATTCTAGTTTGGTAAGATAAAAATCTCATAAACTCCAGAACCTCCTTAGAGAAAATAATACAAAGAGCAGATATTTTATACAATTATTTTTAATTGTAAAGGTAATAAAGAAGGAGAAATGTGAGATTTTGGGACGAGTTTAGTGTATTCATATTTTAGCTATAAAGTGCAATTCTTTGAAAAGTTGGAATGTCTTGTTTAACCTTGCTTCACGTTTCTTAGCTTTCTGAATTGTATTTACTTATTTGCTAATCAAAATATGCTGCCAAGGGCTCTCACCCTTGCGATAATGATGCATGCTCTTAACCTCAACTTCACCTTCTTTAAGAACAGAGGGTGATTTTTTTTGCCCCACTAAACATTGATATTATTTCAGTGTGATTTATTCAATCTGATTTATTAAGCACAGATTGAAATAAAGTACAGGCAGTACGCTGAATACCACATGGAGTGTAAATGTTGGATTGAAGTAATGAAACTGGCATACTTTCTGCACAGATTCAATCAGTATCTGCTATGCAAGTTCCAAAATAACAATTGACAAAACAGCCACTTTCCTAATACTGACAGTTTTGAGTATATGCATTCTCTAGCCTGCACAAAATCTTAAGTAAATAGCAGGGGGACATGAGTATTTGCAAGTTTCTATTATTCATTTGCACTTGCAGAGACCTCTGTCAATCCCTACTATGCTATGCTTGATACACAAATGTCTCTAATAATGCTAGTGGGGACAATTGAATCCCAGCAATCTGGATGAGCTATGTTTTATAGGAAGATTCTTTCCCAGACATCAACATGAAGTGTTCTCTAGAGTTAAATAAGACAGTCGGTGTGTTAAATAATAAGCAATTTCAGAGGGCAACAGATATTAAGCTGTGGAAACAAGGGAAAACTAAAAGCGATGTTTTATCCTTTCAGATCAGATTAGAAGGGAGACTGGGAACATATTAATAAGTGCTAATAAGACAAATTAGACCCTGCTCCCAGTAGAAATTTGGAAGTGCAAACACTCATCATGATAACCACACCTACAAGGGGATCCTAAATGTGTACTGTGTTGATCCACGTAATCAACAATAAAAAGTTTCTACTGTCTTCATTTCTAATAGGAATGTTTTTGTCACATTAAAGCATATTAAGAGCCAGTGTGGTGATGTATTTTAAGTGTTGGACAAGTAATGTTTTTGGTTAATGCTAGATTGATTATTTTCGATTGTGTCTTGAATTTGAACCTGTTTCTATGTTGTACACCACTGTGAGTTGCCCCCGAGCTGAGAACAGTGGTATATAAGCAAAGTAAATAAATAAATAAATAAATAAATAAATAAATAAATAATGTATCTACACTGTAGAATTAATGCAGTTTGATACCTTATTAATTGCCATGGCTCAATCAATGGGATAATGGGAGTTGTAGTTTGGTGAGGCGCTAACACTGTTTGGAAAAGAAGGTTGAAGACCTTGTAAAACCTTGTATTTCATTTGGACAGCAAACATGATTTCTTCGTGGCAAAAAAAAAAATGTAGCATTTTCTGTAGACAACAGTTATTCATGTGCAGAAATGTTATTTAATGACACATGACAACAATGATACATAACAAATAACAGAAATGTTATTTTCTGCACAGAAAATGTCTGTTTTCCTCAATGCTATAGAGTACATATGAGGTGAGTCTATATGTAGCCTGCTTTGTGTGACGCTAGAGGAATGTCACTCTTCTGAGACTTGAAGTGATCTTTAAGTAGTTACTTCGTTCAATCATCAAGACTTAGAACCATAGAAGTTGGAAGACTCTCTGCCATGCAAGAAAACACAATCAATGCATTTCCGACTTCACCAAACTCTGAGGCAGCATATTCCACTGTAGAACAGGTCTTTCTGTCAGGAAGATCTTCTTAATATTTAGGTGGAGTCTCTTTTCTGCAATTTCAATTCATTGTTCTGTGCCCTAGTCTCCACGGCCTCTTCCTCAATGTGACATCTTCTCAGTCCTTTAAACATGGACATTATGTGACTGCCTTCCATCTAGAAATATATGTCCTCACTGTGAAAGACCATGTGGATCCAGAATAAGTCTCTACAGTCACTTATGGACCCACCACCAAGACTCTACCCTTGGTAGACAATCATATTCAGTCATGAATGATTGCCTGTGATGATTATGATATGATCAAATTGTTTGTAATTGCATCAAATACTTGCCTATGTGTAAAGCGGTGTAGAAATGTTGTGAATAAATAAATAAGTAATCTTTTCAAATATTTAAACATGGCGATTACGTTCCCTCTCAGACTTCTTTTCTCTATGCTAGACATACTCAGCTTCTTGTAGAGCTGAGAACAGCATTAGGTACTCTGGGGTCAGCTGAAACTTACTCTTGAATTTTAAAAGGATATAAATATATGTAACAAAAGTGACTCTTTCCAGTTTTCTGAGCCTAGTGATTTATTAGTGTTGCAAATCTACTAGTTGTGGACAAAATGTTTGTTTTGAAAAGACTATATCCAATGTTACAAATCTGGAGATACATCCAGAAAAACAAATGGCTTGTTATGTATTTCCTTCCCATTGTTGTCTAAGTCAACAGACTCTGTGATGTGAAGAATTTATCCCAATTGTTTATTAATCATTTAAGCTCCTTTAGAAGTTTTTTTATTTTAAAAAGAAACTTAGAACAGAGTATTTCATTTGTATTTTGTGAAGGGCTTGGTAGGTCTTCATGCCTTTTGGTTATCCCTATAAAAGAACATTGTATAACAACATCCAGAACCTAAGCAGATTTCTCTGAGTTTCCACAGACAGCTTTGCTGTTAGTTTATAATCCATATAGAGTGCTTAAATACTATATTGCTAAGTGAAGACTTTGAAGACTTTGACATTGACTCATAAATTAAGCATTTCTTCAAGGGCAGAAGAGTGAAATCTTTAAGAAACTGTAATTGTTTCAAAAGCTAAATACTATTATCCAATACTCCAACTGGTGGAGAAGATACAATTTGTGGGCTATTGCAGGTGACAGGTGCTGATGAAATATATTTCATCAGGACCTGTCGCCTGCAATTCCTTCAAATTTTCTAAATCCAAGATACTTCTTTTCCACCTTGAAATTCTGAGTTACAGGACTGGATGGGGATGTGTAATGTTTTTTTTAAAAAAATGAATGTGGAAAGGATCAAGTCAGCATGAACTATGAATGTAGTTCAAGTTTGAGATATACCTGTGTATTTGAGCTCTGACAATGCTACACCACACCCTGTAAGTGGTGTGTTTTTGGCAGAAGCATGGAATGTGTGTCCCCCTTTTTTTGCATGAACTGAAAGGATTGTTCCTTGCGGGATGCCAAACCATTTGCCAGTTTGATATTTCCTCTAGTAGAGTGATTCTCAACCTGTTGGTCCCCAGATGTTTTGGCCTTCAACTCCCAGAAATCCTAACAGCTGGTACACTGGCCACCCAGAGGTTGAGCACTACTGCTCTAAGGTAGTAAGGTAGTAAGATAGTAAAATTCCACTGAATTAACTTCAACTTCTAATCTCCATGGCTTTTAAAATGTGTGTTAGACAACACCAAAACGCTGCCAGGCATTTTCCATTTGAAATATGATTATAAAGAACATTTTAAGTAATAAAATGGACACAGTACACTGGCAAAAGCTTGGAGGATTACCAAATGCTCCCCCGGAGTAGTTGAATGCGATCACTTTGCAATAATAAATGAAGAAAAATCTTCTGTCATTAAAAGCCCAGTTTATGGTGCTGGATAGTGGCTAAAACAATTTATGGCATTTGCATCCTCTGGCATTTAGCAAAACACATACTATATACTAGAGTCCAATATTGCTGGTGGAGGTTGACCACAGAATTATGTTGGAGAATGTAGAGATTCCTAGAGAAGGGCTCCCTTAGGTAAAAAAATAGCAATTTTATTTTTTCTTTTACAGTTTTTCACTTCTGCAGGATCCTGTGACCTTAAGGTAAAGGTAAAGGTAGTCCCCTGACATTAAGTCCAGTCATGTCTGACTCTGGGGTGTGGTGCTCATCTCCATTTCTAAGCCGAAGAGCCAGCGTTGTCCGTAGACACCTCCAAGGTCATGTGGCCGGCATGACTGCATGGAGCGCCGTTACCTTCCCGCCGGAGCGGTACCTATTGATCTACTCACATTTGCATGTTTTCGAACTGCTAGGTTGGCAGAAGCTAGGGCTGACAGCGGCCCTGTGACCTTAAACTGCAGCAAATGTGGTGGGCTGACTGTATACTTCTCAGAGTCACCCAACTACATGGGCCATGGCAGAAAAACATTATTATTCCTACTGTTATCATATATATAAGGCAAACAGAAACATATTGTGCAAAACAAAGGGAGCAGACATTCTATGGATTTACCACTTTCACTTGCATTCAAGTGAAAAGCAGCATAAATAGCAGTGTCAAAATAACATGACTAGCTTTGGGTGTTATACCATTTGACTGGGGTCAAGGAAGAAAAAAATTGAATAACATATTTCAGGCCTTCCTATTCCAGCTGCACTTGGAATAGGATGAGGATGGGGTTCTCAGAAGGCTCCATCTTTGATAGGAATAATTCCAATCCACATGTGTGTGTGTGTGTGTGTGCATTGATATAAATGAGCCAAAAAATAAACCAAACTGTAACATCTGCCTAAATGTTTGAATAGGACACTGGTGAATTGCTCTTCAAAGCAGGGAATTAGTTATATCAGGAGCAAAGTCCTGTGAAAAGAGGTGTGTGAATCCCTTTCATGGGATGAAAAACATTTCCAAAGCACAGTGAAAATTTGAAGACAGCCCTTTCTCTTGTACAGAGATGAGCAATTAGGAACAGCACATCAGGATTGTTCAGCGTGCCCTTTGCCATCACCTTAATCAAAACATTTCCATTTGAGATTCTCCTTGAAAGAGTTGGAAAAGGGTTATGCTATGTTGATCTTGTGAAGTCAGGTGGTGCCGCAAGCCTTTTCTCCCTTCTCTCACCCTGCTCATTCGCTCAGGCAGAAGTGGAAAGGGCTGTCACTTAGAAGATGAAATGTATTTATGAATTAATTAACTTTTCCAATGGCTGAAAAATTCAATTCTCATTAACTAGAATGCTGCCTTGAGTGACAGATACACAGGACACTGGAAAAAATAGTTTTCATTTGTCAAATTGAAATACACAAGTTCTGGTGTTTTTCTCCTTTAAGACAACTTATTTTGGCTATACCCTTTTTCTCATAGCTGGTGGAATTTATCATGGTAGTAAAGAGAGTGTTCAGTTAGGGCAGAAAAGAAAACAAAAAGCAGGTTGATATACAACTTAAAAAGAGAATAAATGGGGAAGTTGAGGTAATGTAAACCCGTTAATATAAATGAACCTTAAATCATATGAATCAGTTTGTAATCCAGTCAAATAAGTCCTTGGTTGAAGACTAGTAGACAACCATCTACTTCACAGAATCTTGGAGTCGCAGAAGTAGAAATTAATTTCTTCAAGAAACACACTTTCATTGCTTCTCATGGAATCATAATTCCTTGCCTTCTTGTGATACCATACATTCATTAAATCTGTGATTTTCATGCACAACTCCATCATCTGTGTTAACTTAATTCATACACCCAATAAACATGGACTGTATAATGGCTGTGTTTTATCCAGACATTCTCACATTCCAACAAAGTAGAAGGGATTATGTTTCCTTATTTCAGTTGCTGTTTGACATCCTAAGGGAATAGGGTTGTTAACATTATGTCAAAAACAAGATGATAAAATAGCCAATTAATATTTCATACAGAATCAGAAAGGTTATTCAATACTTCCACAAAATGCTTTGGCTCAAATTTTGACATGCTTTCCCAGGAAAGGAACACTGTTCAAAAATGTTTCTATATCTCTTTGATTAATTTGATAAGCATTTGAGACAAATGAAAGCAGTTTCTACCCCTCTCGAAAACTATATTGGAACATGAAGAGTCAGTTTTCTCTAAGTGATGTAGGACTAAATTTCTTTATGGGTTTATGGGTAAAAGCAGACAGCTTGATCAATGGGTGAAAAGGAATAAGGAACCAGTGTTATCTGGGCAAGCCACTTCCACTAAGAGATAGGCCCCTCAGCTGTGCATTCATTGAATTATGGGTTGGTCAATAAAGATATTTCTCTTCTGTGTACTTTGGATGTTGTTATATTTTGCTGTCCATTGTGGGTACCCCTGAATATGTTTCTTAAAATGTATAAACAGTATTTAAGGACAATTACACGTGAAGCATATTTAGTAGTGCAGTGGCAGTAAGTGTTACTATTAAAAATCTTAGTTATTTTATTGAGATTTACAGGGGGAAGGTCATAAAAAGAACCATGCTGTTCAGACTAGAAACCTAGCTAGACTATGAAACCTAACTAGTCTATGGTTAACTTATGAGAGGTTTACATGTAAGATGGTAATGCAAATGCAAAAACAGAAACCCATAAACAAGGGCATGATGCTTCTAAAAGTGGGAAAATGGATATTTTATTGTTATGATTCATAGCAATTGATAGTATAATTTGCCATGATTTTCTGAAACTACTTATAATGCTGTTCACATTTCCAGCCATCACGACATCACATTGTAGTGAATTCCTCTGTTAAACTTGGTGCCTTGTGAAGAAATGTCACCTTTTATGTACCCTTAATCTTCCACCATGCAGCTTAAATGGATGGACCTGTTCTAATATTACAAGGGGGGAAAAGTTGCCCCCTGTCCATTTTTTAAGCATCATGCATATTTTATTCCCTTCTATCATGTTTCCTCACATCCCTCTTCAATGCTAAATAGCCCCAAACATTGCAACCTTTCCCCATAGGAAGGATTTAGCAAAGCTTGTTGTGTGAGCTTACATTTGTGGATGAAATGGTGTTGGGGTAAAGATCATATAGGCAAAATATTCTATGTAGTCGAGTTATTGGTCTCATATTTGCATTTACATTTAGAACAGCTTGAAAAGCTTTGCATAAATCTGAGCAAACAACAGAATTCTCCACTACATAATTTCTTCAGTCTGTGGCAAATCTGCACCCACCAGCAAATCTCCTTTCTCTGTTTTAAACTTAATTAGTGGTATCTTGAAATGCTTTGGCACATACAAAGGAGAATAGGATGACCTTTGAAATGAAATTAAAGAACTGACCAGATAAAGAAAGAAACCTTGATGACCCTGTGGGGGGTTTGAATCTCTCTCCCCCCCCCCCCCGCCCTTCAAGTTATCAGTAGTTGAGTGACGCAACAAATGGCATGTAATAGTAGCAACTTCTCCCTTTTACAAATCTAAGTATAACTAGGTTATTCATCGTTTCTTCATCATGTCTTTATTATGTTTATATGATATTTTCTCCTTCTTTTAAATGAATGCTGTAAATTAAAGTTCACTTTTGATGTTCATGCTCAAACTGTCAGATATGATATAATTGTGGAAGAATATAATTTATTCCAGAATGTCTGATGTTGGTACAACAGGAACATTAGATGCTTTCAGTACACTGAAATGTAGGCAGCTGATCTAGATATGAAAACTTTTGAAGATATGCAGATATACTTCGTGGTCTATAGGTCATAAAAAATTAAGCTATATAAAAATTCTCATGTGCACTTTATATTCTCCATTTTGTAAGAGAGGGTGTTCCCATGTGTTTACCAGCCAGGTTATTTCACAATTTCAAAGATAAACCCGAGCTTCAACAGGTGACAGGACATTCCCAGGAATCATTAGGAATCCATCATTTTTTTAAAAAAACCAACCCTATTTTTTCTTTTATTATTGTTGTTTCTTAGTACATATTCATTGCATTATTTACAATTACTTTAGTTAGTTGCAGATATTCATAGACATTTTCTACAAACATTAGTAAATACATTCTGATGGTCTTAGAAACTCCTTTGGCACAGAAGGCTGAAGAACTCTCCACCTGTTCTTATCTTCCTTTTTGGATCTCCTCTCCAGATCTGTACGACCAAATTATAACAGTAAAAGAAGAAATAATAGAGGAAATTTTCCAAACATGGAGATTGGATATGGAAATTGAGAGGGAAGACATCCAAAGGGAAATAAGTAATATAGCAAAAGAAAAGTATAATGTATTAAGGGAAGCAAGAAGGAAAATGTTACAAAAATGGTACAGAACTCCTGCACAACTTTCACGCTTTGTACCAGGGATAAAGGATAGGTGTTGGCATGGCTGTGAACAAAGAGGGGTGTTTAATCATATGATATGGGAATGTGATCAAGTGCAAGAATACTGGAAAAGGATTGAAGGGGAAATCAATAGAATGTTAAACTTACAAATAGTAATAATTAATAGAAATATACTACATGCACGAATAGCAGGAGTGAAGAATATACAAAAGAAAAAAATGGTTGACAAATTAATCGCTTGTGCACAAATTGTTTTAGTGAGGGGTTGGAAAGACAAAACAAAATGGACGCTGATTAATTGGTATAACTATATAGTGAATATGTTAAATGTGGAAATAACAAATTGCAAATGGAATAATATAGATAAAATTGAAAAGGTTACAATAACTAAGAGGATGTGGGAACCAGTTCGGAATTATTTAGAGAATGTGTTAGGATGTGGAGCAGAAAAATTAAGACTGAGACTGATATTTCAAATGTAACTTCTGTAGTTTGATGTATAAATGGCATGTACAAGGAGGGGAGGGTGGGAGTGGGAAAAACCAATAAAACAATTTAAAAAAATCTTCCTTTTTGGAAACAGACAGTGAATCCTCCCACCAAAAGCCCATTCCCACTGTGATCGGTCAGCCTCTCAGCTGGACCATCAGCCAAGGGGAGGGCTGTTTCTGAGACTCCAAGCAGGAAGGAGAGGTGTGCATGTGCGGGGTGAAGGAGAGCATGTAAGGATGGAGGGAGGCTCAAGGCATGGGGGTTCTGTGTGGGAAGTTTGGCCCAATTCTATTGTTGGTGGGGTTCAGAATGCTCTTTGATTGTAGGTGAACTATAAATCCCAGCAACTACAATTCTCAAATGATAAAATCAATCCCCTCCAACCCCACCAGTATTCAAATTTAGGTGTATTGGGTACTTTTGCCAAATTTGGTCCAGTGAATGAAAATATATCCTGCAAATCAGATATTTACATTACGATTCACAACACAGACAAAATTACAGTTATGAAGTAGCAACAGAAATCATTTTATGGTTGGGGTCACCACAATATGAGGAACTGTATTAAGGGGCTGTGGCATTAGGAAGGTTGGGAACCACTGGTTTAGATCTTAATCTTTTAAATATTCTTTATCTTATTCACTTTTACTATTAGATTGGTAAGCAAACAATAATAAAGGAAAATAAAATAAAACTTCCATGTTTATCCCCCCATCACCAAGCTCCCCAATCATATTTCTACTATATTGTTATCTGTAGCCATGTGTATAATTCTCTTAATTTCTGTATAATATTTGTATTCGTGTTATCCATTTTCACCCATTCTATATATGTTGTCCATTTGTTTTTATTTCCTCTATCTTATCCTCCTGGTAACCTCCTTCGTTACACTTACCATAATTTGAAAATGAACCTGTTCATATATGTAATTGTTCCAGTTCTCCAACGTCCACTTTTTTTCCTTCTACCCTCATGCAATTACTGCTTGTCCAGCTAGAATTGAAGTTTTAAACAGTTCTGGTTCATTTCCATTAATTCTTTTGTTTCCTAATATTCTATTTAGTGTTGTTGTTCATTCGTTCAGTCGTCTCCGACTCTTCGTGACCTCATGGACCAGCCCACGCCAGAGCTCCCTGTCTATTTAGTAGCATGTCTAAATTTACTTGTATAGCTATTTTAAAATTTCTTTCAATTGTTTTTGTTATCATTTCTGAGGATATGGTTACTTTTCAACATTCCTACCACATGAGTGAAACAGTAAAATTATTATTGTTATTATTATTATTATTATTATTATTATTATTATTATTAGTGAGATTTTCTGGCATTGTATATTTCTGTTGCTTCTGTGATTGTATATTTGTATTTTGATTCTGTAGCCCACTTTTTGATGGATGTCCAGAATCAGCAGCATCCACCGCTGTCCTTTTTATCCTGGGCATTGACCGAGCCAGTATAGACTTCGTTTTGGTTTTGTTTCTCCATAGTGCTAATGGGTTAGGTGTTCTTAGTTCCACTCCTCAGCTGAGACCTCTCTGACTTGGTTGGACCTGCTGGTAGTTACACTACTGCCAGCACAGCTCTCAGCATCCTTGGAGCAGTTAAGCCCCCCACCATGACAAGGTGGCATCCATCACCCATCAGCTGGCATTTAGAAACAATAAACATTGACAAAATCATAATCTGTCAACTGCAAAAGACCACCTTACTTGGATCTGCTCATCTCATTCGAAAATACATTACACAGTCCCAGACAATTGGGAAGTGATTTTGTAATACGAAAACTAGCATATATATCTTGTTTGTTGTGACATACTATGTTTTGTGTCAGAATAATAATAATAATAATAATAATAATAATAATAATAATAATAATAATAGGAAACATTTCTTCCACATATGTGAGTACCATCCCTTATTCTTTCCACAGTGCCAGCACATTGTCCTTACTCCTTTTATCATATAAGCTAATTGGGCTGGAATCCGATACCATTTTAGTATAAATTTCCTTTCTAATTCTTTATACTTCTCCATATTGATTTCCTTCATCCCTTCATTTTATGGTGTATTATTTGATTCGTAAGTGGTCCTTCTCTTTGCCATTTTTGTATTATTCTTATTATTTAGTAATTGTCCTTCACCCTCAATTTGTATATTGCTCCTATTAAGCTTTTTTTAAATTTTTATATTCTTTTAAGGATTTCTCCCAATTCACCTTCTTTCTGTATTTTTTCTTCATATTTTCTTTGTTTAGATTTGTTATATAAATCTAATAATTTGTTCAGTTATCATTCATCTTCTCTATTACTTTATCTATAAGGATTAACTGGCCATTCGGATTGTACATATCTGGGATTTTATCAAAACCTTTGCTTTTCATTTCCTTCCACCAACCAGGGTCCCTTTCCTTTTTGTATAGTCTCTCCAGCGGTGTCAGTATAGACATTTCCTGCATCCATTTTGGTTGCCATCCTTTCCAAATGTCTAGGGCTGTCTTCCTAGGTCCATATGCTTTTTTAATGCTTAACTCTAGATTTCTTTTAATTTATCGTGTCAGGAGCAACCAGACATTTGTATTACATTTTTAAGAAAACTAACAAACAAACAAACAAAACACAAAGTTTGCAAGCTTGGTAGTTGATTAAATGTCCTTTGACCAGTATCTGGCCACTTGGAGTGCCTCTGGTGTTGCCGCAAGGAGGTCCTCCATTGTGCATGTGGCAGGACTCAGGTTGCATTGCAGCAGGTGGTCAGTGGTTTGCTCTTCTCCACACTCGCATGTGTTGGATTCCACTTTGTAGACCCATTTCTTAAGATTGGCTCTGCATCTCGTGGTGGCAGAGCGCAGTCTGTTCAGCACCTTCCAAGTTGCCCAGTTTTCGGTGTGCCCAGGGGGGAGTCTCTCATTTGGTATCAGCCATTGATTGGGGTTCTGGGTTTGAGCCTGCCACTTTTGGACTCTCGCTTGCTGGGGTGTTCCAGTGAGTGTCTAGATTACTCGTGAACACCCCATGCCATCCCCCACCTTTCATTTTCTATCTTGATCCATTTTTCTTTCTTATAACTTCTAATTGCTTGTAATGATTTTGCTTGAAATGCCTCATAAGAGGTTTCTAGATTTGATCACTTCCACCCTATTTCTTTCTGGGGTATGCAAGTTTTTTTGGTGGTCTAATCCCCCCCCCCCCAAAAAAAAGTCCAATCTTTTAAAATGTTGTTCCATTTCTTGATTGATCTTTGATTTATTTTTATTGACAGGACTTGGAATAAATACAATAGTTTTGAGGTAAGGAACATTTTAACTTCTTTAATTTTACCTGAAATGCTAGATTCTTATTTTTCCATCCTTTTATCATATTTATAACTTTCTTCCATGCTTCTTTGTAATTTTTCTCTAACATTTTCTCTACCTTTGTTGTATTATCACTCCTAGATATTTCGTGTTTGTGCCCATTCCTATTTCTGTTATTCTATTTATTTCCCTTTTTCTAAATAACATGTCAAAATACATGATTTCAGATTTCTTTATATTTACTCCTAACCTTGAATTTATTTCAATTAGTCATAATAAACATATCATCCACATACACGTTAACTTTTATTTCTTCCTTACCTATTATATATCCTACTGTTTCTTATTCTTTGCACTAAAACTTCTATAAATAGAAGTGGTGACAGTGGGCATCCCCATCAGGAACGTATCAGATCCAACAGTTTCCTGGGATGTCTACCACTTGTGTAGGATTCTGAATCTAAGTTTAAACTTGGAAATGGA
Source organism: Anolis sagrei (assembly GCF_037176765.1). Classification (NCBI taxonomy): domain Eukaryota; kingdom Metazoa; phylum Chordata; class Lepidosauria; order Squamata; family Anolidae; genus Anolis; species Anolis sagrei. Next base: position 38,100,990 of record NC_090023.1, on the reverse strand, counting down.
CCTGCAGAGATTTCTTTCACACAAGGATCACCACTGATACCTCTATCACAGAAAACAAGATCCATAGTATGCCCAGCAGCATAAGTAAGACTGGATACCACTTAGTACAGACCCATGGTTAAAATGGAGGCCATGAACTTGCAACAGGAAAGTCTCATCATGGATGTTAAAATCCCTCAGTACTACTAGTTGTGGAGATTCCAACACCTGCCTTAAGAACATCCTGGACAGGAAGGGAGACTGTTGAGCAGTGGTGTATGTTGTACTCCAGAACAGGATTCCCTCTGACTCTCAACACCACACAGTTGAGTTAAAATAACAAGCAGTTTGTTGAGGATAGTACAAGACAAAGCAATAAACTTAATCCACAGTAAAAAAAGGCAAATCCAATTGATTAAGAAGTCAAAAGAACAATAAATCCACAGAGAAACAATCCAAGAAAGTCAATTAAACCAGAGGCTTGATTTCAAAGACAAAAACAACAGAAAAGACACTTAAATGGGAATCAAACACAGACCAAGGTCCAGGAACATGGCATGGAGAACTATTTGTAAATCCAATGTTGCTTTGTCTGAAGCTAGACTCCATACTTAGCACTATATATCTACTTTGTTTCCCAAATGGCTAGGAATAGATTTTTCCCCAGTTTTGGTTTCTCTACTAGCTTCTGCTCTAATCTGGCTGAGTGCCTTACTTTCTGATTTGTTTGTCTCTGCTGGCTAAAAGCTCTTTGTCTGTTCAAGGCAATTAAAAGCTCTTTGTCTTTTTAATTAAAATCTGCACCTAGAGATAACTGACCCTGGGACTGCAACTCAGAGCTTCTCCCAGGATCAAGACCTTGAGATTTCCTTTGCAGCAACACAGGCTTATCTAAGCCATCAAGTGAACTGCATTCAGGCCCCACATCCCTAAAATTAGGCCCAGGAAACAAACCATCATCCCCATTCCCTTCATGAACAGCATCCCCATTCCCATCAGAAGAATCAACTTGAGTATGAACAACACCATTATTCCCATCACCCAAAGCAACTTGATCATTATACACAACATTGTCATTCCCATCATCCAAAGTAACCTGATCCTTAGACACAATCACAGGCTGAACAGGCTGACATACAACAGTGTGGGTGGTAGAATAACATAATCCCTATTCTGTCCTGACTACCCAAATTTATATATGTACAATTAAAATCTGTAGATGGTGGAAGAGGATACCATGCCAGGGGATGGAATCATGATAGGCCACTGCAACTCCACTTTCCTGTTCTCTGGGTCTTGCTTGTTGCTGCACAGAGAAATCTGATGGGCAGAACTGAGAGAGATTAATGTTCCCAGTCTCATTCGGCCAGGTATCTGTAATATAGACTATCTTGCAATGTTCATCCAGAACCAAATTCCAAATAACACTTGTTTTTATTTTCATTTACCAAACTGAAATTTAACAATATCTATCTAGGCAAATCCAATACAGTAAATCTTACATGAGACTAACAGTAAGATCTAGGCAAAATCTGAAGGGCTTCAGATAGATTGGATCGATCAGATTGTTGTTGACATTTGCTAATTAATATTTCTCCTCATGCTTCTTCTTAAGTGAGAAGTTAAGGAGGACAACAAATAATAACAGCAAATGCATAAAATTATATAAAACCCTTGACCATGACAAGATTCACAACTGTCAAGGAAACTCATAAGTGTTAAAGCTAACTGTGACATAAAGTGCTACACAGCTGCAGGGACCTTTTCAATGTTACAAATTCATAGAACTATTGAATTTGCAGGTTGAATTGTCACAAAACATCCTATGAAATCCTGAGAGTTGTAGTTGCTGAGTGATTAGAGCTAGCTTCTCTCTTTGCTATCTTAACCTAGCTAGCTAGATAGCTGGTTGACCTGTCCCTAGTGTCCCTGCCTTCCTTCTTTGTTATCCTAGCTGGATTCCTTGCAGTCAACATACATAGAATAATGTGTTTATATGGTGAAATAGAGAAGTCACTTATGATAGCTGAAGAAAGCTTATATTTCAGTGAAGATAGGCACGTGGTTAAAAACATGTTCTTACTTTGCAATGTGAATTAATAGTATTCAGTATCTGAATGATGTCACATTATGCCTTTCCCACTGTCACTAGTTATAGCATCATTGACATAATTTCACTATGAAATTAAGGCATAGGTAAAGTTCACTAGATATTGTGAACTTTATCTATGGCACAGAGACCCAACATAGAATTGCAGTTTGCGTAGCAATTCTGTTTATCATGTATTCCTTGTGCCCTTCTTAGACATATGAATTAGAAGAAAAATGGGAGGGAAGACCTGCAATCTGATATAGATGTAAGCATACAGTTGTGTATATATAGCCAATTGAGTTGCTGAAGGGTAGATTTCATAACAATATCAATTTCTACAGCAACTAAGTCATTACCTTGAGAGGGTTTTTGAGAGAAGCGGCAGGGAGAGAGGAAATTCTGTGGGCATTAGTTCATTATTTATCTTCAACCATCAACCATCAACCTTCTATAAGGAGGGAGAAGCAGCTGCCCAGTCAAAGCAGGTATGTAATGTGATTGATGTTTCATAAGCGGATTTTGAAAACTTGACTGAGCATGAAATCTCATCGTTAATGTTTATGTCTTGAGTAAGTAGGAAAGAGAGTGGGGAACACAAGATCATGTGAGAATAAAGGGGGTAACTGGAGCAGACAAACTTATTTTATGTTATAACCAAATAGTGATGGTGAAAGGGCACCCAGCCATGACATTTCAAGTAGACTTCAAGGGTGATTTTCTCAGTGCAGTAGAGAAATATGTCAATTTGAACTTGTATCAGTATGAGTCCATCCATCCCAAAATATCTGATGACCATGCATGTGTGTTTGTGTGTGTTTAGACCTGATGTGGGACATGAATTTGATCCCACTTCAGACAAGGCTTAACTAAATTTAACTAATTTATGAGGCCATAAAGAAAGAAGACTCCAGGGAATGTGGAATGCGGAAGAACTTCATCGGTGTCGTTGATGGACGATGAAAAGCAGCAGCTCCCCCGGCGGCCAGAAAAAAGTTAAATAGCCTTTGTCTGTTAAATGTTGTTTGTCAAACTGGCATTGAATGTTTGCCATATATGTGTTTACTGTAATCCGCCCTGAGTCCCCTGCGGGGTGAGAAGGGCGGAATATAAGAACTGTAAATAAATAAATAAATAAATAAACTACTGATAACATGAAACATTTAAGAATCCAAGCCCAAACTTTCTAGTTTTCCTGGTAGATACACTTCAGTTACAGTGAGAAAAGATAAAGACTGATTTAATATCACCCACTTAGAGTAGAACTTTGGGGTTGTAATGCTTGTCATATATTTCGAGTGAGCATTACAGACTGACTGGATGGCCATCTGTCAGAGGTGATTTGAATGCAATATTCTGCTTCTTGGCAGGGGGTTGGACTGGATGGCCCATGAGGTCTCTTCCAACTCTTTGATTCTATGATTCTATGATTCGATGACTACCAAGCTATGTATTTCATAATTTAAAAAGTGTAAAAATCGGTGATAGCACGAGGCCCAATTTATCTGTTTAAATAAACTCTCTCTTCCTTTACATATCAGAAATATATTCAAAAATGTTAGACTTTTGGATAGATATTTACTATTTTTAAAATTGAGCAGTACATTGAACATTTTGTATATTTACATGGTTTTGGTATATTAACATTTACATAAACACATGGACTGTTTTTATATGAGTAGAAACCATTCTACAGATGATGCAAGTTAAAAGATGAAAAATTCAAGACAATTTCATTGTTTTCTCATACAATCACACAATGTCTCTAATCCTTGCCCAGGGATAGATGAAAGAATATATATAATAAGAGGTGCCTTGGCATTGTTGAGATAAACAAGGACAAATAAAGTCACTGTGAATAATTTGTTTACTCCTGGCATCACTGCGCATAGATCAGAGGTTGGCAACTTACACACAAACGCAAATACACACACAGATTAATGCTTTGTGCAGAGGCTTATTAAAAACGTAGGAGTTTTGCTTCTGTTTTGTTACTAAATTTCTAAGCTTTTTGATTGTGAATAATGTAGTAGCCATGTGTCCTGAAGAAAAAAGAAAATGAATCCTATTACCTTGTTACTTTGAAAAACAATGCCATTAGCTATACCAATAATCTAGTAATGTCAATTGCTTGGCAAAGGCAACTCTTCTTGTTTCACAAGAAATATGGGGTTTTTTTTCTAAAATGAATGTGTTACTGTGCTATAGTGAACAAATGTGCCAGTGTGTTGTAGTGCTTTGAGTGTTGTACTGGAAACAAGTGTTCAAATCTCAATTCAGCCATGGAAATCCACTGGGTGACTTTAGGAAAATCAAACTCTCTCAACCTCAGAGGAAGGCTGACCCAATCTAGTCAAGAAAAGCTGACTTTCTGGTTGCTATAAATAAGAAATTGCTTGATAACACACAACAGCAACAAGTGAAGAATATTTTCACTTACAAAAGGACAGTGTAGATTATAATTCTGAGTGAAAAGTATAAAATGATTTGGCATTCTAACCTCTTATCTATGGACACTTCATATTTTTGTACAGTTTTTAAACAACATACATTAACTACAAACATATGGATAAATCAAAGTTGTTGGTTATATGGTTTTATAAAATAGTTTCAACACTGACTTCTGTTTTTTTATTCTAGTTCACTAATTTTGTTTAGATTAGTTGTGCAACACATGTAAGCATTCCTAGTGTCTAACTGATTCATCAATTTGGATTCATTTCTTTTGTCTCTTTGCCAATTATGCTAAAATGCCAGGCAAGACAATCCTGAGGCTCTGAAATGTTTGCCTTTAATATTCATGCTTCGAATGAAATTATAATAACTATATCCAGTACATATGGGAGCTGCACTGCATAAACAAAAAACATAATCCAAAAATCCAATGCCTTCCATCTCGGGGTCAGGGAGTCACTCATCCGTATGTGGTTAAATTGTTCACATGCTCAAACTTTTTGAAAGTCTTTATTTGCAGCTCTCTGAATTATGACAAATAGGGCTGTGCGATAGATGAAAAAAATGTTTCAAAATTCATTACAAAATTAAGGGGTGCCAGCTTTGTTTTAAAAGTGTCTCTAAAGAATTGTTTGTGAAAATTCCATTACTATAATGACAGCAATGAAATGTTACTTTTTTGTTATAGTAATTGTGCAAGTGGGGAAACTTCAGGGGCTCCTTTCTCCCTCATTTTTACAGATATTGGTTTGAAACACATTTACCACTGTTAGCCCATCAAGTTTCAGAATGTTTCACCTATCCACAGATATTTTGGGAATTTTCAAAGTTTTTATAAACAACATTTTTAAAAGAAACAATGCAAGAGCTGCTTGTATCTCTGAGTTGTCTATACAATTGCACAATATAACAGCGGATCATTCTTCCCTACTTTCAAAAAATATTTTTATATCTACTGATTTTAAGGAATGTTTAAAAGTTTTGCCAAACACTTTTGTAAAAGCTATAACAGTTATCTCATTGAATGTCTCTCATATTAACCAACAGAACTTCAATTGAGAGATTTCTTCCCAGCCCAGCAGAGAGAATTACTTACTAGGAACTATCAGTCAACCCCCCTCTCTGCAGATTCAACAATTTATTGGAACTCTGACTGGCTGCTGCTATGGAGGGACAAATCTCTCCCCTCTCCTGATTACAGCTTTCTGATGCTAAGCAAAATTCTGGGAAATGTAGTTTAGGGCAGGGCCATTTGAATTCTCTGGCATAGGGTTCCTCACCTTCCCAAACTACATTTCCCAGAATTCTGTGCTTCCGCAGTCTCTTTCCCAGAGAACTCTGCTTTTTCCCTGCTGCTTACCTCTCCTAATGATGAGAGGGCATTAATTTAAAGAAAAAAGGCAGCTTTTTTGACATGGCTTTGCTTGTTTGCATTGAACATGAAATTGAGGCTTCTAAGGTTTACAAAATTCCAATGAAAAAGTACTGGGTAAGTTTCAATTCTTAATTTTTTTGGTGTGGGCTATGCCCACATGTCAGATATCGTATTGTAAGTATGAATTTAACAAATTTTAGCCACCTTAAGAAGACTAATGATAAATTTGTATTAGCGCCCCAGACTATTTTTCATGAAAGTTATAAAGATCTCTATAAGAGAACAAATGCTGTTTCTATCAATGATATATTAAGACAGTAGATCATCAGACAATGGAAAACATTTACAGGATTCACCATAGGCACCTGATTATTAAAAATATGGAGAACAATATTGTTAGGAAGATTATCACATTGAATCACACTGAACAAATAGGTTACAGAAAGTGATTTAATTATGAAAGAAATATTGGCTGTCTTTTGTTTCTTCTGTGGAGATTGCATCAAGTATATCAACTCCCATATTTTTTTATACAGGCAGTTTCTGAGTTACAAGCATCAGACTTACAAATGACTCATAGTTAAGAATGGGGTTGAGATGACAGGAAGTGAGAGAAATCTACCCCAAGGAAGGGAACTTTACTCCTGTAAAAGTTATCACGAGGAAAAGGTGTCTCAATGGAAACTTTATCACAACATGCGAGTGTGAAGAGCAAACCACAGATCACCCATTACAATGCAGTCTGAACCCTGCCACATGTACAATGGAGGACCTACTTATAGCAACAACAGAGGCACTCCAAGTGGTCAGCTACCAGTCAAAGGACATTTAATATAATGCCAAGTTTTTTTTAATTTTGTGTTTTTTAAATACATTACAACTGTATACTTGGTTCGCTCCTGATATGATAAATAAATACCATTCCTCGTTTTCACAATCTTTTGAACAGGGGAACAGAAAGCAAGAAAAACACAAAGGGGTATTAGCTCTTCCCTATGCTATCCAAAACTCTCTCTCTCACTCTCTCTCTCTGTATGAGTTGCAGTTAAAATATGCTTGCTACGACTTACAAATTCAACTTAAGAAAAAATCTACAGAACTATGTTGTTCATTACCTGGGGACTGCCTGTAGAAGGAAATGATCAGTTCAAGGATAGACAGGAAGGAGAATCCAACAAACAGCACATTTGTGAATAAAAATAACATATGTTTATCAACAGTTGACTAAGTAGATACAAATATCTATTTCTGGAGTGTAAATTGCAAATTTCACCATTTTGAGATTACAGAATTATAGAGTTATAAAGTTGGAAGGGTCCCAATGGGATATCAGATCCAACCTGCATCTCAATGCAGGATCTCACGCTATAGCATCACCAGTAAGTAATTGTCCAGCCACCTTAGAGGAGACCTAAACACTCCCAAGGCAGTTGGTCTTTAACTTAGTCATCTTGGATTCAAGAGAGTTCAGACTTGATTTGCTCTAGGACCCATTTTAGAAGCCCTTGCTATCTGTAGAATTCTTCCCCAGCACAATATTTTGAATGAGTTTTTATCCTATCAGCTTTCTTAAGTGTCCAGCTTTCACAATCATACATAGAAACTGAAGATATGACAATATGGACAATCCTAATTTCTCTGTTAACTTTTCAGCCCACAAAGGGGGGGGGGGGGGACTGACAAAAGAAAAATGTGAGGTGCTCTCATGAAATAACAATAATGAGCATGATGATGGTTTTTGTTCAGTTTCATCTGTTTCTTGTTTGTTTTGGGGGTACAATTCTGCACATTTTGTGCCTTTTTGTCATGGCCTTGGACTCGCACAATAAAACTATTTTTGTGTGTGTAAATAACAATAACAACCCATTTGAGTTGTTCATGGTTGAGTAATAGAAATTATTGAAGATTTTTTTTCCTTATCAACCTTGGGAATGTAAATTCTTTTACACAGTTGTTGTGGATCCTCAAGTTGTCTCTGACTTACAGTGCCCCAGGATTTCCTAGCAATGCTGGGGCACTGTTTGCCTTTGCCTTCTTCTGGCAAAGTGGGGATTCAAACTCTGGTCTCCAGAGTTATAGTCTAGTGCTCCAAGTGTGCCACTACACTGGCTCATTCCTTTCACAGTAATTACAGTGTACACCGTACTAAACAAAAAATATCTATTCCTCTCTTAGCACCTTTTCTGAACCAAAACCGGGATAATACTTTTTCTGTAAGAAATGAAAGTTTTCTCATTAAAATCAGGAGGCATTAAGAAAATCAAGATGCAAAGATTCATACTGGAATGTGTCCAAATCACATTTCTCAATTCAAAAGTAATACGCTAAGAAACTAAAGGCTGAACAAATAAGTAGATAAGCAGAAATGATCAAATGTTTTGCCATTATCTCTTACTAGCAGCAGCAAAACACATTCTCAGAGGTTGGAAGGAAAAGCTGCTGTTGTGTGGAATTTCAGAACAATTCTCAGCTTTAAAAAGGTATATCCAAATATATTTATAGATCCATATTTTCAGAAAAAATACATCTAGGAATTTGCATTATGCGGTAGTACATTGAACTTGTCAGTTCCATTGAACTTGGTGAGATTGGTGAAATATATCCAAATATATTTATAGATCCATATTTTCAGAAAAAATACATCTAGGAATTTGCATTATGCGGTAGTACATTGAACTTGTCAGTTCCATTGAACTTGGTGAGATTTGTAAAATAGCCATAACAGGATTTATTAAGATGGATATAAGGGTAGATTTTATTAGATATGGGGCTCACAGTGAGTATGGCAGAAGTTATGGGTGGTGGCTTCACAGGTGAATATTGCAATGTATCTGTTTGGGGGAATGACATACCTGTATTAGATGCATTTGACTATAGATATTTCTCCTTTTCATATTTTGTATTTCATTAACTGCACTCAATAAAATTATTAACATTTGTAAAAATACAAACATAAAAGGCAGTCCAGTCCAGAGTAATCCTAAATCATTTTCAAGATTTTAGGCTGAAGTATTTTTCAATTCTAAACAACTAGTGTAGGCTCAGCTGGCCCCATCCATCTTTGCACCTTCGTGTGAAGGAGAATTTTCTCCAATATTCATGCTGAAGAAAGATTAACCTCTCAGTTGGCTTCTGTTTGTGAACTGGGCAGGGATAGTCATTGGACTTAGCTTCACGTAGTATACAACAAGATGAGAAATCCAGAATCAGATGACTGAAAGTAGTGGGAAAATGTGGTAGATGAAAGAATATTTATTGTACTTCATCATGTTTCAGATTCTCATAGTCAAATTCTGAATAATAACAACAAAAACATTGAATATGCTTGCTCTTCCATCTCTCTTGGACAGCAAAATGTCTTACCATGCTAAAGACTGTAATTAGGCAATAGTATCAATATTCTCTTCTTTTTCACTTCATTTGTAATGACATTTGAAATGTCAGAATTTAGATATGGCAGTCCACACTTTCAGAGAAGCCACCAGGATATGAAAAGCTCAAATTTCACCTAATATATCCGGACTATGTTTACAGCATTGTCCAAAGGAGTGTGAATCAATTTGTTCAATTTTTCATCTTTGGTGGGATTGTGAGATATGGTGAAAGCTCGGGAATTTGGTGGTTGTTTATTTCCAAATATATTTCTCCACATTGTATCTCCAAATATGAAGTGCCTAGTGTAGACCATAGGTACTATACATTTGTGATCCAAAAAAACAAGACTTGAATTTCAGCTCAGCATGGAATCCACTGAGTGACTTGAAAGTCTTAATCACAAAACATGATAAACTAGAAAATCATTTGCCATATACTACATTAACTGGCTTTGACAAGAGCAGTTTTCTGTGGTTATTGAATCAACATCAGCTATTATTACTGTTGTTGTTTTGTTGTTGCTGTTTTTGTTATAAAAGCATAGGTGGGAAAATGACAAACAAATGGAAAGTTCAGATTTTCAGCAAAGTGTATGCTAGCGGTTTATTTTTTCTAATATTTATTGTTTCTAAGAAAAAATAAAATTGTTGTGATTAAAATAATCCTTTCGAGAGTGGGTTGAGCAATGTAAGTATACATTATTTTGTTATTCCCCTTTTCTTCCTCTGAATTATCTGTGCTATTATTTTTCAAGAAAAATAATTTTAATATCTCTTTGGTATTCTTGAACTATATATCAAGCAACCACGTCTTATTCAGAAGGTGATACTTAAATGTCGACCTTTTAAATACTGTTAGTTTTACTAATTTGATTGTCTCTCACATCTTGATTATCCACTTCTTTGATAGGTTCACTATGTACTTTCACAAATGTCAGTCTATAAACTGGAAATAAATATAAAATATGCTTATAATTTTCTTCCGCTATTTTCTACTTTATTTAACTAAATAGGTAAATTAAAGAACTTGAAGGTTAATGTGATTCTAATGTTCCATTGATTGTTGTCGAACCCATATTTCAGTATTTTTGTGCTTTAATGCATTTCCAATGTAGCTGGGCAAAATTGTCATTAGCATAATTACAGAATCAACATTTTTCCATCCAGTGTAAGTTTTATAAATTGTCTAGGGGGTCAAAAGTCACAATTTTAAACTTTGGAATGTCTCATAAAGGGTGAAAACTGTCTCCAAACTTCATGGGAACACATATCATTCAGGATGAACATGTCCCAGTTGTAGATCAGTTCATAATAAGTGTCATATTTCATTTTTAAAATTATTATTAATATAACTCATTTTACATGCTTAAACCAGGACTGACACTCTAATGGGCTTGCATTCGGACTTCAAAGTTGCTTTCCTGCACCTTGATTGAGCAAATAGTGGTTGGTTTGAAAATAGTGGATTAATAGTAGTAGTAGTGGTAGTAAAAAATTATTTATATTCCTCTCTATCTCTCCAGAGGGACTCAGGGCAGATAGGCTGATTTTGTGACCGGTACTGTTAATTGGGCTAACATGGTCTAACAAAGCCCAAATACAATAATAGTTTCCAATCCAAAGTCTGATAGTGATCTCTTATCATCTAATCCTCCTCTTCTCCATATGCTAGGGAGCAAAAGTAAGTAGATGGGGGTGGGGCCAAGAGCAGAACCTTCTCTGCTGATCACAGTGGCCAAGTTTGTTTATAGGAGAAGATGTGATTAGTCAAATAGCCTGAACCTGAGCCATTTAGGGCTTTAAAGGCAATGACCAGCACTTTGTATTTAGCCCAGAAGCAGACTGGCAGCCAGAGGAGCTGCCTAACATGGGAGTGGATCGCTCCCTATATGGAGCTCCAGTCAGTAATCTATCTGCCAATCTCTGAACCAGTGGAAGCTTCTGAAATATCTTCAAAGGTAGTCCCACATAGAGAGCATCGAAGTAGTCTAAAAAGGGATGTGACTAATGTGTGGAATATCATGGCCAGATCTGGCATATCAAGGTATGGGTGCAGCTGGTGCACAAGTTTTAATTGTGCAAAGGCACTCCTGGCCACCACTGACACCTGGGGCTCCAAGGTCAGTGATGTGTCCAGGATCATCCCTATACTGTGGACCTGTGTCTTCAGTGGGAATGTGATCCCATCCAATACAGGATGTAATCCCATACCCTGATCTGCCCTCTGACTGACCAGGAGTACCTCTGTCTTGTCTGAATTTAATTTCAACTTATTAGCCCTCGACCAGTCCATCACTGATGATAGGCACTGGTTTAGGGGTAGGACAGCAACTTTGGTATTTGGTGGAATGGAGTAATAGAGTTGGGTGTTGTTTGCATAAATTTGACACTGCACTCCAAAACTCCGGATGATCTCTCCCAGCAGTTTCATGTAAATGTTAAATAACATTGGAGGTAGAATTGAACTCTGAGGGACCCCACAGGTCACTGGACAGGGAGTTGAACAGGAGTCTCCCAGCTCCACCTTTAGGGTCTGGCCCTCTAGGAAAGACTGGAGCCACAATAAAACAGTGCCCCCAAGCCCCATCTCAGAGAGATGGCCCAGAAGGATACCATAGTAAATGGTAATGAAAACCACAGAGAGATCCAGAAGAACTAGCAGGGACGTTCTCCCTCTGTGTCTAGCTCTCTTCGTAGATCATCCACCAAGGTGACCAAACATTAAACATTAAATTATCCCATTCCATATTCCAGAAGCATTCTCTCCTGACATTTCACCCACATCTATGGCAGACATCCTCAGAGGTAGTGAAATCTGTTGGAAACTAGGCAAGTGAGGTTTATATATCTGTGGACATTCTACAGATATCAAAACCCCACTTTCCTACTTTTCAACAGATTTCACTACTCCTGAGGATGCCTGAAATAGATGTGGGTGAAATGTCAGGAGAGAATGCTTCTGGAACATGGCCATACAGCCCAGAAAACTCTCAGAACCCAGTGATTCTGACCATGAAAGCCTTTGAAAACACTTCCCTTTTCTCTTTGTCATTTTTGGCATGAATCAGACCCCACTTTGAAGGATGATGGGCTTGTGTGATAATGAACTCTCTTATTATCTGGGCAACACAGTATGAGGGATACAATTTCTCCGTTAGGTAAACAAAGGATAAACTATGTGTTTGTTAGGTTACATTTAATGGTGTTAGTATTCCATAGAGTAGTAACACACATGAGGGACAATGGGGATGACTACTTGAAATTGAATGGCAAACATTCCAGATACTTCCAAGGAAAAGGTTAGAAATACTGTAAGACTTCAGGGTACATGCAGTGTGTGAGAAAAAAAAAAGGGATATCCTTCCAACTCTAGGGAGGTTTGGTTGAGACTGGGCAACCATTCCGACCCCTTAGTTTATTCTACATGAAGATTCAAGTCCAGAAATCTATCTGCATTATAAGTAGCATAGGAACTCCTTAGATAAAAGAGTTGGGCTTATGTTTGCTGAATATGATATAGGTGGTTTTGTGACTTTATAATTATGCTTTAAGCAAAGTTGGAAGGCAGATTTATATAAAAAGATACCCTTTTGCTAATGTAGAGTGTTTGCTAAGAGTAAAACGTTTCCTTACAATTCTTCTTTTTCACACTCCTTTCGCATGCTTTTTTATTCATTGTGTGCATAGGATTCTCATCTCCTAAGGGAGCGGGGAGAACAGTCTGTCCAAATTCAGAGGTGGAGAAAGTGCAAATCAAAGCCCCCAGTTGCTTCCTAATTAGTTACTGGTTCATAAAAGTTTAAAATCAATTGATGGGGTGACTGATTATCTCAAAGGGTACCATTTTCTTCCTCAAATGGGAAAACTGAATGTGTTTTCAGATATGTCATTGGATTCCTGGACTGAATCTCATGATAGACAGAACCTGCACTATTCCAGAAAAGGTGTTTCCCGCCCGCATGCAATGAGACTATGATTTATTCTTTCTATAAAACACAAGTTATTTACAATCTGGTTTTGGAAAATTGTTATCCAAGTATCTGGAATGACTTTTTTTTTGCGTATCCCTAATGGCAAGATTGTAAATTTAATTTATGCACACAATGAGTTTACTCTTTTAGGTATCATTCTGGGAGAAAAGCATCATGCAGATGAAATAAAATAAATACATGAAAACATTTCACAAGTGCTTTTCCGGTATAGTGGAATAATTCCATGCACATTCTTACATTGACTTGAAATTATTCAATTAGTAGGATAGATATAGGTCATATATGGATAACTTGGTATTGGTTAGTTTTGGAATGCAAAGGCATAGCTAATCTGAAACACCAGTATGCAGTTATGTGGCACCTTTGAAAGTAAATGAGACAAAGAAGTTGGTAATCAAGCTCTAGTAGACTTTATCACATGAAGCAGGCAAATCAATATTGCAGCTGGATTGTCACTTTTGGTGATCGTAACTATCATATGCACTACATGCATCTCTGGTTTGCCTCCCCCCATCCCCAGTGATTCTTCCATTCTTATCTGACCATAGAGGTATAGTGAAAAAATATTTGGAGAAGCCTTTACTCTGTATTAATATATTTAAAAAGCTTATAATGACTCAATCATGCAAGTTGGTCTTTTTAAATATGTGTGTGTGCCTTTTTTTCTTCATCCATAGAGACTAGAGACTAGTTGTTCAAATGACACTGACATTATTGTCAATGAGCAAGTCTAATAAAAATACTAATACAGATGCATAGGAATAAAATTGGATAGCTGGCATTTTAGTGTCTCCTGCACCTGCTTCTCCCCAGTTATCACAGCTCTATCTTGGCATCGGGATTGTGGCGCAGCTGGCTGAGTGTCAGCTGCATTAAGATCACTCTGACCAAAAGGTCATGAGTTCGAAGCCAGCCCGGATTGGAATGGGCTTCCAACCAATTGTGTAGCCTGTTATCGACCTTTGCAACCCGAAAGACAGTTGCATCTGTCAAGTAGGAAAATTAGGTACCACCTTGTGTGGGGAGGCTAAATTAACTAATTTAAGATGCCATAAAAAAGACTCCAGCAAAGCACTCCAGCAAAAGCATGCAGGGAATGCGGAAGTACTTCATCAGTGTCGCAGATGGACGATGAAAGCAACAGCTCCCCTGGCGGCCAGAAAAAGTTAAATAGCCTCTGTATATGTTGTATGTCAAATTGGCATTGAATGTTTGCCATATATGTGTACACTGTAATCCACCCTGAGTCCCCTGCGGGGTGAGAAGGACAGAATATAAATACTGTAAATAAATAAATAAATAAATCTTATAAGCTCTTCATTGTCCCAAATGAATGTGGACAACATCGTTGCTATGCTCTACAGATCTTATTCAATATTGCAGTTGTTATTCTCTATAGTTCCAACAAGATTTAAAATGAATTCCTGAAGAATTACTTCTGCTCTCCAAGAATTGTTTAAAGGGAGGCAGGGAATTGAAGATGAAACTATCTTCTGTGGTCACCAATCTCCTTGTTTTACTCAGATTCTCCAGTTCACTTGCCTTGACCTCAAAGGAACAAATGAGTTTCCTAGGGCTCCACAGCAGGGGTGAGCAATGTATGGTTCTCCAGATATTATTGGACCATAATTTTTAACAGGCCCATATCTGGTGGCCACAAATTTCCCATGGGCAGATTAATACATGCTGAAATCCTAAACTGCATTAAATGCAAGTGGAAGGTCATTGCATTATCAACAGTGTTTAATAGCATTATTTTTTCTCTTTTTGTTTTGTCTCCTGGTTTCTTGAAATGTTTTGCTGACCATCAAACTGTGGAACTTGATTGAAAGGTGCAGTGGGGAGCTATCTGGATATTATTAACAGAAACATAGGGATCTACAAGTTGCTTCTTCTACATATCGCTTATGAGATATCTTCTAGGAGCAATGGTTTTCAACCTGTGGGTCCCCAGGTGTTTCGCCAAAACTTCCAGAAATCCCAGCCAGTCTACCAGCTGTTAGGATTTCTGGGAGTTGAAGGCCAAAACATCTGGGGACCCACAGGTTGAGAACAACTGTTCTAGAGAGTGAGAGGGATAACATAAGGCACAGGTTGTATAGCAGCAATATGAGGATTTAGGAATTCAAGGAAAAATCTATACTATATCCTATCTATTTAGTTCTAGTTCTAACCTTTCTTTGTAAAAACAGTACCTCATATTGTCAGGGAAACACTGCATGCAACCCTTATCATGACAATTCTGCATGGAAAATATTAAAAGATGTTTCATCCATCTTGTTGATGGACCAAATCCAATCTTCTACAATCAGAAGTAGAACCCAGCACAACTAGGGTCATCCAATAATCTGGGTCAGAGAGCTGTTTTTATACATTAAATAGATCTCTTTAATGTACAGAATGGGAGCAGTGAGTTACAGCAAACCATACAAACTCTAATACTGATAAGAAGGGCAAACAGAGGACACTTGTACTCATGGTAAAGGACACCACTTATCTTCTTGCATCTTAAATTTTTTACATGTCTAGTCCTTTCTTTTTTATTTGATGTTACAATAAATGAACTGATTAGAAATGCTGGGAGATAATGCAGTCCTCACTAGGTTGTAATATACCCATCCAAACATTTACACATAAATCTAATGCTTTTACGGAATTGTCCTGGGGATAAGAAGTACATTGTGTGGCTGCAAACAAAGGAATATTTAATAGAGGTATTCTCATCTCCCATCCTCCACCTTAAGTTAAATCTCTAAAGCAGAGACAACTCAAACTGGAGGGAGGGAGGAGGTTAAATGATAAAGTGAAAAAGATTAAAAATTTCATTTATCTTAAACATTTATTTCATATATTTAAGAGCTTGCGCACATAAGAGAGGAACTGAAGCAGCTATTCAACAGTCTTGTCACGCCAGTTAGTGAGTGACTGCTACTCCAAAGAACCACTTGCCAGAACAGCAATTCAAGTGAAGGCATTTTCCTCAAATTATTATCTTTCTTTGTAAAAACAGTATCTCAAGTTGCCCAGGAAACACTGCATGCAACTTCTATCATAACAATTCTAGATGGAAGTTATTCTAAATTGTTTTCCCTTTTTTGAAGATTGGCCAAATCCTAACTTCTACAATTGGAAGTAGAACCCAATAAAACTAGGTCCATCCAATGAGACAAACATATGAAGTATGTTGCAGTTTTCATACATTAAATGGAGCTCATTAATGTACAGGATTATTTATCATCATTTATAATCTACCAATATTTACTGCAGAGGTTCAATAAACACTTGTAAAGTATAAATGGTGTTACCACCCTCTATAATAAATGTTCCTTAATGCCATTTCAAGTGTGCCAATCTATGCAAACAAGTCTTTCACAAATGCAACTACATATAAACATTTAGATTTGTGAAGAATACACATAGATCTTCTAGTGGATGCATTTTAGGGGCTACTTCTCCTCAAATGTATTCACTGCACATAGACAGCCGCACAGCATTTAAAAGTGGCTGTATGACATCATAGTCATATACGGTAAGTCCCAATACAAGTTGGGTAAGGCCAAAGGAGAAAGTGCCAAGCAGTTCAGCACAGTTGGCTTGAGGGGAAGTAGAACCATAGAATCATAAAGTTGGAAGAGAAGGGACATCCAATCCAACCCCCACCATGCAAGAAAGGCACAATCAAAGCACTCCTGACAGATGGCCATCCAGCCTTAGTTTAAAAGCTTCCAAACAAGGAGTCTCCACCAAACCCCAAGGCAGCAAGTTCTACTGTTGATCCACTCTTACTGTCAGGAAGTTCTTACTAATTCTCAGGTGGAATATTCAGGATGTACCTAATGTTCAGCAACATCTTGAAGGCACACAATAGCAATATTCTACTGCCATGCTTCTGCACTTTCTCCTTGACTTTCATCAGTAGCTGTTCCAAGGCTATTTTCTGTTATGGTGTCTTAATTTCTTGATGAAGCTTTACTTGACCTCCTTGCCAGTTGGGAATCACTGTTTCGCCATATTCTGAAATAAGGAAGGCCTCTTGTTAAGAGTACAGGGTTGTAGTACACCAATTTTTAAAGAGTGATCCATAGTTTTCATGATTTTTTTTTTTAAATCAAAAGCTTTGCTATAATCTATAATATACAGGCCAATTTTATTATGACATTATTTGGTGCAATCTCTTCCTCTCCTCATTCCAGTCTGGAAATCTGGCATTTCTTACTCCAGATATGGTAAAGGCTTTGTTGTAGAATTTTGAGCATCATTTCTATGCATGGGAAATTATGCAATGGTCCTGTGTATGGATCCTGAAACCCCTGTTGTTTCCTTTCTTGTGAACTGAAATTGGGGCATTTGCAATCTGTGGGGCATTCTTGTATTTTCATATTTATTAACAAATTTTAGTCATAATTTGAATGGATTCTGTCTTTGTTGCTTGAGACAGATCTTTTGGTATGTTCTAGCTTATTTATTTCTCTCAGGCGCTTTGAGAACAATCTCCAATTTATTTACTAAAAGTGGGTTATTTTAAGTATTTTTCTTTAATTAATCTTTCACACTTTCATTTCTTTTATACAGTTCTTCAGTGTACTGTTTCCATCTGTAAGAATCCTATATGACCTATATGTTACATAACTGTATGTATACTTAGCAAGGTGTCTCATGCCCCAGTTTTCATCTGTGGAATGTTGGAAGGTACCCCTTGGGCTTTTTCACAATATACAATGTTAGCATTATGTTCCACTTGAATCTCCATGGCACTATCCTTGGATATTAGGAATTTGCAGTTGGAGAGGATATATTTACTATTTTTCATTAGAATATTCCAGTACTTCACCAAACTCTAAACTCCAGGAGTCCATACGATGTAAGCATGGCAGTTCAGGTGGAATCATATAATTATGTGTAGTGTGAAAGGACCTCATGCATGGTAGCTTCTCAGCCCTAATAGCTGTTCTTTCTCTCCATTTATAGTTATAATCAATATGTATAGTTTGTAGGCATTTTTTTTCAATTCCCTCACACTTATGTTCATAGTGACTCAATGACTGCTGGAAGAGGAATCCTGTCAAGTTTTAATATGAAGTAACAGACATCTCCTGTGAATCAGAACCTTTTAAAGCATATGATCCAGAGTAGATTGAGAAAATCCTAATTGTCTTACTATGGTGTGCTTCCTGCCCTTACTCTCAGCTTTCTGCTGTAAATCATTGCTTGCCTGCTTCAAAGTCTTTTGAGATCTTACAGCATTCCTTGTAGCTTTCTTGGTCTCTTTGTGTGCTTTTTTTTTTTTTTTTAAAAAAAAAAGCCCAACAAAAAAAAACCCACTCTGCCTATAAGCAAAGAGAAAAACAATAATGGAGGAAAATACTAGAAGGTAGCATTATTAGATAAAGGTTTTCTAACTCAAACATTTCAGATTGAATAGAGTGTGTAGAAGTTATGGAAGCAAAGAGTTACTAAAAGACAAAGAAGCAAAAAAGTAGCTTTGTAAGATTTTCCTCTTACTATCACTTGAACTACAAGCAAAAGCAGAAGTGTGCATTTACTGAAAGCCATCCTGATTCTTCACTAACAATGTGTTCTATTTTGCCATAACTGCTCTGGATATTCAATGTGAATAAAGAGAGGATCCACAATGCAGCTTCTCCTTGTCAGGTCAGGTGCCCAAATAAGGTTGGTGCAGTGCCACCTAATTTGTTCATCAGTTGCCATTGTATTCAGACTTTCCTCTAATGAGCTTAAGGCAGGACATACAATTTTTACCCCACCCATTTTATTCTTGCAACAACCCAATGGGATAGGGAGTCACTGTACCAAAGTAATCCAGTGAATTTAGTGAGATGATTTAAATCTATGTTCTCCTCAAGTTCCAATATTTTCACCACAGCACTGCACTGGCATAGCAATACAAAACAAAGAAGCAAAAATATAGATAGGGTCGGGGGAGGGATTGAATTCTCCTCATGGGGATGCAAGGAAGTCAGGCTATCGCCTCCTTTCACTAAATCATTTCCCACAAAGGTAAAAACATAATTAAACAAACCCCCAATATCCTTTCACAGCCCCCCAAATGCACACCTACCTTCACTTTCCTAGCAAAATAGTAAAAAAAAAAAGACTGAAAAATATTAAACTAATTTTGTTTTTAAAACTTGCCAAAGGAAAAAAATGAATTGAGTCCAAAAGTGATCTTAATCAGTGACGGCACAGAGAAAAAAACACAGAGCTAGCTAGCACACTAGCATCTCTCTCTTTCAGAAGCTGGAACATCACAGGAAAATGAAGGAGCATGCTCTGGTATATATAGACCAGCTTGGTGAAAAGACATGTGATCTACTTTCTAGCTCTGATTGGCTCAACCAAGGCTAAGGGGGAAACCCCCATGTGTGCATGGCTACTACCACAGTGCTCCCAAAATCAACCAGAAACAGCCAATATCAGCAGCCATGTGATTCATTTCGGCCGAGTCAATCTAAGCCCCTCCATCCGTTCTATTTCTGGGGATTAGATTTCCAAAACTGTTGAATTTCCCAGATGCTGTTTTGAAAAACAGCACCATAAACACCCCTACTTTTGTCTCCTCTAGAGTTGCTGGATGTAATGGGAAGTCAGGTTTCCTCTCAAGTGGTGTTCTGAGCATGTGAGTGAAGCATTCACTACTACCTTGAGTTCAGTATCTTTAGGAAATCCTAGAATGTGTCTCCTGCAGGTACAGGGGCTGAACTCTATTAGATACAGGTAAAGGTAAAGGTTTTTCCCTGACATTAAGTCCAGTCATGTCCGACTCTGGGGGTTGGTGCTCATCTCAATTTCTAAGCTAAAGAGCTGGTGTTGTCCATAGACACCTCTAAGGTCATGTGGCCGGCATGACTGCATGGAGTGCTGTTACCTTCCCGCCTGAGTGGTTCCTATTGATCTACTTACATATTTTCGAACAGCTAGGTTGGCAGAAGTTGGGGCTGACAGCAGGAGCTCATGTCGCTCTCTGGATTCAAACCTGTGATCTTTTGGTCAGCAAGTTCAGCAGCTCAGTGGTTTAACACACTGCATTAAAAGTCCACATTAAAAATCCAAGGTAGAGGTATTATACTCAGGGTAAAAGGTTTCTGTTTCTTAAAATGTCCACCCATATTTCACATGAACGCAAATAAATGTTGTTTAATCACAATTTTCACAGCCATCAGAAGCAATTCCTATTCTAAGGTGGAAATTTGTCATCAAAGTGGATGCTTCTATGCTTCTATGTGCTGGAAAAGTCTCTGCTCACTTTATCCTTTCTAACGTTAGACGAGTTACCCTTTGTTCTCTGTAAAACAGAGAAAGAGAAAAATGAAATGAGACTATGGCATTGTCAATACCTCTTTCATTCCTGAATAAACTCACAGGCCCTCTTGTCTAGCCTGTTCTAACAGGCAAAGCCCTCTAGCTGAGGCCAGCTTGACAAAGGCAAAGCCCTCTTTCGCCAAGAGCAATATAGGCCTGGTGGCTAGCTGGGAGGTTAGGCAATTATGGTGGCCTCTCCAGCAGCAGCAACCCCGTATCTGTGGGGAGGGAGGTGCGCACGTCAACAAATCACGGTACTGTACAATCACCATGGTAACACAGCCCAGCAAGAGCCTCTTTCAATGTGCCAATAGGAAACGTCAAGAGTGAGGGGGATGCTTTGCTGACTGCTTCACATTAAATGTATCAAAAGTTTATAATTTAAAACAAGCCAGGAATGCTAAAGAGACTGTTAATACCACTCAAAACTGTACATGGGAGAAGATTGTTCACTGTACACTCTGTAAAAAAAATGATAGAAGCATATTTATGTAGGATACACTAGTAAATGAATAAACATGTCCACCAAGATTGCTACTCCTACCTTTTCTCCTAAATCACTCGATGAAATGCAAGTTTTCTTCATCCATCATTTCATTTACATTTGAAGGATGTTTGAAATGGCAAAGGTGAGATGTGGTACTGTTTACATTTGGCAAAAAGCCCACATGTCACCTAATATATTCAAACTATATTCACGGTAGTGTGCATCCATTTGTTTTACGTTCCATATTTGGTGGGTATCTCTGATACTGCAACGTTTCAGGAACTTGGTTGCTATTTATTGCCAGGGATATTTCTCCACTTTAGACAATTCCAAATGTGATATAATTGGTGCAGATTATAGATATGCTAAATCCAATGTTATAGTGGCTTGAGTCTATGGAAGATTAAGGTTTGAATTCCCATTCAACCATGGAAACCCACTGAGTGACCATGATTTCAGGTCTCTGTTATTTGTTAAAATATATAAGGTTCTATCAGGATATATAAGGTTCTATCAGTGCTCAATGACTTTTTGCCATTGAGCACTGAAAATAAGCATTCAAAATGTTAAAATTAGAGGGACAATGATATGACAAAGTACAAACACTCACCCCACTGCTCTCGAGGAGAAAGAATTGGGAAACGATTTTGTTGTAAATGCAAAAAAACCAACAAAAAAACCAAAAACATTGTTTAAACAGTTACATTTATCAAGGAGAGCAGCACTGATAGGACTCCACACTGGCCATCACATGATATCATGTGACTTCTGGCAGAGATCCTGCCCCCAACCAGGGGTGCAAATTCCCCAAAACATACTAGGCTTCCTGTGCTATACTGGCTCCAGTGAAGCCAGCAGAGATCCTCTGCAGAAGGGTGCCACTTCCCACATGTGATGTGGGTACCGTCACTGAGAGGGAGCTGCACATGAGGAGACAGATTCGCCCTGCTGCTGCTCTCTTTTGTCACCAAAGCCAGGTGAAGTGGGATGCTTTGCCTGGCCTTTGTGATGAGGCCTATAGTGACCTAACATCTTGTCCTGTCTTATCCACTTCTCTTACTCTCTCCTAGACATCTTTATCAGAATGCTCCACCTGTTCCATCTGCCTCTTTTTGTTCTTATAATGCTCAAAAAGCAAAACAAACAAAACAACAACAATGTAATCTGTTCAAGCTTACCCTAGCCTAGCCAAGTTTTCTTATCTCCATCATAGAAACATAGAATCATAGAGTTGGAAGAGACCTCATGGGTCATCCAGTCCAACTCCCTGCCAATAAGCAGGAAAATTGCATTCAAAGCACCCCCAACAGATGGCCATCCACCCTCTGTTTAAAAGCTTCCATAGAAGGACCCTCTATCACACTCCTGGGCAGAGAGTTTCATTGCTGAACAGCTCTCACAATCAAGAAGTTCTTCCTAATGTCCAGATGGAATCTCCTTTCTTGTAGTTTGAAGCTATTGTTCCACGTCCTAGTCTCCATCTCAGATGAAATTCCCATAATAAAGCTTTAGGTTATATCATGTATTCATTGGTGCAAATGACCCTTAATCAAGCTAGCTGTTGCATATATGCATCATCTCTATCAAATTTTCACTGTAGAAGTAGTTTGCATGCTTATACTTTCTTCTGTCACTTTATCACTGCAAATGTCCCTCCTTTTATAATGCTTCTCTCACCGGCAGATTGAAAATATCTATTTGAGAATTCCTAATGGAAAAAGTGCCTGGTGCAACTGTGAAAGGACTGCAAAAGAATTTGGTGAGCAGGGAACAGCAAAGGACACCCATGCTCCTTGATGTTCTATCAAACTTTTTAATTAGAAATGTTGGCTCTGGTTCTTAGCCTTCTTTTTACTTTCACATGTTCAAGGAAAGAAAAGGGGTAATTCCATGGGTGAAAAAGGAGGATTCCAAGTGAGTACCAATTATTATGACCATGGCAGAGAAGAAAAGGATGATGGAGAAGACTATTGCAACTACTGCTGGCTTTATTGAGCCATACCTGGTAGGGCTGTGCAAGTTAGTCATAGTAAGTCAGATCAAACTCATTAAATTCATACTTACAATGTGACATCTGACATGTGGGCATGTCCTGCACCAAAACCTTAAAAACTGAAACTTATCCAGTCCTTTTTCATTTGAATTTTTTAAACCTTGGAAGCCTCCCAAAATCAGTTTCATGTTCAGAGCAAGCAAGCACAGCAAAGCCAAAAAGGCTGCCATTCTTTGTTAAATTAATGCCCTCTCGCCATTAGGAGAGGGAAGCAGCAGGGTGAAAACAGAGTTTGCTGGGAAAGAGACTGAGAAAGCACAGAATTTTGAGAAATGTAGTTTGAGAAGGCGAGGAGCTCTGTGCCAGAGAATTCCAAAAGTCCTGCCCTAAACTACATTTCTCAGAATTCTGCTCAGCTTCAAAAAGCCCCAATCAGGAGAGGGGGGCGATTTGTCCCTCCATAGCAGCAGCCAGCCATTGTTCCTATAAATGGTTGAATCTGCAAAAAGGAAGACTGGCTGATACTTCTAGTAAGTAAATTTCTGTGCTTGGAATAAATCCCTAAGTGGAAGTTCTGTTGGTTAATATGAGAGACATTCAATGAGATAGCTGTTGTGTCTTTTTTTTTTTTAAAAAAAAAAAACCTTTTATCAAAACTTTTAAACATTCCCTAGAATTTGTAGATATATGAATATTTCTGAACATTGGGGGGAATGGCCCCCTGTTTTCTTGTGTCATTGTACAGAAAATTCAAAGAGATAGCTCTTGTAAGTTTTTTTAAACAAACGTTTATAAAAGCTTTGAAAATTCTCCATAAATTCATGGATAAGTTCTGAAACTTGATGAGGTAACAGTGGCACATGTGTTCTAACATTATAGCAAGCTTCACCACAATAGCTGTAAAAATGAGGGAGAAGGGAGCACCTGAATTTTCCCCACTTGCGCAATTACTGTAATGAAAAAGTAATGGCATTTTGTTACTCTCGTTATAGTAACAGGATTTTCACAAATGATACTTTAGAAAGACTTTTAAAATGAAACGCCTCCTAATTATGTAATGAGTTTTGAAACACTTTTTCATTGATCCCACAGACTTAATACCTGGTGCCAAGAAGAAACATAAATGCAAATGTTTCATTTTTTGATATCAGAAAGCTGGATAATGTGATAGCTGTTTAAAATGTTGCAGTATCACATAATCATTTTAGCAAAAGCTATTGTCTCACAGATTCTTTTCTCCAGGGTGCACCTTCATATATTTTAAATATGTATGTGCCATTTTGATGCATCACAGGCAGAAGAGAGATATAATGATAGATGGGCATGTTGGGTTTTTTTATTATTATTTTCTGGTATACTCTAATCTATCTAATATATACATTGTAACCATTTATACATCTGAAATGCTACTAAGAGTTTCAACCACCAAAGGGACACTAGTTCAACCTTATCTGGATAACGACTGAAAAAATAATTAAGAAATAAATCATGAGAGTAAAAACACCTTTATTATTCTGTTGTCACTGACAGAAAGGGATTTAATAAATGTTTCATACCTTCTGAAGACAGACTATTGTACTGCAGCCTGATTCATTGTACTGCAGATTGACCATTGTACACCATCCTTGTTAGTATTGGTAAAAGTTATGTGGAAAGCTGTATAAAGTTTGATTGTAAGAAGAAAAAAGAGCTGACCATATAGCTTCTAAACCATGCTGCTTAAAGACACACATGACTGTGACCAGTAGAAGTAAGTCACACAAGTAATAATTATGTGTGGAAATGATTATGAGAACAAGTTTGAATTTTATACATGTACTAGGAGATTCACCAGATATTGCCCATATTAATAGTGATAATCTGACTAAATCAAAGGTTCAATGAATATTACCGAAATCCTTAACATTTGCTTCACAGCAAGTTATATGTATTCTATAGCACTCCTCCTACTCAGAAATCAAGAAATGAGGAGGTATCCAAATTAATTGACACATCAAAAGAGAGAGATGGACAAATAAATACATAAATGTTGTACATAAATGTTACTTCAGTTGAATACAGTGGGGTTTCATGTTTCAAGCTACAGATAAAAATGGGGCACAAATAAGGAGGAAGAGGATTGTTTCTTGGTGGAAAACACCCTTCCCAAATGAGCATGCAGTCAGGTTACACATACAGCCAATTTCCACTACCAGTAGTATTACACAACCCAACAATCCTCCATTCCACCCACTACACCTCCAAAAATCTTGGTATTTATAAATCTTGATTTTAGGCCTCTTGCTGAACTAAATTGCATTAGATAGACTGCATCAATTCTAACTTCTTAGATATGGTTATCATGGTTTTTTAAGAGCAAACAGATGGCAATTGGTAGATGGCATATGTTCTATATCTCAAAAATTAGAGTTGATTGATTTTACCAAAAATCCTTAACATTTGTTTCACAGCAAATTATATATATTCTATAGCAGTCCTCTAGAGTACTTTATAGAATGTTTGAGATTGCTATATGTTTTAGCAATGTTGTAATCCATTTTGAGCCATGAGGAGAGATGGTTAAGAATTATTATTATTATTATTATTATTATTATTATTATTATTATTATTCAGCAAGTCAAATATGCCAAGAAACAGGATTAACAATTGATGCAACAAAATGTGTGTTGGCTAGTGCTCAGTATTTTTATTCCAAGGTATAGTTTGGAAAAGTTATTAATTTGGGATTCGAATTTTAAGAACTGTAGGACTTGTAGTCTAAGAAAGAAACTTCTTTTTATAGTCCAAGAAAGGACAATTTCAAGTAAACCTTCATGTTAAAGGAAATATCATATCTCTATCAGTTCTTTTAAAACCATATAAAATCAAACAATTTATAATTATTTTTACTTATACCCTGCTTTATCTCCCCAAAGGGGACTCAAAGTGGTTTGAGATAAAAGCATTAGTATACAATTTAACAGTGCTTTTTGTAGTCATGCCGGTCACATGACCTTGGAGGTGTCTATGGATAATGCTGGCTCTTTGGCTTAGAAATGGAGATGAGCACCACACCCCAGAGTTGGACACGACTGGACTTAATGTCAGGGAAAAACGTTTACCTTTACTATACAATTTAAAATATACAAAAATGCAAACATTAAAATAGAAATAGCGCTAAAAATTCACAGTTCAAATCTATCAAAACAGTTGAAAAACCACAGCACCCTCTGACTAGATCTTAAACACATTCAACTTTAAAAGCCTGTCTGAAAAAAAGGTTTTAGCATGTTGTCAAAATGACAGCAGGGAGGGGGCCATTCTGACTTTGCTGGGCAGTGAGTTCTAGAGTCTTGGAACAGTTCCAGAGTCTTGGAGAGAGTGGGAAGGCCCACTGTCTCATTCCCACCAATTAGACTTGGAATATAGGTGGTACCAAGAGAAGGGCGTCTCCTGAAGATCTCAGTCTGTGCAGGTTTATACCTGGGGATGCAGTTAGGCCTGGGTAACAACGGAAAAATTTGTTTCTAAAATCGATTCGTTTTTTGGGTTTTTTTGCATTTCGATATTGAAAAGAATTCCGAAATTTTCCTTAAAAAAAGTTCGATATTTACGAAATTTCGTAAATGGTAAAAAAATTACAAAACAATAACGAAACAATAACGAATTGATTCGTTAATGGCGGCCGCGATCGCGCAATACGCTAAAAAAACTTCTGAAGCTTCCCTCTCCCTCTGTTGTTGACTGTTGGTGTGATATTATAATTTTTTTCACTAACTAAACAAAAAAGAACTATAAAACTTGCCCCAGACATGCGGAAATAATAACGAAACGACCTCAAACCAATAACGAAACGAGTACATAACGAAATACGAAGCATTTACTAAACGAATTGAAAAATTCGTTTCGTTTTTAAGTTGCTCCAGAATGGTTCATTATCGCTTCGTTAACAAAAAAATAATAATGAATTTTTAACGAATTACGAATTAACGAAACAAAACCGCCCAGCCCTAGATGCAGTTAACCCTGAACCATCTAGGGGTTTAAAGGTCATAACCAGCACTTTGAATGGTGCCCAGAAACAAACTGGCAGTCAGTGGAGCTGCTGCAGAAGGGGGATAATCTGCTCCCCATAGCCAGCCCCAGTTAGCAACATGGTTCTTCAACTGTTCCCATATTAGATTGCTCCCCCAAATAGTTTCTTGGCTATTTTCAAGAAACAGTTGCCCTTAGTTCAATTCACTACTGTTGTTTGGTCATTTTATTTACTTTGTTTGACTGCAAATTCATTTTACTTCATCTTTGCTTTTGCTTGATTTTTTTTTAACCTGGTGCATCTTTTGCTAGCATCAGGCCAAAACCGACACACACAAGTAAATAGAACAAAGGGAACAACAGCAAGAAGACAAAGCACAGCAGCACATTTCATATCCTTCCAATGTAGGTAGCTTTCTGGACATTCTCCAGGATTTTATTTTTGGAGTCTAGAATTCCTGGGAATAGATAAAAGAGCCCTACTAAACATTAGTTTTTGTGCATACTTCTTTTTTCTGCATTAAAGCTGCTTTCTGACACATTTTCCACCAGCCGCCTGCCTTGTCCTAAGTTGTGCTCTTCTTCTGATTACTTTGCACACTTTGATGTGTTGGCATCTAAGAACAGATTGCTAGTACCACCCACACACAGGGAAAGAGAGATTCTCTCTCTGTATGTATCTCCCCCGCTAATTGATTCTGTGGTTCAGAATAACAAACAAGAATTCAATTTGGAACTTCTTGCTAAAACTTTAATATCAGATGGTATGTGACACTTGCTCCCAAAGGGGATGGCTTTGGGAGTCCTGTCTAGTTCACATAACACTATTACACAGCTCAGTCAAGCATGGTGTAGCACATGAAGTGCAAATAGAGTGAGGGTTAAGTTTCCTCTTATTCTAGCCTAGAGACTTCATTGCATTATTTGATTTAGCCTTGTCCATGGATCTAGCTATAAGAAACTGGAAGGAGGCACTAATCTCCTGGCTTAATACATCTGGAAGTGGGGAAAGAACCTGTGTTTGTTCAATGAACATTCCTTTGTGGGAACGTATGTTATCAAAACAGCAGCTTTAAATTAATTTTCAGTGTTGTCCCTGGGAGAAGATGAGGCATGAGTAGCTTAGCAACCTGAGTGATCATTGGGTAGAGTGCTGTATGTTTGAGAGACATATTTAACTGCAACATTTATGGGCATCTAACAGCTGAAGAAACTGTGTGACTTTGTCTATAATAGAAAAACCTACTGTATCCACTAATTACCAATAACATCATTTTTATACTAGTAGCTATTGTCAGTCTCAGTATCATGTGAATCTCTTCAGAAATCTTGGGATTGGAATGAGCCCCAATCCAAAGCGGGTGTTTTTCACAGAATCTCCGACTGTGTGTCTTCTCCTCCACTGGTGGGCCCAGGTCTAACACTAGGCCCAGGCCAAACATAGTCTGTTGATTTGGACTGCAGCAGCAGAAATTGAATCTTTGCTAATTTCATTGTTATATCAAGCATGAGAAATTTCATAGAATCAAAGAGTTGGAAGAGACCTCATGGGCCATCCAGTCCAACCCCCTGCCAAGAAGCAGGAATATTGCATTCAAATCACCCCTGACAGTTGGCCATCCAGCCTCTGCTTAAAAGCTTCCAAAGAGGGAGCCTCCACCACACTCCGGGGCAGAGAGTTCCACTGCTGAACGGCTCTCACAGTCAGGAAGTTCTTCCTCATGTTCAGATGGAATCTCCTCTCTTGTAGTTTGAAGCCATTGTTCCGCGTCCTAGTCTCCAAGGAAGCAGAAAACAAGCTTGCTCCCTCCTCCCTGTGGCTTCCTCTCACATATTTATACATGGCTATCATATCTCCTCTCAGCCTTCTCTTCTTCAGGCTAAACATGCCCAGTTCCCCAAGCCGCTCCTCATAGGGCTTGTTCTCCAGACCCTTGATCATTTTAGTCGCCCTCCTCTGGACACATTCCAGCTTGTCAATATCTCTCTTGAACTGTGGTGCCCAGAATTGGACACAATATTCCAGATGTGGTCTAACTAAAGCAGAATAGAGGGGTAGCAATACTTCCTTAGATCTGGACACTAGGCTCCTATTGATGCAGGCCAAAATCCCATTGGCTTTTTTTGCCGCCACATCACATTGTTGGCTCATGTTTAACTTGTTGTCCACGAGGACTCCAAGATCTTTTTCACCGTCCTCCCCTCATGTTGATTCATGTAGGAACCAATGATACTGCAAGGCATACGTTTCAAAAGATCAAAAATGATTTTCGAGCTCTAGGAGCAAAGCTAAAAGAATGTAATGTAGTTCTCTCACTATTAGACTTTTTTTTCAGCACAAATGCTCCTTTCTGTGCAAACATACCATAGGAAAAATTGTGTAGAATAAGTCTCAAACTGTGAATAGCCTTTGAAACACTGTGGAGTTTTCAAAGGCTTCCCTACAGTGGAAAGAAAGTGTAAAAATAATCATTGTTTCCCTCAACAAAATTAGAGAAGCATTACATCCCTACCCTGACTTACTCTGGCATGCCTTTTGTCCTCTAGTGGTAAAAGTTTTGCCTTGTTTCCAGTCATTAGCTTTAGTGGCAAGTGTGATTTTATGACAGGTGAAAAAATATATTAAAGAATGGTCTTCATTGGAATCCTTTACTCACAACTGACTTATTTCTGAAGAAATTATATGGTATATTTCAAGATCATTTGGGATATGCATTATGCAGTTAATTGTGGTTCTTGGTACATTGCTCACATCTCTCAGAAAGAACACTGCACAAAATTCAGTGGCAAAGCTGAAAGAGGTGAGCTTTGAAGTGAAAGAATTGTCCAGAAAATAAAGAATAATAAGATAATAACTCAATGTTTTTCCCTGGGTTTGCTTGAACAATTTTCTGGCAAGACCAGGAAAACTAGCCCACCATGATGAAAACACAGAGCACAGTCAAAGCTTCTGATTCAGAAGTTTTCTTTCCCAGGGAAGAAAGAGAGTAAGCCAAAATACTATGAAATCCATGGAGATTTTATTTTCAGCCATGTTATGTTATTTGAGTGTATCACCTTTAACTAGTAATAATGAAAGCTGTTTTCTTGAGTGATAAAACAGGCTGTTGGTAAAACATCCAGAAGAAAAATCTCAGCAGGAAAGAAAGGGATGGGAGGTAGAGAGGAAAGAAAGGCTAGAAAAATGACCACAAGATAATCTGGAATGGTGGTTGCAAAGGCCCACTCTGGTAGTTTCATAACTGCTATCAGAAAGCTATTAATGGCCTGCCAGGGAGCCACTTTCAATTGGCATCTTTCTGACAGGTTATATCTAAAATAGCCCCTATAATAAGGGGCTTTGAACACCAAGGGAGTGGTATTATAGGTGTGTGGCCCCTGCAGCTGCTGCTAAGAAGTCTTTCAACCAATTTATTATGTGCCATTAGTTTCTCAGGTTTGAAATTTAGCTGCCTAAAAAGACTGCCTAGAAAACTGGCAGTCTCCAACTGAATGCCTGGAATCAGAAATGAATGGGTTTGTCCCACCTCCAATTTTTCAAATTGTTAGTTTAATAAGTAAATAAGCAAACAAACCTCTATTTCTGAGGATGCTTGCCATAGATGCAGGCAAAAGGTCAGGAGAGAATGCCTCTAGGCCATGGCCATATAACCCAAAAAAACCTACAACAACCCAGTGATTCTGGCCATGAAAGCCTCCGACAATAGGAAGAATATTGTTTGGTCAATCATGGAAATGGACTGATACATTGGCAATGGAAGAATACATTGCTAAGGTCTCCAAGTTGTTTAGCTGGTGTTTTAGTATTGTTTTCAGTTTTATTTTAATTTTAATTATAATTTTTCCTCTTTATTGATGTATAGTATTTTGATGATGAATTAATTTGTTTTAAAAATTAATATATTAAATATTTTAAAGAAAAGATGTAATAACTTCATTTCCTAAAGCCCTGCCTTAGGAATGCAGTTTTAAAGGGCAGGGCTGCATGAGAAGAGGAGAGGAGGAGATGGAAGAGGGATAAGAAAAATAAAGGTGGGACCTGAAATAATATTATAAGTCCTGCAAGTTCAATACAAAGGCTGAATTCAGAAATAGCCTTTGATGTTGAGGACAAATATAGAGTAACCCCGGACTCTCCAACTATTCCACTTTTCAGATGCTTTAACATGTCTCTGTTTTTGCCTCTTCCTCTCACTCTCCCTTTTTTTCCAACTTACTTCATTTGCTGAAGTTTGAGATCAAAGTACAAAAGTAGTTTACCCTCAACTCAGCAAGGAGAAGAGAAGAGAAGGCAGAGTTTTGTCCTTTGCAAGAGGCTCAAGAAAAAAGCACACTATTGCAGCATCTCTTAGTTGTGTGTTCTTCCTCATTTTATAATTGTCACTTCCTCACTAACATTTGTCATCTTGACCACCCTATTGCTTGGCCACAGGTTTTGCAGCCTTCATCTATGAAAGAAAAAACATGTCTAGACACTTCAGATATCAGCCTAAGATTCTCATAGCCATGTTTATGAAAAATGTGACAGATACTGTCAGGAAAAAGAATTTCCAAGAAAGTTGGAACAACAAGAGGAGAACAGAAATGGGCATACAGTTCAGTGCTAGTTATGTACAAAGAAAGACAACAAAAATGAAAGGCGATGAAAAGAGAAGTCACTGTCTTGCATCAAGAGAAGTAAACATTTTGCATCACTGAATGCTCCAGAATTTCAGAGAGGGTTCTATGGACTTCAATGCTTGACTCACTCTGGCTATTTCTAAAGATGGATTAGCAAATTAATGTAAGCAGAGCATAAAGTTGCTGACTGTGGTGGCGCGAGTCACCTTGGGCCTCATCAGCATTGCTAAACATTGCCCATAACCTTTCCATTATCACTCCGGGCCTGCACAGCACCAAGACCCAACTGCTCCAATAATTTCAATTACTTTCCCTGACAAATTTTATGTTTCATGTATTTTACTGGCCTGATAATTATGATTTCTCTCATTTCTCGCTATCGAGCTTAATGGGTTCCAGCACGAGTGTGCAGTTTAAGAAATGAAGTTCCACTTGAATTCACAAGTTATTATCTACTTTCGTTAATGGAATTGGGGAAAAAAGAGAGAGAAAAAGTGGGAAAGAGATAAAGGATGAGTAAGAAGGGTGAGGATAGAAAAGAAGAAGAAAGACCCACATGTGTGTGCATGCGCACAAAGAGAGAGAGAAAGGAAGAGGGAAAGAGCTAAGAGGGGGGAAATCAATAAAAGAATATGGAATAACAAGAGAAGGAGGAGAGGAAAGGAGCCATAACTGTGACAAAGATGAAGCAGAAGAGGGATGAAAGGCAAAAAACCAAAAAACAATGTGTGTGAGAAAGAGATAAATATAAATACTTTGAAAGGGAGAGTCAAGCACAAATATAGAAGTGACAACAGCTAAAAGAGAGTCCAGATAACTGAGTGGCAGAACTTGCACAATGCATAAACTGCACACATAAACACAGATATGCTTTCACTAAACTTTTCTTTTAACCTTCAGTTTAGGACACACTGGATTGGCAGTGTAGGTTGGCAGTTAAAATCATATTGCCAGAAATTATTACCAGTCAAGGACTAACCCTCATCATATCATACTTCTTTGACATATACAGTCAGCTCTTCACATTTGCTGGGGTTAGGGGCACAAGACAACGATTAAAGTGAAAAACTTTAAATAAAATGCTATTTTAATAATAATAATAATAATAATAATAATTTGAGAACCTAATAATTTGATGTGTTACCTGCTTCTAATTTTGGCTTAAGGCAGTGCACAATATACCCGGATTTACTCAAGTCTAATGCGCCATCAGATCTAATGTGCACCTCAATTTTTAAAACCCAGGGAAAAAAAGATTGGCTAGCAAATGTAATGTGAAGTAGCAAAAAGTGCCTTCTTTTTAATTTGGCCAAAAAAGGTATGCATTACAGTGGCTGCCTGCTTAGGTTTCCTTCTTTAAAAACAAAAGTGTTATAACACCAACACTTTTAGCAATGGAAAACAAAAACTTCGGGTGGATCTATGCTGTAGAATGAATCCACTTTACTGCCCTGGATCAGTGCTATGGAGTCATGGGGCTGCCAAAGAATCCTGATGCCTCACCAAACTACAAATTCCAACATTGCATAGTATTGAGTTATGGCAGTTATATTAGCACCTCATAAGACTGGGTGATTTGTCCCTTGAGATGACATCCCTCAAATAGGAACTCCAGGTGCTCCTGAAGTAGCTTCCCCTTTTGCTTTGGCTCAGCACTAAGATTGCCATATCACATGACTCTAATGCACACCCTAATTTTGGGAAGGCAATTTAATCTAAAAAGGTGAGCATTAGATTCGAGTAAATACAGTAGTTCACTACATCTATAAAATCATATATTGAAACAGCTAAAATGCAAAAATAATAGCATATATTGAGACATACACATATTAAAATACATGAGATAAAAGTTAAAACACAACAAACACACACTGTTTATTGTGTTTTCATAGTTTAAAAGGACTGGATAGGCCTGACAGAAGAGATACATCTTCACCTGTGTTTTACATTCAAATAGCTCATTTAACTGTTGGAGCTCTTCTGGTAGGCCATTCTACAGTTTTGGAGCAGCCAATGGAAAGGTCCTCCAGGTGACAGCTGCCAGTTGGAGAACACTTCCAGGTCCTCCACCAGGACTTTATTGACAACATCTACTAGAAAATTACCATAGAATCACATTGGATGCACTGGCAATGCACCGGGACTGTGGTGCAGCTGGCTGGGAGTCAACTGCATTAAGATCACTACTGACTGAAAGGTCATGAGTTCGAAGCCAGCCCGGGTCAGAGTGAGCTTTTGACCATTGTGTGTAGCATGCTGTTGATCTTTGCAGCCTGAAAGATAGTTGCATGTGTCAAGTAGGAAATTTAGGTACCGCTTACGCGGGGAGGCTAATTTAACTAACTTATGACACCATAAAATCTCCAGCAATCAATTAAGTAAGCAAAGAATGAGGAAGTACACCGTCCATCAGTGTCTCAAATGGACTGTGAAGTGACAGCTCCCCTGGTGGCCAGAATACCCTTATGAAAGCTGGAAAGTCAAATAGCCTCTGTGTTTCTGTCTATATATGTTGTGTGTCTATGGCATTGATTGTTTGCCATGTATATGTATATTGTAATCCCCTGTGGGGTGAGAAGGGTGGGATATAAATACTGTAAATAAATACATAAAATGTCCCAGAGACTCACAAAGAGTTGACCATTGAATCATACTGGAGGACCTAGAGATAATTAGAAAAAAAAATAATTCCATGAAATCCATAATTAATCCAATCCACAACTCAAACTTGCATATTTGAAGGTCTGGCTGTATTTCCTATCATAATTTCTTAATAGATATCTTTGTGCTTTTTGAAGTTTTGTGACAGAGAGAAATTCAACAGGTGCTGCTTTTTCTGTGGATGTGCAATAATGGAGAATGCTCTGCATTTGTCTGTTTCCTGCAAACACCATAAAGACTTCATTTTTAAAAAAGGAAATGAAAAGAGAGTTAAATCAAAGGCAGACACTGGAGAAAGAATTACATTCATGAAGTGTGACAAAGCAGGAATGGTCAAACATCTTTCATTTAGGGAACTCTGCTAACACACTGTCATGCTAATCTCATAGCAAGAAATCTGAAAATGTGGCAAAAGATTTGAGGGCACAGTTGGGATTTTGCAGTGCATTTCTATGGATTCCGGCTTCTTGGATCACACTGATGTCTTGCTTTGAAATGTTATCTTAAATTATGAAAGATGGTGTCACTAGATAAGAAATCCCATTCTAGCTCTGTGAAAAAGTACAACAAAAAGGAGAGAAATGAAGACCAGGACAGTATGAAAGACATCAAAACTAGGCCTATTTGTGTTAGTTATTTGGTTTTCATACAAATTATAATCCAGAGCTCTTCCTTATTTCTTCCCATATACAAACAGTGGTTCTCATTCAATCTGATGGGAAATATACAGGATGATACTTGGAAGCACTGCTTCGGAAGCAAAAATGATCTTAGATGGGGATATTCTCATCTTTCACTTGTAATGGGAGCAGGATTTATCAACAGAAGGGGAAAGGAAATCCACGAGAGTCTGTAATATGCAGACTTTCTTTTCCTGAATGTTGACATACATTGTCATGTCAAGTTTTTATTTCCTCTAGTATTTAATAAATGTTCCAAAAAGCATAAGAGTTAGATAGACATTCCTGCATGCTGCTTAATAATGTGCTGTTCCCAATTCATGTTTATGACTCTTCCATCAATTTATTTATTTATTTACTTCATTTATATGCCGCTTTTCTCAGCCCTCAGGCGACTCAAAGCAGTTAACAACATCAGTACAAAAGCATCACAAGACAAGTATAGGGCAGTTAAAGCAATTGTAACATAAACAATTAAGCATCAATATAAGCATCAATATATCAATCCTTTTTAAAGTTCATGTTTCCTCCTCTCATAGGGCCCATCATCCCGATAGGCCCTAAAAAAGAGGCCTTAAAACATGGGAGTTTCAAAAAAGGAGGGAGAGGGGTGGCTACACAACATCAACACTAAATGAGTGCTGATTCACTGCAAAGGAGGGAAACGGGGATAAAAAGCTCCCCTTTATCTTGTTTCTGGCTGAAAGATGCGGATCTTCCCACGTCTATGTGACTTTGCATGCCAACAAATGTGCACATGTGAATATGCTTGTATTTATTATATTAGGATGCTCATATGCACAGCACATAATCATGTCCTTTAAAAAAAACTTCCAGTGGATGTCCCTCATCCATCTTTCATTTTTTCCCAAGACACAGAAGGGAGGCCAGTGAGGACAGAGGGGGAAGAAAGACCAGGACTGGCAGGTCTGTGTGGGGACCTACTCTGAGGTCCTGCTTTTTCTTTTTATATTGCCCCTCTTCTAAAACTCACATTTTGGTGCTGTCTGGAAGTGCTCATCATTTAGAATTTTTGTTATACAGTTTTAGTTTTCTTTATCCAGAATTCCAAAATCTGAAATGCTCCAAAATTCCAAATTGTCCACATGGGTGGGTGAGATAGTATATATGAAACATAAGTGTTTAGATTTGAGTTCAATCTCCAAGATATTTCATTTTGAAAAAGGAATACTCAAACTGTATACGGTACAGCATAAGCTTTTTAAAATTTATTTACGGATGATAATAAGATAATGAGGTGTTTTCCAAAACCTGATATAAAGTGGATATTGTTCCTTCCCTTTCCCAATAGCATTAAATTTCTGACATACCGGTTTTCTAGAAAAAAAAAACTAATTTTGATGAATTTTTAAGTTTTCATTGTGTGGATATATTTAACAAGAGGTAACTTCCAGAAGTATTACAAATTGGCTAAACAGAATGTAAAATAAAACTTTTTCCCAGATCTGAAAATCACGGTATTACAAAGGCAAAAGTCTAAATGAGTCTTCTTGCTAAAGTGAATGATCCAATTCACTCATCCACATGGTGCTTAAGTGTATTCTGGAATCTTCTTATAGAGTATTTTCCAGTTTCTGGAAATTTTTATTATACAGAGAGGAAGGTACAGGAAGGAGCCATCATCAATTGTGGTATTAGTGATACAACAAAACTACCTATTTGGATCCTTACCAACAATGCCCTGAATACATAAGTAGAAACCAGCTCAGTCCTAACACCCGCTGTTGTTTTTGTTTTTACAACCATTCAAAAAGGCTTTTTGATGATACAACAGCTGTCATCAAACCTCAGAAGAAATACCATATGGAAGCTGGAGAAACCTTGTTTTCTGATGCTCTGGTGGGGAGGTCATGAATAGATTCAAGATAATGAATAACCAATAAGGAAAATGTTCCTAGCAGGGTAGGAACTGTTTGGTAGTGGCACAGACTAATCCAAAAGATTGTGGACTCTGTTTTTCAAATAGAGATTGCACATCCATCTGCAATGATTTCTGTATTGGTGGGGAGTCAGACTACATGGCCCTTGGGACACTTTCGAATTCCACAATACATTCAAATAGGGAATTCTGGTATGTCTTTGTAAAATAAAATAAAAAAAATCAAAGCTGCCATCTGTTGGTGTTTTGCAAATATGTAAGCTTCATCACACATGGAGTTCTATTTTTTCCTCAACTTATGGTGTAACGTATATATTTAGTTCATTACCCATGCTGCTGTTTTATTCTATTATGTTCAATTTTGTTTTATATGGATTGTTGTATTTCATGATGTTTTTATTTTATTTTAGTGATATTCTTGTTTTAATGTATTGTTTGTTTTTATGTCTGTTGGACTTTCGTCCCATATGTAAGCCACCCTGGGTCCTTTTGGGGAGATGGTAGCAGGGTATAAGAATAAAGTTGTTGTTGTTGTTGTTGTTGTTGTTGTTGTTGTTAGTGAGTTGCATACACAGATGCACTTGCTTGAATGTTACCCAATTATTGATCAGTTCCTACAATGTACTATCATTGTAGTTCAGTCCATAGTAGTGTCTGATATTACTGTTAATGTGGATTCTGGGCCTGAGATTTTAAGTCCTGAAACTGAGCAGTCTGTGTCTCCAGCTAGTCGAGGCCACATTCCAAAGCATGTAGTGGAGTCAAGCTCTAAGGAAAGGGTTCAGAGGCTGAAACTCAAGGTTCTGAGAATAATGAGCTTCAAGATAATGTTAATGATTTTGTTGATAGGAGACCTAGCTTTAGTAGACTTCAGGCTGATCAACAAAGAATATGAAAGTCATATATATAGTTCCATGTTTCCTGTTGCTCATGTTCCATGCTTCCAAGTTTCAAAGGTTGTTCCTGAATCTCATGTTTTGGATTTATTTTGCTTTTGTATTCCTGGTTTTTGTTGCTACTCTTGTACCTTGAATTTTATGGACTATATCTTACCTTTAGATTTTGTTTTTTTTTTATATTATTTTGCTGAACTCCTTTTTATATATATTCTTCAATATATGGAGCGTGGTGTTAAGCACAGAGGTGTTTCCAGCCCTGGAGTTCAACAACCACATTAGTCTCTGGGAATATGGAATACAGAAGCACATTAACAGGTATACATTTGGCTCTTTTTTTGTTGTTTTTTTGTCGTGTCAGGAGCGACTTGAGAAACTACAAGTCGCTTCTGGTGTGAGAGAATTGGCCATCTACAAGGACGTTGCCCAGGGGATGCCTGGATGATTTGATGTTTTTATCATCCTTATGGGAAGCTTCTCCCATGTCCCCACATGAGGAGCTGGAGTTGATAGAGGGAGCTCATCCGCCTCTCTCCGGATTTGAACCTGTGACCTGTCGGTCTTCAGTCCTGCTGGCACAGGGGTTTAACCCACTGCGCCACCAGGGGCTCCATATTTGGCTGTACTGTATTAGTATAGTACAACAATGACTAAACTGTGGCTCCATCTATACTGCCTTGTAATGCAGATTGAACGGAACTATATGAGACTACACTATCATATAATGGTAGTATAGATGGGGCCAGTGTGAGTGTAGATATTCATTATGTCAGCATGATGTAGGATCTCATTTCAAAAAGGGCAAACCAAGACCAAACCCAAGTATGTGATCATAGCTTGTGACCTTTTTCCTGGATAAAAGCATTCTCACTCCATCATTTAAAAACCATAGAATTCTTTCATAAAAGCAAATGACAGATCCAAACATGTTTCTTATATCCTTTTGGTTTCAGGATATAAAATTCTAAGCACAACTAAGGCTGAATTGAATCACATGAGGTATCAGTAAAGGGGGTCATTATATCTATACTACACACATTTTGGATTCATTCCCTTTTTTCTGATACAACTGTGAAGCATCTCCTATATAACTAGTTATAGATTTGTACTACACCCCACCTCCTTTATGTGCCAAACACGTTTCAATGTAGCAGCTTCAGAGTGATTAAAAGAAAGGGGGGGGGACCTGTGAGGAGAGTGGTTTGGGAATGAAATTAAAAGTAATAGTGTTATGATTCACAACTTCCAAGGAGTAGAAGTGGGAAGAAAGAATGAAAAAGGCAAGCTCTTGACAAGCATTTCTACAGACAGAACAGCATCCTTCAAGGGAAACAAATTCTTTCAGCAGCATCAGGCTGACAAACTCTCCCTGTCTCATCAGCTCAGGCACATCCCCTGGAGCGATCACATTAAGGGCCTGTGTGATTTCATGCAGAGCCTGTGATCAGCTGCTGGAGAGCAGAGTTAAAGCCACTCAGGAATGGATGGAAAAGTGATCGCTCACAAGCACCATATGGTTTTAGCCAGGAAAGGAAAATGGGGGAAAAGAAATAAAACTGGTCACCCATTAAGAATTCTACTGAAAGTGGGCATTATTTTTGTTGATATTTTAGAACTCATTTTAATTAAAAGAAAGTAGAAGAAGACTTGTCCTCACAAATCTTGATGGGCTGCTGTTGTTATCATCATCCATCACCACTGGCTATGCTGCTGGAGACAGCAATCAAACAACATCTGGATGCCCATCCGGTTCCTCCAACTGCATTTGAAGCCAAACACAGCTTGAAATAATCTGGCTGAGTTATGTTATTCATTAGGCCAGAATCCTGCTGGTGCATTACACTAGAGATTGCATTTTTTCCAGGATTGTACAGCAGTAGCAAGGGATAACACCAACTGGATGCCCACAGCCTGTTTTTCTATCACCCTCCTTCCCACATGGCTGCTGTACCCACATTGTTTTTCCTCCTGCTGCCACTTTCTACATAAGGGTAATTATGCCAGCATTGTGCATCAGTACAGTACAGCTGGGTTTACAAGTAACTGTCTAACTTTTCATGTAAGTACTATTTTGTTGCAGACTGCTATTCTCTTTTCTTCACCTTATCCTTTTATTGAAATATAATAACTGCACTGAATTATTTAAGAAAACATTCAAAAGGATAACAAGTCTGAAAACAGTGCTGCTTCTACGCCTCATCATTTTATCTCTATTTTGCCAGCATTGCTATCCTGGAATTATGCTGGATCAAATATTTAGCAAGAGGATGTGTAGCTCTGGAGTGATGCACTAGAGATTGTCCTTCAGCAATGTCCTAAATAGCAGAAGTACAGTGATAGTTTGACTTACAAGTTTAAGGTGTTCTGTGGTTGAGCTTTTAACTCAAATTGCTCTTATCCCAAAGCAAACTTCCCCATTGAAATTGTATTAATCAATTCCAGCCCCCCCCCCCCCAAAAAAAAACCCAACAAAACATTTTTGCTCTTTGCCTTGCCCTTAAAATAGGTTCTGGTTTGGATGGCATTTCTCAATATATTTTCTTGTCAGGGTTAGAACTGATTGGCAATGCCATTGAATACAGTATTATTATAATCAATTCACCACCCATCAGCATCATTCCCTCCCTCTCAGTTGGAGACAGGAATGTCTCCAACTGTCAGAGGCCAAGCTGGAGTCCTCCCTGTGGCTCATGGCAGAGGAGGAGGGTTGGAATGACTCTTCTTCATCAGCTGCTCCACCAAAGGCCATGATCTGTGGGTGCTCCTCCTCAGTGCTGGCTTGCCTCTGGGCTGAGCTCTCCTGCTACACCTAGCTCATGGGCCGGCAGGCTCCAATGCATCTGGTGGGACTTGGCCATGCTGGGGAGACTGGGACAGACAAGGAGAGGCAGGGAGGCCTCCACCTCTCCTCCTTTGCCTCCTCTGCAGGCCGAGGGATCTTGCCACTGCTGTCAGTTGTGACTCATAACTTAGATCTGGATCTCTTTTTTTAAAAAAAATAATCTCATAGGTGGAGTGGCTCGTAAGTCGAGGTATCACTGTACTATGGAATTGGAACCCAAGTCTAAAGATGAAATTCATTTGTTTCATATATATCTTATATACGTAGCTTGAAGGTAATTTTATACACAATATTTTAAGTTATTTTGTGTTTTAAACAAAGTCTGTTTAAATTGACCTATCAGAAAGCAAAGTTGCCACTATTTGAGTTTTCCAGATTCCAAAAATGAAACAATATTCAAGGTGAAATAGCAGATCAACTTAAATGTAGTCAGCCCTCCAGGTTCTGCATCCATGGATTCCATTAACCATAGCTCAAAAATGTTTGAAAAAAATTCCAAAATGTAAACCTTGTTTTTGCGGTTCACTGAGCACCATGATGGCAAATAGTCATTCCTGACTGTATGCTCTCACCATTTCACAGATTCTCAGGCTCTTGTATTCATTTGCAATGTTTTCCTTTTTATATAAGGCACACTATTTTCCTATAGTGGGACTGGAGCATCCACAGATTTTTGTTTTCATGAGGCAGGGAGTGGTCCTGGAACCAAACCCCAGCAGACAGAATATGGGCAATTTTAAAGAATCAATTCATCTCCTGAAGATTTTGCTTAGTTGCAAAAGTACATCATGATCCTGTTGCCATTCTATTGTTAAGACATTAAAAATGCTATGTTTTATTTAGTGGTTAACAAAGAAAAGGGCAATGACTTTTGTTTAAGGAATCATAGATGTATTGCCCATTCTCTTTCCCTGAATGAATGCCTCTGCTTTTTATATGTACTATTTAGATAATATGCTTTCAACCAAAAACAAACAGAAGTGCTCCCTCAACATGAAAGCCAAGGGCCTCAAATAAACAGCTCAAGGACCACTGCTCATTATGACATGACCTTGGGTGAGTCACTTAACCTTCTTGTGCTCCATTTCCCCCATCTGTAAGCACAAGAATGCTATTTACTTACCTGGCAAAGGCGTTATGCATCTTAATTTCATTAATGTTTTAGAATAACCCTGAGAACCTTAGGTGGTTCTCACTCTTGCTAAGTGTTATCATCAACTACACATATGGTACAGAAAGAAACCTTCACCCAATGGAGAAATGTCAGGTGAAGGGATTAGCAGTGCTTCACCTCATGCTTTATCACCTTTTCTGCAAACATAGAAATAATGAGATAATGCTGCATATTTTAAAACACATTGCTCTGCAGCCCATAGGACCAGCGTCATTGAGGGAACTCATTTTTGCGATAGAATTAATCACCTTGGATAGTTCATTAATGTTTGGACTAAAACCTGGAATGGATATACCGGTTCACTGCCATGAAAGCAGCCACAGATATGAAAATCAGTGTGCCACAACCTGGATGCAGAGCAACTATGTTTAAAGCAAGGGAAGAGCTTAATCTCTAACTATAACTATAAGGAACCAATTAGCTTAGTGCTTCTCAATGGGAATGCCATCCCTTTTACTTAAGGATATATGCTTTGTCATCACATTAAAGTACAAATAAATAAGCAATCAATTTTATAATTTTTATCCTTGCTGAAAGACGGTTG
The DNA here is from genome assembly GCF_037176765.1 of Anolis sagrei. Taxonomy (NCBI): domain Eukaryota; kingdom Metazoa; phylum Chordata; class Lepidosauria; order Squamata; family Anolidae; genus Anolis; species Anolis sagrei. The sequence continues at coordinate 38,058,596 of NC_090023.1, read as the reverse complement.
TCCAAAATCATGTAGTTTTCAAAGGATATTTTGGGCTTATGGAGAAGCACCAAACAGTTTTCCTGTGATATCACAATAAGCCTGTTTTGTACAACTTCATAACTGAACTTACATCTGCAGGAATTAGTATTACACAGTTGTATAATGTTTGTATCTGTAGGAATTAGCATTAGCCGATTTGATTAATCTTTGTGGAGAAAAAAGGTGGAGTATAAATAAACCTCCTCCTCCTCCTTCTCTTCTTCATCATCAACATGCAGTGCATATTGGTGCTCACAGACACACATTGGTGCCCAGCCTATTGATGTGCATCACACCCTGAAGTGCATTCTGCACTGATGTGCATCACATACAAATGGTCAGCCATTGGGCTCTCTTGCCAATGGCCCATTATACAATTCAGTAAAGGGGCTTCATAGTGCCTCTGCTATGTAGCTAGTAGGGCTGGGTAACCACAGAAAAATTTGTTTCTAAACTCGATTCATTTCCAGGGGGTGCTAGCATTTCCAAATTCTAAATACTTCCAAAATTTTGAGATTTCAAAATTTCGTTATTTACGAAATTTCGTTAATTTCGAATCGATTCGTTAATGGCGGACGCGATTGCGCAATATGCTAAAAAAAAACTCCAAATGGGACAGGGGGAACTTCTGAAGCTTCCCTCTCCCTCTGTTGTTGACTGTTGGTGTGATAATTTATTTTTTATCACTGATAAAACAAGCAACAACTATAAAACTTGCACCAGACATATGGAAATAATTACGAAACAATTACGAAAGTGTTGAAACAATTTTGAACCAATTACGAAACAATTATGAAACAATACGAAATAAAATGGAAAAATTGTTTCGATTTTTAATTACTCCTCACACTATTCCTGCATGGCTCAATATCGGATTGTAAGCTAATTTAAATACAAATTAATAATGAATTATGAAATTAACGAACGGAACCGCCCAGCCCTAGTAGCTAGGTATACATAAAGTTACATAATGCAACCCATTATATAGGATTCACATGTTTTTGAACAGAAAATGGCATTTTATGCACAGAAAACAACACACCTGCAAAGAAAACATTGCATAGAAAGCACCCTTTTGTGCTGAAATGTTATTTTAGTTTTGTGCACATAGAAAACCATGTATATTTTAGCATTTTTAATCAACACACTGAAAACATTATAATCTGTCTAAGATTCTCCTCATGAGAGCATCCTGATACTTGAGAAACTTGTTTTCAGCTATTTTTTTTATTATTTCCTTTCCTACTCATTCTTGTGTGCCACTGTATTTTCTATATTTCCAACAGCATTGCACTAATTTTACTGCAAATTTCTATTTGCGGAGATGGCTCAGATGCTGGATTTTATGTGTCCCTGGCTTTTCTCCCATTTACTTTGGATAAGTGTGGCGCTAGTCCATGGTCTGCCCTGATCCCAAACTGCTTTTGCTTTCTATCTCAGTACTCCTTAAAACTCTGTCTAGCTAATCCAGTTACCTGTATGTTTACCTTAATTGGAGGCGGAATTAAGTAAGTGACAGGTATTATGACAGTAGACACCCTGGCCAAAAAGGAACAATTTCTGAACATTTTTAAGTCCAGGGATGTGTGATTGTTTTGTGTGTGTACTTTAATGGAAATGTTTGGAATAATTAAAAATGCAATACTAAACCCCCTTCCTTTTACATGATGAAATTTCAGAAACATAAAAGCACAATGCTTTCTTTCTTCTTGATAATACATAAAAACTCACAGATGTACTACAACAACAAAGAATAAGCCTGCCATAAAATACAAATTACAATGCCAAGACTTTCTGTTGAGCTACTTTTAACAATGAGATAATTTCTCCTGGCTCAAATCAGAAAAATATGCTGACAAACAAACACACAACACCAGAAATAGTTTGCCTTTTTCTGCCAGACTTTAGAGTTTTCCATGCATATGGTCCCAATCCCTAAGCCCCCTGAATTTTGTCCCAGGAGTGAACAACTTGTGGCCTTCCCAAATGTTGCTGTGCTGTAACTCATATCATTCCTCACAACTGATTATACTTCTTAGGACTTCTGGGACTTCTGGGACCTACAGTCCCTCAGAAAGAGGAGGACAACATGATCCCCACCTCTGCACTATCTATTCTAATAATTTAAATAAGAAGTGCTGGATAATAGATATTATGAAAGGTGAACATTAGCCTTTCTCAAAGCTCATATCAAAGTATAGGTCTCATATAATCATTACACTGTTTTTGTTCCTGGGTTATAGATGTCATTTCCTAATTGGCTCTACCATTAAAAAACATGGAAAAAATATGAAACTGCACAAACTTTGTTTTTGTGGGACATTATGAAACACATGCTAATTTTTTTTCAGTGAATATCTCGTAGAGGAGGGTTCCTCAAACTAAGACCCAAGGTCCAGATATGACCCCCCAAGATCATTTACCTGGCCCTAGCTCAGGGTCAACCTAAATCTGAAATGACTTGAAAGCACACAACAACAACAACAACAACAACAACAACAACAACAACAACAACAATCCTGTCTCAACAGCCAAAAGCAGGCCCCACTGAAATACTAATAAGATTATATTTAAGATTGTTCTTCATTTAATTGTTGTATTGTTTTTAAGTGTTTTTTTCACTACAAATAAGATGTCTGCAATGTGCATAGGAATTCATTCATGCTTTTTTCAAATTATAATCTGGCCTTCCCACAGTTTGAGGGACTGTGATCTGGCCCTCTGTTTAAGAAGTCTGAGGACCCATGTCATAGAGTCTCAACCAATTCAACATTGTGGCAGACACAAAATCAAAGTTTCTAGAGTATAACAATTGCTTTCAATTACTTTCAAAGTAAGTAGAACACAATTAAACAGGAAATAACACTCAAAATTGCTCACATTTTGTTACATAGTGTTATTATAGTTCTGTTACCCCATGGCTATATCATATGGAATCCTGGGATGTGCAGTTTAAAAAGGGATATCTAGACAAATCAGGCAGAGAGCTCTGCCACCATACTATATTACAAATACATCTATACATTACAAATGTAATATTTATTGTAGTTTTATAGTCTCTGCATTTAGAGAAATGTGCAAAATTCCCGAATAAGAGCTAACCTTTTTCAGTGCTACAGCAATATTGGCTGGAATTCATGACTGCGCTTACAAATGCATAACCTAGAGTACGCCTGCACAGCCTGTGCCCTCCAGGTGTCCTGACCATAGGACAAGCTTGCTAGGCCTTTTGGGAGCTGCAGTCCCAAACACCTGAAGAGTCACAGGTTGTGCAGGCCTGACCTACAGATACACATTTGTGACCTATTTGAATTTTTCATCCCTACTTATTCAATTGTGTAGGGAATGGCAGATATACTGATTCTGACATTTGGGAAAGAGAAATATCTGTTAGTTGCATCCGATTGATAAAAGAACAAACTTTTGTTGCTGGCTGTGGCACCTGCCCATTAAGTCCAGATCTTTTTGTGGTGGGAGGTCAGGTCAGGAGACACTACTTAGCTATGAAACTAAGGTAGTTAAGCAACTAAGTAGCTGATCTAGAATTGTTGTCATCAATGCTAATCATTCTGCTCTCAAAATCTAAGATAGGATAGGTTTTGTTACTACTTGGAAGGAGGGGAAAACTCAAGGAAATGCCAGCTTATTCAGACTGTATTTCAAAGGGAGGCAATTGCAAACAACATATGACTATTCCTTGCTGAAGGAGACCTTATGAAATTCATAGGGTCACCATAAGTCAACAGCTTACTTGAAGGCATACACTTTACTATTTATTTAGCTGTTTGCTTTTTCCTATTTACCATGTGAGGTTGAACCATGTCAAAGTTTAAATCCCAAATGTTTCTACTGTAGTTTGCATTTGCAGTTGAGAAGTCCAAAAAAGTATTATTTTTTCCATGTTCTTAATAAGTGAGAGAAAGAAAACTGCTAAATTTAAAAGAGCTTGGAAAAACATCCTTTTGGGGGACATAATTCTGGGGGACTTGGGGAGCTGTACTCCAAAAAAAGTAAATTTTCTGAGCTTTGCTTAAGCACCAAGGGAAAGGAAGCTGCTAAATTAAAAAGAAAACTAGAGGGAAGTTCCTAGAGAGATTATTTCCCACTTTATGAAACACTGTAACAACTCTAACTGAGAATCCCCACTCTAGTCATTTAATGGAACATTGGAATCCGAATTCTCTCACAGCACCATGGGGATGTCACACACTAGCGGAAGGTTAAAGATGTTTGCTTATCAGCTGGAAGTTTGATTCTCCAAATGTTTGCCCTCTTTCATGTCTCCCACATCTTTCGATGTTGCTCCCCATTCATTTGCATTTGAAGATTAGAAAGTGGAATGCATTCTTACTCCTCCATACTGCTGAGTACTTCCCTGCTTACCTCTTCTCTGTGGAATTATGAAGTGCTCTTGTAAACTGTTTCAGCAATACCTGCAGTGTGTGATACTTGGTGGTGTCCAAGCAGCAAACAAGGGCACTTGTTAATTCAAGATAGAGAGGAGGAGGCAAGGGAGAGCTTGTGAAGTCTAAAACATACACATATACAGACAGTGCTGCAATTACAAGTGGAAAAATATTTCTTTCTCTTCCCTCATTCTCCTTTTCCATTTCCATTTCCATATTTGAAGAGGCTAGGTAGGGTAAGGAGCACCTGCTATTTGCATATCAAGAGAACTCAGCTAACCTTTTCAGACCAACAAAGGGGTATTTTGAGATACTAGTATGCCCATTTGCTGTATTTCAGGCACTCTGCTGTGGAATACAAATAAGATCTGAAATACTTCTGAAGTTTTCTCATTTATCACTGTGTCTTTCTTTTTTCAAAAACATCTCACCAACTCTTAGATATATAATTTGAAATTCCCTTGCCTGATAGCAAAACAAACCAGATCTGCAAAAGAAAGAAAGTTTTTTAATGCCTTGTTAGGATCAGGAAAGCTTTTTTTTTTTTTTTTTTTTTTTTGCATACTTGGTCCATAGCTCAGTGGGTTTTCCACTGCAGGATACTACAAAGGTATGCTTAACAGGCAATAAAACCGCTACCAGACCTCCACCCACACCAACAAACAAACATCCTTTCCTCAATTCACCAGCTGTGAATTGTTAAGAGCATTATAAGTAAGTAAAACAAAAAGAAGAACAATACTACATGATGAGCTAGGGTGGTGTGGTGCTTTGAATGTTGGACTACAACTCAGGAGACCAGAGTTCAAACATCAATCATGGAAATCCACTGGGTGCCCTTTGGCAAATCAGATCTGAGTGCGTTATCACGCTAGAGTACGCAAAGTATATGCATCCCATCTGAAATCCTGTGGCTGCCTCCTGCAGAACCCGGGCTTGTGGTTTAGTGAGAACCAGGACCTCTCTGGCTGAGCATTTTAAAGACCTCTCCCCTAAAATACAAGCCCCAGAATTACAATGAACCCAAGGAAGAGAAACACAAGTGTGACATTCTGTAAAATAATATTAAAAAAAGGAAATCTGAGCCTTAGCACTAATGCTCTACAATTTTTAATGGAAGTAATAATTGGCTAGCATGCTTTGTGTGGTATATGACATTTTGTCTTCCCATTGAAATAGTACAGTCTTCAAAAAGTACACATCCCCAAGAGGAGATATACAGGAGTCCTTCTGGATAGTACAATTGTAATTCTAATTTTCCTTTTTTACTAGCAGAACTATCAACTCCATCCGATTAGAAGGACATTAATTTTCTAATATTGTTCTTCTCTTTTGTATGCCCTTTCTCCTTTTCTCGTCCACTCTTTTCCTTTCTCAGTGTTAACTTTTTTTCATCCAGTCCATGTTCTTCTTCCCCCTAAGTACCAGACACAAGTAATTACTTCTCGAACATTTGGAGGAGTTCTGACCCTTACAGGGAGAAGTTACATGTTGTTAGTTTTGAATCTCCTAGGCCTGACAGCAGTCTTGTCTCTATGACCCTTCCACATTGAAATTGATTATATGGCAGTGTGGACTCAGATAACCCAGTTCAAAGCAGATGTTACAGAATATCTGACTTGATATTCTGGATTATATGGCTGTGTGGAAGGGCCCTAAGATAGGTAAGAGATACTTAGATTTTGTCTATATTTGCAGAAAGAAATCTGGTTTAAATGGTGCCAGAATTGGTCTAAACCTGGGAGGCTTTTGACTGTTCATATGGTCAGCTGGACCAAGGGCACATTAGTGCCACTGTTGCTGCTTGCAATGTCACATTTCTGGTCACATTGCTCAGGGCCTGACTTGACCTCATGACAAATTTGACATTGCCAGAAAGCCTTTGGAAGAGAACAGCATGCTAGCAGCTATTCAGTAGTGGACCTACCTGATCCAGAGGTCCACACCTATGACATTGCAGGATCATGTTAGCACTTCCAAGAGTAGCAAGTCTATATTATTGTGGCCTTAAGTGTACATATTCATAAATATTTAACTCAGGACTTTTTTCTTATTAAGATCCCATTGGTTCAATGGGTGTACTTCAGGTGGGACCAACAATTAGATTTAGTCCTTCTTATGCACAGATAGAACTGCAGGCTACAGAGAATTTTCATTTCTCAAAATGTATTAATCTATTTTAAAAGTTTATAGAAAGCAGAAGAGTTAGCAATGTATGGAAGAAAGAAAATAGATGCACTAGTAACATTTATCAGACACACGTGTTTTAATATGCCTTAATAAGCAATTTTCACACCAAACAGAAGCTTGCCATAAATGTACACTAGACAGGGAGCTAGCTGTATGATAATTTCTGTGTTTGCAAATATATCTGTGGCAGTCTAACTACATTAATTTATGCTGTATATGCTTGTGTTGTTTTAGGCTTATACTTTAAAACAAGAGTTTTCTAATAAACGTTTGATATGGTACTGTGCTATAGGTTATAAACAAATAATAAATGATTCACATTTTCTGTGTTTTGCTGTACGGTGTAAATACCTTTCTATATTGATATCTAAACATGAGATAGACACTAAGGAAAATACAAACATGAAAGTATGTTCCTGGTGGAGAAAGATAAAACTGTGCATGATATTTTCAAGGAGGGCAAGACTCAAAGACCCATTGCTCAGTGCACACATCTTTTCGGAGCATCTTCTTGCCTTTAACTTAAAACATAACCTTATATCATTTCTGAGATGAAAACTGGACTTGTGTAACCAAGCAACATTCAGATATGGCCAAGGTAGCAAGGAGGAGGTTTACAAACAAAAGCAACAGTTTGATTTTACCTGTGCCAACTGGGAAAAACAAGATTCCATTTCTTCTCCTTGTTGCCTCTTCTAAATAGCAAAGATTAGATCTTGTTGTTCAAGCTGAGACTAGGTAAAGGTAAAGGGAAAGGTTTTCCCCTTACATTAAGTCTAGTCATGTCCAAGTCTGGGGGTTGGTGCTCATTTCTGTTTCTAAGCTGTAGAGCCAGCGTTGTTCATAGACACCTCCAAGATAATGTGGCTGGCATGACTTCATGGAGCGTCATTACCTTCTCACATTTGCATGAAAACATGCAAATGTGAACTATTCACATTTGCATGTTTTCTAACTGCTAGGTTGGCAGAAGCTGGGGCTAACAGAGGAAGCTCACACCACTCCCCGGATTTGAACCTGTAACCTTTCGATCAGCAAGTGGTTTAACCCACTGCACCACCGGGGGCTAAATAGCAAAGATTAGGCCTTATTGTTCAGGCTGAGACTAGGTAATAACAATTATCTCTGACCATGATTCTCCATTTACTGCCCTTCACAAACGTCTCAACTCTGATCCAGAAACTGGGACCTTGGGTTCCCAGTTTCTGGTGTCCACTTTATGGTCAGTGTGGCTCTCAATCCAAGATTTCAAATTGTTATGCATAAAAAGATTTTCCCTTTCAACTGTAATAAAAATATGATCAACTTCTATTAAGAGCACTGCAGACAATAATGCTTAAAAAACCAACACATTAATCTATTCTGAAATGTCAGGGATTCTTCTACTTCTTCTTCTTCTTCTTCTTCTTCTTCTTCTTCTTCTTATTATTATTATTATTATTATTATTTTTCATGTCAGGAGTGACTTGAGAAACTGAAAGACGCTTCTGGTGTGAGAGAATTGGCCGTCTGTAGAGATGCTGCCCAGGGGACAATTATTTTGTGAGACCAATAGCCTCTCTATCTCTCCAAATTATTGTCATTATAGCTCAAAATCTACACACTTGGTAACTGCAGAGGAAACTTGATCCTTTCAGGGTTCAAGAATTGAAGCATTAGCAAACTAAAGATAACAGTTTTTTTAATGGTATGGAATTCAGATATCAGCATTCAAAATAAGCAATCTCATACTAAACCTTGCCAGTTATAGCACTTTTGGAAAATACACTCATCAACAGATACAATGTATAAGAAATAACAGGACTATAATATGTAATGGGTCTGGATTATGACTTTGGACTATATGGTTTTTAATGATTTGTTTAAATGTTTAATGTTTTTAACTTCTTGGATTTAAATGTATTTATTTTATTTGTATGTATTTATGCGGTGTTGAATTGTAGCCTACTATAAGGCTGCTCTGAATCCCCTTTGGGGTGATGTGGTAAATAAATGTGGTAAATAAATAAAAAAAATATTTTAGCCAAGGAATAAACAACAGAGCTTCACCTATAAAAAAAAATAACTAAACAAATAGCAAATTAAATCTATTCTTATTGAATCCTTACCATATTTTTAGATGATTATAAGTAGAAACGGCAGCTTTTTTTTCTTAGGTGACATTGCTTTTCTTTCACTGTTGCTCTACCATATTTTGGTCTTACAGTCATCCTCTGACCTTTCCTCATAAGAGCATATAGCAAAATGAACTTATGTTACTATATAGAGTGATACCTTGAGTTAAGAGTTTAATTCATTTTGTGACTGAGCTCTTAACGCAAATTGATTTTATTTCAAAGTTAATTTTCCCATTGAAATGCATTGAAATGATATTACTCTGTTCTATCCCCTGAAAACCCCAATTTTTGTTACATGTTTTGAACAAGAAAATGTACTTTATAAATAAAAAATAATGCATAAATGCACATTACATGGAACAATAAAAAGGGAGATCAACTTTAAAATGGTAGAGACAGCAAATTGTGTGTTGGTCAGTGTAAGAGCAAGGCAAAAGCTGTACATTCACATGGAACAATGAAAAAGAAAGAAAGATTAACTTTAAAATGGTAGAACTACAAAGTAAAGAGACAAAAGTATCATTTTCTTCATACTGTACTCATTCCAGCTTCCCTTCCTCTCTTGCTCTCACTCCTTCTTTCTCTTCATGAAGCCAAACATACCAGGAATAAAAACCATACAAAATCAGTATAGGACCAAGAAATTATAACTGGGACATAACTGTGAATAGGTTGGTACATAAAGACTTTTCTCCTGTTATGCCAGGTACTTCACTTACCAAATGAACTATACAATATTTCTCCTGAAATTGGTAGCTCCCACGTGTTTAATGAATGGTTGGCTATTTAATGGCCCGAGGAAAAGCCCAGGAAGGTTAACGTACTGACAAACCAGACATTAACTATGGTAACAACTATTTTCATGAGAGATCATTGCTATTATAAACCTTATTTAATACCATAGTGCCTGCCACCATTCCCCTATTGTTTCTACTATTGGAAATAGCCATCACTTTCAACACATTATATTAAGCTGCCTAGGAAAGACTATAGAAACAGAAATGAAGTGCTTTCTGGAGCAGAACATGATAGGCACCCTTCTTAGGAAGGGAACAAGATAAGAATGAAGTATGCAAAGCTCATCCCTTTATGTGCCTGTGGCTTTTTTTTTTTTTTTTTTGTTCTCCACAGAATGTCTCCAGAGCATCTCAATACCCTTGCTATTTGGAACAATTTGTACTTATGATAAGTTCTTACTAATTTGTACCTGATTTCTTTGTGTCCCTTTACTGGGTGATTTGTTTTATCCAGGTTTTAAAGAGAAATAATAAGGATTTAGTTCATTTTCTCTACATGAGTTAGAAGTTATCTTTCTTTTTTCACACTTTCCCCATATTTTTTTTTAGTTTATATAGAGAGAAATATATAGAGAGAATCCATACTTTACAATAAAATACATAAAATGATATATTCCAACCTTCTAGTGAGTTACAACATCCAATTTATGTAATCATAATCACTTTTTGTCATTGAGGAGATTGACAATGACACTGCTATTTGACAATGTAATACACTGTCTCAGAGTGTGGTGGAGCCCCTTCTTTGGAGGTTTTTGAATAGTTATTGGATAACCATATATCACACATGCTTTGTTTGTGTCTTACTGCATAGCAAGATGTTGGTTCTTGTGGTCTCTTCCACCTCTGTGATGCTATGGTTCTAATTCTCTACCAACTGGGGAGTGACCAAAGTCTCCCAGAAAACCCTTGTTCTCTCACAAACTTCTCAACATGGATATTCTCAAACTATTGTGGAGTGCAAAAGTGGTAGAGCAGCATCTAGCCATTTTACAATAGCTGGACATACATTAACAGGCCCCTCCAGGCCCCCCTGAGAGAGCCCCCCCCCCCCGATATCTCAGATTTCTATGCAGTCAGCTACAGCTGGGTGCCATGCTTTGTGTTAGGCAGGAAAATGTTTTAGCATACAAAATGAACACTTTATGGAGAAAAACACTGGAAAACATTACTTTGAATGAGCTTTCTTCAAATTACTTTCTTCAAGTTTTATATAGATATGGGATAACACATATGCATGACTAAATGCACAGACTACATAAAATTGAGTAATCTAGGCTTTGGAATTCCCTTCCCAAAGAAGACAAATTGGCACCCTCCCTGTTCAACAGGCCTTTAGGGTTTGATCATAAGGCCTGTCCTGCCAAAATTGTGCTGAATTTTTTCTTTATTACTTTTGTGCTCACTTTATCTATATTCTGTTTTTAACAGGTTTTAATTATTTGATAAACCTTATTTAAGCCATTATTTTTGTGACTTTTATCTGTTATAAACTACCTTCTGAACTTGGAAAAGAATGGGACATAAATATCACAATCATCACCCATCTATCAATCTATTTGTTTCTATGTTTCAGCTTCTGGCATGGTCACAACTTAATAGCATACTAAGTTATTCTGCAAAATTCTCCAAATCTTTAATAAATGCAGTGGAAATTCTCACTATATCGAAACTGCAGTTTTATGCTTCCACACATAAAACATTTTCTGTCTTTAAACAGACACTGCTGCTGAATAACTGCTGACATGCTTGTTTTATGTCATCTTTGGGGACAGTGCATGTGGTCCCTTGAATGCACTTCTTCAAATCACTATCCATGCTCAAACCTACTTATCTTGTGATTCCTGACAAAAAAAATCATGAACTAGGATGAAAACACTGGCAGGGATTATATGACATTCAGCTCCTTCTCAGGCATATAATCTTTAATCATCATCTTCAAACATACTGACAATATAAGCCATGTCATAAAATAGGGAATTTCTGCTTTATTCTGTTTACTTAAAGAAGGAAGTGCACACGTTCTTAAATATAGGACAGTGGTGTAAAATAATGGAAACTTGTATAAGAAATGTTCATAACTTTCAGAATGCAATTAAGAAAAAGATTTCCTTTCTTTTGTTGACTGACATAAGCAATCATAAAGAACTGCCCTTAAAGATCACAAGGAAGTCTTTCAAGAAGTCTGGTGATCCACAGCCACGGACAAGTTACAGAAGGATCAAGGCAATGACTTAATTAAAATCCATACAGCAGACCCCTGTGACCTCATTCTGCTTGATCTTCTAAGTTTCTACCACACTGAACTTCATTTCACTCAAATGATTGACCACGTTGGAAATAAAGGCACCACTGGCCATGGATTTATTTTGTTTTTGGACAGGCTATGGAAAATGTGCAACTTCATTTGCAAATGAAAAATAAAACAATCCGCAAATGTAAATGGAAATTGTGAGAGAAGCTGGCACCCTTCAGATTTGGAAATGAAGAAAACGGTCTGAAAGGAATGCTGTGCTGTTTGCAGCAGACTCCCTCCTCACATCCCCTGAGCAGAATATGAAAAATTTATTTAATAATAAAACAGTCACACTTTGCACTTCATAGTCTCCTAGCATCTCAAGATCTCAAAAGGGTTTTATATTTTCAGAAATGAAGCTTTATCACCCCTGCCAGTTCAGTAATATTGCCTTCTTTCTATAAATGAAAAATAAAATAAACAAACCACTGAACTGGCATTAAGCCAAAATTGCATAGTGTAATCAAAACAATGATTGTTTACTTGGCACTATAGCTTTGCACCCACAGATCCTTCCATTGGGTTGCATAATAGCTACAAATAAATAAACTGGTGCCTTCAATCTTGAAGATCCAAAGGTTTGTAGCCTCACTATTCTTGATAATTGACAATGGTTGCTGGGAATGGTGAGGTTGTTGTTGGCCAACATCTGGTATGCCAGAGTTGAAAACCTGACCAACAGCAATGTTTAGATTGTGCCACAAAACAAAATGAAAGAATAGGTTCTTGTGGGTTTTTTCGGGCTATAGAGCCATGTTCTAGAGGCATTTCTCCTGACGTTTCGCCTGCATCTATGGCAAGCATCCTCAGAGGTTGTGAGGTCTGTTGGAAGTAGGAAAAATGGGTTTATATATCTGTGGAATGGCTGGGTTGGGGCAAGGAGCTCTTCCCTGCTGCAGTTAGGTGTGAATGTTTAGCTGATCACCTGCAGCAGGGAAGAGCTCCTTGCCCCACCCCAGCCATTCCACAGATGTTGTTGTTGTTCATTCGTTCAGTCGTCTCTGACTCTTCGTGACCTCATGGACCAGCCCACGCCAGAGCTCCCTGTCAGGGTTGTACTGGTCCATTTAGTTTTCTTGGCAAGGATACTGAGGTGGTTTGCCATTGCCTTCCCCAGGGATCACGTTTGGTCTGACCTCTCTGCCACAACCGTCCCGTCTTGGGTGGCCCTTCACGGTTTCGCTCATGACATCATTGAGGTGCTCAAGCTCCAGCGCCCCGACAAGGCGGTGATCCTTTGCTGGAGTCCACAGATATATAAACCCATTTTTCCTACTTCCAACAGACCTCACAACCTCTGAGGATGCTTGCCATAGATGCAGGCGAAACGTCAGGAGAAATGCCTCTAGAACATGGCTCTATAGCCCGAAAAAACCCACAAGAACCTAGTGATTCCAGCCATGAAAGCCTTCGACAATAAAATGAAAGAATATTTGTGCATAGTTACTGTATATCTTGAAGTCTGAGGCTCACTTTTTTCCTACTTATGCTTCTCTAAAATGGAGTGTGTTTTAATGCCCTTCTACAATTTACTATAACCCGAGAGGAAATGAGTTAAAGCAAAATGCTTCCTCTTGAGTTGTAGTCCCCACCTCTCACCCAAACCCTGGACTTTCCTGGGGGAGGGGGAGGTGTGGCTAAATGGCATACCGAGTCAAACAAAGGTTGAACTGAGATGCCATCTAGCCCCCACCCCCAGAGAACTCCATTTCAGCCCCCAAACTTATCAGAAATCCCTCATCTTCCCCACCTCCTGATGCACCATTTTTCAGCAACAGGCTGTATAGAGGGCCTTGTCCTGCCGGAATTCATGATTTTGCAATTTCCTTCTTCAGAATATGATCTTAACAAGTTCCCAGTGCTTGCATGTATATGCAATTAAGCATTTTTAAATGAAAAACAAGAATCTGAAGATCTGAAAATTAAAAAAAAATGACGACAATGTGCTTTTCCTTTGTTATTTTGATCAAGCCAGGGGTACTAATTTCAGCTCCAAAATATTTAGGTTAGCAGACTGAGGTTAGCCATTTGGACCTCATAAATAACAATTTAAATTTACATTTAAACCATAACATACACATTCTTGGTATCAATTTAGAACTCTTAAAGTGGAAGAGAAGTGCTTTCTTAAGAGATTTTCTCTGATGTTCATAATTGATGTTCAGCTCTGATATCAAGGATGAGGAAGATCATGTGGCTTTCTAGGTGTTGTTGGACTGCAACTTCCAGTGTCATTCACAATGAACAGGAAATTCATTTCCCCAGTTTTCTTCTTATACATCCTTGAGCATTGAGGAACTGTTGGTGTTTGCAGTCAGTTCTTTGACAGTTGGAGAGGGAGAATCTATTGTGTCTAAAGAAAGAGCTTCTTGGTATTTCTATTGTCTGAGTTGTGTCAGAGAAGCACAATCACATTTTCCTCCCAGACAAGTTCCTTTCATCCTTATTCCAATTGGAGTACTGAAGGTGTAGTGGCAAGAAGACATGTTCATGTCTCTGTGACATGAAAGCTTGCAAATTAGATTGCCCTTCTCTACCAATACTAGTAAAGAGGGAGTTTCTTTCTATCCTGTGGCCCTGGGTCCCTTTCCAGTGTTCAAATGATTGTAGTCTAAGGATGCATCTCTATAGGTTTCCTTCCAATCTTATGTCAGTAAAGCAGGGATGAAGAACATCTAGCTCTTCAAATGTTATTTTTACTGTCATTACCTCCGGCCTTTATACCCATAGAAGAGTTTCAGTCTAACAACATCTAGAGAGCCCACATTCCCCATCTATCTAGGAAGGATTATGTAGGAAGCGTTTCAAGCAAACAACACTCCCTGAAAGCATTCCTGCAAACATATTTTCATTTTGAGAGGAACTATAAAATAAGTTTGTGAAAAATTGAGGGTGAAGGGAATCACTATAAGATCTATTCATGGTTTTATTTATTTATTCTATCTAAAAATGATGGACAAATCAATATTTAAACATATTGCTTGAACTGAAAAAATGCAAATTTTAATCAATTTTATTTTTGAAGCCAAGGAAATTCAGCTAGTAGCATAGCAAAATTAATTAGGTTTTGCCATATTTTGCTTTCTGTGATGAACAAAGAGGGCCAGAAGGTAGTATAATGGGTTTCTCTTTCCTGGTGGTATTTTAGCATTGGAATTGAAGTTTTGATTGCTTCCTGACATCTTAGGTGAACCTAGGTAGGCAGACAACTAAGGAAATCTCTACTTACATTATTTCTTTTAGCATTTATAAAGCAAGAAAAGGAGAAACAATTAAAGCAAGAACATGTCAATAACCCATATCTAGAAACCAAAGAACTAATAAATGAAAAAAAGTAAACAATTGCTTAGACTTTATATTTGCAGCACAATTAAAATACCTTAGCATAAAAACATGTCTAATTTCTCTTGACAAAATTTAAGGTCTCATAGACTCTTTGGCCACTGTAAAGGGCTGCATATAATACTGGTTCTATTGGTTGTGCATTTGAAGATTCTTTGCAGTCCCAGATTAGCAAAATGTGCATTAAAATGTCCAAAGGCATAAGAAGTAGTTGGTATTATAAATAATGAGATTCAATATCAAAACTCAATTTTGGATTCATAATCTTGGGGTTACTGGATTGCATTCATTATGTTTTAACTCCACAGGTTGCTGTAGTAAAAGAAGATAATGGATTCAAGTATTATTTTCGATTATTAGTTTTAAATTATGTACTGTTTTATATTGAATGTATAAATTCTTTTAAACTGATGTTTTAACTGGGTTTTGTGTTTCTAACTGATTTATATATTGTGCTCTAATATGTCATGTTTTAATATGTCATTGCCCACTTCCATCTATGGGGAGAGGTGAATAAGAAAGAATCATCATCATCTTAGATCAGTGATGTAGTGCTGTCTAGATATTTTTGGATGACAAATTCCATCATCCTTGGCCATACTAGAGGAGACAGTAAAGAGCTGTAGTTCAAATTTCTGATCAAGAACATATTACAAAATTTTGCTCTATAAACACAGAGTTTCTTTAAATGCTACAGCTAGTAGTAATAGTTTAGTATCAGTGATAATCTTACAGAGGGCAAAAGCCAACTATATCTAGGGGGGAAATTGGATAGATAGCAACTTCTGTGCAGTTAAAATGCTACCCTCCCCTGCAGCTGAATTCTATAGAGTTTATCTGTTTTGATAAAGAGAATACACAACTCCATGGCTGAATTTAGCAGTTTCAGCTTTAAATGGCAGTTATATGATTTCCTTTATAAAAAAAAGATGGGTGGTCATTATGCAGTCTCCTGATTTTGTTGAAGTTTACAATTCACATCAGCCCCACAATGACTGGAGGACCACATGATTTTCACCTATATTTCAAAACATAGTAGGGAGTCACATAGCCCACAAACTACATGCAAACTTATCTACTGCCACCTCTGGGTCATCCCAGTGGCAGCACCCCCACATTGATCATCCAAAAACTCTGGTACTCCACATTTTTTTATGTGGAAAAGTGATTTTGGATCACCAAATTCACCAGTTTTAAATATTTTTCAATAATGATGATGACGACAACAACAACCACAACCTTTGTAGGCCTGTGAAATGCTGCCCCCTCTCTCTCCTGAACCATTTCCCTGAACAACTTGAAAAGCAAGTAGAAATTGCATGTTCTTACTTAGTCATGATACTGTTCTGTAGGCATCAGAGAATGTGAAAGTGTGTTTCTTAAGAAGCTATTCCACTTTGAGAAATAGCAGTTCTGCATGAACACTAGTGTCTTTCTGTTTTGCTTACAAAAAAAGTTCCAGTAAAGAGTTGTATACTAAGGGATCTACGAGTCTTAGTAGGACAAAACCTGAGCACGAGTTAACAGTGTGATGTAGAAGCTACAAAGCCAGTGTAATTCTAGGCTGCATCAAAAGGAGTACAGCATGAGCATCTAAATCGAAGTAAGTAATAGTAACACTCTGTCCTGCTTTGGTCAGACTACATCTGGAATGCTGTGTTCTATTCTGGGCACCACAGTTCAAGAGAATATGGACAATCTGAAATGTGTCCAGAAAAACTTGACAAAAATTGCAAAACATCTGAAGGCAATTCCTGTGAATAATAGTTCAGGGAGTTGGGTCTGGTTAGACAGGAGAAGAGAAGGTTAAAAGGGGACATAATACCCATGTTTAAATATTTGAAGTGGTGTCATATTGAAATGCAAGCAAGCTTATTTTCTGTTGCTCCAGAGATATGAACCAATTTATATCTCTGGAGCAACAGGAAAAGAGATTCCATCGAACCATTAGGGAAAAAAACTACAAGAAAAAAGATTCCATCGAACCATTAGGAAAAAAAAAAACACAGCCTGATGGTATGAGCTGTTTGACAGTGAAATATGGTACTTCAGAGTCTTATGGAGTCTCTTTTCTGAAGGCTTTTGAAGAGCGACTGGATGGCCACCTATCAAGAATGCTTTAATTGTGTCTCTCTGCATGGCAGGGAGCTGGGCTAGATAGCCCTTATGGTTTCTTCCAATGTTATGACTGTGATTAAGGCCCCAGAGAACCCAGGGTGAACCGTTAGGGCTGGCCTTTAAAAAGATATTTATAATTAGTTACTCTGCTTTTCTGAAGCAGTTATTTAAGTGATATACTATAGCTGGGTGCAGGGTAGGGGTGAGTACTGCTTAGCTGTGACATTATTGTTCACTGTCTTTATTCAGATCTTTTGGGTTTAGCACCAGCCAGCACAGACAATATTAAAAGATTACAGTTTGAAAACATCTAGAGGCTTTTAGACTTATTGTTTGCTTTACAGGGTCAAAACAAAACAGATAATCTAGTCTAATGAGCTCTTCACACATGTGTAAAATTGGCGGCATATGCCAGTTTGGCGGCATGTGCTGAGGCTTCCCGTGTTGCCATTGGAATCCACAAGGGTGGAGGTGTGGGGTGTGTGGAGAGAGCCATGGGCTCCAAGCTTCTCCCATATGACCACCCTTTCCTCAAGCCTGGCAATGAGGGGCATGGGGCATCAGATTCCCCATGCCCCAGGACAATGTGAGACAATATAGGATGGCTCCAACAGACATGTGACAAGGTCATTATTTCTTTTCAAACATCTTGAGAGATATAAAATGTCTACATGGGTGATGCTGGAGATGTTACTAGCTTTTTTCCCTCATCCCTCTTTATGTATTTGTAAACATAGGGATTCAAAAAAAATTAAAAAATCAAAATTTGAAAAATTTCTGATTCCTAGCCTTTTGGATAAAGAATATTCAACCTTCTACTGTGTCTTCTTTCTTTTCTTTTTCTGTTTCCCATTTTTTGTCTCTTTTCCTTCCATTTTTTTGTGAGCCAGTGAGATGTTTGCCCCTATTTGTCATCTTACTTTTCTTTTCAATTTTGAGTGTAATGGGCCACCATCAGCTACACTATATAGTAAAGGGAACATTAACCAGGTTGGTCATGACTGATCTTTCTTTAAGATGTCTAACTATAGTGCAGAACATAAGGAAGAAACTGCACCGTGGGAAGATTTTAATGACGCAGGGTGTCACCTAAGTTTATAAGGTCAAAGTTTTAGTACAGTAAATGCAATGAACAAAACCTAGTTGAATCTATGTGAACTCTGTAACACCTACTGGAGCAAAGTTATAGATAAAAACAATGAGTTGAAATAGATATACTTTTTTTAAAGCACTAGGTTTAAAAATTGTGATTTGTCAAAGCTCAGCCCTAACCTACTTCCAGAGAGAAACTGAAAGTGAGTTTCTAAGGGGAAAACAGAAGGGTGCTGCTCAGTGTTAACAAACAAACAAACAAACAAACAGTAACACACACTTTTGTTTGAGGAATTAAGATATTAGTTTAAAATTTAACTTTGTATAAAGAAACATCTTGAGAAATGCATCAATTTCAAAATAATTCTGATATATATAAAAAGTGGCTTCTATCATAGTCAAACTTTTGAATATGAGCCTGTGTATACTGTGGGAAAAATAGTGAAAGCTGGCAGTCTTAGTACACCATAGAAATCTATATAAATAAAAAAAGATCTGTTGGTTTGTGGGATTAACATAACTCAAAAAGCCTCTGGAGGAATTGACACCAAATTTGGATGCTATATACCTAACAACCCAATGAGTTACCATCACTCATAACCTCCTGCCAAAAAAAGATATAGCGGAAAGGACTACACAACCCCAAAAAGCAAAATGATAAAACAGCACATGCGCAAAAACTGACTTCCCCCGTCTCCTGTGCAAGGGGAAAGAAAACAATAGAAGCCCCAGATCTCATTTGCCCGTGCCTGTGCTACAATCACATTGGAAGGCCATGGCCCCCAGTGGGCAGCCTTGGCCAATGCAGTTCTGTGACCCCAAAGATGATGGCATTTGGGAGGAGTGACAAGGAGACCTGAGGGCAATGTGAGGGCACAAGGAAAGTGTGTGTGTGTGTGGGGGGGGGGGGATTGGATAGTAGCTCACGTCAAACATGAGTGAGGCCAGGATGCAAAGCACTAGGCATAAACCAATTTTGGCATGGTTGTAGATCAGGAACTCATGGCAGACAGCAGCCAACTTCTACCCAGCTGCCCCAGGGAAACTTTGCATGTGGCTCAGACCGCACTTCAAGCCTGGCCCACTCTCCACAGGAGTGGCAGCTGCCACTTGGTTAGCTGGCCACCTGGACACAGGACCCATACACTTCCGCTTAACTCCTCAGCTGCCAGACTGGGCCCAGGAGACAGTCATGTGCCCTCATGGCAGCAAGTCTCCCACAGACGCCTGGCTTACTAACCATGGAGGCCTTCCTCTGGATAGAGTAGGGATGCACCTATCTCAAGTATTGCCTTTGGGGCAAACTCTTTTCCAGTCTGTGTGTAGAGGGAAGGAAGAAAGGAGGGAAAGGGGGAAGGAAGGAAGGAAGGAAGGAAGGAAGGAAGGAAGGAAGGAAGGAAGGAAGGAAGGAGAGAAGGAAGGATGGAACCAAAGAGCAAGGGAAGGAGCTAAAGAAAGATGTAGAGAAGGAAGAGAAGAGAGAAAGAGAAAGGACAGAAAGAAAGGAGAGAAACAGGGAGGGAAGTTTGGCCACAGCAATGCATAGCGGGTACAGCTAATAGATGATAATAATCTGTATATTGTAATGTAGAGCCTCTTTCTCTAACCAGAGGCTTCCCATCATGTTCCAAATGGTGCTATCTGTTAAGAATGTGTCCTCTATAAAAATTATTATTTTAAAAAATATACCTATTCCTTCAGGGCCTCCATCTATAAAAAACACCTGCAGGACTTTATATAACCGACCAGTCAGGTATGTCCCTTTCAATTAAAGGGAACACTATATACTTCAAATAAAAACTACATTAGATAGAAATGGGCCTATAAGGGGTTTGGGACATATAGAACACAGAGAGAATTACCTTGCATGCATCATAAATCAAACTAGAATTCCCTATGGTCTCCTTATGACAATTACATGAGCATTGTGACATTATTAAATACATATATGTTAAAATCCCACCTCTCTTCTATTCAGAAAGCATTCTGAAATTCACAAAATGATTCTTTGGCCTCAAAAACCAAAAGAATATACAGCATCAAAGACATTGTCATTTATAATGGGGCAAACTATAAATACAAAACAGCACAATAAAGGGCTAGGTTTTTAATGTGTCCACTGTGTTGGAATCTGCCCATTTTCCAAAATAGCTTTCCTTTAAAAATCCACCGCATTCCTGTGAAAGTGGGCCTTCCTCCCAGATATACAGTTCTCTTATTGGAACATTCAATTCACATCCAACTACTGGCATTTGTGTCGGCATTCGGGATTATGGTATTTATCCACTAGTCACTCTTCCATTTGATTTGAGAGAATCTATCAAAAATATTCTTTAGTCAAGCTGTTCCACAGTTGATGAAATAAGGGCTTAATGCTGTGTGCTGGCATGTAATTCTTCCCTCCATGACGATTTTCATGCTAGATCTAAAGCATCCCCTAGGAATGATATTTCTAAAAGTGAACTTCATGTTTGTGATTTGCAGGATGTTCTGTCATGTATTTCTCCCAGGAAGAAAAAGAGCTACAGCTCTCAGAGGAAAGAGGAAAAAGTTTTATTCCAGTTCAGCTATCTGTAAATACTGTACTGTCTTTCTACAAATCTATGTGCACTTGAAATATTCTGTACAGTTCTGATCACCATGCCTGAAAAAGGGGGCAGGAAAAGGATCAGAGAAGGACAACCAAAATAATCAAGGCAAGATCATCTAACTGGAAAGGTTACTGTATATTTTAGGGTAAAATATGTGAATAAGTAAAGACATGGTAGAACTATAAAAATTATTCATGTGCAAAGTTATCAGGGAGACATTGTTTTTACACTCACATAGATTATTTCCAGTCTCAGAGGTAGTATATATCTGGGAAGTGAAAGTATTCTGTTATACTGGGCAATTCTGGATTGTTACCCAAGAGTGTTATTTTCCCATGAATCTGCTCTGTTTGCCTACTTCCAATAGGCAAGTGATTGGTCAGAGTGTAATAAAATGCTAAACCCGATAGGTGTTTTGTTCACCCGTGCTTGATTTTTTTCATGTTCTTAAATGAATGATCTTCTTTTATTTGATTCTCATATTTTTACTGACAATGGTTTGTAGGCTGAAACATAGGATTTCCACATTACCTGCAATGTAGGTCTGAATTCAGCTCACCAATGTACTTCTTGAGAATGCCCAGGCATTTCTTTATTTAAAAGTTCAGTGCTAGCTTTTCCATGCCCTACCTGTTCACTTATGAAAGTTCCTTCCTCATACTCATAATGTATACACACAAGCACCATATGATACAGCTTTACATGGAAGGGTTTATTTACCTTTAATGGATGTCAACAGAAACCACTACTGCTAAAAGCAAGAAAATGTGGAATATCAAATGGCCTGACTCTTCATTATAATATGTATAAACAAGCAGCACATGATGTCATCTGAATTGACAATACATTTCTCTGCTGGATTTTTAAGATCAATATAGATAATTTTTAGTTTAATGCAAAATAAATTCAGTGTAAGAGATTAAATACTAATAAAATATACATTATATATAAAACAAGGAAGCAGAATATATATTGATAGATTTTTTTTTCATATTAAACCATTATTATTGTTTGCTTATGCCAAGATGAAATAGAAGTATTAAGAGAACAGGAAGGCCCCTTTAATTGCAGCACCCATATCTGGAGTGGGTTGTTGTAGGTTTTTTCGGGCTATATCCACAAAGATCCACCCAGAGGAAAAGTGTTCTTGCCATACATCAAGGGAACCACTGACCGCATTGGGAAGCTGATGAGGAAACATAGCATACAAACTATCTACAGACCCACCAAGAAAATCCAACAAATGCTACGTTCAGCAAAGGACAAGAGGGATCCTCTCACTTCTGTAGGAGTCTACCATGTACCATGCAGCTGTGGACAAGTCTACATAGGGACCACCAAATGTAGCATTGCCCAAACACAAATCAAGGAACATGAAAGGCACTACAGACTACTTCAACCAGAGAAGTCAGCCATAGCAGAGCACCTGATGAGCCAACCTGGACACAGCATATTATCTGAGAACACAGAAATGCTGGACCACTCTCACAACCACCATGTCAGGCTACACAGAGAAGCCACTGAAATCCATAAGCATGTGGACAATTTTAACAGAAAGGAGGAAACCATGAAAATGAACAAAATCTGGCTATCAGTATTAAAAACAACTCTAAAATGACAACAGCAAAACAACAGAGAGGAAACAATCAGGGACAGCTAATCACCTCTCAACAAAAGACTCCCTCAGGCACTAACAAGCCACATCAAAAAAAAAACCCTGCCAGGCCATCAAATGCTAATCAAGGTGGTCAGTTGAAACATTCACACCTAGTTCCAACAGACAAGAGTTCTTTGTCCCACCCTGGTCATTCTACAGATATATAAACCCAATTTTCCTAGTTCCAACAGACCTCACAACCTCTGAGGATGCTTGCCATAGATGCAGGCAAAACGTTAGAAGAGAATGCCTCTAGAACATGGCCATATAGCCTGAAAAAAATTACAACAATCCAGTGATTCCGGCTATGAAAGCCTTCGACAATACATATCTGGAGTGTCTGGGGTGGGGAATGAGATCTCTAGGAAATTGTTTGGACTTCCAGGCAACTGTATGGTATACTTTCCCCAGAGATTATTATAGAGTTGCATTGACAGATCTAGTAAATTCCTAAAGATGATATGGTACACTGGAAGTGAGTAAATTAAATGGTAGCTGGTCATATCTGGAGTTTCAGGTAACCATATTTTGTCTGGGAACATATCCCTGCAGATATGGGTGTCCTGCTGTAGAGACAAAACAGAGAAAGGAAGAGTGCAGTAAGATATGCCAAACATGTTTTCGCCTATAAATCAGTACTGAGTACATACAATTATAGAATTGTAAAGCCAAAGTGAGCTGTAGAGATATCTGTAACTCTTGATACAGTAAATTCAGTGCTTCTGAGGCAGACCGCTCTTCCATCATACAAATATTATCATCAGGAAGTTCTTAATGTTTAGTCAACATTTTCTTTCTTGTAATTTAAATCCACTGATTATGATCTTACTTTGCAAACAGTAACCAGTTTACACTACTTATAATTTCTTACTTTTAAACTCTGAATATGTAATTTCTACTACAAATTCTAGAGGTTATCATACCTGAAGTAATTTGAAAATACATTCTGCTAGACACTATTACTGTTGTTTAATTCATAGTTCCATTACAGGAGATGTGCACATTTTTCTTTCATTCCTCACATTTCTAGCGTTAAACATTCAGTTGAATATTCAGCAATACAGTTTACTCATCCAAAGAAAACTAACAGGAAAAGTTACCAAATGAATGTGAGCACAGCAAACATAAGTGTCCTAGGTGTGAAAAAATTGTTAATGTCTCCCTCCCTCAATACTAAAAACGTGGAGACTGGATGAAAATTTCATTGATGGGCCAATTTTGAGGAGCAATGCCATCTTTATGCCTCCCTTGTGGCTGCAACCATGAGGAAAGGGGTACCTTCTTACATACATTAATTGTGAGCCTTCAAATAAGGGCTTAATTTTTAGACCCACCATATCATTGTTTCAATTTTACAGAAGGACAAAATGAAGTATGAAATAACTTCACAACAAATAGTCCAGGATCATATGAAATTATCTGTTCCAGTAGAGAAAATGCCCATATATCTTTCTTAGAAATGAAGCTGCAATTTCTCTTCTTTCCTCTTCAGATAATTTCATAATATTATTAATGCTATGATGCATGTACAGCACCCTGGGGTAATTAGAAGTGAACAAATTGACAAATTCTGCCTCACCTAATGTTTTCTAGCTTGCACAAGGAGATGGAGCTAATGGAAGATGCACGGTGGTTCCTTCATCCTAATTATATGGGGAATACCATCACTGGCCCAAGGGTTGACTATTGGAAGATTTTAGCTAACCAGGTACACCTGGATTGTTAAATGAGTTCGGTTTAACATCACTTTCAATGCTGTGTTTCAATGCTATGAACAATCCTGGTAGTTGTTGTTTGGCAGTACTGCAGCATTTCTTGATAGAGAAGGCCACAGCCCTAGCAAAACTACAACTCAAATGCTTCCATAACCTCAAGCCATACCAGTTAAAGTGGTATCAAATGGCATTAATTCTATGGTATAGATGTACCTCCAGCATATACTCATAGGAAACCGTGCTGGACCAAGACAAAAACATGCATTTGAAATATTTGATGCAGATGAAGTAGGTGCAAATTAACAATGAGATATAAATGTGCAAGGAACAGCTGGCCTCTTCCAATCTTCTATTATAACAGAATAAACTTGTGAAATAAACTTCAAAATATGGTAATAATAGCTCACTGTTGTCCTTGTTCCATTAACTTAAGAATAAATGAAAGGAGGGGAAAGCATAAAGAACTAAGCCATAAGTTCACTGTAAGTAAATTCTACATGGGGAGAGGGAAACATCTGTTCAAAAAGATATTTCTAGTACTTTAGTGAATAAGAGCATTTAGAATGGCATCTACTGGTTGTTATTCGAAATGCAAACTTATTCTGGAGTTGATAGCACTGACCAGCAAAATCAGATAGAATGGTCATATTATATTCAGTATTTGTGGGTGTTTGCATGTGTATGAGTGTGTGCACATATTGCCTTTCTGAGGACATCATAGAATTTTTATAGACTTTTGCCCCCCATCACCTTTTGACACAGTAATACATTGCTAGTCACTCCATATTTCCAACAGTCACCATGAATAAACCCTTTTGCTTGGCTAAGACACTCTCTTCCCCTCTTTTGTGTCCTCTCAACCCCCTTATTATTGTTTTTTATGAAGGCAATATTTATGGCTGAGGCAGTGCTGAGTAAGATGCAGTGATTATGGCTGATTTTATCGCAGCCGTATTACTTAGCTGCAAGGTGAAGCGCTGTGCTAAAATGGATCATGAATCCCTGAAATTGACTATCCGTCACCTTTATAATCCTGATGGAAAGGCAGGTCAGATCAGGCCTGACAACTTCCCATGCAAACGAGAGTACAACAGCAATGCCTGCTGTCCTTAAGATATTTATTTGTCTAAAGAAGAAAGAATGGGACAAGACAGAGATGCTTGCTGGAAGCAAACACACACATGAAGAACTGCAGATGTGAAAAGCACACATACAGTATCCAAGTAATAAAAGAAGAAATATATTTACAGATCTGCTAACAGAATAAAATAAACCAGACGCGGGAGGAAGTTTGAAAATGAGAAACAGGAAATGAAAGAACAGCCTCCCTTCTATTTCATATTCACAGAAATGAATTCTCATTTTTGCCATTTATTTTACAAAATGTACACTGTTTACTTTACGGTGTGTTGACATTTATAGAGTTTTTCCATTAGAAATGCTTTTTTTATTTCAAAAAGAAATAATAACCCACAACAGCACTGCAATTGGCAACATATTATTTGAGCCCATTAAACTTCTACGCTGATCAATTTTGCCAAGTTTAACAAGATATGTTTAATTTGTTCCGAAATTGCAGCAGATGTTTTAACTGAATGGAATCTTGTATAACAAGGTTCTTTTGCCATGAAGTTCAATGGAAACCTTTAATGTGATTAATCTTATAAAATCCCTTGAAGTTTCCTTTTAAAATCCTATAGATTTTTTCCTTAACCTCAATTTTTGTCTTATCTCAAATTGGTGGCCTCTTTATTAAATTCCCTTTTTACTGTGACTGAAAGGTGGTTATTGGTTCAAAGATTAAGAATGAGTCTGTGGCAGAGGGCAAGATAATGTTCAGCTCTGTAGCAAACAACACGAGCCATTCATATTACTCTGCTTTTCTCTTAAAATTGTTCAGCAGTTAACAGGTGTCCAGGAATCTGCTTTCCATACAATAATGGAAAATATCTTATTTTAAGTCTGACTCATTGTGCCTCACACTGAAAAGGTTACTTCCTTGCTTATAATGGGAAATTTCATGACAGTGCTACAGCAACTGGAGATGTTTTCCTTTGATTGAATGCATAAAGAAGGAGCAACACTATCAAAGTTGAGCCCTGTAAAGCCATTTATAATGACATTCCTCATTCTTGTATCCTGATTTTGGAATTTGCCTTGCTACTGTGTATTTCATATGAAAAATAAGGAACTGGATTTAGAAACAGACATTACTTCAAGTAAATTCATTGCGAGAAAAATAATTCAATCTATTGATTTCAGTGGAGCTTCTTGAATTATGACTTAGATTAAATGCAATCCAGTGAACAAGAGCAAAAAAAATGTGATTAGCTTTCTTAATACAACATACATTTGAATTTATTATCAAGATCCCTGGAGAGGTAAGGGCTACCATATGTATCCTAGACCCCTGCCCATCCTGGCTAGTAAAAGAAGCCAGAGGGGGTTTGGCAGAGTGGGTGAAGGTGGTGGTAAATGCCTCCTTACAAGAAGGCAAAATTCCAGAAAGCTTAAAAGAAGTTGTTTTAAAACCACTATTGAAGAAACCATCACTGGACCCCACCCAATTAGTAAACTATCAGCAAGTTTCCAATTTCCTCTATTTGGGCAAAGCCATGGAATGTGTGGTAGCCTCACAACTCCAGAGGTTGTTGGAAGACATTGATTATCTAGATCCAGCACAATCTGGCTTTAGTCTGGGACATGGAACTGAAACATCCTTGGTCGCCTTAATAGATTATCTATGCTGGGAACTAGACCAGGGGAGTGTGTCCCTGTTGGTTGTCCTGGATCTTTCAGTGGCCTTTGATACCATTGACCATGGTATTCTTCTGGGACGTCTCACAGGTATGGGACTCAGATGTACTGTTTTGCAGTGCCTTGGGTCCTTCCTGGAGGGCCAGTCTCAGAAGGTGTTATTGGGAGAAACCTGATTGGCCCCACATCCTTTGTCTTGTGGGGTCCTGCAGGGTTCAGTACTGTCCCCATGTTATTTAACATCTACATGGAGCTGCTGGGAGAGATCATCCAGAGTTTCAAAATACGGTGTCATCTGTATTGAATTGGATGAGGGTTAACAAATTGAAATGGAATCCAGACAAGACAGAGGTACTCCTGGTCAGCCAAAAGGCCAAATAGGGTTACTGCTTGTGCAGGATGGGGTTACACTCCTCCTGAAGACACAGGTTCACAACTTAGGAGTGATGCTGGATTCATTGCTGAGCTTGGAACCTCAGGTCACAGCAGTGACCAGAGGAACTTTTGCACAATTAAAATTTGTGCATCAGTTGTGCCCCTGCCTTGAGAAGTCTGACTTGACCACAGTGGTCCACCTTCTTGTTACATCCCAAATAGATTACTGCAATGTACTCTGGGTAGGGTTGTCTTTGAAGACTGTTCAGAAGCTTTAATTAGTCCAACGGGCGGCAGCCAGATTGCTCACTGGAGCGGTGTACAGGGAACCTACCACCCCTCTGTTACATCAGCTCCACTGGCTACCAGTTTGCTACCAAGCACAATTCAAAGTACTGGCTTCCGCATATAAAGCCCTATATGGTTCCAGCCCAGCTTACTTGTCAGAATGTATCTCCCTCTATGATCCATCTTGGAGGTTAAGATAATCAGGGGAGGCCCCTTTCTTGATCCCACCACCCTCATAAGTGCGATTGGCGGGGACAAGAGACAATACTTTCTTGATGGTGCCCCCCCCCCCCCATCTGTGAAATTCACTTCCTAATGAAACCAGGTCAGCCCCTTCTCTCCTATCCTTTAGGAAAAAAAACTTAAATCATGGTTGTGGGACCAAGCATTCAAACAGCAGATGCAGCGATAATAATGCAAATGATTTTGTGACTGACAATGATCAGACCTCAAATTATGACATTTGGATTTAACTTTTAAATTGATGTTTATAATTTGATGTTTTTAACCAATATTTTAATTGTGATTGTATTACTATTGTTTGTTTAGCATCTAATGGCTGCCAGTTGTAAGCTGCCCTGAACCCCCCTCCCCTCCCCCGGGATGGGATATAAATGTCTGAAATAATAATAATATAGCAAATTTACATTTCCCCACCAAATAGCACATTTGCACCACACAAACATGTATTAATATGGCGTTTAAATATAGATGTAATGAAAACCTTCCAATCATGTAATCCAACAGATGGATGGGTGAAGTTCTAATTGCATATTCTGAAGACCTCAGATGCTCTAAAGCAGAGCTTTAAAAACCTTTCCACTTGGAACCCCTTTCAGCCCAAAAGACTTTTAAATGACCCAGGATATATAATAGGTATAAATATCAAACATTTACTGATAACAAATCAGCATAGTATTTGCAAGGCTTGCAAAACAAAATAACTTTCCTTCTTAAGAAGTACAGGCAGTCCCCAACTTATGAACAAGATTTTGTAGGTTTTTTCTTAAGTTGAATTTGTTTGTAAGTTGGAACAGGTATATTTTTAAGTGCAATACCAGGTTATCTATCTATCTATCTATCTATCTATCTATCTATCTATCTATCTACCTACCTACCTACCTACCTACCTGTATGATTTGGATAGCAAAGGGAAGGGTTAACACCCCTGTGGTGTTTGTTTTGCTGTCTGTCTCCCTGTTCAGAAGATTTCACCTTACTTTCTGTCCCTGAGATAATTTGATTTTGAAAAATCTGGCTTGCAGTGGAAACAAGGATTGGTGAGAAAGCTTCAGTGGAGACATCTTTTCCCCATGATAACTCTTTCAGGAGTGAATTTCACTTCCTATGGATAGATGTATCTCACTTTCTTTTGTCTCACTTCCACTTGTAACTATGACTCATTTTAAGTCTGATGTTTGTAACTCGGGGCCTGCCTGCACAGATGAAGACTCTTCTGCAGAGTCCATTGTAAACGCTGCACAGCAGATTTGACTAAAAATAAAAAAATAGCCACTATGTGACATTCAGAAAATATGTACTGTTGCTAAAATTTTCAGGGCTCCAACATTGATCTAAGGAAACCCCATTTGAGGTCGGGATCTGCAATTTAAGAAGCAGTGCTCTAAAGTATATCCTTGTACCCAGCCAATCACATTGAGTACAGTTTTCCCTCTCATTGATATTCCCAAGAGAAACAAGAGGACGGTGTAAACTTCCCTTCGAGCCACATGGGCCTGACAGTTCTTTATTGCAAACCATTGTTCAAACCAATGGTGAAGTGGTGGCACAATGTGATGTGGTGGCAAAAAAAGCCAATGGGATTTTGGCCTGCATCAATAGGAGCATAGTGTCTAGATCTAGGGAAGTAATGCTACCCCTCTATTCTGCTTTGGTTAGATCACACCTGGAATATTGTGTCCAATTCTGGGCACCACAATTCAAGAGAGATATTGACAAGCTGGAATGTGTCTAGAGGAGGGCGACTAAAATGATCAAGGGTCTGGAGAACAAGCCCTATGAGGAGCAGCTTAAGGAGCTGGGCATGTTTAGCCTGAAGAAGAGAAGGCTGAGAGGAGATATGTTAGGCATGTATAAATATGTGAGAGGAAGTCACAGGGGCAAGCTTGTTTTCTGCTTCCTTGGAGACTAGGATGTGGAACAATGGCTTCAAACTACAAGAGAGGAGATTCCATTTGAACATGAGGAAGAACTTCCTGACTGTTTAGCAGTGGAACTCTCTGCCCCAGAGTGTGGTGGAGGCTCCTTCTTTGGAAGCTTTGGAAGGCTGGATGGCCATCTGTCAGGGGTGATTTGAATGCAATATTCCTGCTTCTTGGCAGGGGGTTGGATTGGATGGCCCATGAGGTCTCTTCCAACTCTATGATTCTATGATTGTATGATTCTATTGGAAGAAGCTAGGCTAGAATTGTGTAGTGAAGATAAACTCTTTGGCACTAATATCCAGAAGGCTTACACTTTCTCATTGGGGAGAGAGGGCTTTATAAGGAGGCAAATGATTGGTAAAGTGGAGGGTAGTAGGAAAAGAGGAAGACTGCATTCCAGATGGATAGACTAATTGATCAAGGAAGTAATGTCCCTGAGCCTGCAAGTCCTGAGCAAGGCTGTTGACAACAGAATGACTTGGAGGTCTTTCATTCTCAGGGTCATCATAAATAGAAGTCAACTTGACAGCATTTTACAACACAATGTCGGTAACATGTGCTGGCAAAGTAAAGTTCTTCAAAGAGTGTTAAAGAATTTTGATTATAATACTTGATAAAGTGAAAGACAGTAGGAAAAGAAGAAAACTGTACTTCAAGTAGATTGATCCAGTCAAGGATACCATGCACCTAGATTTATAGGATCTGTGTAGGACAGATGATATTCAAGAATCTTGGATGTCTTTCATTCATAGGATCACCATAGATCAAAGTTTAAATTGATGTGAAACAAACAAACAAACAAACAAACAAGCAAACAACAACAACAACAACAACAAAGAATATAGTGACAGGATCTATAGCTTGACTTGTTTCAGTTTTATAAACATCTGACATTCTGCACTGGATGCAGTACTATAAGTCTCTTATATGAATTCAGTTTCTGAATTTTCAAATAAGTAGCTGATTATTTGAAAGAATGGCATATGTGAATTGTGATACATTTCAGAAGCTCATGCCACAGAAATTATGTTTAAAAATCCAAAGGAGATATATTACAGCTAATTTGACATTACTCTTCCAAATTTCAGTGGTCAGACATCATATTGCTCTACAGGTAACTGAAACATGGCTATGGCTACTACTCTTTCTTTCAACACTTTCAACATATACCACATTGTGCTTCAAATAAATCATGTAACAACATTTCCACAGTGTAATTGCATTGCTACCCTCTCTCACTAACTGGTTGATAGGAAACTTCATGGTTAATCTAGGGGAAGATGTTCCACCAGAGATTTTCAGTTCCTGCTTATGTATGGCCTTTTCTAGCCTTTCTTCATTCCAATCACCATCACTTACTCTGTCCTACACTTCTTTTCCATTTTTCCTCATTTTTTCCCCAAATATCAGATAAGTTCTTGTAGAACAGTAGTTTCCCGACCTGGTGTTTTGGACTTCAATTCCCAGGAATCCCAGCCAGCTTACCAGCTGTTAGGAGTTGTTGGCCCCAAAATCTAAAACACTTGGAGGACTAAAGGGGGCTATATTGAATGAAGATAGGGTTGAATGAAAATTGCATGTCATGGTTAGTGGAAGTGGAAGTTATTATTATGGAGCTCCAATTGGAAACAACCCATAAAATGCATTCAATATTTGTTCCAGAAGATTGAAAATGTATGGAACTAAATTGATAGTGCTCAAGTAAATTAATGGTATTACTAGTCAACATGCAGTTAGGTACAATAAAATTGGGAAAATTACATACTGAATATATTTGTTAATGGCATGCATTTAAATCCATCCTAATACAAGAATGAGGGAATTAGGATGTCCTACATGTGTATTACTAATTGTTAACTTTCACTATGAAAAACAAAAGCTGCATTGTATATTAGGAAAAAAAATGGCTGGGGATCAACAGATCTGTCAAGTCTATTTCCCCACTTCTGCATCTCCTATATTAATTACATGTTTGTGTTTAAAGAAATGTGTAGATATTTTTAGACATTATTCAAGTGAATATATTAATGGGTATTTTCTTTTATGCATCTCCCATTACAGAAGCATGTTTATGTGACTTTTAGAAATGTGTGCAAGGGTTTTATATCTGCATGTTAAAACAAACAAACAAACAAACAAATTAACATCACAAGCCCAGAAACACATAGATTTGCAGCTGCAAATTTTCTTCAGTTTGCGAGATGAAGAATATTATTCCATTAAAAACTGTTCAATGGTGTTAATTTCTCATATATATCTGGAAGAGTCTGAAAACATTTGGATAGCCATGTATCATTTCCTGGTGGAATTCTGTACCTTGAAAAGCACAAAAGGCAGAAAATCAGCAGGCATAGCACTTTATCATTTTGCACTCAATCTCAGAAGAATAGACCTGTTTAATATCTGCCTTTCCCACAGCAGTAAATGCCTTTCTTCAGAAAGAGATGGCAAGTTACTCTTCTTTTACTTAAATGCAGTAAAATTTCTGGTTGCAAATACATGCATATCTAAAATGGAATAATATAAATACTACTAGGGTACAATTTTTAGCCATACATCATTCAGATTGCTCTTTTTGGAAACTTTATTTATTTAGAGGAAATGAAGAGACCTACAAACAAACAACCAAAATCCAGTTTAATTCCTGGGGAGCCAAAAGCAATTCTAAAGTGATAAGTGCAGGGGTTAATGTGTCTCATAAGCTTTATTAAGAGTGACAGAAGGGAGTGGGTAAGGGCCATTTACTTTAATGTAGTGAATATATGGTTGCATTAAGTCCACAAACTGGCATTTATAGTTTATGATCCTGATTTTGCATTGCCTGGAATTGTATTATTTCAGAATCAATCGCTGGGATTGCATTGAAATGATTCTTCAAACTGTGAAGGATGAAGCACTAGTATAAATGTTTTTTTCCCCCCCTTTCTCAACTACCAAGTTTTAAAGATTAAAAATTTGGGAGTCTAATTTGTGGCAAATTAAATTACAAGTGATATAAGCACTATTCACAATGAGTTTGTCTCATTAACACATACCAATATTTCATGAGAATGAGAAATTCAGTTCTCGTTCAAATACATTCATAAAGAGTTCCCAAAATAGATATCTGCACAAAAATAATTCAAGAGATGGATTTTCTTATTTAACAGGAAAGAGGAATATTTGTTATGCCTACATGATAAAAGTATGAAACAAGTCATACCTGTGTCAATTTCCATAATACACTAATTATCTTGTAACCAGGATTTTCAATCTAAAGCTTAATCCTGGTTTAAGGACAAACAACAACTAGAACGTCAGCCCATAATCCCCTGTGTGGCATTTCTGGGGGATGCCAGAAAGGATGCATGCTAACCCCATCACTTTTTTCCTCATCTCACTCACATGAGAAAATATATACTAGAAGAGGAGATCCTTCTACATGCCTGGAGGTCCTGTGCATGATTGTGCACCTTTATATTTCTGTGTTCTGATTCATGTGGAGAGCTGCAAGATCTAAGAGGCTTTCTTTTTTAAAAATTTTGTGATCTTTAGGTAACTTAAGAAGGGAAACACAGTGATCTTGCTTTCCATCAATGTTTAGTTAATCGTAAAGAGAATAATTCAGTGAGGTTAAATGTTCAATGTTTTGCTTCAAATGAGGAGTGTAGTTTTTAATCTCTGCCTTTCGTGCATGGGGGAAGGAAAAAAGAGTGTACATGTCCAAAGGTCATTGCAACTCATTCCCAGATCTACAAAACACAGTTGGAAAAAAGGCCTATTTGATTGAAGCCTATGTGGGCAACTATTTCCCACTGCATTTTCTTCATCTATAAAAATGGGAATTAAGCTCCATTGCACAAAAATGTGAGGAATAAATGACAAATGACATGCTGAGACCCTGGGTAGCCTATGTCAAGAGAAAATAAGGGAAAGACTAGTTAAAGCTTGTTGTGTTCACCTGCATTTTCCTCTTGTACTTTTTTTTATGGGGAAGCCATATTCTAGCTAAACCTCTTAGTGGATGATTACAATGGAGATAGTGTTAATTGCCAAATATCCTCTGTGTGGTACAATCTTATCAACTTCTCACAACTCCTCCCTGGAGCAAAGTGGCTTGATCTATTTTCTAATAGTATCCCAGTTATCTCATGTAAAAGCTCCACTCCCTCAGGCTCCTGGTGGCATTTAGTTTGTTCTCTATGAGCAAAGAAACCTGTGGAATACAAAAAAAATTCCTTTCTCCTCTATCAGGAAAGCCAACCAGTTCAGTATATGGGGAAATATACCCGTTTCATATTCTCCTTCAGTCAGTTTTTAAACCTTTTTTTTCTGTTTGGAAAATGGTGACCCTTGTGACTTTTTGGCACCTTCTTCAAAAATATTTGAAACAAAGGTCTCCCACATTTCCACATGTCAAGAAGTGATGACATATACGATTGGAAAATGGCTTTAAAGGAAAATGAAGTTCTATTTATAAAGTAAAGATAGGTGGAGTTTCTTTTCCAGATGACTTACTTGATAGGAATGCTTTAGCTATGGATTTTATTTTCATTGACTGGACTAAATAATTTGACGTTTGTTCCAGCTCTACACTTCTATGGTTCTATATCTGTACAGAGACATCTAAATATTTTATCAATGTGCATACAAAATGGGAATGGTTGAGAGCTGGAAACAGAGTAAGAGAAAGCTGTAGTAAAATGTTCATGCTCCAATTTTGGAATAAAGTTTAGACACTGTTTTAGTCAGACTTTACTTTGAATTCACAAAAAAATGGAATAAAGGGCAGTCTCAACTAACAAATATCAAAGGAATAGGTGGAGAAGTCTTTTCATTCTTACTTAAACTGCAACATAACACAAAGAATTTCTGTAGCCTGTCAGCTGGCAACACTACTAAGGGTAAAATATGAATTTTAAGATGCATAATCCATCTTGGAATTCACTGTGTCATATTCTGGGGTGGATCATCACCATTTATGACAGCTTCTTAGGGGTATTTTCATGTTACTGTAATTCTCATTTTGTAATCTTACAACATCTTCTTTAAACGCTTGATTGTGCCATACTAGCTCCTGATCTAATCTCATTTAATACCACCCATTTTTCTCATGTCATCACTTCTCATGCCAAGCCATTTTTTTTTTAAAAAATAATACTGGCTGTCCATCATTTTGCATCTGTTCAAATCAAAACAAAAACCTCTTGAGAAGTGCCAGACTGTAACACATCCATATTGCAGAGGGTTTTTTGGTTCACTAATTTGTAGGCTATGATTCACATTTCTTCAGAGCAGGTGAGCAGGCATTGCTTGGTCATTTTATTTTACAGCCTGATGATTTTTAAAGATACCATGCTACAGTGTGACTTCTCATCAAGTATATATATGTCTATTAGCTGTCACTGTTACACAGTTTAAAGATAACAGCTTTCACACTTCAGTGCAGTCATAAGGAAATATGTCCACGCGACAAAAGATGCAGTTCATAGTTTTCTGGAAACTCAGCATATGCTGGCAGCCAATGTTTCATAGACCAGCACTGGCCCATGGAGTATCACTTTGATCAGCAGTGATCTATAGTAAAGTGCTAAATAATAAGCAAGAAACTTTAAGTTGGTGCAGGGCTGAACAATTGCCCAGCAGGAATCATAGTTCAAGTCTATAAAAAAAATTCCTGTGTAGTTAGAAAGTTTGAAGAGTCACTGGACAAAATCTTAATCATTGGTTCTAACTAGAATATACCCATTGAAACAATGGGACATTAAAATACATGAGTAAATATCATTAATTTTGGGTCTTCTGTAGCTAGGACTGATAACTGGATTTAGCTTCTTTTTTATACATAACTAGTTGTACCCACCATGCGTTGCTGTGGCCAACCTTCCCTCCCTCTTTCTCCCCTTCTTTCTTTCTCTCATTCCCTTTTTTTCCTTTCCTTCTCTCCTTCCTTCCCCTCTGTAGCGAATTTGTTGATCTATGTTAAATTTTTGATGTATAGCTCTATGTTGCAATGTGGCAGAATTAGCTCAAATAGGGTAGCAACAGTAGAGACAAAATTAATTTGCATACGTGCACCCGATTGGTCGTATGCAGATGAGTGTAAGCCAGGATTTGAAAAGGCCACTGAGCCAAAATGGCAGTTGGGGGAAGAGAGCTGAACATTCCAAAAGGGCCGAGTTAAGTTTAAAAATAGGCAGTTAGAGAGTCAGAAAAGATGAGTTCGTTAGGGATTCCTTTTTGTGATGTACAGTTAGGAACTTCTGTGAGAGAAAAGCAGTTAGGAAAATGGAGCTCAAGTTTTAAGGAAAACAAAGAAGTGCCAGTATCACGAGTGTATGAATAAGTAACATATTTGTCGATGTGTAACAGTTGAATTTTGAGAGGAAAAGTTAACCAAGTGAATGATATTGAGTGTAAGACTCAAGACTGTAACAGAACACACAAATGTAACCATAAGCGTTGGAGCCAGAAGCTATAAATAAACTTTGTTACTTTGTTTACTACAAGATTGTCTCAAGCCGGTGATATAAAAGCCTCAAGGTAAAAGCTCACAAGAAAGTCCCAGCCAATTTAAAAAGTGGGAACTACATCAGTACAAGGCAGTAAAAAGATGTAAAAAGAAAATATTTCCCCCCACATCGTCACATATAAAAAGGCACCTGTGAAAGGACTGAAGTAGTGAAACGTCGTCCCACCCCCTTTTCTTTCCCTTCCTCTTTCTCCCTGTTCTTCCTTTTTTACTTATTATTGGACTTCAACTCCCAGCAGTCCTCCTGATCAATCTATCTACCTACCTACCTATCTCTATCTAAACTATCTATCTTATCTATCTGGAGGATTGCTTGGAGTTGCAGTCCAGGAATAGGAAATTGGAAATATTCAGGAATTGGGATGCTCTCAAAGAAATCCAATGAGAAGAAAGCTTGCATCTTGGAAGCAGTGCATTTGGATCACCCTCCTTTCCTAAAGGGCCTGGTCTAGGGAATGCTGGGAGCTGTAGTCCGGAAGAGAGTGTGGATATGCTATTATGTGTTTTGTTTGCTGGGAAGAGGTTTTGTTCACATGCGCTGTAGCATCTTTTTGCTTTTTTGGCTTATTAAGTCCCTTCTGCTGTGTTTTTCAGTGTTTTTATGAGTGATGGTCATTCGTTGGCCTGATAAGTGTATTGTGTCCAAATTTGGTGTCAATTCATCCAGTGGTTTTTGAGTTATGTTCATTCCACAAACAAACATTTACATTTTTATTTATATAGATATAATATGTTAAACCAAAAGTGAACTATAACTGCTATGGCTGCATCATATGGAATCCTGGGTTTTGCAGTTAGTGAAACAGTAAAGCTCTCTGCTTAGGAAGTCTAAATACCCTTCCTATACTGCAAATCCCAGGATTTGAAGGAAATCACAATTATAGTCACACTTTAAGCATGGTAGTTAAAGTTAAATTCTAGTGCTATGAATTCTACAATGTGAATGGACCAAGAATTCTTGCAGGACCAGCTACTGGCCTCCCTGTCTCTCTGTTGTTTATATATTGCAGTTGTTTGGAGAAAGGCTCTAGAATAGGTGAGGCCTGGAAAAGCTATTCTTAGAATTCCCAAACTAGTTTGTCTCGGACCTATAGCCCCCCACAACTAACTTTTCCAATTTCTGATGAAGTCTCCAGTTAGAATAACATAACCATATAAAGACACTAACAAAAAAAAAAAAAAAAGAGTTGCCAGAAGGCAAGTTTGCCCATGGTTCTGTTGACTTTTTTTGTGCATATAACCATTCTCTTTGTACATTGCCTTTGTGGTCAACATCATTGTACATTGCCTTTGTGGTAAACAATTGGCATACATCCCAATGATAAGTGGTGGTTGCCCGCGGCTGTGGAACGCCCTTCCCATGGACATTAGACTAGCTCCATCATTAATGGTATTCTGCAAAAAAGTGAAAACTTGGTTGTTTGTGCAGGCGTTCGAATAGTCAGTGCAATTAATGTAATGAGCATAGGAATGGAACAATGGATGGCGGATCTGGATCATGTTTTTAGTGATGAGACGCTAGCGAATGGCTATTGGTGTTAATTGTATATTGTTGTTAATTGTATACTTTTCTATAATACGTTATAATGTTAACTGTTTTTTATACCGTGTTATGGTAGCTTTGAATTTTTGCTGTTCTTGTTGTTAACCGCTGTGAGTCACCTAAGGGCTGAGAACAGCGGTATACAAATAAAGTAAATAAGCAAATAAACAAATAAATAAGAAGCTTTCTCCTTTCCACTTTCTCTTCCCTCCCTGCTAATACCTCTTTTGGGCAGTTTTCACTCCAGCTTGTTTAAAGCTGATTCCATAGAGCCCTATTCTTTCTGATTTTTTTTCCTTCAAGTTTGTGCTCTTCTTATTTGCTCTCTAGAATTCATTTGTTCTCTGTTAATGAAACCACTACGTTGCTAACAAAGCAGAAAATAAAAAAGGGTAAAAAGCAGTCCCCAGAAACAATTTGTTGGTGCTCACATTCATGTTGAACAATGTGTGAGGGAATTTTCTACCCAGCAAGGAGGAGGAGGAGAAGGGGATGGAAGGGAAGGGGTCTGCAAAAGCAATTAGTTGAGCTGGAGAGGAAATAGTAATTATAGTCACAGTGAAGACAAATGGGTACTCAGACAGATGCACCTGTGATCTCCAGAAGGCACTTGAGCGCAGCCAAGGCACATGATCGAGAAAGGCCACCAACGGTAGAGGGGGGAATAACTGTTGACTCAACAACAAGCCTCTATCTCATAGTTAACCACTTCATTGCTATAGCAAGAACCATCAGGCAGATGCCAATCTCAAGAACCATATTAATCAGAACAGGAGAGAAAAGGCGCAATCAACACTTGCTAAAAATGGGCCAGATTATTTAGCAGATTGCTCTCTTTTCACATTTTTCAAGCTGAATTATGATGTCCTGGCAGAAATAGCATTATCTATATCCGAGCTCTACAATTACCGAGTGGTGTAAAGAGCAGATAAATAGAAGAGGGGTTGGTGTATGGAGGGGTGGGGGACAAAGCAGATGAACAGTGCTCCAGGTTTTAAGAATTCTGGTAACATGATAGGCTTCTCTGTGTGCATTAAAAAATGAGACTGGAGGTGAAGAGAATTATGATAACCAGTGAATTTTTATAACCCATGAAGTAATACGTAACAGAGATGAATGTTTAAGGTTTAATACTTTTGGCCAGGAACTTTTCCAGAACAATATTTCAGGGTGGGATGGGCATGTCCTCCACAAACCTGGACATTGGCATTAAGCTCTAAGAAATAAGCCCTTAATGAAATACAGAGTAATATCAGAAACTGTTGAAATAACACTAAAGCCTGAGCTCGGTTCAAGAATATGTGCCAACCTCAAATTCAAACAGTTTAAATGTTAACCACAAGCTGCTAAATGCATTTATGGAGGTTTAACCACTATAATTTATACACTTCTTATTACAGAGTTGGGGAAACACCATCAATAATAATAATGGCAACAATAAAATTCAATTTGTATATATTTAACCTACAATTGCTGCCTTATTATATAAGAAGAACTCTTCATTCGTAAAGTACTAATTGAGGTACTGTGGGACCAAGCAGGTTGTTTTGCAATAACCAAATGACAAAAAACAAGCAAAACAAAACAAAAGCATACAAAAATGATGCTACTGGGAACATCAAAGCTATGCAGCAACCTCATCTTATATGGCTATAACCAGAGCAGAACTAGTCAGAGGCTTTAAGCAATTATTAAAGAACAAAAGGATTTGTCTTGAAGCATGAAATGCCAGTTATCACCTCTGCATGGACTACCACTTAAAAGATAATGCTAGCTCCATAATTCTGATTTCTGTTCAATATTATGGAACTTATTTTGTATGTAATAAGGAACTGTATGAAGTCAGAATTAATGTCATAATGGATAGATGATTGTCTCAACTTATGCTTAAGAAACTAACATCTATTTTCTCACCAGCCAATCATGCAGTAATCAGTGGGATTATAACAATTCATTCTCCCAACATATTATCATGGGATGGATAGTTACATACTGACATAATTGAGAACAAAATATTTCTCTTTCTCCCTTGATTCATGTCAGCCCTGTCCAGAATAATCCAGGGCCCTGTCTACAAAGACAAAAGTAAAGCAGACAAATCTCTATGGCTGGATTTGAAGAAGTGCTGCCTCCAGCTGTTAGTCTGGCACAAGGGGGAATAGAATTTATTCTGGAGTTTCCAGGAAACTCTGTAGTGATGTTAGTGTTTTGCAGGTATGGAGAGCTGGATCAGGCAGGATCCAGTTCAATTAAGTATCTATACAAACAACAGATTCACAGATATGCCTACATTGCAAAAACTTGCTGACAGCATCACTTCTCATGGGGCCACAACGGGATGCACAATGGAGGACCTTCTTGCAGCAACACCAGAAGCACTCCAAGTGGCCAGATACTGGTCAAAGGACATTTAACCAGCTACCAAAATCACAAGTTGTGTATTTTTCTGTTTGTTTGCTTTGTTCTGTTAGAAATGTAATACAATGGACTGGTTGCTCTGACACGACAAATAAATAGGGTGCTCAGTCATGTGACCAGTAGCAGCAAGCCTTCTACTGCCAGCAAGTCTCTGTGAGGATGGTGCTTCTGGCTGGTCACATAGTGGTTGTGATGGTGCCAGTGTGTTCTCAGATTGGCTACCTGGACTATCAAAAGGACTCTGGAAATGTTTTTGTGCTACATTGAGACTGCTCTGGGGAGGCTTACTCATGATTATTTAGGTAAATGTAGATACAGCCCTGGAGAACAAGTGCAAATCTGCTACTGTAAACCTTGTTCAGTCTGGTATCAGTTAGACACCATTATATGGAAAGGAAATAAGGGCGCAAGGGAGCTTATTATAACCAACCTTTAATCAAGTTATCAATAGTAACTGTTAGACTGAACAACTGCAAATCTAATTTGTTATTGTTGTTACCTGCTGTCTAGTTGACTTTGACTCATGGTGACTCTATGAATGAAAGACCTCCAAGCTACCCTATCATTATTTGCCATGCTCAGGTCCTGCAGACTCAGAACAATGGCTTCCTTGATTGAGTCTAACAATCTGTAAAGTGATCTTCCGCTTATAGTTCTGAAACTTAAGGCCCAGAGATAGGTCTGCTCTGGCAACCCTAGACTCATATTAGATCAGATCAATGGTTTATGTAGTTTTGGACTGTATTTCAATAGTGTTTATAATTCAAAATTACTCCTGCTTATTTTGGAAAAAGTGCTACCTTTTGAGTCACCACTTCTAAGCTGATAACACTATGTAACACAGTATTTGTTCCTGGGTTATACATATTATTTCCTAATTGGATCTATCATAAAAACATGGGGAAAGTTTATTAAAATGCAAAAAAATGGTTTTTTTGCCAGACATCCTGCAGCATATTGTGCTATGAATGTTTCATTGAGTCTCAACCAATTCCTCATAGTTTGTGGCATCCATAAAAACAAAGTTTCTAAAGTATGACAACTACTTTCAAAGTAGTTAAATGATTGTAGAAGGACAGAGCTT
Source organism: Anolis sagrei (assembly GCF_037176765.1). NCBI lineage: Eukaryota > Metazoa > Chordata > Lepidosauria > Squamata > Anolidae > Anolis > Anolis sagrei. Next base: position 38,017,113 of record NC_090023.1, on the reverse strand, counting down.
GCAAAATGTAACATTCATGTTTTTAAAAGGTCGATTCTTTGAAATGTTTATGTGAGAGCCATGGAAAAGAGGTTAGGTAGCCACTTATCAAGGGTCTTCTATAAGTGATAACAGTGATATTCTCATCAGATTTATTTCATGTTTCTCTTCAGAACAGGGACTCAAGTAGCAGTGGATTTCCTTTTCAAACATGAAGGTGATATCGGAAGTTCCTTCCATTTCTATGATTCTATGATCTACTGTTTTATAAACATGGGGAAGAAGATTTCAGACATGCATGGGCACAAAGTATGAACAGATCTTTTTTTTTTCTAAAATTGTATGACAACTTAGATTCCTAATAATAGTTCTACCTATTTTGGACATGGTTTCCAAAATATAAACAAAAAAGCCACACAGATTTGAAAGTGGTGGTAACCTTTTTGAGGAGCCTTTGGCAAACACCTGCTTCTCTGAATAATCAGCAAGCAAGCATAGACTTCATAGCATTTTCACATTTAAGCGGTATTATACTTTTGCACATCTACAGAACACCTTTCACCTGTAAGATGCAATTTAGGTAACAAATTCACTTCATTTAACAAAGAATAAAATAAAATGGAAGGTTAGGTTTAGTTCCAGAAGCAACTCATTAAAAGTAAAATTAGGAAGTTAGCCTGCAAAATTTCAAATTAACTTCTGGCCTGTGTCTCTAAGAATATATTAAACTGTATAAAATTGTTGCACAGGAAAAACAGAGACCAAATTGGGTACTTTAAGATTTTAAGATGAAATTGTTCCAGAACAGACCAAAATGCTGCTATTATATTACTCCCTATGTTATGGAGAGTCAACATGGTGTAGGGATTTGAGCTGTGAACTTTAACTTTGGTGAACAAGATTAAGATAGTAGATCATTCACTGAAATCCATATTGTGATAGTTAGCAAATCATGCTCTCTTGGCCTCAGAGGAAGACAAAAGCAACCCACCTCTAACAGCATAATGTCAAGATAACCCTGTGTTAGGTTTGCCTTGGGGTTTCTATAAGTAAAAATGATTTCAATGTGTAAAACAATCATGGGTGCATCTACATTGTAAAAGTAATAATTTTATTTCTCATAGCTCAATGCTATCGAATAATGGTAGTAGTCATTTTACAAAGTCTTTAGCCTTGTTTTGCCAAAGTGGAGTGATGTATCACTAAACTACAACTCCTAGGATTCCTTAGCATTGATTCATGGCTGTTAAAGTGGTATCAAACTGTGCCCCAACCTGTAGTCATACAGTGCCTCATGACCCTCATCACCCTTTGTCCCTGGAATCGGAGTGTAGTGGGGAATCTTTCTGTCATGCAAATATTCTCTGCAGTCAAATTATTCTACACATTTTCCTAGAATGCATCCCTATTTGAGGGGTGCTGATGCCAAAAAGGGGCCAATGAGGGGGAACAGTAGTCCTCTGTTCCACCCTCTTCTTTGTTCTCTGCCATTTTATACACAGGCACATTGTTTGTATTTAAATGTTTATCTGTTACACTCTTCTCTTTCTTCTTCGGTAAAAAGTGATTGGGAAGAACTTAGGGATAATAATAATAATAATAATAATAATAATAATAATAATATGTGGAGCCTTTGCAAGAATTTGAAGAATCAGCATCTGAAGCACTTGTTGAACTACCAGGATTATTATAACACTGTCCGAATCTTTAGCACTGATATCAGCATGGAGTTTTGTTTGGACAAATGTTTGACATTGGCACCGAAGAAGGGAAAAATTGGAAGTGAGGGCATAAATATGCCCAATGGCCAAGCAATAAAGTGTCACCAGCCAGAGGCCTATAAATATCTGGGCATATGACAGCTGGACAACATCAAAAATGAACATGTGAAAACTGTGGTCAGCAAAGAATACATTCAAAGTGTCAGAAAAATTCTCAAAAGCAAGCTCAATGGAGGCAATACCATCAAGGCCATAAACACCTGGAGCATACCTGTCATAAGATATACTGCTGGCATCATAAACTGGAAGCAGGCAGAACTGGACAATTTGGACAGAAAAACAAGAAAATTCATGACCATTCATAATTCATTACATCCTTGCAGTGATGTTGACCGGCTCTATCTGCCTAGAAAGTCTGGGGGCAGATGACATTTACAAGTCAAAAAAGCTGTTGAAGAAGAAAAACATGCCCTGGCAGAATATGTCAAAGAAAGAACCTGCTTTAATTGAAGTCAATAATCTGAAACTTCTCAAAGCACAGCAGACAAAGAGTCAGTACAAGAAAACTGTACTCCAAATCAGAGCTGACAGCTGGCACAACAAAGCCTTACATGGGCAGTTCCTTGAGAAGATTGAAGGAAAAGTTGACAAGGAGAAGACCTGGTTATGGCTCATGAATGGAACCCTGAAGAAGGAGACAGAAGACCTGAATCTTGCAGCCCAGGAGCAAGCCATCAGAACCAATGTAATTAAGGCCAGGATTGAAAAATATGCGGACCCAAAATGACCCAAAATGCAGACTGTGCAAGGAAGCTGATGAAACCATGGATCATATCCTCAGCTGTTGCAAGAAAATCTCACAGACAGACTACAAACAAAGACACAACTCTGTGGCGATCATGATTCACTGGAACTTATGTCACAAGTACCACCTGCCAGCAGTAAAGAATTGGTGGGATCATAAACCCCAAAGGTCGTGCAAAATGAACATGCAAAAATACTGTGGGACTTTCGAATCCAGACTGGCAAAGTTTCGAAACACAATACACCAGACATCACGATTTTGGAAAAGAAATGAAAAAAGTCTGGATTATTGATGTCGCCATACCAGGTTACAGTCGCATTGAGGAAAAACAACAGGAAAAACTCAGCCGCTATCAAGACCTCAAAATCGAACTGCAAAGGCTCTGGTATAAACAAGTACAGGTGGTCCCAGTGGTCATTGGCACACTGGGTGCTGTGCTAAAAGATCTCAGCCGGTATTTGGAAACAATAAACATCGACAAAATCACGATCTGTCAACTGCAAAAGGCCACCTTACTTGGATCTGCGCGCATCATCCGAAAATACATCACACAGTCCTAGAAGCTTGGGAAGTGTTCGACTTGTGATTTTGTGATACGAAATCCAGGATATAGATCTCATTAGCTATGACATACTGTGCTTTTGTGTCAATAATAATAATAATAATAATAATAATAATAATAATAATAACTTTATTTTTCTACCCCACCAACCATCTCCCCTAGGGGACTCAGGGTGGCTTACAAGGGACAAGCCCAAAATTACAATTAAAACACACAGGTAAAACACTCTAAACAAATTAAAACATCAGATAAAACAAATACAAAACAATTGAAAGCAATATAAAAGCAATATGGCTGAAAGAAACATAGCTGAGGTACAGATACAATGAGTGCAATACATTTTTACAGGAGCGCAGGAAAGTGCAACAATACAGTAAACTGGGCAGGAAATATTGTCATAACACATGTTGAGGTAGATCATATACCGGTGTAAAGTGAAGGCTGGTGTAAAGTGCGGAACTTCAAGTAGGGACAGGAAAGTTACTGGTGAGCTGCTTAATCAAAAGCACACCAGAACATCCAGGGTTTTAGTTGACTCTGAAAGGAAGACAAGGTGGGAGCCTGTCTGATCTCCCTAGGGAGGGAGTTCCAGAGCCAGGGGGCCACCACCGAGAAGGCTCTCTCCTTTGTCCCCACCAACCGTGCATGAGACGGCGGGGGGTGGGGGGGAGATCTCAAGGTACACATTTCTTGTTTCATCCTATACTTTTAGTGATATATGTTGACTGTTTAGACAATATTACAGTAAGTGTTGCTAGTCATGTAATGTAACAATACAGAAAATCTGTTTAATTAAGCACAAAAAACCCAAACCAGATAAGTTAGAGGACAGAATAGAAATTCACCCAACCAAAGACTAATGGATAAACCATATAAAATACTATTTTTGATAAGTGAATGGCAAAGACAAGAAAAAATTAGAGATAGTAGAGAAGCCAAATGAATTCTTTGCATCTGCCCTCAATATGGAAGATACAAAGCAAAGACTTCTATTTGTTTTAAAAGTGAAACTTTAGGAACAAAGGCAAACTTGGGTAACAATAGAGGAAGTTCTTGACAAGCAAAAAAAAAATCATCCAGAACACATGGGATCAATCTAAGGGTTCTTAGAACATTTAGATATAAAACTGCAGATCTTCTAACAAAAATATATAATATGCCACTAAGATTGGTCTCAGTGTTAAAAAACTGGAAAGAGGACAATGTAATGTCAGCTTTAAAAGGTAGATCATGAGGTGATCCAGGAATTTATAAGCAGATTAGTTTAACATATATTCTGGGCAAATCGGTGGAAAGCATTATTAAAGATAAAAAAAATGAGGCATATAATTGGCTCTTACAGAAGAAAAAATCTATATAGTTTCAGAAAAGGAGTCTTGCTCCATTATTTGTTTGAGCACCAACAAACATATGTATTACCAAAACCACACCGTATTACATTGCTTATTGGGACTTTCCAAGACATTTTTGAAGCCTCCGGTGGTGCAGTGGGCTTGCTAACTGAAAGCTGCTGAACTTGCTAACTGAAAGGTTGCAAGTTTGAATCTGGGGAGTGGGATGAGCTCCTGCTGTTAGCCCTGGCTTCTGCCTACCTAACAGTATGAAAACATGCAAATGTGAGTAGATCAATAGATACCACTCCAGCTGGAAGGTAACAGCACTCCATGCAGTCATGTTGGCCACATGACCTTGGAGGGGTCTACAGACAACGTTGGCTCTTCAGCTTAGAAATGGGGATGAGCACCACACCCCAGAGTTGGACACGGCTGGATTTAATGTCAGGGAAAACCATTACCTTTACCTAAAGGCATTTTACAAAGTACTTCACCCAAGATGTCTAACTTCATACAAGAAGAGATATTGTTAGAGCTCAATAACACATTAAAAAAGAACACAATTTTCTCACAAAGTAATGTAAATACTCTATTTACTCGAATTAATGCTCACCATTTTTGGCTAAATTACCTCTCCAAAATTATGGCACACATTAGATTCGTGTAATAAAGTAATCTTAGTGCTGAGCAAAAGCAAAAGGGGAAGCTGCTTCAGGAGAACCTGGCACTCCTATTAGAGGGAACATCACCTCCACTTTAACAGTCATGGCTCAACACTATGCGATCCTGGGAATTCCCCTGTTCCTGGTTACAATTAGCCATGTTTTATGACAGTTCTCACCATAGATTATTGGTTTATATGCTTATGGTTTTATTGTAATGTGTGTTTACTTTTTATATTGTTCCAGGCACTTTGTCCCCTATGTAAGCTGCCCCATGTCACATTGGGTAGATGGAGGCGGGGTAGAAAAATAAAGTTATTGTTGTATTATTATTAATATTTTACTGACATAAAAGCACAGTATGTCACAGAAAATGAGATCTATATACTAGATTGCATATCAAAAAATCACAAGTCAAACAGCCCCCAAGCGTCTAAGACTGTGTGATGTATTTTCAAATGATGCACACAGATCCAAGTAAGGTGGCCTTTTGCAGTTGACAGATCGTGATTTTGTCGATGTTTATTGTTTCCAAATGCCGGCTGAGATCTTTTGGCATGGCACCCAGTGCGCCAATGACCACTGGGACCACCTGTTTATACCAGAGCCTTTGCAGTTCAATTTTGAGGTCTTGATTGCGGCTGAATTTTTCCTGTTGTTTTTCCTCAATGCAGCTGTCACCTGGTGGAATTATTATTATTATTATTATTATTATTATTATTATTATTAGGTGAGGCATCAGCATTCTTTGACAGAGAAGGCTCAAGGCCTTGTCAAACTACAGCCTCTATGATTCCATAGCACTAAAGCGAGGCAATTAAAGTGGATTCATTCTACAGCATAGCTGCATCCCCAGGTTTTCTTTGGAAGCTTCGGTTTCTAAATTACATAGAGGGCATTTTTGTCACTACACTTACATTCTGCAATAAATACGTTTTTTTGTTTCAGGGTCTTGAAAATTGAGGTGCACATTAGATTCAATGGCACATTAAACTCAAGTAAATACAGTGAAGTAATATAAGGATTCATGTTCTGTGTGACTGACAAATTATTTCAACTAAGGAGTGAGTACTGGTGTTATCACATTTGCTATGTACACTACCATGTTGAGGATGGGAAAAGAAAACCAAAAATGACCACAAAGCATTCTAAAATGGAGAGAGGCAATGAATAATAAAATGATAAAGCATTCAGTATAAACGATAATAAAGTGGTACACATGTAGGGAAAATATCTTCATATATTTTTACAGGAAACAAATTGGCAGTGTCTGACCACAAAAATGACCTTCGATTTGTACTGGATAGTTAGATGGAATTGTTGATCATTTGTGTGACTGCTGTGTAAAAAGTAAGCTCTGTGTGGAGAATCTTTCAGAAAGGATTTGAAAAAAAAACCGGCAACTACTGCAATGCTTTGCTGTGGAACAACAACACTTGGAGAACTATGCGAAGTTCTGATCACCACACTTCAAAAGGGATATTGTAGAGCTGGAAAACATGTAGACAAGTGCAACAGCATGATTAGTAAACTGGATCATCTCTCCTATAAGGAAAGGTTACAGCATTTGGCCTTTTTAGTTTACAAAAAAGCAAGTAAAAGTGATGTGAAAAGAAAACTAAATATGGCATTGAATTTGTTGAGAGTGTTGTGGCTCAGCCTGAACATGGGCATTCTGAGCCTGAGTTTCCTCTTTCTGAGCCTGAGTTTCCTCAGGACGAGGAGGATGATGGGTTACAGATTTCTGCATATGTCCCTGTGCAGGCATGTAGCTGGGGGGGGGGGGGCTTGGGGGCTTCAGCCCCCCCTGAAATTCTGATGGTGGTCCGCAAGAAGGCCTTACTAGTGCATTATTTAAACTGCTATGTTTATTCATATCATGATCTGATCACTATACTCAATATATCCCATATACATGGGGGTATTGGGGTAACGATACAAAAGGTTTGCTAGGGTAGACCCTCTTTCACTCAGCCCCCCCCCCGAATCAAACTCAGCTCCCCCCCCCCCCCCGAAACAAAATCCTGGCTATGGGCCTGTCCCTATGTTGAGCCAGACAGTGTTGATTTTTAAGCACCTCAGTTTTCCAGGGAAAGGAATGTTGTTTTAGAAGACAGTCATGATTTGGATTCACAGCTGCAGGTGGAGGAGTCAACTGGTCCTTCTGTGAACTCAGGGCCTATCGATTCCCAGGCAGGCCAGTCACAAGATAACGAGGGATCAGGCCTTGAAAATAATGAGGATCTGTGTAGGGAGGACCATTTGCAATTAAGGTTACGCTGAAGCACCCGGCTTGCAAACAAGCGGGAACTTCGGGGGCAACATAATGCTTTCATGCTAGCAAAGCATATTTAATTATCTGTTTGAAGGCAACTCTTTGTCAGAGTATCTTCGCTCACACCCTATGAACTTCCTTGAAATCTCCTCGGCTTTCAGGGGAAAGCTGTTGGCTCTTTGGGACTTTGCTTTTGGATCTTCATTCCTGGGACTTTGTCATGATGCCATGGATTCCGGTTTAACCAATGCTTGTGGAATTATATTCATGTTATTTGCTTTTGGACCTTGGAAGCTTTGCCTTGCATTTAAGTTCCTGATTTGATTCTTGAACTTCAGCAACCATATTTCTATGTTTTTGATTTTACCTTTCTTCAACAAACTACAAAACCTACAGCGCTTGTGTGTGATGTTGTTCTGAGCAAGGTGAATCGATCCTGAGTTGTGACAGCCAGTTCCTACATGGTTATCTGCTCCATTTCTCTTATCATACAAAAACCTGGGGTCTTCTAGTGAAATTATATGGGACATTCAGGACAATACATGGAACCGAAAACATTTTTATCCCATATTTATCCACTGATTTTTACATCTAAAGATATTAGTGAGGATAGATAAACATGGCCTCCAATAGCAGGAAATACTGTATGTCTCATGGTGCCAGCTGTTAGGGAATGCAAGTAGTAAAATATTATATGATACAGAAAAACAAATCTTTTTTAGGTTCTCCATAGGCATGTGGTAGGTCACAGAGGAGACTAAATGTTGGACCTAATAGGCCTTTGATATGATCTTATCTGACCTTATTAGAGAAAGTGTTTCCAAATTAAGACCATTGGAGGGTTAGAAACACTTGAATCCAAAGCAATCTGCTTGCAACATGAATTTCATTTCTCTCTCTCTCTCTCTCTCTCTCTCTCTCTCTCTCTCTCTGACTTTGTGCACCCCTCCCCTATACAGAATCAGATACTCATTCCAGTTACATCTCCTTGGGGCCATGAGAGTTCTCAAAAATGACAAGAGCTCTTTGAAAGCTTCATGTAAACATATGTGCCACATTTCTCTCTTCCACATTTGGTAAACTGACAAAATATGACAGTGATTGGACAAAGGACACACAAAAACAAGAGCAAAATATCAACTTCTTTGATACCTTATGCCCAATAAACCAAGCTTTTCTTGATTGTGTTCCCACTTTTAAATGCTACCTCTATTTGCTTTTTCTTTTGTTACCTCAAAATGTACCACATATCATAATAATATGTTTTCATTCTAAAATTAATTAGCCAAACATTGATGGTGAAAATATTATTCAAAAACATGTGAAAATTGTAAAATATGGGTTTCTTGAATGTGTCAGAAAAACGTGATGAAGAGTATCATGGACTGTTGAAAGTTATGCAAAATTCACAAGTGGTTCTCTTGCACGGAAAACAGTACAAAAATTTCACATTTTGTACCTTGACTGTGAATGATCTAAAAAACTGTTGGGTTTTGTTTCTTGCAACAGGAAAAAATCCAAAATGACTAATTGTTTCCTTCTAGAATTAAATTAGTGAAAAAAGCACTTCTTTTCAGATCTTCTATAGTAGAGATAGGAATTGTGAAGCCCTTTGCGAGTTGCTTTCCCAGAATGCTTGGTTTTTAGACCTTTGATCACTCTTCTCTGACATGTTCCAGTTTCTTTCTTGCATTGTGAAGTCCAGAACTGAGCACGGTATTTCAAATGAGATGTGACCAAAGCAAAATAGAGTGCTATTACTACTTTCCTTGACGTTGACACTACTCTTGTTGATGTAGCGTAGAACTACATCATGGTTGCTTCACCATAGTATTGACTCATATTCAGATTGTTGTCTACAAAAATTCCTAGATTTTTTTTTCATTTTACTATTTTGAAGCCAGCTGCCTTCCATCCTATATTTGTGTGTTTCATTTGCCCTTTTTAAGTATAGGGCCTTACGTTTCTCCTTTCTCCCTATTGAAATTCATTTTGTTATTTTTGTCACCAATATCTATAACTGGTATATATATCAAAAACACATTATTTCCATAATCTCATTGTGGCATCCCAAAATTCATCCTCCCACATCTTACATAGCAAAACAGAACATGCATATATCTATCTATCTATCTATCCTGGAAAACGTATTTATTTTTAAATCCAGAGATCCTGTGAACATGTACAAAACCTGAGCCATTCAGCTAGTCAGAGGAAAATTATGAAGTTAGTTTCAAGCAAAGTTGCTTAAAAACAAACACATATATAACCAACCACACAAACTATAACCTATTATTATCTGAAATGTCACATACAAATGACCTTATTGAAAACATAAATGAATAAATAAAAGCTGATGAAAGTGTAATTTTTTCCCCTTCTTCTTTTCACGTTGCATGATAAGGAACTCTGGGGTTATTACTTCCTCATCAAATATTCCATTACAACTGACAGGCCTAAAAAGAGAAGTGCCATTTGCACAAGCTCACTCCAAATTCCTACAGCTCTTTCTGTCAGTGTCATGGTGAAGCTAGGATTATGTCATGAACAGAAATGAAGTTGGAACCTGATTAATATATAATTAGCAATATGTGGAGTTGGAGGGCATTTGAATAATGCATTTCTTGGTTAGCCTAGGGGAGAGAGAAAGTAGAGAAGAGGGCAGAGGATGATGAGAGACTGAGTTTGTGTACAAAGGGGTCTCTAAGGTGACACTGAGAAACAACAATCCTGTAGACCTATGCAGTATTGGGGTGCAAAAGGTGAAAAGGTGTTTCAGATATCCCAGGAAGACTATATGTGGATGGATGTGTAAAGTAGACAGAATGAAAAATATAAAGTTCACCATGACCCAGGCCATGATATATAGGGATGGAAATAATAGTTTAAAATATCAAAAAAAATCTAAACAGTTGTGAGAAGAATTTTGGATTGATGGGAGTATTCACTGTTCAGATCTTATTCTGCACAAAATTTATATGCATTATGCTGTATAGAAAATGACACTTTCTACATCAAAAATAGCATTTCAATACAGAAATATTAATTCCTGCACAGAAAGTGTGATTTTTGCCCATAGTGAGCTGTAACAGGGATATAGATTTGCATAGAAAACAGCCTTTTCAATATAGAAAGCAATGTTTTCTGTGCAGAAATTAATTTTTCTGCATTAAAATATTTTCCTCACAAAAATGCTGTTTTATATGCAAAACTGCCACATTCAAATAAGCCTTAAATTGTTAATGGTTCTGAATTGTGAATAACCTTTGAAATTGCCATGACTTTTGAAGACTTCCTTTGAATAAAACCAAAATAACTGGAATTTCAAATTACTGCCATTCAGAAGAAACTTGGTGAAGAAGTTCTGTTCAACATCTTTATCAATGACTTAAATGAAGGGTTAGAAGCCACGATCATCAAGTTTGCAGACAGCACCAAATTGGGAGGGATAGCTAATACTCCAGAAGATAGAAGCAGAATTCAAAACGATCTTAACAGATTAGAGAGATGGGCCAAAACTAACAAAATGAAGTTCAAGAGGGAAAATAGCAATAAATGATAAATTGACATGTAGGTTAAGAGTCAGGAAAGGGGTATAGAAGGAAAATGATTGTGATAAAGTTTGGAGAAAATTTATTGAGAATGGCTTAAAAGAAGTAGACGGGAAATTACCTCCACAAGAAGAAATGGTAGTTTGGAAAGAGAATGCAAATTGAAGTGGCTCAGAAGGGGGGGGGGGCACAGAGGTGGGGGAAAAATGTATACAAGATATATATACACTTTGGTTGATGTAATGAATTGAGGATGGAATATAAGATTATTGAAGATATTGATGTATTGATGTATTCTAAGAAAACCAATAAAAATATTTGGGGAAAAAAAAGGGACAAATGCAAGACACTCCACTTAGGCAAAAAAAAAAATGAAATCCAAAGATACAGAATGGGGGATGCCTAGTTTGATAGAAGTACATATGAAAAAGATCTTGGAGTCTGTGTGGACAACAAGTTAAACATAAGCCAACAATGTCATGTGGCAGCTTTAAAAGCCAATGTGATTTTGGCCTGGATAAATAGGAGTATAGAGTCTAGATCCAGGGAATTCATGCTACCTCTTTATTCTGCCTTGGTCAGACTACACCTGAATACTGGAATTGGGCACCACAATTGAAGGGAGATGTTGACAAGCTGGAATGTGTCCAGAGAAGGGCAACTAAAATGATCACGGATCTAGAGAACAAGCCCTATGAGGAGAGGTTTCAAGAGCTGGGCATGTTTAGCCTGCAGAAGAGAAGGCTGAGAAGAAATACAATAGCCATGTATAAATATATGTGAAGTCATACGGAGGAGAGAGCAGGCTTGTTTTTTGTTTCCTTGGAGACTAGGATGCAGAACAATGGCTTCAAACTACAGGAAAGGAGATTCCACATTAGAAAAATTAGGAAGACTTTTCTGACTGTGAGAGCTGTTCAGCAGTGGAAATCTCTGCCCCCGAGTGTGATGGAGGCTCCTTCTGTGGAGGCTTTTAAACAGAGGCTAGATGGCCATCTGTCGGGGGTGCTTTGAATGCGATTTTCCTGCTTCTTGGCAGGGGTTGGACTGGATGGCCCACAAGGTCTCTTCCAACTCTATGATTCTATCATTCTACTTCCCTACACATGAATGCTGATATCCTGGTCGTAAGTACATGGGCAGAATTGTATCTTGTGGTTATGGTGGGAAAAGAGGTAGAAGATGGCTCAGTATTTCCAGAGTCCTACCACTGTTTACCTGCACAGGCAGGTCATAAGGGGGTGGTTTTGCCATTTTTATCTTTCTTCTTATCTGCACCCCTCCACACTGATTACATTTTAAGAAAATATATTAATGCCTGCTACTACTTGGTGAAAGAGAGAAGCTAATCCTTGAATCTCTTGGTGGAACCAATGGGTTCTGCAACCAATTAATCCAAATCTCCCTGTGTTACACTTCAATTCATGAAATTTTGAGACATATGCTAGTGGGATCATGAACCATCTGGAGATTTACACTCACAGTACTTTCTGGAGCTATACTAGAAAATTCCAGAGCAATCATGGCCTCTCCCACAACTGTGAATTCTAATTTCTGCCTTTAAAAAAACCCCAACAAAACCCTCCAAATCTGGATGCTGGAATTCCTGTTTCTGGAAAAGGTATTGTGCTAGGATTACTTCCTTACTTATAAATGTAATTTCCTTAGATAGGGTAGCAGGATACTTATCATTACTTAGGATGGGATAATTTGGTTGTATAGGATAGGACAATTATCATATTTCAAAGAATCCACTAATTTCCCAATTCATTATTCGAACACTTGCTCTAATACATTCTATCTAAGAAAGAAGAAAGGAGTCAGGAGCATAAATGAGTATATGTGTGTCACCTTGAAGAAAACACCAGTCAGCATAATATCAACTGCAGTCCTTATCCACTGTGATGTTACTAGTTTGCGAAGTCTGTAGGGAATGCAACCCACTGCTATCAGAACTGCAGCTAAGTCAGCTATCAAAGGATTAGCTAAAATGTGCACATCAACATTTATAGATTATAAAGTCAGTCACACTTCATATAACTCTAAAGCTCTGGCTGATTTTAATTAACACAAGGACTGTCTACTAATTACAGCGGCCTGATGCAACCTCTGTGCAGCAGTATCTAAGGGCTACTTGGCAAGAACCAGAATTGTAGCTTTCATGCATTGTCCTTTTTCCAAAGGAGGTGGGGAAAGGAGAAAGCCCTGTTAATAAGCAGGTAATTGAAGAAATTATGTATTCTATGCTGTTGTATTGATCAAAAGCTTGGATTGGGAAACAATATGTTTTTATCATAGTCTAATATTAATTTCCTTCTAATTAGCCAGGTGTTTCCATTGTGTGATAGTGACAGTAATAATTAAATATATGTGGCTCTTCAGACATTCTTGGACTGTTTATAACACTCACTGTGACTTCCCTGGAAGTGTGAAGAATATGCACAAAAAGGAAAAAAATGGACATTAGGAATCCTGCTGGTTAGTTCCAACTTGGGGACACCCATTGAATTATCAAACATATAAGTAATCTGAGTCACATTATAATGGGTCTGGACTAACAATAGAATTTAAGGCAAAAATTCTACACAACTTCTAACTTCCATCCTTCCTTATTGTCAGACATTGATAGAAAGAACATTCAGAATCCTTACAAAATTGTTAAAACTTAATTTCTCAAGGGTCAGTAAACCATGACAAAGATTTTTTTGTGTGCAAATGTTGTAGGGGACATTGTATGCATATTTGGAACAGGGGAACCAAATATACAAAAAACGTCCCCTATCCTCAGACAGCATTGAGAGTGAGCATATTGAGAGGCATTTTTTCTAATCCTGTTGGGTCCTGGCATCTCCAAAAATGACCATTGGAGCCTCAAATAGTCTATGGACCACACTTTAACCATTCCTGTTGTAAGTCTTATGAACAATATTATCCCCCTCCTCCTTTATATAGTGCCATTACTGTGGAACTCTACAAGAAAAAGAACAAAATAACAGTATCCTACTCTCAGGCGTACAATATAATTAACATATGACCTAAAAGGAAAAGGGGATGGCAGTGTGAGAGGGGATTAAATTCAACAGATACACTCTCCTTCTCTTCTTCCAAGACCATAGTAGTGGTAACTTCTTCTTTCTCTCCTTCCGAGGCCAAAGCAGTGGCAGTTGGCTTGGATGGAAAGCCACTCATCTACTTCTGGACCTATGAAAGTTGGAGTTGTGCAAGGGCAGTGGCTTCTTTCTTTCCCTCTGAGGCTTGGGCAGTGTCAATTGGAATGAAGAGCAAGCTTTTTATCTGCTTCTGCTCTTCTTGGAGTCCCTCTGAATCTTCGGTTTCCTTTCCCCAGTCCTCCTTTCTTAGTAACAGTATTATCAGGAGAACAAAATATATCAGTGTTGGTTATTCCCATCTATCTATATAAATAAAAATGTAATGTTCGTTTGTGGTATTCACAGAACTCAAAAACCACTGGGGCAATTGGCACCAAATTTGGACACAAGACACCTAACAACCCAATGTATGTCCTTCACTCAAAAAATGATTTTGTCATTTGGGAGTTGTAGTTGCTGGGATTTATAGTTCACCTACAATCAAGGAGCATTGTGAACCCCACCAACGATGGAATTGAACCAAACTTTGGCACACAGTTCTCCCATGTCCAAAAGAAAATACTGGAAGGGTTCGGTGGGCAGTGTCCTTTGGTTTTGGAGTTGTACTTCACCTACATCCAGAGATCACTGTGGACTCAAACAATGATGGATCTGGACCAAACTCTACACAAATGCTCAGTATGCCCAAATGTGAACACTGGTGGAGTTTGGGGAAAATAGAATCTTGATATTTGGGAGTTGTAGTTGCTGGGATTCATAGTTCACCTACAATCACAGAGCATTGTGAACCCCACCAAGAAGAGAATTGGGCCAAACCTCCCACACAGAACCCCCATGTGGGCCACAGCAACGCGTGGCAGGGGACGGCTAGTATATAAATAAAAATGTAATGTTCGTTTGTGGGATTAACAGAACACAAAAACCACTGGACGAATTGACACCAAATTTGGACACAAGACACCTAACAACCCAATGTATGTCTTTCACTCAAAAATTGATTTTGTCATTTGGGAGTTGTAGTTGCAGGGATTTATAGTTAACCTACAGGCAAAGAGTATTCTGAACTCCACCAATGATGGAATTGAACCAAATGCAGCACACAAAACTCCCATGACCAACAGGAAAAAAAAAACCTGGAAGGGTTTGGTGGCACTGACTTTGAGTCCGGGAGTTGTAGTTCACCTACATCCAGTGGATTCAAACAATGACGGATCTGGACCAAACTTGGCACGGATATTCCATATGTGCAAATATGAACACATATGGAGTTTGGAGGAAATAGACCTTGACATTTGGGGGTTGTAGTTACTGGGATTTATAGTTCACCTACAATCAAAGAGCATTCTGAACGCCACCAACGATAGAATTGGGGCAAACTTCCCACACAGAACCCCTATGACTAACAGAAAATACTTAAGGCCATCCAGTCCAACTCCCTTCACCAGGGCAAGAAAACATAAACAAAGCCCTACTAACAAAGAGCCATCCAGCCATAGATATAGATATATATGATTCACACACACAAATATAGTATCATAGATTTGAAAGGGACCCCTAAAGAAGGACAATAATATGTTTCATGTTCCAGAGTAGACAAATCAGACAATCTACATCAACACCAACAAAGAAACAACAAGAAGTACTCTTTACCCACAAGCATAAAGAAATTACATATATTAGAAATCAACACTTTCTCATTACTTTAGTTTCAAGATCACCAAACTGGGCCACAGCAATGCATGGCAGGGGACTGCTAGTGTGTGTGTGTGTGTAACTCTATATAGTATATATATAGTCAAAGTGTAGGTTGGTTGGTATGTACCACAAATATATATATATATATCAATTTGTATGTTGGTTGGTTGGTTTGTATGTACCACAAATATACTACACATACACATCTATATAAATAAAAATGTAATGTTCGTTTGTGGGATTAACATAACTCAAAAATCACTAGACGAACTGACACCAAATTTGTACACAATACACCTATCAGGCCAATAAGTGACCATCACTTCTAAAAACACTGGAAAAAAAAGCCAAAAATAAAAATTACATTACAACACATGCTAAAAACCACATATATATGCAAACACACATATATACACAATTATACACACATATATACAATCAAAAACACATATACACAGACATAAAATAATATAAAATAAAAGCATTGAATCAATTCTAACAAGTTGAGCCAAAACCTAGGTAAATTCCCAGATTAAATTGGTCTACTTTTGAGTTGACAAACAGGATTCAGCCTATAATTCTGCATTTACTGTATTTCTGTATTTTTTATTTTTTATATTTTTAATAGTAGAGATACTGTTGATACCACTGAATTCATACTAAAGCCACCTACATACAAGTACATGTGATACTAGCAAGGATATAAAATATCTTTCTGAGGCAGAAGGCAAAGGCTAAAACAGTAAAATATTTGAAATGAAATCTTGGGTATGTGGAATTAAGTGAGAGCATGTATATGACTATGACATGTAAAAACATGACCCATGGACCCTGTGTGTTTGAGTGTGCAAGAGTGAGAAAAAGAGTGTGTGTTTGAACCTGACAAAAGTAGAAAAAACTGACCATTGTAAAATTAGAAATTAACTATGATATGAACTCTAACCCAAATCTTATTTTCAAAGGCTCTAACTTCAAAACAGCTGCTTAAAGTACCCTTCAGAGAACCGCATCTTGGGATTCATGTAAACAGATGGCACTGTTTTTTTGAAATAAGAAGTTATATCCTATAACCTCTTATTAAAGAAACCCAAACAATCTGATTGAAACTGATGAGTTACCAAAATACTGACATTAGAGCATGAAAGAGACCAATGGAGGCAACTCGATCAGAAGCAAATGTACAGGAGAAGGCTCTCAGATTTTCTTTCATTTCTTTATTTATTCTTTATGTATTATTTTGTATTCTCCAGACTATTCAGCAACTTCAAGAAATGCAGGTCACGGCTGTGTTACACTGGATCAGCTCCATGCATGGTAGAATGACCACAAAGTTGACAGAGGGCCCCTGCACCATAAAGGGCAAATGAAGGTACACACATATTGTTACATTAAAATGTAATTAGAATAAATCAGTTTAATTAGAATATCAGGGTGTATCTACATGGTAGAATTAATGCAGTTTGGCACAAGGTTAATGTCATAGCTCAGTGCTATGGAGTTCAGGAATTTTTTTTTTTGAGGCAACAACACTTTTAGCAAAGAAAATGAAATACCTTGCAAAACTACATTTCTCCTTACTTCATAACTTGGAGGTGTAATGGATTAGCCTAATGTATTGTCAAAGGCCTACCTTACAAGGTTGGTGTAAAGGCAGTAAACAGGCCTGGCTTGGAAAAGCTAAGGAGAGTGGGACGGGGGGGGGGGGGGGGTTGGAGCAATCAGGTGGCTTCATGACTGGAAGAGCACTCTGATTAGCTGAGGAAATTGGAGGGAGTTGCGTAGCAACCGGAGATGGCCGAAGCCTGAGAGGGGGAAGGAGAAGCTAAGGCAGCCATAGTTTACTTTGGCTGGGAACCTAGAATTTGAAGAGGTAATTAGGATATTTTGAAGGGGAAGGAAGGAAGGGTTTGGGGAACTCTTTGTTAGAAAGGTAACTCTTTGAGGAAAATAGCCTCAAGGAGAAGGAATTTAGTAGGCCTCTACAGTGTTAGAGGACTGGTGTGGAAAGAGGATTCAAAAGGTTCAAAATAACCTGTTTGTATTCCTGTGTGTGGAACATTGCCTTAAAGGAACTCAAATTATAAGATCTTGCTCTGTAAGATGTAAAGCCTGACAGATTATTGAAACCACTACACATAACAAAATTATTAACATATTCTTGTTTCATTTCACCTGAAGAGTTCATGTGTCTTCTTAAACATTCTGGCAAGGAGGTGGCCTATGGAACAATAGAAGGTGGCAGCAAAAGAAACCTTAATAAATATTTGGTGGCATCAAATAAATATTTAATATACAGTGGTGGCATCACAGTGTTCTGCCTTGTGTGTGAGGGTGTGTGTATCTCTTGTCCCTCATGGCCTTGTCTGGCTGTACTTTGGTGTCTATTCTTTATAGCAGGAGGCATGACAGTTAAAGTGGTGTCAAAATGGATTAATTCTACTGAGTACAGCTAGCTCAGTCTCTTTAATTGGTCATACATAATACTTTCATAAATTACCATCCCATAGTCTGGATCTTTGGGAAACAGTGTAACAATGACTTATTTAGAAAATATTTGCTTGTTGTGAGACTTCTCATCACCTGGTCCATCTTAAAAATCTTTGACTCCTGTATTATTCAGATATGATAACGAAGCAGCATGAAACCTCTGTTTAGTGAATGAGCATTTCTATACTTATATGCATATAAGAACTGTCCATGTGAAATCAGTTCTTAATTAGTCTCTGCCTTTAGAAACAAAATGACACAATCACATATAGAAGCACTAGATTAGTGGGTGATTTTTTGCTTTGATTCTATCATCTCCATCTTTAGTCTAGATTTTGGTATTCCTCAGATGTCAATATTGTGGCCCAATTTTGCTTTCTGCCAAGCAGGAATATAGCTATGCAAGATGAGGGAAAATAGGGACACTTTATCCAATTAAGAATTCTCGGTCCAACATTTTTTTCCAGTCCCAAATTCTTATTGCCAGAATTTTGTAGCTGTGAATCCAGAAATAGAGTTTAAACATCCAAAGAAAAGGAGCAGGCAGTTACCAAGGGAATAAACAAACACAGTAAACAGTTGAATGATTTCTGTTCCACTCAGGACAGTACTAGAAGGTTGGGACTGTAGCTACATCCCTGTATCCAGACCTCATAGCTGAGACTTTTGTTAGTGAAAGGAAATAGATTCTTAAGAGCATTTATACTCTATTTTGCAGGTGCTGAACATATCATTGTATCAGAACTCCATGTTTTATTTAGATAATTTTGTAGCTTTTCAAAGCTATTATTTTCCTGTAATTGTTTTGTTTAATTTCATTTGTTTACCTGAGGTGTTGGCTACTGCCAGGAGTCCTTTCAGAGATACCATGAAACGTGTTTAGTATTTTAAAACAGAAACAGAAATGTCACATCTCATTTCTCAACAGAAATATTCTTCTGTCCTTGGATGATTTTCAGCCAATTCTTATTGGGATACAACATGCCGTCAAACAGTATACAGGGACGACTTGCCTCCAAGAAGGCGTCACAATCATTTTGAAGCAATTATGCTTGGGTGTTTTCTTTAGCAGCAATTGGGAAGAAATACTGTTTGCTACTATAACAACTTATTGATTCCCTGCCTGCACTGATCGGGCCTAGAAGATGACCAACATATGGCACTGAAAATGTAAATTCAAAAACCAAATCAACTTCCCATTTCAGCCAATACTACGAATTAAGTGCAATGTTAAGTCATAATGTGGGGAATGGTATGTACCAAGCAATATATGTATGTGAGTCTGTATGCAATAGAAGTGAGCAAAACAGCAGAAATTGTTTCAGAGTTCATTTCAAAATCTGGATCCCCCTGCTTATTTTGGAAAGATTTGGAGAGATTTTTCCATATTCCAAAGTTTTGGTATTGTTTCGATAACATCAATTCCATTAAAGGCAATGGGTAAACTTTCAAGGCTCATTTATCTGTAATTTTTATGGCCATCATGATGAAACTGCTAAATTTCAGAATGTTTAGTTCATCCAATGATTTTTAGGCATTTTTTCCCAATTTAACCACCTTGGGCGAGTCACACTGTTTTTGGCCCAGAGGCTTGAAAAATTAAAATATTTTTAGTTATCAGGACTAAACTTGCCACACTGGTGGACAATATTTATCCCTTCAAGACTGCCAAATTTTGAAACATTTTGATCATCCACTGATTTTTAGGATTTTTTAAAAAATATTCAAATGATTTTTAAAAAAACCTATAAGAGAAATCACCTTGACTTTCTCCATAGTGACAAAACATATGCAGGGTGTCAATTCTGCAAAGTTTTAGAAAGATCCAGTCATGCACTAATTTTTAAGAAATTATTTCAATTTAAGCATCTTGGGCAAGTCACACTCTCTCAGCCTCAGAGGAAGGCAAAGGCAAACCCCCTCAGTTTAAAATGTTAGGTGTGGTCCAAAACTAATACCTAGAGGAAGACTTTGTGGCATAAAGGAGTAGGAGTAGGCCTGCATATTGATCATTCCAAGAAACAACTAACAATAATGAATGTAAAACAACTTACATTGGTGAAGTGGGAGACAATTTCCCAGCAGTGTAGCCAATTATTGCCCGGCTGTACTACATAGTAAAGCTCTGATATGCATAGTTTCCGTTTGGTCATTGTCTTCTTCTTTTAAAGGTTACCTGACCATGATCTCTCACTTGTATAAGGGAGAGAACTAGCTGTGGCTTACCCTATTGGGTCTAGATAGTGCAATAAGCAAGGGAAACTAAATCCATCAGGCACAATAGGACTTCCAAGACTCCACATGTCCCGGTTCCTGTTTTTATTATTAGTCTGGCTGTCACTCTCAGTCTTTAATATAGTATCGATCCAGGTATATGCTAATCTGATAATCATACTGGGTACAGTAAGATTTTTTCCATGATGATTGGATTGGCAAAGGATTTGACACATTTTCTCATTTTTTTTTATTCTTTGATATCTTCAGTGCGCATATCCCTGTTTCTTTGTGATAAATTATAATTATCATATCTTTTGTGAGAGTCAAGAAACAAGGAAATAAAGCCCATAACTAATAAAATAATTATGATACTAAATTATATAGCCTGGAGCAATAGGATCAGCTGGGAAATGACTCAACAGATTTTGGGCAAATGCTAGGAAGGCTCAACCATGAATATAATACAGCAAAGCCATTTAGTATTAACACACTCAGGATAGGGACTCATGCACAAGCAAAACGTCTCTAGAATTGCTTGAAAGCAAGATCAGTGCCATTCAAATTTCTCTCTACCTTCGTGTGGTATATTATGTCTATGCCTACTGAAGTTGTGGCAATGAATTGATCAAACAGGCCAGAGGGGTACTGGCAGAGTAGGTGAAGGTGGTGGTCAGTGCATAGAACAAAGCAAAGTTCCAGCTTGCCTAAAGGAGGTAGTTGCAAGACCTATATTTTAAAAAGCCACCCCTGAATCCCTCTATAATGGCCAGTGTCCAACCTCCCCTTTCTGAGCAAGGTCTCACATGGTGGCTTCCTAACTCCAGGGATTTCTGAATGAAATGGAATACCTAATTTCATTTCAATCTCAGGTCTGGCTGTGGAACTGAGACAGTTTTGTTTACCTTGTTGGATGACCTATGCAGAGAGCTAGACTGGGGAGTGTGTCCCTGTTGGTTCTCCTGGATTTCTCAGCAGCTTTCGATACCATTGATCATGATATCCTTCTGGATTGTCTAGCTGGGATGGGTCTGGAAGCATTGGATGGTCATACTCAGAAGGTGTTGCAGGGGGACTCCTATTTGAACCACAAACCATTGACCTATGGGGTTCCTCAGGATTCTGTGCTGTCTCCCATGCTGTTTAACATATACATGAAACCACTGGGTGAGGTTTTGGAGTTTGGTGCCACCTATATGTAGATGACACCCAACTCTACTACTCTTTTCCTCCTCCTCCTTCGTCTTTCATTTTTATGCCGCTTTTCTCCCATAGGTGCAAAGTGGCATACAGTGGTAAAAAAACAGCAATTACATAAGAACACATTCCATAGACATCATAAAACAACTAACACAGATACACAATGGCCTAAACCATATACAATAAATTAATAACTTACTACAATATCCTTTAAAAATCCCCTAACCTTAGGCCACTGTGGTTATTCATAAAAACAGGTTGCATACGATCCTAAGAGTCCATTTTCATTAGGCCGTGTCAAATTGCCAGGCCCAGTATGGCATTTAAGAGGTAAATATTACTGACAGCTATCTGGTAGTTGCCTGTTATAATTCATCTGGAAATAATAATTCAGATATATATATATATATATATATATATATATATATATATATATATCCCCTAAAGCCAAGGAAGCTGTCCTGACCCTAAACCAGTGTCTGTCATCAGTAATAGACTGGAAGAGGGCAAGGAAATTAAAACTTAAACAAGAAAAGACCGAGCTACTCCTGGTCAGTTGTAAGGCAGATCTGGGAATAGGAACTCAGCCTATGCTGGGTGGGGTCACACTCCTCCTGAAGACACAGGTTTGCAGTTTTGGGGCCTCCTGGACTCGATGCTGAACCAGAAGACCCAGGTGTTGGAAGTGCCCAGGAAGACCTTTGCATAATTAAAACTTGTGTGCCAACTGCACCTGTTCCAAAGCTAGCTTTGGCCAAAATGGCCCTCTCCCTGCTATCCTTTAGGCAGCAGGTTAAAAACTTTTTTATTCAGACAGACTTTTAAAGAAGAAGGTTTTTAATATTGTCAGGGGCTGCTGTGATTTTATATGCTTTTAATGATGTTTAATACTGTTTTAATACTTGTATATTTGTATATGTTAAGTTGTATTACAATGCTTTTAGTTGTGAACTGCTTTGAGTCTCTGTATGCACAGAAAAAGTGGGATAATGATGATGATGATGATAATTGTGACCCAATTTGTCTCCAGGGGCTCAAAGGCAGTGTTAAATACATATTCTGAAAATGAATATTCACTGTAATACTTGTATAATAATAATAATAATAATCATGCAGAATTGTTTGACTGATATGAGAATTATATGTGAGCAAGAAGATGTCTTCATCTTATACATTAAGCAATTGAAATCTCTGTTTTCTTTCTTATTCTTTTAGCTTCTTAGTTACATGCTTCATCTTCATACAAATTTTGTGACTGATATAAAATAATGGAAATAATCATAAAATGATATGAATACTTACTATCAATGCTGGCTATGTGCTATTCAGGTTCAGTTCTTGTATTCCTATTAATATTCCAAAGCCTTTGAGAATGAACAATGGGACTTCTTTCCTTTATTTTTGGTTGTGGACATTTAGTTGGCCATGGTGGAAAATAAGATGACGGAATAGGTAGGCTTTTGGTCTGATCCCACAAGACTCTCCTTATGTGACTACATCTAGATAATTTATATAAATGTTCTTTCTAGAGCTTCTTCTAGATCAGTATGAAGGAGAAAACTCAGAGGAAAGGAACCAGAGAGTACAGCACAACATGGTTGTGTGTACCTGTCCGTGAAATGTTTGTTATATTTTTAGTATACCAAGATAAAGAAATCATAATTGTTAAGACTACAGCAATAATTCTATTATGGAAACATCTCCACACACACCCTTTTAATCCTCTGAGTCATTAGTAAGGACCTGGAAATGCGAATATATTAAAGTTCCAAGGGCCATAGCACTCAGGAGCAGATGCCTGATTCAGATATATTTCTATCTTCTTCACATTATTTTTCATCTTCATCATCTCCGAATTGCCATTATCACCTCATCTCACCTCTGTGACCTCTCTGCTGTTTGCCCTGCAAGAAAAATGGTTGGCAATTTGTATGCAAAGTTCTGTTTCTGACTAAAGAATTGACAGACACTTTGGGTAATGAAGCAGGATTAGCAGCTGCCACCATAAAGAGTTGAGAAAGAGGGGAGGCAATGGTCTCAGGACTGGCAACAGGTACATATTCCAGTCCTGGTACTTTCTGTCCTATTCTCCTTACTGTCAGGACCAATGTTTGTTTTTGGTTTTTTTTGCTAGAAATAACCTGGAAACGGTGAAAAAGGTTTTAGACATAACAACATACAACAAAACACTACTATTTTGGTGTCTTTCCAGCTATTGCTGGAAGATCTATTCTGAAGAAATCTAAGAGGATATAGCTTATACTGGATGAATGTGGAAAAAAAACTTGTTTGGAAAATTAGAATGAGTATAAGCCACAAAGAAATATGTGGAATAGGCTAACCTGAAACTGTTGAGAATGTTCATGGGAAAAGAAAATACTTCCACTATAAGAATCCCCCAAAACCTTGGAACAGACAAAGCCTTATTGAAGTAAGACACAGGTAATTTGTTGATGTCTAATTGACAACACACAATAGGTGTTGTCAGTAAAAGGCCTTGGAAATCAGTGGATAATGTAAGGCCACCTAATGAATTCATGTCTGCAATGACAGGCATATCTTACCAACTCTTGTGGGCAGAATGCTTTCTTTTTCACAATCCTATTGATTACCTACAGTGTTTTCCTAAACAGCTGAACTATCAGTCTTTTCCTGACTAGTGATGTGCTAATTCTCTTTGGCTAACCTCAATTTACACTTGCTTTGGCAATCTATCCCTGAAAGCACTTGAAAACCTTGAAAAGCTCTTTCTTGGAGCTTGCAAAAAATGTAATACAAATTCTGTGACTCATGAACCCTTAAACATCTCTGTCTCTTTTTCTTCTACCACACTTACTTGATGCTGGGCAGCAGCCCCACTGTAACTGAAAAACCCAGATCTTAAAAGTCATAGGAAAGAGATCATGAGAACATGGCTCTCTGCAATCCTAGACACTTTGGATCTGAAGGCAGTCTTGTGTAAGGGAAGAATATTGAGAAGTGCATGGAGTATTGTTGCCATTTCCTTATGCCATTGCTAAATAATGCTAGAGAAGAGAAAGAAAAATGAAGCAATGAAAGAAGGGGGTGTTAATCCTATATTGCAAAACAAAAAAAAAAATCCAAATCTCAAAGGTTCTGGCCTCACCTTGTATTATGATGAGATTTTTTGAAGTGGGAGTATTCATATTATGAGTTTTCCCAAGTCATCTATTATTCTAATGGTTGTTTCTGATAAAATATTGACTTAAAAAATCTTATTTAACTTATACAACTAGCCTTTCCCCATTCCATTCGTTACCTTCTGTGACTTTTTCTGACTCTGTTGTTTTAAATTCTAACTTTTATTAATGTGTGCTGCTTTAAAGTAATCTGACAACTAATAGCAACACTCAGGTAATGTGCTTCAATGCATTGGTTATATATAGAGATGGCACACAGTTATTACTCTCACCCTTTTCCACCAAGACAAAGAAAATGACGGAACCAAATGTTTAGTTTCTTGGGTTAAGTTCCAAAAAGATGGGGAGAATGAATTCCTAATAAAATAATTCTGTGAAGCTGTGGGCTGACTGAAAATCTGACATCTGGAGCAATGTCTACTGGAATAGCTCAACTTGTCACCCAAGTGATTAGTTAACACTCAACTCCTTATAAAGCCCTCTCTCTCCAATGAGAAAGTGTAAGCCTTCTGGATATTAGTTTATCTTCACGACACAATTCTAGCCTAACTTCTTCCAATAGAATCATACAATCATAGAATCATAGAGTTGGAAGAGACCTCATGGGCCATCCAGTCCAACTCTCTGCCAAGAAGCAGGAAAATTGCATTCAAAGCACCCTTGGCAGATGGCCATCCAGCCTTTGTTTAAAAGCTTCCAAAGAAGCAGCCTCTACCACACTCTGGGGCAGAGAGTTCCACTGCTGAACGGTTCTCACAGTCAGGAAGTTCAGATGGAATCTCCTTTCTTGTAGTTTGAAGCCATTGTTCCACATCCTAGTCTTGAGGGCAGCAGAAAACAAGTTCAGTCTCTCCTCCCTATGACTTCCTCTCACATATTTATACATGGCTATCATGTCTCCTCTCAGCCTTCTTTTCTTCATGCTAAACATGTCCAGCTCGTTAAGCTTAGGATCTGTAGTTTACTGAGATACTTAAAATTTCCAGCTGGAATACTGTAGCCTACTCCTTTGACTTATGGCACTATAGCTCTAAAGCAGAGAATTCTAGGGACTCCAAGAACTTACAAATTCCAGGATTTCATATGATGGAACTATGGGGCTCACACCGATACCAAATTGTTTTAACTGTGCACCATAATCAAAAACTCAATGCACCCACTTCAAGAACCATGGCATTTTAAGCTTACCTCTGAGTAAACATGCTAAGGAAAGAAGTATTGGCTTTAGGCAATGCTATAGATGGAATTAAACTCAATAATAGTACTAAGAATGCTAATGATAGATGATTAATATTTATCTAGTTTCATCGTCAAAACCATGATAAAGGCCACAGCATGAAGCTTTAGAAGTACCCAAAATTGTGATTAAAAAGAAATGAGCTCTGGCAGAAAAGTGGAAGCTTGGAATGCCAAAGCAGAAAGGGGGAGGGCAACAAATGAATGCAGGGTGGCTAAGAAATCCTTTCTGATTCTGGCAAAAAGGATGCTAATAGGAAATTCTTTTGAAATGTTTTGCCCTGGGAGAGAGAGTTCAGCTAGTAATAATCTGTGAATTCTTTTCTTGCATCTGTCATCCTAAGGATGAATATCTGAATATCCATAATAAATTATTTTAATCATTGTATTCTTTTTGATGTGACATAATTCTATATAATTCTACACAAACATGTGCCAAAATAAACTCCATCCTAACTTCATGCTGTCAAGTCAACCTTATTCGTTTCTACTCATTTTTTTTTGCAAGAAATGAGACACTGGGTGGCACTGTGGCATTACTGCCATAACCAGTGAAATCTTCTGGATATTGGATCCAAATCCAAATGCCTGTTGTAGCCCAAACTGTAGCAAACAGTTATGACAATCTAGAAGACAGAAGACACAATAATCAGAGGAAGACCATAACAGAAGCAAAACTGATACAAAGACAGATTTATTGATAGTGAGGTCACTATTTTCCCCACTTTTGGCTTAAATGGCAACTCCCAAAGATGGGCTATGTGCTATGGGTCTTCAGCCTCCTACACAATAGTTGAAAAGCTTGGAAATGTTCTTTTCAGGACATGTTGTTAAGGGAATTCTTTGAATTCTTTAATTTCAGGCAATATTCAGGTGAATAATTCAAAATGTCACAATGCTCAAGATATTTGAAGAACAAAGAATAGCAATGTGCACCAGCACACCCAGTAAAATAGCAGGTATCCAATCTATGGGGCTTTCTGAAATAAAGGGATGCAATATTGCTAACTTGCTCTATAGTCTAAGGAAGGTCATAATCCTATATACATTTAATTTGGAGCACACCTAATTGAGTTCCACTAGAGTGCAATTCAAAGGAACAGGAAAGAATACAGACTAACCAGATCTAGCTGAGATGACTCATGTATTAATCTGCAAAGTTTTTTTGAATAGGCAGGCTTGCCAGGAGCCCTTTTCACCCTTCACAGTTATAGCACTCTTAGTCTACTTTGGACTTTGTCACACAATGTTGCTGAATTGCAACTACAGCAGCATAACAGTGCCTGTTGAAGACACTGCGGCTGTCACATTGCGCTTGGATAATCTCTTTTAAACTATAGGAAAAACCTGTCAATATATCTAATATTTCTGTTGTTCTACCACATTTACATATGCAATAATTTCTTCTACTGTGGTTCTCATACAGTGGAGCAGAGGAAGGTTTGTGCAACTGTGCAATTGCAGAAAAATAGGGAAAAATAAAGAGAAATGGGAAAAACAGAGTGCATGCACATGGATAGGCAGCAAGGCTATACAGAAGACTGATCACAAGAATTCTTAACAACATGATACCATCTTGCATATGTGTTGAGAGGTGAAAGACACCATTCCAATAATGGCATTTCTGTTTGTTGAAACAACACTATTGCAATGAAACAACAGACAGGTATGAAAACTTCCTTTAACTGCCATAGTTCTGTTCTATGGAATCCTGGTAGCCACAGTTCAAGAAGAGATTTAGGATTTGGATTTTTCAAATTATCTGTTGGATAGTTCTAGCACCTCATCAAAGTCCAAACCCAGGATAGCGTAGGTTGTTGCTATGGCATTTAATATAAACTATGCTACTACAATTGTGTAGCATGAAAGAACCCAAGCACAAAAGAACATTCAGTTGTATTTTCAGGATGAAATGGCTTTTTCAAAAAATATATTTTATAACCTTGGGAATTGTATGTAGGTGGGTGTACATGCATGCACATATTTAAGTGCTTATCTTTTGAAATAAAATAATAAAATATAATTGTCCTTTTCCTTTTGAGTCAGTAACAATATACAATTAAGAAACGACTATGCTCTACAACAGGAAACCATTCTTAATCAATCTAGATGTCAACAGTCTTAAATGAAAAATAAATGATACATGCACAATTATAAAAAGATCTAAAACAATCTATCCAATAATTGAGAATAACACTTAAGAAAACTCTAATGTTGCCACAATCATTTTATCACACACAAAAATAGGTCCTCGAGATATAAAACCATTGTTCAGGAAGGCAAACATATTCACAGGTGGTTTGCTTACCCCTTTTAAAACTAGAATCCAGTTAGGCTCTCTGCTATATAAAGTAGTTTTATAACTGGTATTTCATCTAAGATAGATAGATAATTAGATAGAACACTGGAGACAGTGGTAAACATTCCATGATCTTCCACAACATTACAAAAAAATCATACTCTCAAATGGGAGGGCCATAGGAGCACACGATGCCTCTATTAAAGCAGCTGTATTGGCTGCTGCCAAGTTTCTGGTCCCAATTCAAAGTACTAATTATAATTATCACCCATAAAGCCCTAAACTGCACAGGTCCTGCCTATCTTTGTGACTGCATCCCCTCTATGAACCGACATGCATTCAAAGATCTGCAGGGAAGGTCCTCCTTTTGGTTCTGCCACTGTCACAAGTGCGGTTGATGAGGACAAGGGAGAGGGTTTTCTCAGTGGTGGCCCCCTGGCTTTGGAACTCCCTCTCCATGGAGATTAGACAGGCCCCAACACTATCCTCCTTTTATAGGGACTTGAAGAATATTTAGCCTTTGAGAATATTTAGCCCCTAGTTGTCCTACATAGTAGTTGCACATCCCGCACTTTATCCCATGCCTTCTCTCCATTACTGCAGCTGGCACTTATTTTATTCCAATGTTTACACCCCAGCCATGGTGCCAATAATTTACCACCATGGTTAGAGAAATGCAGCTTGATTTCATTGATGTTTTTATATGTGCATGTGTCTTATTTTATTGTATTTTATATTGTGTTCACTTTTATGTTCGTTTTTAGGCACTTTGTGTTATCTGTAAGCTGTCCCAGGTCCCTTCGGAGAGATGGTGGTGGGATATAATAATAAAATTATTATTATTTAGTAACAAGAAATTGGCCAATAACCCTGACCTTCAAGGTCTCAACAAATAAAGAAACTGAAGAAAGTCTTTGAAAGCATGCTTTGTCCTAACTAATGACAATACACAAGTTCAAAGCATCTCTCCTTAGTTGGGACGTGGCACTTCTCTGAGAAAAACTTAAAAGATATGGAATATATCAGCTGCCCACTGACTCATTGTATGTCTTCATCTTTGATTTCCAAACTGGACAGGCAGGGAAGTCTGTACTTTGAAAGATGTCTCTCTTTTCACTTGAGTGTAACTGTCAATTTATTCCTCCCTCCATGTATATCAATGGCATGTTATGCAGAGAAAGTTTCTCATCCATATAGTACTAGATTATTCAGGGTGTTTCAAATCGATGAACTGAATTTCATAGTATGTTAGGCTTCTGTGTGTGAGGCATTAAATTTTGCCATAATTAAGTAGGATACTACTTTAGGTCACCCGCTGGGGTGAGAAAAGTGATATACAAGTGAAGTAAATAAATAAATAAATAAATAATAGTATATTTCATGGCAACATGTTTACAATCACACACACACACACACAAACGGTTTGATGAGTTATCATATTATCAGGTTTTAATAATCATTTAAAGCCAGAAACATGTCTAAAAAAATAACCCCACAAATTGAGAATATCTCATTGGACCTTCTGTTGTGGGGTCACCATTTTTCACATGACTGAGGCTAGAGTTGTTTGTGCACTGGAAGAGGCATCTAGCAATGAACACGTTGACTTTATGCTCAATCCTTTCAAGTGGTAAAAGCTTAATCTATGGGTGGCTTTGTGGTTGCAGAGATATAGCGACTTCAAATTTGATCCATCTTTTGAAACGCCCTTTATTTGTCAAAACTCAGAAAGGTAATGATACATGAAAATTACCATCATGTTTTTTATGTTACCACCAGATTTACATACTATTAACCCAATGGACAAACTAGAGAAGCTATACACTGGATTTAGTGCTATCTGTATCTCACTGCATCTTGTGTTTTCTGGCTGGGGAGGGGGTACTTTGAGAGGACTTGCAAATTAAATAAGTATCACTAAAACTTTTAAACTCCAAACTAATCTGTATAGATGCCATCTCTTTGTATCACATTTTAAATATTTGCTAGTACAGGTATGCTTGGCCTCACATTTGCATGCCTAATGGCAAAATGGGTGCTGAAGCCTTGAGCTCCCCAGTTAAACAACTCCTGCCAAGATAATAATAATAATAATAATAATAATAATAATAATAATAATAATAATAACTAGCTGTGCCCTGCCACGCGTTGCTGTGGCCTATAGTAAAACTTATCAAAGTTGAGGTAGATATCTGGACTATTATGAAAGAGAGGTCCCTACCTATTCCTTCCCCCTTTTCCTCCCCCTTTCTCTACTTTCTTCCTTCTCTCCCTCTTTCTTTCTTTCCTTCTTTCACTACTTGGTTTCATCCTTCTCTCTTTCCTTCATTCCCTCCCCCTTTCTTCCTTTGCCTTTCTTCCCTCCCTGTTTGCTTCCTTCTTTCACTTTTTATTTCCTTTTATTTCACCACCATCATAACAATAACAATAATGCAATGCATTGCCTCTGGGACCTGACACCTCTCCCATTCCCCCTAAAAGGGTCTCATAGGAACAATAGCATCATCATAATAATAATAGAAATAACAACCTTTACCCGCCACGCATTGCTGTGGCCAACCTTCCCTCTTTCTCTCCTTCTTTCCCTCCCTCCCTCCCTCCCTCCCTCCCTCCCTCCCTCCTTCCTTCCTTCCTTCCCATCTTTCCTTCTCCTCTTCTTTCTCTATCTCTTTCCTTCCTTCCCCCCTTTTCTTTCTCTTCTGCTGTCTCTCTTTTCTTTCCTTCCATCTTTCCTTTTCTTTCCTTTTCTTCTTCCTCTAACTTTCCTTCCTTCCCCCTTTTTCTTTACCTCCCTTTCTCTTTCTTCCTTCTTTCCTTCTTTCCTGTCTTTCCTAGATTTTGACAGGGCGGGAAGGGGCGGGGTGGGGTTTGGAGGTGGCCTGAAGTAAAAGGAGGTAAGATTGGGGCGGGGGAGTGATGGAGTGTGGGGTTGCGTGTGTGTGTGCGGCGGCGGGGGGAGTGATGGAGCGTGGGGTTGCATGTGTGTACAGCGGCGGGGGGAGTGATGGAGCGTGGGGTTGCGTGTGTGTGTGCGGTGGCGGGGGGAGTGATGGAGCCTGGGGTTGTGTGTGTGTGTGCGGCGGCGGGGGGAGTGGGGTTGCGTGTGTGTGTGCGGCGGCGGGGGGAGTGGGGTTGCGTGTGTGTGCGGCGGTGGGAGGAGTGATGGAGCGTGGGGTTGCGTGTGTGTGTGCGGCGGCGGGGGGAGTGATGGAGCGTGGGGTTGCGTGTGTGTGTGCGGCAGGGTGTGTGTGTGTGCGGGAAGCGGCATGGCGGGGCTTGGAGTGGGCATGGTTTCCGCAGAGGGAACGTTGACCGGAAGGCCATGTGCGCGCGCGATGGAACTTGCGGCTGGGCACCAATGCGCATGCTCAGTTGTTTTGCCGTTTTGTGAGTGTGTTGTGTTGTTTTTCATTTTGAGTAGATATGTTTGTACCTTGTGGGTTGTGTTATGGGCATGGCAATTTTGGTTAAGTTTCGTTGGGGTTTTTTTGAGTTTTGTTCTTTTGCCGTTTTGTGAGTGTGTTGCTGTGTTGTTTTTCATTTTGAGTAGATATGTTTGTACCTTGTGGGTTGTGTTATGGGCACGGGGATTTTAGTTAAGTTTCGTTGGGGGATTTTTGAGTTTTGTTGTTTTGCCGTTTTGTGAGTGTGTTGTTGTGTTGTTTTTCATTTTGAGTAGATATGTTTGTACCTTGTGGGTTGTGTTATGGGCACGGGGATTTTGGTTAAGTTTTGTTGGGGGATTTTTGAGTTTTGTTGTTTTGCCGTTTTGTGAGTGTGTTGTTGTGTTGTTTTTCATTTTGAGTAGATATGTTTGTACCTTGTGGGTTGTGTTATGGGCACGGGGATTTTAGTTAAGTTTCGTTGGGGGATTTTTGAGTTTTGTTGTTTTGCCGTTTTGTGAGTGTGTTGCTATGTTGTTTTTCATTTTGAGTAGGTATGTTTGTACCTTGTGGGTGGTGTTATGGGCATGGGGATTTTGGTTAAGTTTCGTTGGGGGATTTTTGAGTTTTGTTGTTTTGCCGTTTTGTGAGTGTGTTGCTATGTTGTTTTTCATTTTGAGTAGGTATGTTTGTTTCTTGTGGGTTATGTTATGGGCACGAGGATTTTAGTTAAGTTTCGTTGGGGGATTTTTGAGTTTTGTTGTTTTGCCGTTTTGTGAGTGTGTTGTTGTGTTGTTTTTCATTTTGAGTAGGTATGTTTGTACCTTGTGGGTTGTGTTATGGGCACGGGGATTTTGGTTAAGTTTCGTTGGGGGATTTTTGAGTTTTGTTGTTTTGCCGTTTTGTGAGTGTGTTGTTGTGTTGTTTTTCATTTTGAGTAGATATGTTTGTACCTTGTGGGTTGTGTTATGGGCATGGGAATTTTGGTTAAGTTTCGTTGGGGGTTTTTTGAGTTTTGTTTCCTCGTTGGATGCCCCTAACAAATTTATATATATAGATAATGATGATGATGATGATGATGATGATAAGTGACAGAGAGGGCAATCAGCGTGTGCTTGTGAAAATGTGGATAGATTAGCAAATAAGGTAAAAGTAAAGGTTTCCCCTGATCATAAGTCTAACCATGTCCAACTCTTGGGTGGGGGGGGGGGTGGGTCTCATCTCCATTTCTAAGCCAAAGATGCAGGGTTGTCCAGGGTGTCTAACAGCTGTTACCTTCCTGTAGAAGCAGTATCTATTAATTAACCCATTTACATGTTTTTGAACTGCTAGGTTGGCAAAAGCTGGGCCTAACAGCAGGAGCTCACTCCACCCTTCAGATTTGAACTGACAACTTTTTGGTCAGCAAGTTCAGCAGCTCACAGATTAGGAAATACATCCATATAATTTCAAAAACAGTGTGACTACTTGCACAAGAATTTATAGTGTTAGTGCAGTGTCTTAACAAGATTCTAACCATTTCTTTCCTATCCCTTCATTGTCATCATAATTTTTACAAGTCATCTTAAGATGGTTAACCATGCTTTCAGAAGTGTGTCTTAATGTGCATGAGAAGACCTGTGAGCATTCTTTGTCTCTCTTCTGTTTCCTCTTTAAAAAAAAAACCCTTCAGGATCTTCTTAAATCTCTATGTAAACAATATGTGCAAAGGAAAATCCAAAATACTCAATAAATCAGTTTCCTGAATGTTAGGAAGCCCTGATAAAAAATCTTAGGGGAGGAATACACCCCACAGATTGGGAATTGTTCTGTATGATAAATGTACAAGTTTTTTTTTTTTGTTTTTGCACAGAAACATTTTATGGGCAATGAAAACAGCAATTTTGCCTACAATTTTTTTTTTGCACAGAAATTTTATACAGACAATAACATAGCCGAAAGAACCATCTGCATTTGAAGACCAGTGCTAAAACACAAGTGATCTTCAAATACTTCACAATTTCAATTATTTTCTCTTATAAGGAAAATAATAGTAAAATTATTCATTCTTTTCTGTAAGAATGAAATATATGATAAATTGCACCTTTACTGCAGTTTGCCTCTCAGTTTATTGGGACATAGGCATTTATTAATCCAGTGTTGTGATAAGCCAAGTTCTAGAGCAGGTCTATAGTGCTAAGCCTGTTGAGTAAGTAGAGGTTCTCCTCTTTGGTCTTCTGTGTCTAATAATATTTGTTAGTCTTGCTCTGCCCACTCATAGCAGGCAATGGCACCAACTTTCACTTCCTGTAGCTGGTATGTTCTGATAACAGAGTCTCAGCTGTGAATGCCCCCTCCCCCAAATACTCCTCCCCAAACCCTGGGAGACAGATTGAATGCATAAATCTGCAAATGTGCATCTCTGGAGAAAAAATTAAAATACCCGCACCAAAAAAAAAAAAACGGCTTTCCTTTCTATATTCTCTCATTCAGCCCCCTCCCTTGTACTTAAGCAAGGGAAGAGACAGGAATGAGTGTCTGCATGCTAGAATGCCCAGAAAATCAGCAATTAACAATTGTTCCGGTCTGGCCTGTCTACGATTTCCTCCTTGCAACTGTGGCTAAATACTTAAATACATCATTTGGCCATTTCTCCCACACCTCCTGTTTCTGAGCTGGCTCTGACTCAAACTGGCATCCATCTTTCCCGTTTCCTGTGTGTATTCTCACATTCTGTAGTTGTTTGAAAGCCTGAAGTGTATGTTCTAAACTGCATGTTCAAAGCAAACCAGTTTGTCCAAGTGTTACATGTCCATACAAGCTAAATTATTCTATAATACTGTGCTACAAGGTGCAATACTGAAAGGTAAGTGCACAGCTGCACTCTTATCATCTTTTTTCTAAAGATGTAGGACAATATTTGACCAAGAGGAACAATCAAAGGAAGCATAAAGGATTCCCCCCTAAAAAGTTCACAAGAGTCACAAAAGTATTTTGCATACATTTACCGCTGGCATTAAAGGCAGAGGTAAATGCCTTTAATGCCACTTGTTGTGGGGTGTGTAGTTCTACGTGAGTCCTGCTTGCCATTTCCCCTTAGGCAACTGGTCGACTTCAGTGTGAACAGAATGTTTGAACAGACAGGACCTCAATCAAAGTCAACATGGTTTTTCTTATGTTTTATAACAATAAGGGAGGTGGTAGGGATCTTTTTTTTATTTGCAAAAAAGGATTTTTGCTCCAATCTGGCATATGGAATGCAATCTTCAATAGTTATAGAATGAAAGAAGTGCATTAAACTAACTACATCCTCATTATATCACCAGCTGTTAAAGGCAGGATGAAAAAAGAAGTCCTCAGTATAGAGAGGAATTTGTATAGCCAAGATTTTTTTACCTGATGTTGTCATAATCGGTGTCATCATCTAGAGCAGGTGTGTTAACCTCATTTTCATCTAGGGCCACATCAACCTTATGGTTGCCTTCAAAGGATCATTAAATTCATGGATGGAATATCTGTGGATACTGAGGGACAACTATAGGGTTTTTTTTAACATAGTGGACATAGACAGTATTCTTCAGTTTTTTTTTCAATTTGAGGGACCAGGTTTATTGAACCTCGACTCCCATCACTTCTCAATATCTGCCATGTGGATTGGGGATAATGGGTACTGCAACCCAGTAGCACTCTGAGGTTTGGGTA
Source organism: Anolis sagrei (assembly GCF_037176765.1). NCBI lineage: Eukaryota > Metazoa > Chordata > Lepidosauria > Squamata > Anolidae > Anolis > Anolis sagrei. The sequence goes on along the minus strand of NC_090023.1, from coordinate 37,981,758 downwards.
AAGGTTAAAGGACATTTTAAAGTCAGGCATCATATCTATAAGCCTTGTATCTAAATTCAAACCCTACTATCCTGACGAAGCAGAATAAACTGCAGCTTTCCAGATGTTCCTGTATCACAACTTCCATCACTTCTAGTCATTATTTCTCTTGATGAGGAATACAAGAGTTGTACTCCAGCATCTGGTAGGCCACATAAAATGGCATGATGAGCCAAACTCAGCCTGCAGGCCTTGAATTTGACACATGTGATCTAGAGATAGCTGTTGTAGTACAGCGTGATAATGACGTTACTACTACTGGTAGAAGGGAGAAGAAGGCTGCGCAGGTGTTGGAGGAGGAGCAGCAGTGAAAGCAGATTAGAGACATATTCATGGCTCCAACTGATTCAGAATCCTTTGAGGGTTTCTCAGATTGAGAAATGGGGGAAGGAGAGGAAAGCAGGGGAGTTGTTGTGCCTCAGAATAGATTCACCTTGCTTTCTCTGCCAGAACCAGCCAATCTTGAGAAGTAAAAAGTTTATTGAAACAATCAAAGTAAAACAGTAAAAGATTCAGTGGTTACAAAGTAAAAAGTCCAATATATTCCTTGGAAGTTTAAGCAGAAGACATGAAGCAAAACAAGAAGCCCCAAACCAGGAAGCAGCTTAAGGTTACACGAAGCAGGCCGTTGCTAAATCCCTAGCCCCGACTGGGCTACTGCAAGCCATATTGCAACGTTTAACTAACACAGGATCCCTGTCCAGGCAGATTACTTATAGGTTTCACAGCAAAGCAGCAAACATCAAACAAGCCTTAACGAGCAGTTTTCCCACAGATGAGGTCAACACTTCTCTGCCAGCCGCGCACTCCTTCGCACCACCTGTCCTGCGCGGCCTTGCATCCCACCGACCGTCTGACCTTGCTTCCCAGCAACTGTCTTATCACCCACATTCCGATCTTGTGAAGACATTGAAGACACAGGCCTGTCTCTAAATTGCCTGTCTCTAAATTCATGGGAAGAAAGCTGAGAGCCCACATCTGCACTAGTCTCAATCCCATCTGCAGACTCCTCACTCCCATTCCCATCATTCCCATCAAGTTGGTGCTGAACCATAACAGGAGTTAAGCAGGCTACTCGAGAACAAGAATCAGATGAGAAGATCCAAAGGAAGCATATCTGTGATATATTTAGCGCTCCAACAGAAGATGAAGACTTTGTGGGTTTTGAAAGGACTGATGGGACTGGGAGTGACGATGGGGAGGAGGATGCTTTAGACTGGACCCGTGTGCAGAAGATTAGGGACATCTGTACTCAGTCTACATCTAGTGATGACTTTGAGGGGTTTGCAGAGGACTGGCAATCTGGGAACACTTGGGAAGACTTAAGTCTTGAAAGACACTGGCAAAGGTGGAGGGATGGGCGTCAGTGCTCAGCTGCAGGGAATGGGGAAGCTGAAAGTGATGATGAAAGGGTGGGGAGCAGTTCATCCTCTAGTGAGGAGTTATAGGATACAAGTTGGTTTGAATGCAATGAGTCTTTGCAGAAGGCAAAGTGTCTTATTGGGTTTGGATCTTTGTTACTGCCATGCCTCTCAAGTTTGGGTGCTTGGACTACAGATCTCTCTGTTTCCATGACTTCTGGCTGGAACTCCGTAAGTGCTGACTTCAACCTTCCCTTTGACTCTGGACTGTGTTTTGACGACGACTTCGCTTTTTGGACAGCTTCATCTCATTTTGGACGTGCCTGGACTTCAGACTGTTTTTGGACATCAATTTTGCATGCTCCCACCTTGTTTTCTTGTGCTTTTTGGACCTTTTGAATGTCAAGCAGATTGCTGTAACTTTTTGTTATCCCAGATTATACTCCGGTATAATCCAGATTATATTTAAGTTGGGTTTTTTGCTTAGCAATTGCTATAGACTCTTAGTTTGTGCTAGAGGCACTGAGGTAAGTGTCTCTAAGCCTTTTTTGTGTTTAATAAACCTTTGTTTGGACCTTTTATACTGTGTTTGGCATTTTTGAGGCTTCTGGGTCTTGACAATAGCTTTAAATCCCTTGCATTTTCACACATCATCAATTTATGTTCCCATTATTAATCATATATATATCTCAAATATTCTGCCATATGCTAGTACCTGATGTCTTAATTCTTCTTAAAGTTCTGTAAGCTGTTCAAGATGATCAGGTTATTCCAGGGTGAGGAGGGTTCATCATGAGAAAACTAGATTGTAAATATACTCGGCATTGGTATCACTTAAGCAAAACTGAGCAAAATAATCCAAAACCAATGATGTAGTTTGGTATTCTTCTCAAAGCAGTTGACACATCCCATACATAGAATAACATCCATTTCTGAGATAATATACATATCACAATATAATTGCAAAGGGATTCATGTTAGCTAGAAAATTATAGATTTATGTGGACCTATAAATTCAGGAAAATAATTCATGATATTTCAGAATAACTACCCAAACAACTAAAATGGATAGTTCTTTTATTTGAAGGGCAAGGGTATTGAATATCTTAAATTATACCTTTCAGGGAGTCATGTGGATAAAACCAGACTTTTTCAAATAAAAGACTTGCTTGATGAAGCATTGTGAGTAGTTTTAGCAAAAAGAGAGAGAGAGTAATATATTAATATTATTGATCATTTGTACAGCAATTTTTTCAGAAAGTACATTACATCTTCACAATTAGCCTCACAAAATCAACAAACCTCAGTGCACAATATATATACTTAATATATGGAATTTATTTTCAGAGGAGGTTATTATGATTTTAACTTAGGTGGCGAAAGAAAGAAAGAAAGAACCAGAATTTTCACAGAGAGACTATATGTCATGACCATGACCATCAAGGGTCTGGCGCAAAGGAGGAGGAGCCACCTGGATCATATAATCACATAAATAGAAGGTAACTCAAAGAATATGTAATCCAAGCACTTTCAAGTTCCTGAAATTTATAGAAATATAACCTTTCCTTTGCCTTTATCAACACTTTAAAAAAAACAATAAGAGCCTTACATTGGGTGGTTTGGTATAGATTGAAGCTGATACCTTGCATTAGGGTTACAGTTTCAGATAAAGCTTAATGCATTATTCTTGTGTTTCTTGATATCAATATAAATTTCAATCGTTCTTCCATATTTGTGGGGGGGGGGGGGTATGATTCCCCTGAATGGATCCAACATACTGACAATCAAAGGACTGTGTTTCTTTTGTACATCATAGTTCTTCAAAAGATGGTAAGGTTTATTCTATTTTCTTTCTTTTTTTTCAGATATGTTATACTGGCTGAAACAAAATGTATCATAATAAATACTTTTTCTCCCACTCAGAATGAATTGAGCTACAGAGAATTTCACATGAAAGTTGGTTGAAATTAGGGCAGATTGGTCATATGTAGGCATTGAGGCAATAATGTTGTGGAATTTCTGGTAACAATGTAAATATTTCCTTTTGCTGTTGTTATTCTCATCAATAAGATCAAAACAAAAGACAAAAAAGTAAAATTTCCCAAACTACTAAGTGTTAAAAATGCACATTTCATTTTTTAATCTTTTAGAACTTTTTTTTTGAAAATTTAGGATTTTTTGTGTAAGAAATATGCTTTTTTGCACAATATATGCTACTCTGTGCAAAGAGGAAAGATTATTGCTGTGGACAAGCATGATAGTATTATCTTTTCACTCTCAGGATTGTGAAACCTCACAGTGGTTGGTTGAAAATGAAGTTAAGAAAAAAAAATCCCAATAGCTTTATGTTCCTAAAAGTGGACTTAACTTTAAGTCTGGGTCCTTAACTGTTAGGTAATTATTTCTTATTCTGATGGAAAGCTGAAATTCAAATAAGTTATATCAATATGTAAAAACTTTCAACTTTTGTTCCGAATAGGGCAAACTTGGAACTTCGTATGCACCACCAGAAACTGAATCAACCCTAAAATATATGCTTGACCAATCTATTAATGCTTTCCAAGCAAACAAATGGAAGATTAGAGGTGTAATTTTTTACTAAGTTTCTTCTCAAGGGAAGCAATGCTTATTTTTTTTAATTTTCTTCCCATTGTGAGAAAGCCTTTGACAGCCACACAGTTTGTAAAGTCCAAAGGCAATTTGGGACTTATTTGTGTAAAATTCACCAGCCTTGTTTAGTATAGAAAACAACATTGTTAGGTGCAGGAAGCAGCATTTTCTGCACAGAAAATGGTTTATGCAGAAATGTTTATCCCTGCAAAGGAAGAAAGGTGCTTCTTATGCAGAAAAATGCTGTTTATGCAAATCACTCATGTATGGATTTTGCACAGAATAGGTCCCAAATGTATTTTTTTTACTATTAATTCCATCCCTATGGAAGATAGTTGAATAGATAGACCATATCTCTGACCAGGACCTTTTAGTAAAAGTAAAAATCCAAGGTGTTTCATTGTTCTTAGGTAGTCAAGGACCTTCAGATGAGATACAAATTAACCATCACACCAAGCCAGTCCCTAAGGCATACAGTTGCCAGAATTCCTGTTCAAGAAGAAATTTATTTTATTTATTTATTTACCATACTTGTATTCCATCTTTTTCAACCCTGATGAGAACTCAAGGCAACTTTACAAAGGCAACAATTCAATCAACATATAAACTAAAGCATTAAAATCAACCAATTAAAACATAACAATAAAACAATGATTAAAATCACATAGTCGAGACTATATTCCAGAGCCAGTCTGTGTCATCATTAAATTAATTTAAAGTCTTTTATTGCAATGCTCCCATTATTGATCAAAAGCCTGCTTCCAGAGCCATGTCTTTAGCTTTTTTTTCTGAAGGCCAGGAGGGAGGGGGCAGATCTAATTTCACTGGGGAGGGAATTCCATGGGATGAAGGGCCACCACTGAGAAGGCTCTGTCTCTTGTCCCCATCAGTCACCCTTGAGAGGGAGGTGGGACTGAAAGAAGGGCCTCCTCTGATGATCTTAGCCTCTGGAGTGGATCATAGAAAAAAAGATGTTCGGACAGCTAAATCAGTTAAAATGTGAATCTAGAGAAAAGTACTTGGGTATTTTGGGGGGAAAAACTGGACACAATTTTCTGTGGAGAATTAATTTGATATCACCCCCTTCCCCTCATAAAAAGTGACATAGAAACAAAATTTTAAAATGAAAAAAAATGAAAGTTTTTTTATATAGAAGAGAAAAATGCAATTTTGTAACAAGACAACACTAATCCCAAAGAAGCATCTAATACTGAAAGACACTTCTGTGAACAAAACAATACCTTTATTATTTTTTTTTTATCTTAGGTCATTAATGTTTGCCAATAGAGGCATTTTGGAATATTTTGTAAGAGTTCAAAATAGGTAGTTAACCATCAGAACCAATGCCCATCATCCAGTGTCAGACAGTTCAAAAACATACAGAGATCTATTAGCTCTCTTCATTTGTTCAACAGAAGAGTATGAAGAAAAACTCCCAAACCCCTAACATTTCCTTTGCAAATAAATTGAAATCCTTTGGAAATAACTTAAAATTGTTTTCCATTAATGGAGTGGCTTATCACAGTTTTCTATTTTTAGATCTGTTTTTCTCAGTAATGGAATAAAGTCTGACTTCCCCTTTCTTAACATTTTTAACATGCATTTCCAAAGCTCTCTTTTGGTTGGCTTTTAAAACCAGGGTAAGAGAAAAGAATAATTTTAATCCACTTAAGTAAAACAGTTTTTAAACAAAAAAAAACTTTACAAAGTGTGACTTTTCAAAATAAGTGTATACGTAAGAACACAATTATCCTTTCTATCTTTGCTTCTCAGTTTTTATAAAAAGTAGTTCTCCAAACTGTCTAGCCAAATTATCTTACTACCCATCTGTCAAATGGGACACAGTTTTCAAGGAAGTGGTTATAGAATAACTTCAAATTTTCCCAGATGAAACTGATTTTCTAGATCTATTTCAAAATGGTTTCAGACTTTGATTTGGAGTAGAAATTGCATTGGTCACCTCATTGAATATCTTGTCTTACAAGAAATATATCTTGTTCTTTTCTTTTGCAGCAATATAATAACTCCCCAAGGATCTAGTGTGCACATGTCAGGGAATTTTACAAATCTTATCAAGATTCCTTTAGATTCCTTTGAAATTACTTTGTTGCTTTGATAGAGAATCTTGCATTAGGCAAAACTACATGCAACCTCTACGAGCTCTTATTAACCGAATGATATGGACATGCTTGTACGTGTATATGTATACAAATGTATACAAGCTCTTTGTGTGCAGCTTTATTCGTGCTTTGTGTGATAAGTATTCAAAAGCACAATAAAAGTTTAAGGTGAAAGCAAGATACAGTCACAACTAGAATTATGACTCACTTATTTTAAAAACTGATAACTGATATTTTAAATGTATTGTTGAAGGCTTTCATGGCTGGAATCAAGGGTTGTTGTAAGTTTTTTGGGCTGTATGGCCATGTTCCAGAAGCATTCTCTCCTGATGTTTTGCCTACATCTATGGCAGGCTTCCTCAGAGGTTGTGAGATTGTGATATTTTAAAAATTAGAAACAAAACTAAAAATCCTCAAATCCCAAATTCTTCATCATTTTTTTCTTGTTTTGCCAATAAGAATGCTTTTTTTGTGGGAGGGGGGATAATAGATGGTTGATGCTGGCTCACACCTGGCATACAGGAAAAGAATGTTATATGTGAACATAATCGATTCTGATTGCTTTTTAAGAGTAATTGTTCCTATAAATTCAGCACTCTTGCCTGAGTTACGTGATGTATGAGAGACATGTTAAATTGCATCAGTAAGTAGATGATTGTCTTGGCTACCTTGTTAGAATGGATATGGAAGTCTTATTTATATTTCTATTCATGTAAGGCTTCAGCTTTAAATATGATCCTGCAAATATGATCCTGTAACCTAAGCAAACATTACAAGTGACTGTGCAAGTAGTTTATGTGCAACTCATTTAAATATGTATTTCTAAAAATAATATTATCTTGGTTTTCATATAAATTGGCACAGACACAAGTCTGCAAGTTATCAATGTATATATTTCAGGAAAGCTGACAGCTTGAATTCCTTCCTTTCTCTTCATGTTCTGTTTGTTGTCATTGTAAGCTTCCCTTCACTTCTTCCAAGCACACACACAGTCGCAAAGTGTCATCCCAATGTTCGCTGAACTGTATCACAAATGCACAATAGGATGCAAAATCAAAGTTGATTTCTGTGAGGGCTTCAAAACAGTTCACAAATCTGAGCTGGTAAACAAATTGCCAGAAGACTACTGGAAACAGCCCTCAGGGATAGTCTATACCTTACCAGAGCAATAAAATTGTAATGCTGGTCATCATTATCTCATTCTTTGTGTGCAATATTTAATGCTATTGCCTTCCACCACCCTGAAGCCTCAGCAAGGACAATTCCTTTACATCAAATGCTAGAATGATGTGATGAGCTGATGCTACCTACTATAGATATGCAGATAGGAAGGAGGAATGACCATGTGAATCAGCCTATGTTAAGGCTGATTCACAAGGTCCCTTTGACCTTATCCAGAGGTTCCTCACAAATATTATTTATTTATTTATTTATTTAGAACTTTAATATACCGTTCTCAAACTCTAGAGAGGGACTCAGGCTGGTTTACAACATGATTCAAAAACAGTAGTTTAAAACATTACACCATAAAACACATTAATACATAAAATACATTAAAAGCAATCATATAATTACATAAAACCAAGTCGTCCAAAGGATATCACAATTCATTACCATCCGTCAGTGTGGCCAGAAGTTCTTGACTCACTCATCAAATGCTAAATTCCAGAGCCAAGTTTTCACCAATTTTCTAAAAGTCAGGAGGGAAGGGGCAGTTCTAATCTCCAGTGGGAGAGAGTTCCAGAGCCGAGGGGCCACCACCGAGAAGGCCCTGTCCCTTGTCCCCAGCATACGCACCTGCGAGGATGGTGGGACCGAGAGCAGGGCCCCTCCAGAAGATCTTAACAACCTTGATGGTTCATAGGGGAGAATCCGTTTGGACAGGTAAACTGGGCCAGAGTCGTTTAGGGATTTATAGGTCAAGACCAGCATTTTGAATTGTGCTCGGAAGCTAATTGCCAGCCAGTGGAGCTGGCACAACAGAGGAGTAGTATGCTCCCTGTACCCCGCTCCTGTTAGTAATCTGGCTGCCGCTTGTTGGACTAGTTGAAGCTTCCGGGCAGTCTTCAAAGGCAACCCCACGTAGAGAGCACTGCAGTAGTCTATACGGGATGTAACCAGAGTGTGGACCACCGTGGCCAAGTCAGACTTCCCAAGATATGGGCGCAGCTGGCGCACAAGTTTTAATTGTGCAAAAGCTCCCCTGACCACCGCCGAGACCTGGGGTTCCAGGCTCAGCGATGAGTCCAGGATCACTCCCAAACTGCGAACCTGCACCTTCAGGGGGAGTGCAACCCCGTCCAGCACAGGCTGTAACCCTATGCCCTGTTCGGCCTTTTGACTGACCAGGAGTACCTCTGTCTTGTCTGGATTTAGTTTCAATATGTTTGCTCTCATCCAGTCCGTTACAGCGGCCAAGCACCGGTTCAGGACTTGAACAGCCTCCTTAGTAGCAGGTGGAAAGGAGTAACAGAGTTGGACATCATCTGCGTACAGATGACACCAAACACCGAAACTCCGGATGATCTCTACCAATGGCTTCATGTATATGTTAAACAACATAGGGGACAGTACTGAACCCTGTGGGACTCCACAGTACAATGGCCGTGGGGTCGAGTAGGAGTCCCCTAGCAACACCTTCTGGGAGCGACCCTCAAGGAAGGACTGGAGCCACTGCAGAGCAGTACCACCGAGGCCCATTCCTGCGAGGCGTACCAGAAGGATACCATGATCGACGATATAGAAGGCTGATGAGAGGTCCAGCAGAACCAACGGGGACACATTCCCCTGTCCAGTTCTCAGTGAAGATCATCCACTAAGGCGACCAAGGCTGTCTCAGTAGCATGTCCTGGCCTAAAGCCAGACAGCGCCGGATCCAGATAATCCGTGTCTACCAAGAAATCCTGGAGTTGCGAGGCCACCACACGTTTCAGGATTTTGCCCAAATAGGGGAGATTGGAAACTGGCCAATAGTTGACGAATTGAGTGGGGTCCAGTGATGGCTTTTTCAACAGCGGTTTTATAACAGCTTGTTTTAAACTGGCTGGAATGTTTCCTTCTGAAGGGAGGCATTAATCACCACCTTTACCCACTCTGCCAAACCTCCTCTGGCTTTCTTTATCAGCCAGGATGGGTAGGGGTCTATGATGCATGTGGTGGGCCTCGCCTCCCCAAGAATCCTGTTGACATCCTCAAGTTGAACAGTTTGAAACAAATACAATTGGAGTTGTGTAAGGAAAAGAGCAGGGATAAACTTCTTGAAGCATCTTCATATTTTGCAGCCTTTCTATGCATTCCTGGAACTATGTATCCATGGTTGAAAGGGTAATAAGAACAAGAGGGAGACATCAGCTCTGTGTATGAATTAAGATGTTCATTGTACCATAGTTCTAAATAGCACATGGAGCATATGAGAATTAAAGTATTCTGCTGTTACATTCGTCTCCAAATGTGTAATGAGTTGCAGAGATGAGCAATGATAGATGAAGTATGGCCAATGTTGGCTTTCCAATCTTGGCTTTTCCTTGCCTACAATTCTAGTCATGTGGGTTGGAACAGAGTTGTAAATCTTCACGCAGAATCATAAATAGAGTTGTAAGAGACCATATTTATTTATTATTTATTACTTGCATTTATTGACCGCCCCTCTCAGCCCGAAGGCGACTCGGGGCGGCGAACAACAACAACTAGAAGACAATATACAGCAAATAAAGACGATACAAACCAGACGGATACCACACAACATACACTTACACTAAAAGTCCGCTTCGTCAAGTCCTGGGGTCATAGCCGAAATTCGTAGTCCTAGTTCATTCCATTGTCAATTTAACTATCCTCAATTGAAGGCCTGTTCAAAGAGCCATGTTTTTAGGCTCCTGCGAAAGGCCATCAAGGAGGGCGCCTGTCTAACTTCAGCAGGGAGGGTGTTCCACAGCCGGGGGGCCACCACCGAGAAGGCCCGCTCCCTCGTCCCCGCCAAACGTGCCTGTGAGGCAGGCGGGACCGAGAGAAGGGCCTCCCCGGATGATCTCAAGGCCCTCGTGGGCTCGTAGGCCGAGATGCGGTCTGCAAGGTATTTTGGGCCGGAACCGTTTAGGGCTTTGTAGGATAACACCAGCACCTTAAATTGGGCCCGGTAGCAAATCGGCAGCCAGTGGAGCTGGGACAGCAGAGGCGTTGTATGCTCTCTGCGTCCAGCCCCCGTTAACAACATGGCTGCCGCGCGCTGAACTAGCTGAAGCTTCCGGGCCGTCTTCAAGGGCAGCCCCACGTAGAGAGCGTTGCAGTAGTCGAGGCGGGATGTGACCAAAGCGTGTACCACCGTGGCCAAGTCAGACTTCCCAAGATACGGGCGCAGCTGGCGCACGAGCCGAAGCTGTGCAAATGCTCCCCTGGTCACCGCTGAAACCTGGGGCTCCAGGCTCAGCGATGAGTCCAGGGTCACACCCAAGCTGCGAACCTGTGCCTTCAAGGGGAGTGCGACCCCGTCCAGCACAGGCTGTAACCCTATACCCTGTTCGGCCTTGCGACTGACCAGGAGTACCTCTGTCTTGTCTGGATTTAATTTCAGTTTGTTCGCCCTCATCCAGACCATTACAGCGGCCAGGCACCGGTTCAGGACTTCGACGGCCTCCTTAGTAGCAGGTGGGAAGGAGTGACAGAGTTGGACATCATCTGCGTACAGGTGACATCGCACCCCGAAACTCCGGATGATCTCACCCAGCGGCTTCATGTAGATGTTAAACAGCAAGGGGGACAAGATGGAACCCTGAGGAACGCCACAGATCAACGGCTGTGGCGCTGAACAGGAGTCCCCCAGCAACACCTTCTGAGTACGACCCTCCAGAAATGACCGGAGCCACTGCAGAGCAGTGCCCCCAAGTCCCATCTCTGCAAGGCGCCCCAGAAGAATACCGTGGTCGACGGTATCGAAGGCCGCTGAGAGGTCCAGGAGCACCAACAGGGACACACTCCCCCTGTCTAGCTCCCGGCGCAGATCATCCACTAAGGCGACCAAGACCGTCTCGGTACCATATGGGTAATCTAATCCTACCACTGTCATGCCATTGGTATGTTGTAAACCACCTTGAGTCCCCTCAGGGGTGAGAAAGGCAGTATATAAATATAGTACATAAAAAGCACACTCAAAGCACCCCTGATAGATGGCCATATATTCTTGCATGCAACAACAAATAATTATAATTTCCTCCCTACTCCATGAGAATGTAAGAGTTTCAGTGAAATTATTTTAGTTTTGTTTATATTTTAGGACTTCCATGGAGAAAATTCATGCACACAACATTCATGTAGTTTTCATAAAACTTATTTTGTGCACAAAACATTATTTTTTTCAGAGAATACATTAATTCCTGCAAAAAAAGAAAAGAAAGGAAAAGAAGGGCCTTTCTGGAAGATCACAAAAGATGAGCAGGTTTGTATGTGAGAATTCTTCAAGTAATCCAGACCTGAGCTTTTATTAAAATATCTTCAATAAAATGTAGCTCATTAACATCCAAGCAAGTCTGCTCCACTCTAAAAGTTAATATTTGTAATAAATAGTCTATGTTTTTATTGCTAAACTCCACATACACAAACACACATACCACTACCTCCTCTTACAACTAAACCAAGATATCCAGAATAACACTAAGATTACATATTTCTTCTAAAATGTTAGATAACTATTTTGAAACAGAAAGTCTGAAAACCAACCTTTTTAGTGAGCAGCTGGTACTTTTTACATCATACAGGGCTTGGGTATGCACTGCCTTTCTAGGATTTTAGAATGATGAAAAGGTGAATTAAAATAACCTCAAGCTAGATCTTCACCTCTCAATAGTTTCTCCTACTGGAAGCAAAGTGTATGTGGGGAACCCTTAATCCTGCCTGGCTTCTTTATTCAGCTATATAGAAAGAGAAACAATAAACTGGAAATGATCTCTGCAACTTGGAAAGTGAGAAGATGCCTAGAGACATATAGACCACATTGTGTAGGTTTTCGTTTCTGACAAATAGGTTTGTGTCTTCTCTCACCTGGCTCTTGACTTCCCTTCCCTTTCTCTTCAAATTGAAAATAATTGGGCTTATGCTGTAGCAGGCAGGGACTCCCAAATTCATTCTACTTTTCTAGTAATCTAGGATATCCTAATGCTTGGCTCTTTTTAGGCCAGTGAGGAAGAAAATGTGCAAAACTCCCCCATGTGGGTCTACATGCAGAAAATTGCTTGAGTTCATTTTATACCTTTGAGGTTCCACATATGCTTAAATAATTATAATAAATAATGCAAACAATGAAGAAATGACCTTCTACTGAGCCAGAAAAGGGCTGCAACAGCCAAAGGTATAAAGTCTGAATTTACTTATTAGTTTTAGTAATTTCTCTATTTCTATGTGGAGATTCTTTAGAGTTTCTTTTATTTTTCTTCATAACTTACAAAGTATGCTATTTCTAAAGTTTTAATTATCACATTTACGTCCAGATATATTGACTCCCCCTACCCTCAAATCTAGAGAAATTAACTGAAAAGCCATCTCCAGGGCCGTTCTATTTTAATCTTCCTTTTGTCCCACTCCAAAAGGTATTGCTAAAAATATTAATTAAGCACTATTCTGTTTCTTCTTTTCAAAGGTCCCTATAAGTCTGGTATAGCAATACTGTGTCACTCTATTGTTAGTAGGAATAAAATATTTTGCTTCTTTATTCACTGGGAGAAAACTATAAAATAAAATGTTATTAAAAGTAACAACAAAAAAATTCCAAAAAAACCCCCCAACTATGCATACTGGATGAAGTTGCAAGAGGCTTTTTTTTAAAAAAAATGACCATTTTTTTTGCAGAAAATATAGAGAAAACAGGAAAAAAAACCACTCCGTTATGTGGAAATATGTTGTTTCACAAATATAGTTTTGTGGATACTTTTTTAAACAACAACAACAACAACAAATGTTCCCAAATGTGAAAAATTGCATGTCAGATCAACATTGTCTTAATACAAGCATAGTTCAATGATCAGGAGAGCCTTTGTTTGAGGATGCCTTGTTTTAGTGTATAACAAACAACATCCTCTATTATCAAAACTAAGAAAATGTGTGAGTTCTTTTTTATCCCTATTTACAAGCAATGTTGGCATAGATACACACCTTCTTTTAATTATCTCCATGAGTATTCTTAAACTCTGTACATCTCCAAATGATCACCTTGTGAAACAGCTACACATTTATGAGTCTCTTGTGCAGCAACTTATTTTAATCTTTTAGTAGTATTATGATTAACACTGGTTTGTAATTCAGTCATACTATTCTATATATATATATATGCAAAAGGTTCTTGTAGCACCTTACAGACTGAGAAAAATACAATTGGAATCTCTAAGGTGCTTTGGCATAATGGTTAGTAATGTTGTCCATCTCATAAATCCCTCAAGTCAGAAAGATGTGGAAAATCTCAGTAACTCGCATCTTACATTGGAGCATAGGCCCATCATACATAGGATGGCATCCTGTTAAGTAGCATATGTGTGCATAGGCTTCCCTTACTCTTGTGTATGGATATCTCCATATTGTCCGGTTTGCTCCTGCAGAATTTTGAGAAATGTAGTTTAGCGAAGCCAAGGCCTCTTTAGCTGAAAATTCCAAAGTCCCTGCTCTAAACTACATTTCCCAGAATTTTGCAGGAATAAATTGGGTGATTGGGAGATAAAAGCCTCTGCTCTATAACTCTAATGAGATCTTGTCCTATGACTTTCTTTGAACCCTACAGATGCTGGCATACCTTTCCTCCCTCCACAATTACCAAAGCCCTCCAATGTATCAGCAAGCCTTGGATGTCTTCTGTGCCTCATGAGAAGCAGGAAAAATTGGAGGCATCTGACTATGGGAACATAGCCAGGTAAGAAACAATTCCATTATCTGCTGAGGTCTTCCAGGGTTGTCTGAAGGCCTCAGTACTTCTGCAATCATTTTGTTCTAGCTACAGGGACATGGACAGACATTATTATGACATTATTATGACTCTGTCTATTCCCAATGAGGCACAGAGTGGCTGGGGGCAAGAGGGGTGTTTAATGATTGGATTGTAAATCCGGGGGGGGGGGGGTTAATATATGACTCACGACCTTATCATACGGGGCTACAATCAGTGGCATGTGATTGCCATCCTGAAAGGGAATGCAGGAGAGACCAGGCATGGGGTGCTGGATTCCCCATGCCATACACTGCCACCTCCTGATGCCAGCCATCTGATGAAGTCATAAGTCTAGGACAGATTTGTGTGGGATGCAATTATGCTATACCCAGCTATTCAGGACTGCATTCATCCATTCCAAATTCAATTTTATTTTGTTTCTCTATGAACCTAAATTATTTTTGATAGAATGCACATGAGCTGTACCATCATTTTTTATTTATGTATACAGTTTACAAACACACTCATTTTATACAATTTGGGGCATATTTTGAGTCACCAAGCTTGTCACAACTGCATCAAACTTTAAACTTAAAATGCATATTGAATTCCTTCAGTACCTCTATTTGTATGACAACAATCACCTTGTCTCGTCAATTAAGGAATTGTCCCTGGAGTTTGAATTTTCAGAAATCTTTCATATCATTACGGTATTAAGGAGCCAGCAAGGCCACTCAGAAAAGTGCTCAGTCCCACTTCGAATCATAAAGTGTAGGATAAAAGCTGGATACCAATGGAAGGAATGAAGAGGGTGAGCAATAGGTTCAGTATTCCATTTCTCAGTCTCCCTTGTTGAACCTTAATCCATTCCCAAACAGCTAGTAAGACAGAGGGTCAAAATGAAATATAATAAACAAGACATAGGGCATAAGGGCATGGGAAGACAGACAGCCTCTGTTCTGTCTTCCTTTCCAGTTGCTAGGTATCTTATGGACTGCGCAGTTTAGGAAAGCCTGGAGTCGAGCGGCTGAAAAGATCAATAACTAGACAGGGTGGTTGTTGTTGGTCTGTGGTTTGCCTGTCATAAACCATAATCAATATTTACTGGAGCAATAATATACTTAGGAAACTATGGGCCCGGCATGATGGAGGAGCTAGGTAAAGAAAACTGGCATTTAAGGTCTTTCGAGGGAAATGGCAGCTTCTTCATGATCATTTGGGTACTCTCAGGTTTCTTTCTTCATTTATTCAGAGAGACTACATTAGTGTTTAAATCACAGAGTGGGGAGGAAGGAATCCCCAGAATGGAGAGACTCTAGAGGTGAGTATATTTAGTGCCTCGACAATGCAATTCCCCCGTTCAATACCTGCCTCCTGAAAATTTCTAATAGTCATGGCAAAGAAACTGAATCCATACTTCGTGACTCTGCTTCATGCTTTCCTGCTGTGAAACTCAATGCATCAAATCTCGCCTGTCCCATTCATTGGGTTACAATTATAGTTATCATTTGTCACTCATTATAGCAAAGCTTTCATTTTTTTTTCTTTAAAGACACAAGTACACCAGTAAAGCTAGTAAAATGAATTTTAAAACAACAACACCACCATTAACAACAGAAATAACAACAAAAAAGGGTGGTTGTGTATATGTCTGAAATATGAATATGCTTTTATCTATCTATGAATAAAAATAAGCCAAATCTCTAATATTAAGACAGGTATAGGGAGCAGCATCTAACAGTGATAGGATATATAGTATAACTATTTTTTCAAACACTGGGAATTTTGAAAGGGTGCTTCAATTAAGTGTTCCTGCATGCTAGGGAATTTACTAGATGGAGCTTGTGTTCCATTTCAACCCATAATTTCAGTGAAAACAAATCATATTCACTCTTGCATGTGTGTTAAATATTGTCATGTTTTGTTGAGACAGCATTTTTTTTTAAAAAAGAAAAGAATGGGGACAAGTTTTTTGTACTTCTCCAAGTGTGTCATTGACAGGACTATAGGGTGTTGAATCCTTGAGACACTTTCGAAAACACTGTTGTGCTTGCCTGATTTTCTTCCAATTTCATTCCATGGCAGCTAAGATCTCAAACAAATCCTGTGTGTGTGTGTGTGTGTGTGTGTTTGTGCCCACATGTGTTACCAGATATGTTCATTTAAACTTTACACTGTTTAGGTTAGGGACAACAAATTAGTTCCCAGATGTTTTGGACTATAAATCCCATTGTATCTGAATATGGTCAGGACGGTTAGAATGCGTGAAAGCCCCCTTCAAATATAAGTGATCACTTAACATTTTTTTTGAATATAATTGTATGTGTGTGTGTGTAAAATACTATGCCACCCAGAGGTCACTACTGGCAAGTCAAGTGGATGGGTGTAGAATATAGACTGGAATTGATTGAAAGATTGAGGGAGAGGGAGGGAGGGAGAGAGAGGGAGGGAGGGAGAGGTTTGGTTTTGCCAAACAAACTTTTTTCCTTATCTTTTAAAATACATTATAGGAAACCATGCAATTGTCTGGGAATGAATAGTCTCATTGCAGACAGCCTAAGCATTACCTGTTCCTTAAAAGCCCAGATGCATTGCTGAAATAATCCAGTCTAGTTGACACAGCAAGCAGAAGACAGGCCCAACATTTCCATTGCCTGTGGCACATTTGAGGTGCCACTGCAGCACAGAATGCATTTGTTTCTCTGAGCAAACCTTGACATAAGTTCACAGCCTTTGACTAAGAACAGCCACACAAGGTTTCAGGCTTTTGACAGACTTAACAATTGTAGAGGATGATTGTATCTTTGGGCTAGGAGGAGAGAGGCGATTTGGGAATCAAACAGAAGCAGAAGAGTGAAAGCAGGGAACACCTCAGAGGAAGATTTGTGTTAATTCCTTCTTGCTGTTGAGTGTTTTCTTTGTCCGCATGTTGTGTGTATGTGCAGGCAGTGGGGAGGGGGGGTCAGATTGAGAGCACAGAAGCAAACACCTCAGAACAGCAGAACAAGCAAAGATCATGCAGGCATTGTAAACTCCTCAGGTTTCCCCTAATCTCTCTGTAGTTACAAACATTCCTACTGTGCAGGTGGAGATAGAGCAGTGATGTTTTTCCTCCTCTTGAGTTCTATTTGCTAGGAGTGGAAACAGCAGCCGCTTTGAGAAGAATGTGGTGCTAGAGGGCAGCAAAGCTGCACCCAGCAGTAACATATGCCACTCAGAGATATGGCTAACTGAAACCTCACATCTATACTGAGGAGACAGGCACAATTTTCAAAGAGGACATCAACTAACCATTCAAGTGCACACATATGCAAATGTCCACATAACTTTTTGAACAGGCAATGTTAAAATTGATTAGTTGGCATATAGTATAGGAATGTAGTTACAAGGACAGCAAATTGAGAGTACATCATCCAAATAAAATTTCTCCCCCATCAGATGAAAGTTTCCATCTCTCTCCAAATTTTAATATGCAGAGAATGGGACACTGAAAATCATACATAGCTAGAATTCTTACCCGATTGTCCACACTGTAAGGTGTAGGTGTGGGAAATAAATTTGCTGGGCTTCTGAGGGAAAAACTGGCCAGGATGTGGTGGGAAAAGGCATGACTTTAAAAAACACCATGCTATAGAGCACTGTAGATCCTTGGCCTCCCACAGATATATTCATTAATATTTGTTTATTTTTAAAATCTCAAGTTGTTGTCCATGTCTGTACATCAGCAACTCCTGATTTGCAATCCCAGCTTCACCCATTGGGCTGTATGTCAGGCTAATTGGAACCATTTGACGGTCACCTGGGATTGAGTGGCATGGCCACCATGCAATGGCTTGGGCTGAGGGGTTTGTTCTGGCATGGATTGCTGATCCTGATGTTTGCAAAATGCTGTGGCCTGCCTCCTCATGTTTTGATTAGCCATGTTGGGGCAATGACCTGAATCTTTTAGCTGGCAAAACATTTATTATTAATCAAGGATATGGGTGAGATTCAAGAAAAATGAACACACACCAAATTGGCATGGTTAGCATTAATCTCAAGGCAACGTTGGTCTGGGAAAGGGGATGTACACTACCTCAATGTAAATGAGTCAATAATGAGGTAAGATGTGCCTTACTAAATGGAATTTTACATTGCCCACCCTGAAATCACCCATCAAAGATCTGAAATATTTAAGCATTCACTTCTCAAACTGACATGGACTTTTTTTCTTGGTTACATATAACATGCTATTAAATTCACCCTGTGTGGGCAATGGGAATACAGCAGACACTCGGGGTTGATTTCTGGGTATTTGACTTCACCAAGGGCCAAAGCATCTTGGGGCTTATACCTTATAGCTCTTGGAGGCTTATATCCCCTATCTAGCCTTCCAGTATTTTAACTGGACCTTTTAGAAACCATGATTCTCAGGGCTTGCTCTCAGGGGCATTGGTGTTGGGGGCTTGAGTCTTGATTGCCCTGTATCATATTTGCTCCTCCAAATTTTATTGCCTATCTTCAAGACACATTTAAATAGATAATGGTTAACACGGTTGCTCTTAATTCATTCCACTTCTGTTGTTTGATCTGTTTATTCCTCTGGTTGGTCAGCAATATTTCTTACATCTGTATTCTCTTGGACACGTTGCCTTTGCCTTTCCTTTGGATGTCTAAGGGGGCACTTGGTATCTTCTGGCATTTGGTTCCTTGTCCTACTCACTTTCCACCCCACATCACCCTCTACCCTGTAGATACCAAAATCCAGTCATGTATTAAATTTGTGTTCTTTATATAATAACAAGATCAAGGTTGTTCTTTTTTGAGATTAAAAAAACATTTCAAGGCATGGAATCTGAATCTGTGACTGTATTTCTAAATGTTCAACTAAGGTTTTAAATTAGTGCAATGTTAGAAATTTGGGGACCAAAGGAAAAATTCATAGAAGAAAGAATATTATTTATTTATTACTAATTAAACAGGCTGTGTGTACTTAAATATGAATGGGATGCCTTTCAAATGGAATATATTCAATTAAATATGTGATAAATATGGAAGTTTCTACAATTAGGCTATTGCTGCAATTAATCATAGATGATATCCTCTTACCACTGTTCTATCCCAGCCTACACATTAGTGGTCTTTAAACTATACTGTTCCTATATTATAATAATTGCCCATACTATGTTGATGAAGGTAGACCATGCCCCTTCAATAGACTGTCATCTTGTCATGTTGAGGGGGTTTGTGCATTCCAGTGAATCTACAGGCAAAACCATTGGAGTCATGCGCTCCAGGGGTTCTTCCTGGGTGACAAGGTTACAGGGCAAGAACCAGACCAAGCACAATCTGGTCCCTAAAAGTGGAGGAGGCAAATAATAACATGGTACATGTTATAATGACTGTGAAGGTGGAAGAAGGCTGCAACACCTGAAAAGCCACCAGTCATTGGGTTAACTATACCACTGGAAGCAAACCATAATCTGTGAAGACTATGTATTGATCATTTGTACACTGATCTCTACACATAAAATAAATTCACACACAGGCATTAGCTAAGAAAAATAAAACAAAACCAAGAAAACTCCCATGGGGATCAATGAGTGGTGACAGGGGCAGGTCTGTGAAATCTGGAAGTCTCTAGCCACAGACTGTCACATGGGTGGTGGATATGGATTCGATTATTCTACCTCAAGGGGTGAGGCAGTTGAGTAGTTTGGCAGATGTATCCATGACTCTCCACTTGGAGACCCAGAGAGGGACAGCTGAAGAAAGAAAAAGGAAGCTACACCTTTTTTGGAAGGGACTGCCTAAACAAGAATGAAGAATACACAGAGTTGGCTTGTCTATCAAAAATGACCTGGGGAAGCATCTGTCTAAAGCACCCAAACAACTCTCAGCCTTTGAATTAATCTTGCCAAAAACCAGGAGGCAACTATCATAAGTGCCTATGCACCAATGCTAGATGCTGTAGTTTAGGCATCCTACATCTCATTACATGTGCAGAACACAGCCTTGTCATCACCAACACACTCTTCCACCAGAAAAACCAGTTTAAGATGGCATAGAAGCACCCCTGGTCAAAGCATTGGCACCTCTTAGGATATGTAATTATATGTGTCAGAGATCACTTCGATGTGCTTTTCACAAGAGCCGTGACAGACACCGATGATTGCTGGACAGACCATGGGTTAATTTGATCCATGGTGACAATCAAGATCACCTCCAAATGCACATTCCAAGAAAGATAGATAAGAAGTAAAATGAACACCCAAAACATTCAAGAGCCCTCTAAACAAACCCTATTGGGCAGACAGAAAACAATGTAACTTCAGCCAACAGAAGTCACACCATCCTCTATGATGAAGAGCCTTGATCACAGGGATTTTCTTTTATGTTTCTTTTATGGTGCCATAAAATACCTCCCTGCTTAAGTGGTGCCTAATTTCTCAACTCACAGCTCACAGCTGTTTTCGAACTGCTTAGGTGGACAGTGAGCTAAGGCTGAAGATCAGGTGCTCACCCCAACCCAGGCTTTGAACTGCCAATCTTTTGACTGGTAAGATGTATTGTTGCTGGTGATTAACCAGCTGTGCTAAAGCCCAGCCCAGAAATATATAAAGATATAGATGATAGATAGATAGATAGATAGAGATAGATACGATCGAGATAGCTAAAGATATATAGTTCATCAACATTCTGGGCTGATGTTTCATATTGTACATTGCACAATGACTCCCAGTCAAACGTTGTGCAATGTTGATATTATGAATGGCAGTTGTGTAGTATAAATTATCTAATGCTAAATAACAAATTACATATAGAAATGGGCAACAATGCTCCTCTATATGTTTTTGAACTAAAGCTCCCATAAATCTTGTCTCAGAGGCACTGGGGTCAGGTTTGTTTTTATAAAGATTCCATGGGTGGAACCCCAATCTTTTTAAGGTACCTGGACATGGGAGTTTTCTTGCAGCATTTAGTTGAACCCTTATTTCAGTATCTAGATTTTCAGATTTTCAGAATTCAGATTTTCACAGACAATGGGATGTTTGAAGACAATGGGAACATGCTCCCCCATCCTAAATTTTAGCCTTACACATATTCAGAAAAATGCTTAAACTGGGATAAATTACTTTAATGTCTTAGATTCTCTCACCTCCATCTAAATCTCCAACACTGGAAGTCTTTCCCCCCACTCCTATCACTAGTTTCTCTTCCCTTTCCACAACCAAAACAAATTCCTTCATTTAAAGCTTCCCATGCCCTTGTACAGTTTTGTCATGTTTTGATCCTTTTCCATGACCTCAGGCACACAAATGTCTTCAACTTAGATGGCTTTAAAAATCAATTAGATAAATTCATGATGGCTAGGTTATCAAAAGCTATTACTGCATGTATATGTGCACTCACATACACACACACACTCCTTACACACTAGGTAATATCTAGATCAGCTGGTGGGAATCACATTCTGGAGAATGTAATTGTACATCTCTCCTGCTTGTGGACTTTGCATAGAATTGTATTTGATAATTTTGTGAAGAGGATGTTGGAATATATGTCTATGCTTTATTTAAACAT
This sequence comes from Anolis sagrei, assembly GCF_037176765.1. Taxonomy (NCBI): domain Eukaryota; kingdom Metazoa; phylum Chordata; class Lepidosauria; order Squamata; family Anolidae; genus Anolis; species Anolis sagrei. The sequence continues at coordinate 37,960,162 of NC_090023.1, read as the reverse complement.
GACAACTTTTTCAAGTGGTCTCTGATTTATGGCTTCCATAAGGTGAACATATCACAGGGTTTTCTTGGTAAGATTTATTCAGAGGGGATTTTCCCTTGCATGCCTCTGATTCTGAAAGAATATCACTTCCTTAAGGTCACCTAGTGGTTTTCCATGGGTGAACAAGGATTTTAAGGCTGGAGCTGAACCCACTATACCAACCACTGTAAAGTTACAGATTATTTCTCCAAATGCATCCCTTGCAATTGTTATCTCTTCCCTGGTCTTATTGCCTTTCCTGTTTCTTTAATTAAGATTTTAAGGTGCTTGGGAAGAAAGTTGCCCCTTTTACAATTTTCTATTAACAAATTATTTGGGGGGGGGGGCTTTCCATGCTCCCATTCCCATCATTTTAGGCATTTAAGCTATTTCTACTCTAGAGGAGAGGTGTTCAGCTGCAAGGTTTGTATTTTCTCTCCTGGGCCTGCATGCCACACACACACACACACACACACACACACTGTCTTTCCAAGGCATTTGAAGGAGGCAAATTCTTAAAAGTTGTTTCTTACTCTATGGGAGACTCAGGAGAGGTGCTCAGCTGCAGGCAGGCAGACAAGCACACTTTTCTCCCGAGCCTGCATGCCACAAACACTCTTTCCAAGACATTTAAAGGAGGCTTCCCACTTCCGGGTAAGGAAGAGCAATGATCTCCTGGAAGAGGAGAGGTAACTGGTAGTAGTTTTCAGGGAATGAGTATTTTCTTTTTGTTTGCTGGGGATTGATACAAAAAGATTAAACTGTAATACCAAAACTCAGAGGAGGAGCAGAAATGGGTTCCTGCTTGCTTTCATGTGGGGCGGGTTTTTGTACTTGGAGGGGCCTTCCTGTTACAAGCTCCTGAATGTACCAAAGGTACCAAAAGAAACAGAAGAAAGGGAAAAACAAATTCCATGCACAAGTCCAATACACACACACGCGCGCGCACACACACACAGTGACAGTGGAACAGACTGGGTGGTAGACTGTATTCACTTCTTTGGGGGCCAGATAAGCATCTTTCAGGAGACCTATAGTTGTGCATACTTGCATGTCCTGGAATTAGACCAGATGGATCTTGTAGCTCATTTTATCTCTTTAAATTTTATAACTATAATTTCATTCTAAGATTAATTCTATGTCCCTGAAAAGAAGTAAGTGTGTGTGTGTGTGTGTGTGTGTGTGAGAGAGAGAGAGAGATGAGGAGAGGAGAGAAAGAAATCCCAGGCCTCTCTGTTTTATGCAACAGCACATAGCACTTATTGTAATGATGTTCGCTTTGCTGCTTGTCCTAGCATCCTGTTGAATTTCTCCCAGAGTTTCTTTCAGTGTTCAAGCTAACTTTCACATTGTGCTTGTTCCTACTCACTGAAGAACTGGCAAAAACTCAAGGGAACAACTAAACACAAAGTCCTCTATACATAGAGAACCTGGAAAGCTTCTTGTCCTCAGTTGCACCATGAATAAAATAATCTTGCTTTCTAACTCAGAATCAAGTGCCTTCTTTTGAAGTGTGAATATTCTGTCTTTAAAAAAAAACCACTGGTTTTTTTAGCCTTCAAATTAAGAAGGGAAAAAATCACTAGGTGCCTACTGCAATTACTAGACTCTGAATAAAGACAGGCAGGCAATACTTCATTTTTGGAGGGATAGTTCATCTGCTTCTTCACCCATTTCCCACAATATGCTATATTTAAAGGCTTGTGGTTTGTCCCTCATTTATTTAGTTGGGAACAAATAATCTACCAGAATCATTGCTCATTTATTTATAGATGAAAACAAACGAATTTTAAATACGTGGGTTAACTCTAACTTCATACAGATGGCTGAATCCTACTTGAATAGGTACAATGAATCAATGGGAGTTTCATATATGTTTATTCACTATGCCATACTGGATTCAGTAAAGGCTCATATACACTGACCACTTAGGTTGGTTTTGAACCTTTTTGACAGAAGGTTTTGTTAGTCATTAGATTAAGATGCCTGGAACAGATTCAAAATCAGGAATGTGATTATGCAACCACAGACAGTAGTCTCAAACCAGTTACAGTATGCACAGCGTGACAGCCACTGAGAAACGTGAGTTCTTTTCTCATTTCCCTGAAGAGATGTCCACCAGGTGGGAAAAAGAGAAAGTCATAGTTAGCAGTGTAGCCAATCGCTTCCCTTCCCAGGGGGTCAATTGTCCCCATGCTGTCCAGTCATGTCCTTGGGACATTTTTCAGCCTTCTAGCATTTAACAGAATATTGTTCCATCCCCAATGTTGAAGGGAGATTCAACTGCTGGCTGTATAGTCTTCCATATGTGGAATAAGTCCCATCCTTCTCCTAAGGTTCAACATGTTGGTACTGCATATATACAGATGTGATTATGTTGCTTCTAATCTATATTTGATGGTTTAAAGATGAGAGGGCTTGCAAGAACTTAATTGATACCATTGGTTAATGTCCACAGTAATTGAATAAGCAAACTATGAGAAAACATGTCCTTCCCATCTCTAAGAAGTCATTGACTCATAAGTTGTGTCCAGTTTCTTGTCCAAGTTTCTTCCCAGCAGTGCTTTGGAACTATTCCATGGGCAGGGGCCACTGACTGCTGCTCTCTTTTGCAGCAACATCCACAAGCAGCTATGCTTCTCTCTCTCTCTCTCTCTCTCTCTCTCTCCCTCCCTCCCCTCCCCCCCCCCCCCCCCCCGAATAAAGCTGCCAGCAGGAGAATCTGTGAGCCAATGTGTCAGTAGGTTCCCAAGAGGCAGATGGCATGGTCACGGCAAATAGTAGGAGGGGAAATAACCAAGTCAATTAGGATTAATGCAGTGTGGGAAAGTATTAGTTCTGGAGCTATAGGTTTCTGCATTAGAGATGGAAGGTGGTATGGGAGGAGGGAAGAAGATGCTGATTCAATCGAAGCAGGGATATTGGCTCCCTGCTTCTCCTTGCCTCCTCCCCCAACTCTCTTTCTCCCTTCCCTTCAGGGTGAGGAGAGAGATGAGTGATGTGCTGCTGTATGGAGAATACATACTGCCGACCTAACATTTCATTCTGTCTGCAGTTTGTTATTCTTGTTCTACTTCTTCCTTCTGCAGTTATATATTACTGGAAGAGGTGTGCATTGCTGGTGGAAATGTTAAAAATAGATCCCTAAACAGTGTACTGTTGCATCTTGAAACCAGCTGCTTTGCCCTCCCATTTACAGGGTGTTAACTTTAGCCCTAAAATGGAGCAGCTCTTAATGGAAGATCCACTGAAGTCTCACTTTTGGTTTCAGTTTTACTTCCTGTAACTGAATAGGCTGTGCTGTGATAACACTGCCATTCCAAGAGTTCAGCTGGTAGGTTTTATATTTCGTAGGGCTGGGCAACTTCTATAGCTCCAAGCCAATTTTCTTCTAGAAAAAAATTCCAATAAGTCTTAGACTGCCACCATTACCTCATTTTTTTAAAAAAGTAAGTCATTTTTTAAAAAGTAAGTCATATTAAAGGAAGGAGGTTTAATCTATCTAAGAAATGAATTGCTTCTCCCCTGGATATCTTGTGAAGACACAATTCACACTCTTCTTTTCAGAAAAGAGCAGGGAAGTACAAGAGTTGTGAGAGACCACAAAAATGCCGTGGATGCCTCGGGTGGCTCCAGGACTGCACTTTGTCCACTTCTTTAGCTTTATGTTGCAAGACCAAGGATAGAAATCATACAGATCTCCAGAGTATTGTTGGACTACAATGCCCAACAGTTCTAGCCAATTCAGACTGTGTGGAATGCAGATCTAAATAATTAAATGAACTGCAGGGCCATTTGATTACCCATCTTTTTAGACTTATGAATAAATTAGTGGTGTCTGGGATAGATCTGTAGCTCTTTCCCAAGTGTCTTGTTCTGTTTTCTTTTTTCATATATATTGATTTGTCCTGAAGGCAGGTTTAAACATTTGTTTTTTTAGGATAGGAAGGATTATAATAGTGACACATATCTAATAGTAGTGTGCTCACAATCTGAATTCAAACTGGGCTTATCTGGAAAGAATTGGGCAATATCAAAATTTCGATAATCATAAAATATTGTAAATATTCCTACACATTGGACATAATTCAGTTCTGAACAGTCTTGAAGATTCATGTCCAATTTGCAACTGTAGGGGCAGAGACACAGACAATGAATCTTCAAAAATCAATATACTTCTTCTCAAAGTCTTCATAAAATGATAATATGAGGGTGGGGAAAATGAAAGAAGAAAAGCAAATATAATTTTATTACTGGCAGCACTGTGTTATAATCAGAATAAATGGTGCTTGCAGAGATCTCAAATCCCATGCTATGGGGAAAGTCACTGAAAGAACATCCAAGGCTCAATGCTTTTTGCTAGTTCTCTCTCACACAAACAGAGGTGTTAAATGTTTTAGTGGATCTTTAGGGACCAGGGGAGAAGTAGCATTGAGTTCTACTGCTTGACTACCATTGTGATTTTTGAGGAAATGAACATGAATTCTTTAAATATCTCTACTTGTCTCTTCTGAAGACATCTATATATTAATCACTGTTGTATGAATGGAATGTAAAATGTTCCTTAAGGTGGCCACTTATTTTCATGTCATGAGTAAGTTTTACCTTACTCATGGGAGCCAGGAGTAAGATGGAACTTAACTACTGGATCCCTGGATACAGTTGTCAGAGTGGCACAAATATTGATGGGCCTTGAATGTGAAACTCCTTCCCAAAGTACAGCTTTCTAGAACCACCTACTGCTTATCCTGCACAAATTTCTAATGGGAAAACATTAGCTTTCATGATTTCTGAAAACTTTTCCAGTGACACATATAGTTCCTGGAAGTATTTTTTTCTGAAATAAAAAGGGGATGTAAATCCTTAACTATTTTGTCCATATGGGAATGAATTATTTTCCCATCAGTCTGTGCTAAATGTTCTTTTTGGGGGAAAAAGAGGAATGTGTATTTTTGTCAGCAAAACTCATACTCATTTTTAAAGAACAGAACTGGAATGTTTAGAAGTTTACGAAGAACCCCTAACCAATTCTTCTGCTCATGGGCATGCACTTTATCCAACATGGGATGTGGACTGAACACTTATAAAGTGATTCTTTGATAACTAGGAAAACCTGCTCTGAATTCTTTCCTTTTATAAGTTTTCTTTCCAAAGTGAAGGTTGGTGCTATACATTCATATTAGACTGTTTTCTTCCAACTTTACTTATAAATTAAATTTTCATCATTCTCAGTAAAAAGACAATGAGTATTCATAGATCCCAAACTGAAAAAGTTGTGGGATGTAAATATTCAACAATTTTGTCCTCAGTACAATGTGAAAATGTTTTCTCTGTGGAGAAAATAATTGTGTGTGTGTAATTGTTGTTTCACACATTCTGAAGTGTTTGTGGATATTATTTTAGGGGTTTTTTTTTGTTTTGGCTTTTTGTTTTGCAAGAGCTAGTGTGATACAGTCATTTGAGTGCTGGAATAGGGCTCTGGGAGATGAGAGTTCAAATCTCTGCATGCCCATGGAAACCTGCTGGGTGACCTTGTGCAAGCCAATTGTTCCAACTCCTGAAAAAGAAAGCCAAACCCTCTCCGAAGAAATCCTGCCAAGAAAATCATTTGATAAATTCAAGTTACAATTGCTGTAAGTTAGAAATGAGTGGAGGCTGCATAAGATAAATATATCTACTTGTGGATCTACTTATAGAACTGTGAAAGATTCCTATTTCCTGGTCAAAAAAGCAGGTCTCTCTTACACAAAAGCTTTTAAAAAATAGCCACTGGAATCATGCATGGCCTATTACATTATGTAACTTTATGTATACTACCTTTGTTGAAGAACTCTAATATGCTGACAATAATGTAGTCTGTGCTCATTCAGAGGAAGATCTACAAGCCACTTTAAAAATGCTTTGTGGAAGCATTTTAAGAATGGCCTCTCACGTAACACTGAGAAAACCAAGGTGCTCTTCCAGCAGGCACCAACCAATCCCTCCGCAATGCCAGCAATAATGGGGAAATGAAATGAAATGAAATGTTTACCATTTCCACTACCTAGGCAGTGATATCTCTGAAAAAAAAAAACAAACAAAACACTGTTTGAGCTCAGCGAGTGCAGCATTTTTTTCAATGAAGCAAAGAGTGTTTAAGGATCAGGACATTCGTAGGAATATCAAGATGCTTGTTTATAAAGCTATTGTCCCCCCATCTTTGTTATACACCTTCGAAACATGGACCAGCCAGAAACATCACTCTCAACTTCTGGAATGCTTACATCAGTGTTGCTTCTAAAAAAAATCCTGCACATCTCTTGGGAAGACAGGCAGACAAATATCAGTGTTCTGAAAAAAATCAAAGACCACCAGCATTGAAGCAATGATCCTCCACTATCAACTTTGCTGGACCAGCAATATTGTCTGAATGTCCGATCACCATCTCCCAAAGCATTTACTTTATTCTCAGCTCAAGAATGGAGAATGGAATGCAGATGGACAGCAAAAAAAGATTTAAGGGTGGGCTTAAAGCTAACCTTGTGGAATGAACACTGAGAACTGGAGGCTCTGGCCCTTGAGTGTTTGACTGGAGGTCAGTTAAGAGAAAAAGATAACTGAAAAGAAGTGATTGCTGGATAATATTAAGGAGATATGTAAAGTCAGCAGCACTCTAGGAAGTTGGGACATAGTTCATCACACAGGGCTAAATCAAATATTCTTCTAATTCTGTGTTACAAGGTTCATCTTCCTTTCCTTCCTTTTATATATGAATAATTAATCATTCTCCTTGGCATCCTTTCATTTGTTTGAGGAGGCCTCTGCCCCAAAATTGCAAGCTTCAGAGAAGCCACACTCTTTCAGCCTCCACAATAATGATTTAATCAAAGCTGGAGAGTCATATCTTAAATTACAGTGTTATGTAAATATATATTTTTAAAATTAACCTACTGATGCTTCAATTAATGTAATTTTATTGGTACCAATTTTTATTTTCAAATTTATCAATAGCAGCTGCATTTTCCACCCTTGGTTTATACTCAAGTTAGTAAGTTTTTCCAGTTTTTTTGTTTTTTTTGTGGTAAAATTAGGTGCCTTGGCTTATATTCGGGTCTGTTTCTACTCAAGTATATATGGTACGTTCAAAAGAAAAATAATTGAACATATTTCAGGGATAGGGCTAATTGGCATGGATAGCTTCTTCAAAACTCAGACTAAGATGCAGATTTCATATCCCTGGCTGTAACTGGGAACAAGGGCCAACATTTTAATTTAACAAGAAATCTATGAACCCGGTGAAACTTGCCTGGCCCTAAGATGTACTTTTCCTCCTGGAAAAGGACAAATTGAACTCCTAGAAGAGGGAGATGAAGGGTATTGATTTAATTTGAATATCAGCAACCTGCTCTATAAGTGCAATGTATAAAAGAGTTTCACACATATAAACAACTCTTTCCTTTTGACTTCTTTTCCCTGTTGTCATCTGATAAAGAATGCTAGCACAAGGGGTGTCAGGGGAGCAGCCTAGCTGTAGAGAAAGTGAATTATCAGGCATGAGGAGGAATCAGGAAATTAGAGTTGGCAAGCAGGTCAAACATTTATTTAGGATCCTTGGACTAGAGGTTGAAAGGGGTTTGGTGCTGGATTGCACATCTTGGCCCTTCTATCAAGCAATACTAGAAAACCGGTTCATAATAACTTCAATTCACACCTGAGCTATCTTGTCCCTCTTTCTCATAATGTTGTGAAATGCAAGTCATGGCTGAAGGCAGACCTACAATTACATAATTAATCTTCAAAAACATATAATTTTGAGTAAAACCATATGTGTGTCTTCACAATTTGATGTTTTTAAATGTTGTGGTGAATTTTATATACTTTATGGGAGAAATCCTGACTGTTTTGATGCTACAGGAAGAAATACCAATGACTTTTCCTTTACATTTGCCAAGAAGTTGGAAAAACGACAATTGTATCCCTTGTTTGCAGACAAGAATAATACACTATTCCTTAGAGAGTGTTTGTAAAATGGAAGGAATGTTTAAATACCATCACAGAAGCCATATTCCCTGATAGCCAGATGATGCTAAGACAGATGGAAACCATTTAGATCTGATTTAAAAGCTACAAATGGCAGAACATTCCAAAGGATCCTGCCTCTTCCTTGTAAAAGAGAAGTTAGTGCCATGATACTCACGTCAGTGACTAAATGAGACAAAAAGGAGATGAATGATACACACAAGTGTTTGCTTATAGTGACTTTGGTAACAAAATGGAAGCTTTAATTCCTATTGACATCATGTTAAATTGAAGCAAGATGTATATGTCATTTTCCACTCTCTCACACACATAAACACAATCACACACATGTATATACTCGATTCCTGTGACTTGAATATTCTGACACTTACATTATCTTAGTCCTAGATGTAATGATGTCTGAGCTCCCTAATGCACAGAAGTGTACTTCATCAAGCAAAATGGCAGCCCCATGCCAGACAGACAATAAAAACACTACAGGCAAGAAAGACGTTTAAGCAGTGTCTTGAATTTAAAGGGTTATGGAAGCTCTAACCTTTCTTTAACTGATGCTGTCCAGCATCTTAAGGTCAAAACTAGGGCATCATTTATCTTCCTAGAAAACCCAGTATTAACAGATTTACAATATTTATCAGGTCTTCTTTCGGGCAACACAAATAGTTTTGTTATTTGAGTGCTGTTACATTCTCAAAGTGGCAACTTAGCCACATAATGACTCACTTGCTTATTGTTTTCATGTTATAGAAAGGCCACTGATAGCTAGGGCATGGAAGCATAGACATCATGGAATGAATAAACAGCCAAAGAGCTAAAGGTTTCAACAATGCTGGGTTTAAAGAGCTGAATATAATGGCTTTTGTACAAGCAAGGGCCACCACCAATACTGCAATACATTTTGCTTGCAAACCTGAACTTTTCCAGCATTTGCTCAGATAAGCATTGTTTCCACACTCTTGAGTTCCTGGTCTTCCAGTTCAGCTCTCCATTTCTTCCCACCACTGGATGAGAAACAGATTCCTTCTAAAATAAATCCCTCTTCTCTGGTGCCTGAATGCCTGCCACTAGCTGTAATTCAGTGCTGTATTTTTAACACAGCTTGAGAAATGTTACTTTTTGGATTAGTTTTGGCTGGGGATTTCGAGGAGCTGAGAACCAAAAAAAAAAGCAACTTCCTCAAGCTCTTAAATTTTTTTGAGAGCCACAAATCCTTTAAGCTGAAGCATGAGAAACAACATGCAAGTTGTGACCAAGAGATGTATATTGTGTATTACAGACCAAGGACTAGTGTCAGCATAAAACTAAAGATGGCATAAGGAAATGTTGCCTGTGGTATATATCTTTCCTAGAGTAGGGGGTTCTCCAAGGCTCTGAGGTCTTCGAAGCCTTCCTATATCTACCCAAAATTGAATAAAAAACAACATTTTTGCTAAAAAAAATCCCTCATTTTGCTTTTTTAAAAAAGGTCCAGCAAAGGCATTTTTCTTGTCCAGGAAATGACCTGGAACTTGTAAATAGGTCCAGGTGTAAGTCATTTGGAATATTTTAATATTTTGTTTATATCTATCTGTCTATCAGTGGGCAGCAGCAAGGGATTAAGCCCTCTGTGGGTCTAGTGTAGCCTCCCAATGTCTAGCAGATGACTTCTGAAACACCAAAGTCAAAACATCATCAGGCTGAGGGCCATCTCACTCACCCCTTCAAGTCTACTGACAGAGCTAATAAAATGCACCTCAATGACAATATCTGGCCCCTTGGGCCAATTAAATCAAGCAACTTAAGCAGGTAAAATGACACAGAAGAAAGCAATTCCTTTTAAAGACCAATAACTAATTAGACTCAAGAAAAGTTTGCCCTGACCAGTTGTACCAATTCAAAAATGAAGCAATAAACAATAATCTTCCCAAGTGTCTTTTTATTGAGACACTACACAGAAATAGACTAGGAAGAGAAGATCACTTAGCACCCATATTTCAAATAAGGCTATCTTGCCGATTGCCAGTCTGTTCAACCAAAGCTGCTCTTAATTCTTTACAGTATATTGTATACTTTTAAAGAGACAAATGAAGAAGCAATTTCAGCTTTATTATACATAGTTAGATGAAAGTACTCTATATAAATTATACCACTAAAAGGACATAACTAAAAAGGACCCTTAGTTTATTTGTATACTACTTTTCAGTTTTTGTTCCAAGATTCTTGATATTAATGAAAAGCTAGAGTTTCTAATATAAATCATCTGCAGGGCTCTAAACACTTCTTAGCACAAAATCTCCCCATGTTTCCAATTCCTTTTGGATCATAACTTTGTCATGGGAGAAAAAAAAGCTTGACCTTGTAGAATCTTGCCTTATTCTGAAGGTGTTGATGATTCTAAGAACTTTAGCTTTCTAGCAAATAAAATGACTCATTAGACGGATTTTGCCCATTGTTGTTAGGTTTATAAAAATGCAGTTTAATTAGATTTTGTTATTCAATATGTGTTTTTATTTTTCTGTAATACTCAATAAATGTGTGCAACATTCAAACATATTCCTACATAAGCCTTGTGACAACTAGCATTGGAGCTGTTGAAATATCCATTTCAAAACCTGCCTTAGCACAATCTAGCAAATATTCTACAGTTATATGGGTAAAATAAATAAGGCTATCTGACTGCAGCTCTTGGCTAGGGCTAAGAAGAGCATGGGGGAAGACGAGAAGAAAGATTATTTCAATGGCTCAGAGAGCTTAAAGAGTCTTAGAGGGGATTAAAGAATAAAACAATATATTAAAATTGCAAGGAAGCAAAAAAGCAGAATCCCAACATCTTGGCAGCCCCAGAACAAATCAGTTCAAGAAGATTTAACTCTTGCATTGAATGAAAGAATTACAGGGGTCATTTATGCCAGGCCAGGTTTCCAGGCTTGCCTGGGCCAACCATGTTAGTAGGTATGAATTAACTAAAATCCATGCTGATTACAACATGAATGAAAATGGTCATAAATTTAATTGTCACAGAAAGAGCACATCATTTCACATTTTTTTCTACTTGTTGCAGGAAATTATCAAGATTTATCAAGACAGTACTTTATCAAGGACCAGCAAGAGTTGGACAAACATTACACATATCAAATAGTTGTGCTCCCACAGAAGTTGAGGAAGCAAGAAGCCATTTTGTTCCCTCCTGCTTCAGGTAAGCCTTGTCTTAGAGTGCACTAGGAATTTGAGTGAGTGTTTAAGATTAGCTGCTGTGAGTGTTTGCTTTGTTTGAGAGGCGGGGCAAGGGTAAATTCTTTTAGCCAGCAGTGATTGACAGTTTCAGAGCAGCAATTAGGGGCTCATTGTTCTTGGAGTGAGTCGTTGCTGTTTCCTCTTTAACCTATATAAGCCAGGGCCTGAGCTCAAGTGGTAGTTGTGCTCCCACAGAACTCACACACTCACTAACCTACACTTTCACCCCTGCATACAGACAACAACATAAAACAGACACTAAAGGGGAGGTAATTAGCAGCCTGCAGATGGAACAAACACAAATTTTTCCCGTCTCATGCACAAGCTGTGGCATGTTCAGCTTTTTCGCACAACAATTACTCAATTACATCTACCCCAAGTGTAAACAGATCATTCACATGGAACAGAGGATCCAACAACTCGAGGACCGTATTAAGACCCTTAAGGACATTCAGGAACTTGAGCTGTTCTTAGATACCACACAGCACACTGTCCTAGACACGCAACCCATATCACACCAACATTATGGGGAGGCTCAAGAGGAGATCACCTCAGATGTGGACAACCCTCAGGCTTGGAGGAATGTCACCCTTAGAAAGAGACAGAGACATATGGCCAGGAAGCCTCCTCAGAATATTTCTGCTCAGCTGCAGTTACACAATAGATTCCAAATTCTCACACAACTAACACCTGACCAAGAAACACAACATATTAGGGAAGACCAGAATGGCTTAGATACTGATCAGTGGCTCATCCTTGATCAGTGTGTGGGGGATAGCCCTGACTGGGGCAACACTTCACAACATTCATACTTACACAATCATGCAGGTGTACCATCCCCAAACATAGACCAGGTGCAGCCGCAACACACACAGGATTCTTGCCCGAATCTCAATGGATTGTCCTTGACGAGTGCACCGGGGATGTCGAGGAGGAGGACAACACTTTACACCTACACAATTCACATCAACAGGATCACTTTTCTGGGAACCTATATAGTACATTGTACAAAAGGGACCCTGTCAATCCTAGGTCCACCAGGGGAGGGGGACAACAGCCTTGCAAACAGTACTTTACTCACAATGTCAGGTAACCGCCAAAAGGCTAAACAGAGGGCTGCAGAAACACAACAAGGGCCAAGTACTGAAAGCACAACAATCCCAAAAACACAGCTCAGGGGAAGATCTCGGGGGCTCACATGTCTTTACACTAATGCACAGATCATGGGAAATAAACAAGATGAACTCCAACTTTTAACACAACACCACAAATATGATTTCATAGGCATCACTGAAACCTGGTGGGATGACTCCTATCGCTGGAATGTAGATATGGAGGGCTATAACCTCTTTCACAGAAACCAAACAAAGGGGAGAGGAGGCAGAGTAGCCTTATATGTCAAAAACTGTTACACTGCAGAAGAGATGCATCACTGAAACCTGGTGAAATGTAGTAATGGGGGGTATAACTTATTTTGGAGAAATTGACCAAATAGGAGAGGGGGTGTGTGTCACGTTATATCTTAACAATGTTTACATCTGTGAAGAGATGCAGGACTTCAATCCTGGCAATCAGATTGAGAGTATCTGAATAAGAATTAAGAGAGGGAGGACTGAAAATGATGTAGTTGTGGGAGTCTACTACAGACCTCCAAGCCAGTCTTCCTTGAACAAATGAGAAAACATGCAGAAAACATGCAGAAAGAATAGTAGTAATGGGAGACATCAACTATTCTGATTTTTTTTTGGAATATAAACTCGACCAAGAGTACACAGTCCAACAAATTCCTCACTTCCCTTGCAGATAATTTAATTGTCCAGAAGGTGGAAAAAGCAACAATAGGATCAGCTATTCTGGATCTGATCATAAGCAACACTGAGGACCTGCTCAATGGAGTAGAAGAGGCCGGAACATCTCCAGCAAGCTCTTCTGATTGGGTTCTGTTCATTGTATCTTTGCTACTTTGATTTATAACAGAATTAGGTTGTTAAGTGTTAAGCCCCAGTACACAATATTGACACCCCTTGACTGCATGGTTAGCTGCTTTAAAAATCTTGGCACTGTGTACGCTTAACCTTATGTCTTCACACAGTAGAAGTTTGTACCACTTTACCTCATGATAATCCATAGGATCATATTTTATCAGGAATTTAGGTTGTGTCAGGGAGGGAGGGAGGGAGGGAATCGTGTGACTGCTTGCTAGGGAGGGTGAATGAGGGAGGTCTTTAGTTGTTATATCATTCTAACCTAGGATTCTGTGAAATTATGGGAAATCTATGAAGTCTGAAAATCATGATGTGGTATTTGTAAGCTTTTAATCTGTATTACTGTTTTAATTGTTTTATAATTTTATATGGTAAGTTCATTATTATGTGCATGATGCGGCATTGAATTTTTGCTGTAGTTTGTAAGCCGCCCTGAGTCCCCTTCGGGGTGAGAAGGGTGGGGTATAAAAATAGTAAATAAATAAATAAATAAATAAATAGAAATGAGATCCATGCCCTTCTGGAGTTTGTGATACAGAGGAAAGGGAAAAGGAGAAGTCAGAATTGCATTCTAGATTTTAGGAGTGCTGAACATAAAATTTAGGGAAATATTGAGTGTGATCCCATGAATAGGAATGCTAAAAGAGAAGGGAGTTAATGATGGATGGGAATTTTTAAAAAGCGAGATTCTGAAGGCACAAATGCAAACAGTATAAAAAAGGAGAAAAAATAAATAAGAGAAGTCTGAAGAAACCAGAATGGATGTCCAAAGAAATTTCAACTGAGTAAAGATTTAAAAGAGACCTGTACACTTATATGTCCGCTCTGAATCCCCCTTCAGGGGTGAGATATAAATATCCTGAATAAATAAATAAATAAATAAATAAAAGGAAAAGGGGAAAAATCACCAAAGAGGAATTCAAACAACTAACTGATGCATGTAGGGGCAAGGTCCAAAGTCTAAAGCACAAATTGAGCTCAAGTTTTCCAGAGAAATTAAAAACAATAAAAGGGGGTTCTTTGGTTATGTCATTTATGCATTTTTAGGTCCTCCAGCATGACTTTGTGACATGTAAAGCTCTTTGTATATTACTGTTCAACAAGATTGCATAAATGAGTGGGTGCATTGTACTTAATTTTTCTATAGAAACACCCCCTGCCCACCCCCCAACAGAGAACATTAGAACTCTCTGGCAGAGAATTCAAAGCATATCATCAAACTACAAATACCAACATTCAATAGGATGAAACCAGTTTGAATAGTAGCAAACTGTTATAATTGTGCAGTGTAAAAAAAAAAACCTGGTACACACACTAGGGACACCAAGATATAGGTGGGAAGAATATCATCTACCCAGGGACTCTTTAGTCCTGACCATAGTCTTAGCAACACTTGGCTTCTGCCCATGCATCAGTTTGGCAACTGGTCTAATTTAATCAAAAGAGAAAAATGTATCCTCACAGATGATTTTCTTTCATCTTTCTGGCTCATTGTCAGCATTAGTTAATGGACAAAGCTGTCATTTTACATTTGTGCACCTTTATGTGAATAAAATTTTGAAGCCAAGCAGTGGCAACATGTGGTCTCAGGTGTGGACAGTTCATAGAAGCAGGAAATCTCAAGAACACACATACACTAAGGTGTTTTTATATATATTCTACACACAAACCATTTTAACCTTGAATCTGACATTTTATTCATTTCATAAAAAGGCAAGGGTGAAGGCTAAGCAGAAACTTGTGTTCAGAGGCACGTACAGACTAGAAAAGATTATGCATTATAGGAGTGCAGAGGAGGCATTCTCAGAAATGTTTGCCTGCATCAGATTCAAGTAATTGTGATGGGGTGAGGAAGAAGAGTCACTTAGGCTGAACAAATCTTGTAATTAGTGCCATCATTGCTAATACCACTACTCCTGCTTTGACACATAAACTTCCTTATTTACTTCAAGCCTTGATGAATATAATTCCAGGAATAATCCTCTCAACAACATGCAAGCAGGGATCATGGATGCTTGAGAGAGCCAGACTCATGCAAGTGTTAAAACACAGAATAAAATATGTACCAAAAGGTCACCAGAATCTTTCCGCTCATGCATGTGGCACAATTTAGTGACAAACAATGGCACTTGGTGGCTCACATGTGAGGATGTGGGCACCTGCTTGGGGTTTAATGCAAAAACCTATTAACCTATTTCAAATCTACTAATATAGGTTTAATCTATATATAACCAACCAACCTTATAGGTCAGATCAAGGCTTAACATGGATTTTCCACTTTACTGATATGGAAGCCAACAATTACCACTGGTTGCAGAACATAAGTGGGACTTTAAGGCAATTTTCTCTTCCCAAGCCCTTGCCAAGTTCCATAATTGGAACTTCCAACAGCATCCCAACAGATCTTCTCCATCAGCACTATTCTGGACAAAAGATTGAGAAGAAAACATCTTGCTTTTGCACACATGCAACTGTTCTGAAACAGTTGGGGATAAAAATACCCCCCCCCCCCCCCCCCGCTCACGATATGTGGGTTTCTGGAAAAATGTTGTGGTTGTTTGTGTACAAAGTATGTTTCTCTGCAAAAAAAATTAAATGTGCCAAAATCCTCACTGTTTCTAGAGCATCAGGTATCTTTCATGCAAAAAACATGATGTTTGGCACAGCTGCATGAAACACAATCATAGTCTCAGTTTTCTTCCCAAACACCTAGTAATCTCATTGTATTTTGCTAATAGCATGAGTTATTGGACAAAACATTTAGATTTACTAGTCATTTTCCTAATATTCAGAGGAAAAAGATAAAAATGTCTATTAAGTAATGGATATAAATCCTGTTGGCATGCCCAGAAACCAATGCTGACTTTTACTTCACCCTAATATATTTCTCTACATAATAATTTCATGAGACACCTGAATACCTTATGAGAACTGCACAAAACTCTCACCTCAGTATTATTCCTTTTGACTATGTTTCCAAAGTATCAGGAAACCCATTTGATTGGTTTGGAAATGAATAAGAGTTAATATTTTTGCATCCCTAGTATGTCACACACCTTGTCCAGTTCCCCTAAACTGGCTTGGTGTCCTCAGTTGTGGTGGAAGATGTTATTTCATTATCAGTATTCACATACTAGTCAAATCAAAGGTGCAGATATCTTGGTTTGGTCATGGGATAGAGTCTAAAAATACAAATTTGACCCAAAGCAGGTTGGTTTATGATAAGATATCTTACAGTTGTTGAAAACATTAGCCTATTTTTTGTTGGTAGACCTATCTACAATAGATCATTTGAATCAATGGTATTTGCTTTTATTGGTGTACCATTCAACAATTGTTTTAATGTGTATATTCTAGTTGGGATTAATCAACCACTATATACAACTTGCAATAGAGATAAAGCACAAAGAAGGATTCACTGCCGATTTTCCTAATCCTGCCACTAGTCTGTTTCTACAAATATGACAGGTCCTATCACAGGTTTCTAGACATCTTTTCCACCTTTCCCTCAAAATAAGCATTCAGATAGTTTGCTCCAGTTGTGTGTTACACTCACCATGAAAAGACCATGCCAGAGTTTCTGTTTGCAATTTGCCACATGTTTCACCTGTAATACTTAGATTAGCTTGTTGTTCTTGAATATGCTGACACATGAATTACTAGCATATAGGAATTGGTAGGATGGAAATATTTCACACAACAGGTGACAATAGATCCAACATGGGTGGCACTAATAATTAGTAACAAGTGTACTAGCCAAAGAGTGATGAACTGTGACTTCACTCAGAGAGAAATTGTATGACTGCTGGTAGTTACTTGACTTGAATGTAATAGACTATTATGTAGAATTACTGGTTTTTTGCTTGCAGAGA
The DNA here is from genome assembly GCF_037176765.1 of Anolis sagrei. Classification (NCBI taxonomy): domain Eukaryota; kingdom Metazoa; phylum Chordata; class Lepidosauria; order Squamata; family Anolidae; genus Anolis; species Anolis sagrei. Next base: position 37,943,058 of record NC_090023.1, on the reverse strand, counting down.
ATGAGTCATGCAAATAGAAGACAGTGAGACAATTCCTTGGAACAACTTGTTTTGCTAGTCAAATAAAAGTCTTTGTTTCTTTGTTTGAATATTGTTTCAGATAATATGGGGAAAAATCAAATTTATCCTCATGCTCTATCACATGATTTAGATGATCCAGTGTGCCTTCCCAGAATAATGAATTCTCAGCATTGTGCCCTCCAAATGCACTTTACATTGATTTAGGATTGTTGTACACTCCCACTAACACCCCATCTCTCCTATCTTATTCATGCCTAGCATTATTTTAACTTTAATTACATTTGGCCCAGCCATAGATCTTAGTTGTGTGTTGTATTATTGTCATTGTATATTGCTTTTTTTGTTATGAGTTTTATTTAATCTGTTTTACTGTTGTTGTTATTGCTTGTATTGATGTATTGTGGGCTCGGCCTCATGTAAGCTGCATTGAGTCCCTTGGGGAGATGGTAGCAGGGTATAAATAAAGTTTTTTTTTTTAAAAAAAAAATTCACCCTGGAGAGGAATTGTCTCTCACATGTAAAGAACATGGAACCTCTTGACATAGATGATGGCCATGGCTCAGGGGCTCTAAACATTAGTAGGAAATATGGTTTCTGCCATCAACATCTATTCCTTTCAGCCTAACTATTCATAAAAGGAAAATTTCATATTCAAGGGTCAACTATGTGTATAATATTGCAATTTATTTAGCTGATGGGTTCTGACCTTAAATACATGGATGTAATCCAGAGTATGTTCTTGACATAAATAGCAGGTGATCTGGCACAAGCAGGCAGCTCTTACTTGTGAAATGTTACAAATGGTCAAGAAATGAGGAGTAAACCTTTGTAAATAAGTAATTACCTTGTGTGATCACTGAAATCCCAGTATCTTCAGAGAAACTACTGGGATTCATTGATTCAGATTAATTTCCTATAAATTCTTAGGAGACCATATCAGAAATGTGGTGGTGAGGATTAACAATGCATTTGATTAGAAAGAACCAAGGACTTCCCCAAATTTGTAAATTTCTTCATAAATCCAATAGAAAGAATGTGTGGTTTAAAAATGCTGAATGAGGAAGAAACCAAGTCTGATAGATTCATTCATCCAGGTAAAGTTCTTTGAAAGCTTAGCCTTTAAAATCCCTATATATTCAACCATGTTTGAGGGACTGAATTAGGAGTAAAATCAATATAAGCGCATTTAATAAACAATCTAGAAATATGAAACTTGGATCAATAATAGCAAACACTTCATAAAAATTTCATTGAGTAACGAGGATAGCTGTATGCAGTGATAAAATATAATAGACCGAAAGTGTTTCAATCTTATGGGCCTTTTTCAAGCAGTAATAGATTTCCCCTTAGGAATGTTGAGCACAATATACATAGCATGAATTCAAGCTAAATATAGTTGAATACATCAAGACCTGAATAAAGTTGTTGTGATTATTGTCACCATCGCCACCATCATGTATACCATGCCTTGTCTCAATATTGGGACTTATCAGCTTGCATATTATTAAAAACCAGTAAATATGAAAAACATAAAAATCCGTCTCATGTGTATTATACACATATCAGTTGCTTTAGAACAAGTAAACCATCTATATAACAATTTAACATTTATTGGAAGGTATATTTAAGTAGTACATCATTGAAAGTCAATGGAAAGAATGAAATAGAGAAAAAAAATCACCTGCCAGATGAAGACGAGCAAGGAGAGAGCGATCCCAGCTACCTTATGAAGGGAGTTCCAAAGTCTGAGAAGAGCCACTAAGAAGATCCTCTGTTACCCAAAAGCATGTCTAGGAATGCAACAGGGCAGGAAGAATAACTTCTTCTGAAGATATCTGAACTGAAACAGGCTCATGTAGGTCAATTATGATATTACTGTTATGTTTCTTCAAGTCATTTCCAATGATAATGAGAATATGTGACTCTCAAGGTCATCCAGCAAGCTCCCATAAAAAAATGGGGTCATCAGAGTCATAGTGTAACACTCAAGCCACTACGTCATATTGACTACTCATTATATTATTAAACTAATCTGGATCTAAGCTACATAGAGGTTTGCAGATCATGACCATCACTTTGAATTCTGCCTGGAAACAGACTAGCAGCCAGTGGGGCTGTTGCAACAAGGGAGTTAAATGTTTCATGGAGCTGAATCCAGTTATGCAGCCAAATCCAATAAGTTTTCCCATTTTTTTTTTGTGTGTGTATGTATGTGATAAAATTAGGTGCCTTGGCTTATATTCGGGTCAGCTTACACTCGAGTATATGCAGTAATTATTAAATTTGAGCAATGCCATTTGGTTCATTTCTTATAAGACTACAACAAAATTTGGGGGGAAAAAACCCTCAATTTACAGAGTAGAAAGAAGTTACTGTTTTGTTTTGTTTGTTTGCTTTAGAAAATCAAAAGAAAGAGGAAATTATGCTAACAAATGTGTTAGTCCTTAGTAAATATAGCATGGAATTACTATCCTTTCTTTGCAAGTGAGCAGTGGGCTCTTGAGTTACAGGTGTGGTATGCCCACCTTTATGGTTTTTGGCAAATATATATAATGTAATGATGTTTTCTACATTTTCAAAATTAGAAAGCTGATATGATGCTATGGCAACTGTAAAAAGATAATATCTTCAATGTTATCAAAGCACTGTAGTAAACGGCATTGCTTTATTACTCTCAAATGCTTAAGGTGGCTGTTTTGCTTCTATTTGAATTACTACTATTTTGGAGCTTTATAATAAAATGTGGCCGGAGAGGAAAATATTTTGCTATGACATTTAAGAATGCATTTTGATAATGATCACATCTGTATATTTTGTATATTCGATATTTATTGTGCATATGATGAAACTGTTTTGTAACCTTTTAAACATATTTTTACTGCATGCAAACAAAACATAATAACAAATCAAGTGCTGGTTGTAATACACACATAGAAAAATATCCAATTTAATCTGATTTTCTCCCTCCCTTCTTTTCCCATGTCAGCTGGTTCTGAGCTTCTGCCCTGGCATTTCCAGCCAGAAGGAATCCAGACAGCTGGCGAGTGAGCCCGTCTGTGTGCTTGCTTAAGGGGATGTATTAATGAAACTTCAATCTTGCTCTCTCTCAGTGCCCTAAAGCCCCCAATACGTTTGTATGGAGAACAGTTTTACATATGAGACAAGAGTCTGTCGATATCTTTAAACCTGCTGTTATTTTTCTTACCAGAGCTAGAAAGGGGGAGGAAGAGGAGAGGGGAGGGAGAGAGAGGAATAGAAGAGAAATAAAGGACATTATTTTGCAGTTATAAATTGAAGCTCATACATGATTTTGACTATTTATTTAAATTTTTTCTCCCTTGCTACATCAAGGGAGGGACCAAGCATTTCCAATTGCTCGCTAAGCAATAATAAGAGTAGAATTGTATCTCCCTTTCATATCAGCAATATCTCTGAAGCAGGGAAAGCTCTGTTCTTCATTTTATCTCATTATTCTTGCAGGGATAGTTGTTCTTCAAAGCTCCCTAGGTCCCGCTATCATTTCCTAGCTTTTGTTTTTAGTATTCTAAGCTGATGGAGTTCTACAACTGCCTTATATACCTATGTTCAAACTGATCTTGTTTATAAATTGAAGGCAGGTTTTGAGGCCAAAATAACGGATTTTGGTATGGCCAGTGGACAAGTCAAAACATCTCTGGCCACAACTGCCACTTCTTTCCTAGTCATTCATAAATGCCAGAAAAAGTGTCCCGGTGGAGAATATTGAAGGGGTTACTGCTTCTTTTAGATTCTCTTGGGACAATCTAAGCTCTTGCCTTTCACCACTTTAGTCAGAGAAGCATGTTGCTCCCTTTTAATGATAAGAGTTAAGATACAGTACTCACATTTATTGTGGATAAGATGACCCAGATTGCTTGATTTTGACTAACATTTCTAAACTTATACATGAGTATAGAGACTTGATGGTTTTTTATTGATTCTAAGAAAACATGACTGAGCTTTGTATGAATAGGGAAGATGTAGCATAGTGACAGAAGTGTTTTTACAGTATTTATTACTTTTCAGGCTATTGGTTGTTTGATGATGTTGTTTTATGTTATTATGATGTTGTTGTGTTTTTTTTAAAAAAATTATATTATTGTGTTTTTAATTTATGTCTGTTCAGGCTTGTCTCCATGTAAGCTGCCCTGAGTCCCTTCGGGGAGATGGAGGTGAGGTGTAAACATAACATTGTTGTTGTTGTTGTGTTCTAGAAGGATTTGCAGTGTGTGGCTTTAGAATAAGAAAATCATAGAATTTAAGAGTTGAAAGGGGCCACAAGTGTCATCCATGCAGAAATACACAATTAAAGCACCCCTGAACGATGCCTATCTAACTTCTTTTTAAATATTTCCCATGATTGGGAACTTAAAATCTATTGACAAAATCATTCCATTGTCATGGTGCAATTACAATAAAAAAATCTTCTTAAAGTTTACGATGACCCTTTCCTTGTAATTTGTTGTACTTTGTTGGTCATACTGACTAGAGATTTCTATTGACCTTATAGTTGGAAAACACTAATTGTCCCAATTCTCCAAACATGTGATGGTCCTTCTAACCCCCTAACTATCTCCATCTCTATTTCTTTTACAGAGTACACAATTCAGATCTGAAATATAAGAAAACACACACACATGTTTTTCAAAACAATTCTCCTACTGAGACTCCTCTCCCTCCCCTATAATCTAGGGATGGAAAATAATATTTTAAAGTATTTTAATGGTTCAAATGCTCATCATGAAAGTCAGGCAAGGAGAATTCTTGATTGATGAGAATCTTTGCAGTTCAGGGCTTATTCTGTCAAGCATTTGCACATGGATATATATGCACAGAAATTGCATTCTCCATTTCATAACTGCTGTTTTATTTAGGGAACAAAACCATTTGTGGATTTTAGATAGAATACATCCCAAACTGAACATTTTGAAGAATTTGTAAAAATATTCATTGATTCCCTTGAAGTCAAATTTCATGAATAATTATGCCCTTCAAAGCACTGGATAGTAAAATAAAATATTTGTTTTAGGGAAACCAGTAATCTGTTGGCTAGCGATATAATAGGTGAATACTCAGTTTGGGTATTTAGTGATCATCAATTTTCTTCATTTTATGTGGCTTTTGCTCCCTTTCTAGATGCCAAATCTAACCCAAGATGTACTTGTCTTGACAGAAGGCATGCGGTGGAGGTTGCTATTTTTTAGATATTACTAACTATCATCCTCTGAGGCACAGCATGGGTTTGGCATAGCATAGGTGGAAGGAAACCTTAATTTCTAGGAGACAATATGAGAACATTCAAGCATGCAGCATCAACAATAGTGTATATACACCAAGATGATGAGCTGCAAAAGAATTCACAGAAAATAGATAAAATAGGCGATGAGCTGAGAAAGATTGTACAGAAATAGATAATAGAACAGAAAATAGATGAGCTTTTCTGAACACTTGCTGAGTCAATTCCAAATTGAGCTATGGGGAGTTCATCCATCAGTAGATGTTGCAATCAAAGGCAATGCTTTGAAAGATAATTCGTTTGGACAGCAGCTCCCATAATTCCCTAGCCAATTTAGGAGATTCAATGCTGAAAGCACTACACCATTCAGCATGGTATAACAGTTTGAATGTTGGACTAGAGTTCTGGAAAACAGGGTTGAATCCCTGCTCACTAATGGAAATCCAATGGGTGACCTTAAGTGAGTCATATTCTACATATCCATATATAGCCACAGATACAGAGGTGCAGATCTCCAAGCATCAAAGAATCATAGACTCATAGAGATGGAAGAGACCAGGAAGGTCATCCAGTCCAACCACCTGCCATGCAGGAACACATGATCAAAGCACTCCTGACAGATGATCATCCAACCTTTGCTTTAAAAACCCCAGAGAAAGCGACTCCACCACACGCCAAGGCGAAATATTCCACTGTCAAACAGCTCTTACCATCAGGAAGTTCTTCCTAATGTTTAGGTGAAAGCTTTAGGCAGAAAATTGTTTCTGTTCCTCAATGAGACATCCTTTCAAATATAAACACGGCTGTCATGGCCCCTCTCATCTTTCTTTTCACCAAGCTGAATCCAGCTCACCAGCTTCCAAAACTCTAATCATTTTTGTTTATGGACACTATTTTGTAAATATGTCTCTTGAACTGTGGTGCTCAGAACTGGACACAGCTCTCCAGGTGAGCTCTGATTAAGACAGAATAGAGTGGTGTTATTAATTCTCTTGATCTCTAGACCCTATACTCCCATTGATGCAGCCAAAATTGCATTGGCTTTTTGGGCTGCCACATATACACTGTTGACTTACATTAACTTGTGTCTACTAATATTTGTAGACCCCCTTTACATGTACTGTTTTCAAGCCAGATGTCACCCATTCTATCTCTGTGCATTTCATTTTTATTGCCTAAGTCTAGTACTTTGTTACGAAAGAATCTGAGTTGCCCAAGGTCACTCAGTGAGTTTTCTTGGTCAAACACAGATTGAAACCCTGGCCTTCCAGGTTCCTAGTCCACCATTAAATCACAATTACCTGGAGATATACCAATAGATTTTTTAAAAAAAATATATTTAGGTGTATGCACATGTGTGTGTGCATCCCTTTCTCTGAGCAAATATAAATAACAATAAATCTAGGATCAATGTGGGAAAGGAGTCAAATGTCTAGGATAGAAACATGCCTAATCAACGAATAAAGAATAATAATGAATTGTATTAAAATATACAGTATTTCTGTTATATCTATCTAAATTGGAAACCAAGTTTCCTCTTTTTCTACTATGTGATATATTGTTTACCAAAGAAGCAGACTTACAAAACTATTGACATAATTAAATAATTTGCTAATAACACCATAATTTTTTAGAAATAAAAATTGTGTGGGTTCCAAAAGTAGGATTCAAGCACCTTGTTCAGAAGATTAGAAAATGAATTCATTTGGCTCATTCTTTCTAATAAATCCCCTGGATCTGAACAAATTCCCTAGCGGTATTCTTTCCAATGATCTGAAAATGTTTCAAGTTTGCCACTGGGAATTGGGTCGGTTTCTTCCACTGCTCCATATATATATAGGCACAAAATAATTTTTGTTTTAACTATTTTCTTTTTCTTATTCCTGGACATTTCTCCTTGTTTACTATAAACTACTGACAATTATTATGGTTTAAAGAAAAAGAATACAGAACTTCCCTTAATAATGTCAGCAACACATTGCAGGATCTTTTTTTGCTAATAATGCTCCATTGGCTTAGTGACAGGCTGAAACACTTCTTTTTTAAAGGAATAATAAAGAATCCATTGTGCCCCACCCCCCCCCCCCACCCCCCAGGTCACATTCCTCCAAAGCCAAGGGAAACTAAATTCTCACCCCTAATGGATGATGTGAATCCTGCACTTGCAACTATTGAGATAGCAACAATGGAAGAAACCAATCAGCTTGCATTTATACAGTGGGCTCTTGACATCTACTGGAGCTTGGTTCGAGGACTCTGTGGGTGTCAAAATCTCTGTGGAGGCTCAGGTCCTATTATATATAATAGCACAGTAATATAATTTAATAATAATAATAATAATCCAAAATTGAAAAGTCAGTGATGGATCCCAAGTGTAGACTTTGAAAGGAAGCAGATAAAACAACAGGTCACATCCTCAGCTGCTGCAAGAAGATTGTGCAGACAGACTACAAGCAGAGGCATAATACAGTTGCTCAGATGATTCATTGGAACTTATGCCACAAATACAATCTGCCTGCAACAAAGAACTCGTGGGTTCACAAGCCTGAAAAAGTTACAGAAAATGAGCATGTCAAACTACTCTGGGACTTCTGAATTCAGACTGCCAGAGTTTCGGAACAAAATACTTCTGATCTCACGATCATATGGATCATTGATGTTGCAATCCCAGGTGACAGCAGAATTGAAGAGAAAAAAACTGGAAAAGACTGCCAACATTGAAAACAGTACCAAGAAAACATCTGGCACCCCTAATGGATGATGTGAATCCTGCACTTGCAACTATTGAGATAGCAACAATGGAAGAAACCAATCAGCTTGCATACAGCACAGCAGTGACTGTAACACAAGAACTGGGGATACAACAACTGAAACCTACAAGACAAATGATCGGAAAACAAAAATGAAAAATAAGGCTGGAGTTAAAAATTAAGAGCCTACGATCAGATGCAAGCAATCTAAAGAACATGAAGGAGCAAAAATTGAAGAATGTTAAAATAAAGAAAAACCTGATTAAAAAGTATTGGCTGAACACAAGAAAAATTGAAGAAGCTCTTGAAATTGTGAAACAACAAATCACGACAACAGCCAGAAAAATTGAGCAATATGAAGCTAGAGTCATCCAATACAAAACAAAATCAACTCTTCCAATCTGATCAGAGGCAGTTCTACCAGAGTCTGAATCAGCAGGTGGCTGTGAAAAATGAAAAACCAGAAAAACAGCTACAAATGCATTCTGGAATGATCTGTGGGAAACAGAGAAAGGTTACAACAAAAAAGCTGAGTGGATAAAAGACTTTGAAAATAATTTTTCAGAGAACAAAATGAGAACCTTGGGAAATAACAACAGAAATGATCACTTAAAGAGTGAAGAAAGTCAAGAACTGGACATCATCTGGCAATGATCAACTGCACGGATTTTGACTTAAATATCTGATTAGCCTGCACTCAAAAATGGCCGAACAATTCAATGAGATGCTGCAAACTGGAAACATCAGCAAATGGATAACAACTGGAAAGATGTATTTGATACAGAAAGATCCAGCAAAAGGGATAATACCAGGAAATTACAGGCCAATAACATGCCTGCCTACAATGTTCAAACTGCTGACAGGAATAATAGGTGATCAAATCCAGGATTACTTGGAGGAGAAGATAACATCTTGCCAGTAGAACAAAAAGGCAATAAAAGAAGAAGTAGGGGCACGAAAGATCAGCTTCTAATTGACAAAATGATACTGGAGAATTGTAAAAGCCGCAAAACAAACCTCTATACAACTTGGATTGATTACAAAAAAGCATTTGACTCACTGCCACATTGTTGGATTATCAAATGTCTAGATGTCATCGGAGTTTGTGAAAATATTAGAAAGTTCACCGAAAATGCGATGAAACAATGGAAAACTGAGTTGTCCATGGGCAATGAAAGCTATGGAACTGTTAACATCAAGAGAGGAATTTTCCAGGGCAAATCACTGTCACCACTGCTGTTTATTATTGCACTGATCCCACTGTCAGTAATTCTACAGAAAACAAATCTAGGCTACCAACAGCAGGAGATTCACCAAAATCTCTCACTTGCTGTACATGGATGATTTAAAGCTTTATGGAAAATCAGAAACTGAAATTGAGTCATGGACCAACACAGTCAGAATCTTCAGCACTGACATCAGTATGGAGTTTGGCCTAGAAATATGTGCCACAGTGGTATTAAAGAAAGGGAAAATTACACAAAGCGAGAGCATAGAGATGCCAAATGGACAAACCATAAAGTGCAATCAGCCTGAAGCTTATAAATATTTGGGTATACTACAACTGGACAATATCAAGCATGGTCAAGTGAAAAATGTGGTCAGCAAAGAATATATCCAAAGAGTCAGAAAGGTTTTGAAGAGCAAATTAAATGGTGGAAATACAATCAAGGCTCTCAACACCTGGGCCATCCCCGTCATTAGATATACTGCTGGGATTGTGAACTGGACACAAGCAGAGCTGGATGATCTGGACAGAAAAACAAGAAAACTGATGACAATCCACTATGCATTACACCCACGTAGTGATGTCAACAGACTATACCTGCCCAGAAAATCAGGAGGCAGAGGGCTTCTGCTAGTGAAACAAATGGTAGAAGAAGAGAAACACACACTGGCAGATTATGTGAAAGGCTGTCAAAAACCAACGTTGAGGGAAGTCAACTGCTTAAAGTGCAAAAGACAAAGAGGGAATATCATAAACTGGCAAAAGAAGGCTCTCCATGGACAGTTCCTGGGAAAAAATCTCCCCTCCTTTCTATATTGATTTGAAAACTTTATTTACTTTTGTGTAGCCTTTGAAATTCCAGTAATCCCATGAATTATGTGAGGGAGCTGCTTTGAGTCTCCTTGTGGAGACAAAAGTGGGGTATTATTGTAATTATTATTTTTTTAATTATTTTGAATCAGAGAAGTAAAACAGTTTGAATTGTTTTGAAAACATCAGAGCCTCGATAGCAGTTCTTTTTAAAATCCTTTTACACATTATAGTGTTTAATAAGCAATTACTCTTTACAGTGTTTTAAAAAAATCTCATTATTTTATCAGTTGTGTGGCTCATTATATCTTTCATTACTTTCAAATTGCAAAAGTTACTTAAACTTGTACTTTATTACATTAGTGAAGTAGCATCCCAGCTCATGACATAAAGAATAATGGATTACTTGGAATAGCTTAATGTCAGGCTCGGTTAACATATCACCACTCAGTATTATCACCAAATTTGAGATATAATCAAACCCTGAGAAATAACCCAATAAACACTGCGGAAAGGGATACACTGTGATGCTAACTTAAAGCTCAGCTTTCTAAAATATTGGCTAAATTAGTTTGGATAACTTTCGCATTTGATCAGAGCTTAGAAAAGTTACTTTTATAAACCACATATCCAAGAATCCCTCTGTCAGCATGGCCACTGGGAGTTGGGTTTCTTTTACATAACTATCCAATCTCTTCTCTTGATATGTGCCCAATATTCAAACATAGAGTAGGAACTAGGGTTGGATAGGTTCATTTGGAAGAGCATAAAAAACTTCCAACTTTTCACTTTTGAAGCAGTTTTGAACCATGGAGGGAAGTTGGGGGTGGGGGGAGGGGCAAATCCTAATTTGAACAACTAACCTTTTTTCTCCCAGATATATTCCATAATGTTCAGATGTTTCCCAAGGTTATTTTAATTTTCAGAATGATTAAACAAGTTTGGTAAAGCCTAAAAAGTGTTAAAATCTCATGCTTTTTGTACTGAATTGTCCTTCAAAAACAGCCTTTAGACGATATTGAAAGTAAAATAAAATTATTTACTCCAGCAAACACAAAGGATAAACAAATGCAAATTGAAAAGTTCAGAAGAAAACAAGGAATCTTAATCCAGAAACAAATTCAAGTTTCTTACAAGGTCCCCATGCAGGAGGAGGTAAGGTGTCTCCAAATTAGCTCAGCGTTTTTAGCAGCTATTCTGGCTGAACGGCATCTGTGCTCTGCCTCTTTTCGTCTCTCTAGAAATGTGGACACTTTCAAACGCTCATTGTCTGATTCTTTGTTTCTCTCCAAATCCTGAGCACTTCCCTGCTCCCCTTCCCCTTCCGAAGATGAGGAATCCCTAACACTTTTCCTCCTCTGGCTATGCAAGGGAGGGATGAGGTGGATGTGGCCATTGTTGTATTTTTTGAAGATTTTCTTTATTATTAAAAATGTTCTTTATTTAAAAAAAAATTTTTTCACCTGGCAGGGATTGAACTCACAACTTCCTGGTTCTGGGGGTGGTGCACTCTTCAGTGAGCCATGAGCACTCTGTAGCAAATGGCAATTTGGAAGTTATACTTATTCATTTCCCAGTGGGAAGCCGGGTCAGTCTATAAAAACTGACCCATGGATAAGTCAAAAGTTTTTGGTGAAATAGCAATGTTCTATGTTTTCTACCACTGTAGCAAGTTTCATCAGGATTGGTCTAAAAATGAAGACGGGAGAAGTTTCCCTAGTGCTAGTGGGCTTTTAAAAAATCAAAATTTTCCAAAACTTTTGAATTGACTTTAGACTCTGAACCTTTTTTTTTTTTTTTTTTTGGATCAACCAAGCCTAGTAGGAACATTTAAAAATACATTTAAAAATAGTGATGAACCTAAAATTTCAGCAATGACTTTAAAAATTACTTCAGTGAATTTATTCAGAATTTACTATCAAGGAAATTTTAATATTCACCCCACCTGCAAACAATTATGCTCTGTATTTGATGAGATGGAGACATATGGAAAGTTTCACGTAGAAGCAAATTTGTGTGTTTGCAGCAAGCATTATTGTTTTACTCAGTTTCATTTAAAAGCAATGGCAAGTATCTCAACTCAACATCATTTTTGACTAGGAATAATAAATTCCCAATATTTTCCATAGTCCTAATTTTGAAAATATTTTATGTGATAGAATAACTTCATATTCATTGTACAATGAAATTAAATGCCATTCCCTATCACATTATATATGTAGAATTACAAAACAAAACATCAATCCTTCCACATTCTGATCATTATTGCACAACCCCCAATATTGATTGATGTAACCCCTCTTCCCACAGCTCACCAACATGAGCTAATTCAACAACTTGGAAATATTGAAAGCGGCACTGACATGAACTGACTGTTTCTTTGTTGAACTAAGGCATTTCCAGAATAAAAGATCAGTAATAAAAGAAGCTGCAACTTCATATTGCCTGCATCATGAAAGGGAAACCAGCATTTCATCTAGCACATAACAAAAAAATCAACTCCTCACAGCCTGAAATTATTGTTAGCAACTGAATAAAGGCTTGGCAAAATAGAACTTGACAAGGCTATGAAGACACAGAGACACAGCTATGGAAGACCACAAGTTTTAGCTATTACTTTAGATGGGATGTAGAAATTAGAGAAAAGTTTATGGTTTTATTTAGTTGTAAGGCTTGTACCTGGGTGAGTTCTGATAATATATAATGTTCTGCAAAACTGTAAAAATTAGTAACCATTAGATCAGGGATGTCAAACAAATTTCCACACCAGCCTTACAGTCACCTTCAAAGAGCCATATGCAATTGTTAGACTATGTGAATGTAACTATGTTGCCCTGGCATTGAAAGCTTCACGGGCAACATAATATGATGTGGCAGACCAGATCCAGCACATGGCCCTTGTGTTTGACATATGTGCCCTACATGATCTAATAGTGGCTGCTGTCACCACTAGTGTGTTGAAAAAGCCCTTCTGGATGGGAAGTATATTGCTCAGAACTGTGGGTAGCTCCTTTGACATTCAGACATAAAGTCAGTCAGATTCACCACTATGGCACCATTTAGGCTGCCAATATACTGCACTTTGAAACTACAAGGGATATCTGGAAAGTCAAGTTACAATATTTGTTTAAAATACAAAAAAAAATAATATATTTTAATAAAGCTGACATGGAGCATAGGTATTACATTATTTTTTTCCCACATAATCACCATTCAGTTCAATACATTTTGTTATCCGTGGGACGGTTTTTGATGCCTGTGTCAGAGAAGTTTCCCTCCATCTTTTTCAGCTAGTTTGTCACTTCAGTTTTCACCTCGTCATCATTGGAAAAGTGTTTTTCACCAAGGTGTTCCTTTATTTAGTGAACAGATGATAGTCACTGGGTGTGAGATCGGGACTGTGGGAGAGGTGCGTTAAAACATCCCAACCAAATGAAGTCAACAACTCTTGTGTTGCATGGGCGGTGTGCGGATATGCACTATCATGAAGGAGACAGACTCCCACCATCAGCATCCCACAACATTTGTTTTGGATTGCTCTGTGGCATTTCTTCATGGTCTCACAATATACTCTGCATTCATTTTGTCACATGCTGTCTTGACATTACATCCTTTCCCTAAACTGAAATGATTTTGTGATGAATTGCATCATGTGTTCATGCCCTTAGCATTTAGGTAGCATATTACAGCGCAAACTTACCACTTGGAGGGAAATGGAATGAGGACACTCATCTTTAAACTTCACCACAATACCAGTCGATGAGCTACTGATGACTGGCACTGCTCATTAGCTTTCACTGGCTTCCTGCTACACAGCAGTGATACCAACTTCCCCTGCGAAAATTCCCAATGAGAGCTACATGCCTTGTAACCTTACTTTTCAGATAACCCTCATACATTCTATGGTTAGTGTAGATTCATGTAATGTAGTTCAATGCAGTGTATTTATTCAATCTATTCTTCCTAATTAATATGTACTAGGGTTGTCCATAATTTTGATTCTCCGTCGTAAGTTGAATCTAATTCGTAAGATCCGTACATACGACACAATATCAGATGCTTGGGCATCACCCATGCCAAAAATGTAAGAATCAAAACGTTTACCTTTGTGTGTGTGTGTGTAAATTACGTAAATGTTGTAACTCTCTGGGATACAGTTTTAATTCACAGAGCAACCAAGCACTACCGGGAGGTGAAACCAAACTTCTTGCCATGCCTTCTCAGCTAATCAGGGTTGAAGGGGGGAGAGGAGGGAGAGCTGAAGCTGCAGCCATTGCTCTTTAAATTTACAAGTGCCATGCCACACTCTCCATTTGTGATCAAGTAGGCAAAGTGAATGGACAGAACTCAGCACTGGGTTAGCTTTGCAGGAAGACAGGCACTAGGGAAGAGGGAGGGGAGGAGTCAACAATAGCCAAGGCTTTACTGCTTCCTTGCTCCTTTGGGTGGGGGGGGGGGGAGGTGAGTACACATATGTTTGACTTTAGTTTATCTGTTTTAGGGATTGCAAGCCTATTTTGCAAGGGACAATTTTTTTTTGGTTTATTTTGAGAGTATCACTCTTTACCTTCTAGGGCTACTATCTGTACCTATTTTGTGTGTGTTGGTTGCTACAACTCACACAACCAGTTGTTTCAGCCAGACACAACAAACCTTTCTGCAACATTTTCTAGTGATACTGCTGTGCTATCTGTGTGCAATTGAGCCCAAAAAACCACACAAAAATATTTTTTACTCAAGAACAAGCATTTTTGCCACATAGTGCTGCCCTGTGTACATTTAACTAAAAAGCACACAATTAACCAGCTGAAAAGCACACAACCACAAAAAGACACATATCAGTTCTGTTGATTATTACATCTGATATTTGCATTAGGGGCCTGTAACCATTCCTTGTGTTTTTTCAATTTAATTTTAGTTGTCAAGTTACAATTTGCTTTTTATATGTTGGGTTGTCAATTTTCATTATTATGTGTGTATTGCTTGTTATGTTAGGCATTGAATATTTGCTTTTTATGATTGGAATCTTCCCTGAGTCCCTTTGGGGAAATAGGGCAGAGTCTAAATAATAATAATAATAATAATAATAATAATAATAATAATAATAATTTGAAACACAACAAGATGAGTCCACAGCAGACAAGATCACTCGACTGGCTGTTGTATTGGATCAAACATCGGACACTTCCCAAGTATCATTATTATGTTTTGTTCAGCAGACCTTGTAGCCCACTTAAAGTAGAACAGTTTTGAGAAAAAAAAATCTCTTCTCAGTATCTATAATTTATCTGCCTGACTGTTGTTTCCTCTAACAGGGAGGCTTGTAGTTGTTGGACACAAGCAATCTCTGTGTTTGGGAAACTCCCAACACCAGTTTAAAATAAAGAAATAATATTGGTTCCGAGTTATTGCATTTGACTGCTACAACTCTCTGTGCTGGCCTGTTTCGGACCAGAGTCCCCAAGCTGTAGTTTCAATTTGACCAAACCATTCTGTGTTTGGGAAAGCATATTAGTTCTATCAAAGTATTATTAAGTCTTGAATATGCCAAGAGTGTGAAACTCCAACAAAAGTCATTCTAAAAGTGAATTCTAGTTCTATAAGTCACCCAACATGACGTGTTCCTGTGGCAGTTCAGATATGAACCCCAATGGGCAAAATGATTAGAATTTATATGCCTTGCCATTGATTTTCTGAATTTCCCAAGTTTGACAGTGAATTTTTTTGTGCATATATCTTTTTATTTGCACAAAATCCCAATTTTTCATTTTACAACAGTTGCTTCAGTCTTTGAAGAAATGAATACTGGTATCTTTGTTCTTCTACAGGGGAGGTAAATTATGCAATAGCTGGCATTTTTAATGGTGTGCCTCAATGCATTGAGACATCTGTTTTCTTAAAGAAACAAGACAATTCATGAATGTCCTCTATATTTCTATAATATAGTAAGCAACTCATTTCAAAGGTTTAGTTTAACAACTCTGGATATACATACGATTTTGGACTACAACTCCCATAAATCCCTTTCTACTGCCTATGCTGACTAAGACCAGTAGGAGCTGTATGACAAAAGTGTATAGAGAGGAAATACTGCATATCTTTAATTTAAATATCCCTTTCTAAATTCAAATACTGATTTCAGTTCAATATAAGGCCTTACAAATCTATATTTTTCTTCCTAAAATTAGTCTCTGACCATCAACATTTCCTCCCTGATGTCTGATCAATATTCAGATATTATTCTTTATCAGATTTGCAGTCAATGCACGTTCTCTCAGATAAGGCAGAATAGGACTCCAAATGCATATGGATTTCCTGTCACTGACTCTAATGAACTCTGCATATTGGACATCCTCCCACCACCCAATAGTCTCAATGGAAGAATGTACATCGCTAATGAATTAGGGAAGGTTCCTGTGCTAGTTCTGTCATATTATTCCCAAATGCCCAAAACACTGAGTTCATAAAAATCAAATTATTTTTCTTCCTCTTATTTCAAACATACTATAGAACTTCAAATATCAACAACAAAAGGACCACTCTGAATCACAACACCAATCTTTCACATCTAGCTTGGCTGGTCCATATATTTTGCTTTGTAAGGTGTTGAGGTTGAATCCTCATGCTGTTCCATGCAAAAAGAAATGTTGACCAGACACAAAAAATGTTGACCTCACAACCTCTGAGGATGCTTGCCATAGATGCAGGCAAAACATCAGGAGAGAATGCCTCTAGAACATGGCCATATAGCCCAAAAAAACCTACAACAACCCAGTTGACCAGACAGTCTGTCTGCTGATTCTTGCTTCAGGACTACAGATGTGGGCAACCTCCTTGCCCTGAATAAAGGTGATTTGCTTGGTGGCTTCAAGGCTACACACAATATTACATTGGCACCCTCCCTCTCCCACAACTGCACAGAACTATTGCATTCCCTTGATGAAGCAAAACATGGCAAATCACTCAAGTACATGCACATACAAGCACACACACTGAGATGGGGTAGCTCGTTGCATTTCAAAAGCGCAGACTGAAAAACTTAACTTAGGTGGTATGGTTTAGTGATTTTTTTTAAAAAAATGTTAGAAATTACTCTGACTTTCAAATTGGGGGAAAGTCAGGATAGAAATAGAAATTATAAGAACTATCACATCAGTAGTCCCTGGTCTTATCAGTAACACATCACAGACTCTAGAACTCCCTTTTCAGATAGGTTAAATAAACACTTTTGTTTTGGCAAGCCCTTGAGGTGGTTGCTTGTACTGGATTAACTATTTGTTTTCATAGAATCATATACTCATAGTATCTTAGTGTCAGAAGGGATCACAAGAGATATCTACTCTAAGCCCATTCAAGGATACCCAACTAAATCATTCTCTTTTTTGCAATAGTTTATGCTTTTTATTATTTTTAACAGTTGAATGGCAGCTGACCCACAACATTTTAAGTTTTGACTTTTGCAGATTTGATTATCCACTGGTTTAATTGAAATGTTCTAAGAATTTTGTGCTGAAGAACCTAGAAATTTCTAGAGAGATATTCTTTCCAAGTTAAAATATGGCAGTTTTTCTAATGGCAGTTTTTCACTTTCATAGAGGTCATGTACCCCTAACGCCTGCAAATGTGCTGGGCTGGTAGTACATTTTTATATATTGTGAAGTTTCAACCCTGTCTTGGGAGAGAAGTGGGATATAAATTTAATCCATCATTTTAGCTATACTAATTTGATGCAAGGCTAATCAATGCTAATCAAGGTGATCAATTGCAACATTCACACTTGCCTCAAACAGACAAGAGTTATTTCTCCCACTCTGGATATTCCACAGATATATAAACTTCACTTGCTAGTTTCCTCCCAAACCTCACAACCTCTGAGGATGGCTGCCATAGATGTGGTTGAAATGTCAGGAGAGAATGCTTCTTGAACAAGGCCATACAGCTCAAAAAACTCACAGCAAACCAGTGATTCTGGCCATGAAAGCCTTTGGTAACACATTAATTTGTTGTAAGCCACCTGAAGTCCCGAACTAGGAAAAAAATAGTATATGAATAACCCCTGCAGTAAGAACAATAGCTAGATAGCTCTGCTTAAACCAAAAATTCATTACAATTATATGGATTTGATATAGCTTTTTTTACAGCATCTGTGCACTGGCTGTGGTACAAATAGTACTCAACACAAAGCTTGCTTGTTGACCTTGGACCAGTCACAGTCTCTGTGGTTAATCTAGCTTGTAAGGTTACCATGAGGAAAAATAGGCAAGACTATATACAAGGCCATGTGCTTTAGTGGAAGGGTGGGAGGAAAACAAATTGCACTATATTTTTTTTTCAGATTTAATTAGGAGCGCAATAATTCCCTATTGCTGAAACATTCCTTTTTGTCCTTCCCCTCCTTTGTAACCTTGACAAGGTAATAATAATAATAATAATAATAATAATAATAATAATAATAATAATAGGCATCGGTGTTTGGGTTTCACTGAATAGCTCTTTTTGTATGTTTAAGTCATGTTTCAGGGTGCAAAACCTAATTCTCAGCAGAACTATTCAGAATTGCATACAAAGTATAGTAACAGTCTGTGGATGACATGATAAATAAATAAATAAATAAATAAACAGTCTGAATTACAGACTGATATTTTTGTTTGTCTCTTTATGGCAGTATAATCTTTCTGTTTTCTAACCCTTGCACCTCCCACAGAGGCAGCTAAAGCAAACTGCCAGAGCTATGACTGTAAAGAAAAAGTTACAGGAACAAGCAGCCATTTCAAGCTGACATGAGAGTGTTTTATCTGTCACTCATGGCCCATCCAGACAGGTCCAAAATGCGGGCTGTCTGGAAGCCCCCTCAAAGAACAGCTATTTAGAAACAGTGTGTCTGGAATTATATTCTTTTCTTTTTGAAATGTATAAATATTTGATTTTCACTAAAATTTTATTCTTCCATTTTTTCTCTGAATACAACAAACTGCCCTTCCTCTCCTTTCTTCTCTGGAACAAAATAATGCTATCTTCCCTCTCCCATTGTGCTTTTATTGCATGGCGGGAAGTTGGACTAGGTGGAGGTTGGACTAGATGGCTGATGTGGTCTCTTTCAACTCTTATGATTCTGTAAAGACAAATACACACACACACACACACAGAGAGAGAGAGAGAGAGAGAGAGAGAGAGATTTCATTTGAAATAAATTTTGAAATATCTCTCAAAATGAGAGAACCAGCCTATATATCCTGAGTTTTTCTTGTAAGACAGAAAACATAGATGTATACTGGTGGCAGTCTGGAAGCAAGAGTAGCCTTTAAACTCAGGGTTTTCTGTTTCAATTGCTGGTAAAAGATCAGATTTTGTTGCTCATTTCAGCCTCTGCCCCTTCTCTGTGTGACAGAAATGACTCCTATAATTGTAAATGATTATGTGCCTGTTGATTGAGCTCTTTATACATTCAGAGGAGGCTGCTGATGCTAAGGAAAATCCTTTCAAATTTCTTTTTTTTTTTAACTGAGAAGGAAAAATAGCTGGGTTTAGTGGAATCAGCATTTTACATAGCAAGTATTCTGGCCGTAGTTGCAAGATCTTATTTTAATTGGCCCAATGACTTACAAGACCACTACTTCCTATAATCCTTGCCACCCTGTCACAAACTGACATTGAAAATATCTACAATTTCAAATACAGTTTGCTCTGCAGTGCAGGGGGTTTCTTCATACTCTGGACCTTAAAGCAGCTAGACTCAAAAAATGCTAATACAATTGTAAATAGTTCACTATTTGTTGCAAGCAATTTGTAAGATTATGTATTTCAGCTACATCTTTGGCAGCAATGAGATAGGTAGCAGCAATACTTAGACCCGATGTCCCAATATATATCATTGCAATTTCCTTAAAAGGATGGGTTCATATCAGCAATAGCTAAATAGGTGTACTACTTATAAATCATAGCCTCTGATGCAGGATCTCAACCATTGGGTGTTTTCTTTGTGGGTTGGTTTCGCGCAAAAATCATGTTTTTTCTTTACAGAAAATCCCCTGGAATGCTTTGGGGTGTTTAAATAGGACAGAGCTTTCCAAATCATGGGTCGCAATAAGTTAGTGTGTGGGCTGCAGTATGTAGTTGTGTCACATGAACATAATGAGAAACTCTGAATCTGTGTGGAAAAAGCTATACCAATGAAACATGGAAGCTTAAAAATGCTTATTGACAATATGCAAGTTTCCTTTATCTAATATTTCACCATTTTTTTTTAAAAAAATAATCTATAAATGATTTTTTTCATGAGATATGTTGTATCCCCATACATTTCATTTATTTATTTATTTCGGGCATTTATATCCCGTCCTTCTCACTCCCAGAGGAGGACTCAAGCTGGCTCACAACCAGCAACCATTATATGCCAAAAACAATAGTAATAAAATCACACGTAAAACATTAGTTAAAACATCAAAATGAAAATATCCATTTAAAAAGAGACAAATCCAAATCCAAGTCAAGATTCATAATCTGAGGTCTGCCCATTGTCAATCACATAAGTCATTTCCAATTATTATCGCTGTGTCTGCTGCTCAAATGCTTGGTCCCACAACCATGATTTTAGTTTCTTTCTAAAGCATAGGAGAGAGGGGAGCTGACCTGATTTCATTAGGGGATGAGTTCCACAGATGGAGGCCACCACCGAGAAGGCGTTGTCTCATATCCCTGCCAATTGCTCTTATAATGTATGTATTACAATTTATGTATTTGTCTGCAGCTCATAAAAGGGGTTGGCTTAACCTCCAGTTTACTGGTAAAATTGATTTACTGTGTCATGAAATGATGCATGTCTAATTATTATTATTATTATTATTATTATTATTATTATTATTATTCATGTCAGGAGCGACCTGGTTTGAGAAAATTGGCTGTCTGCAAGGACGTTGCCCAGGGGACGCCCGGATGATTTGATGTTTCTGTCATCCTTGTGGGAGGCTTCTTTCATGTCCCCACATGAGGAGCTGGAGCTGATAGAGGGAGCTCATCCGCCTCTCCCCGGATTTGAACCTGCAACCTGTTGGTCTTATAGGAGAATAAAATTGCATGGAAATACAATGGGCTTTGGGATCCAATGATTCCAGGACCCATCATGAACACCAAAAACTATGGATGCTCAAGTCCCCATTATTAACATTTCCATGATACAATTGCATCTCTTGAATCCAGAAATCAAGGTTTGCTTTCTGGATTTTTAAAATATATTTTCCAGCTGTTAATGGTTAAATCCATAGATAATCACTAGATATAGAGGGTTATCTCGCAAGGAAAGAAACCTACAGCATTTATTCATCTTTGCATGTGAGGTTGAATTTCTCATGCATCCCTAACTTGCATGAGAAATCACCAGTTCTCACCTCAAGCACGAGAACAATATCTAGAGAACTTTGCTTTTCATCTATTTCCCCATGATTTTGGCAAAAATGTCTGCATAAAATTTTTGTTTTCCTTTTGTGATACAGAGGAAGAACTAGGTGGTTGTTTTCAAAATTTACAATTACCCATCTAGTACTTCTGATTTTTGAATTCTCCAGGAGTAGCTATTATAGATTAGGTGCATATTTTGCACATGTTGTCCCACATCTGATTGAGTGAAAATATCTCACCCTTTGCATTCTCAAGTCAGTCTTGTTCTCACATCCCCCCAACACACACACACACACACACACACACACACAGCTGGAGTACAATGTGCTCTTCTCTATGCTAAGAATAGCTGTATCTATATTGCATTTGGCCAGTATAGATTGGTGATAGCTTAGTTTCTTCTTATAGGAAAAAAAAAAGAATTTGCAATTTTTTTTCACAATGTGGATGGAAAGACACAACTGTGAGAGAAAGAGAAGCTGTCAGATTTGCCCATGTATAGCATAGGGTCCCCATCACACTGAAGAAGTGTTGTGACAGCATGCACATTAAGCTAATGTCATTGGAAATGGACAAAACACATCCTTTTAACACCGCTGATTGGGATTTTTGTTTCTTAGCAGCAAAAGAAACTTGGTTGAATTTCATACTTACAGACATCCTGAGGGCTTGGGAATGAGGAATCAGATGAAATTAATACATAAGATGCAAGTATGAAAGAAACTGCTATTAATATGGATGGTTTTCCATTTTAATGATGAACAGAAGGCATATCAAGCCTTTATATGCCATATCCACAATTTCAGGTGCTAAGCAAATGAGAACTTGCAGGTTAGTGATGGTGGCAGTTTATGGGCCATTAAAACTCATTATGTCTTGGGGAAATGTAGCATCGGTGTTTCAGGGGAAGCTAGCAAAGATGTGTGTTTTTACAAACTGCACAGATCAAGATTGTTAAATTGTTTGAATGTTCTTGGGATAGGAAGGTGCCTAGTGATTTCAACTGTTTTACCTAGGAATCTGCCACAAGATTATTTATTATTTACAGAAATCAATGAACATGCAATGCCCTTTACAGCTTTAAAGGGAATAAAGAGAGGCCTCCTGGCCTGCAAAAACATATATAAATGTTTGTTTTCCTAAAAGAAAACTGTGCTATAAACCTTTGTGCACAAAAAGAAATTCCTAGCCAGGGAAACATCAAATATTTATTTGTTGCACAATGGAGCAAATGGATGCCAAGTAATTTTTCAAACAGCTGTGTGAGCACATAGATACAAATATCCTCCTAGATGCTACATGAAGGGGATGGGGAAGAAAGAAAAATACAGATAAAATTTAAAATTAGCGCCACTGAAAGGCAACTGGGGAAAGGGGCCAGAAACCTTACTGGGGCTACAACTTCCAGATCCCTCCAATTAGCATAAGAGCTGCAATCTGAAATACTAACATTTTAGGCTATTACAACCTTAGGCTATTACAACCAGAGTTCCCAGGCAAGTGTTGAAGTTGTAGTTACAAAGGAAGCTTTTAAGGGTCTACTTTTGTGCCTATATATGGAGAAGAGGAAGACTTCATCAGTTATATGGCTTTTATCTTTTGCCTGGGTGAGAGACTAAACTGGTCCTACAATTTCACAGTGAGTTTACTGCCTCAAGTAGATGAATCTCTATATTGTGAAGAAGTTTCAGCTTGTTGCTTCTTCAAGATATTATTGTTTCAATTTTACTGCCAACAATGGGGAGAACAGCTTATGGGATATTCTGCCTGAAGAAACTGACCAGATTTCGGCAGTATGTGCATTGGCTGGGGAGGGGTGAATCTAGTTCTTTACCTCAAGCATTATTATGTTTTTGGCCAGTCCTAACCAATGATACCTGTTGGAGTTTCTTCTCTTCCACCCTAAGTCCAAATTCTGGCCAAGGAATTTGACTGAGGGAAACGGCAACCTTATATTACAGCACTCTTTCTCAAGATAGCAATTATCTTGAGCTAGACTAAATTACCTAAGGGAAAATTTGCAGACATTATGTGTTTATATTCATTTCAGTGTGGTCCTACTCCAGCCTTAAGGGACTTATGGTTGCTTACACTGATAACACAATGTTCAGTCTTTAAATGTGTATAGTTAAATAATATGACTCACAGCTAAAGATTCCTAATAGATGCTCCTTTATATTTCTCTAGGCTCAAAAATTATTGTCTCAGTGTGCTGTATTTACTGTAATGTCAGAATGTCCTGATCATTTGCACTCCAGAGTTTATAGGAAAGAAATCATTTGGCTGACTGAACTGTACTGTCATTAAATTATCCATGGTAGATGACGTTCCATGAATAAAAAGATAGGAATGAATTGTATCCCAATTGAAATCAACAAGTACCTTGAATGGACAAAGATGCATGCTGTTCATCCTACATTAGGCTTACAAGCTGTGGGTCCCGCTGTATTTAATATGTATATCTTGATGTATGTTTATGTGCAAATGAACAGCTTGACCCTTCAGGGTAAAGTAAATGATATGTCTTCTAAAAGCCTAATTGTCTTGCAGTAATTTATCATTTCTATTTAATCAGTCTATTCCATTTTCCTCATGTCAGACCTTATAACATTTGAAAAAAAATCTGTCATGTCTTTGTTAATCTTGTCTATTCTAGGCCAAAAAACCAACCAAACAAAACCTCAACACCCCTAGTTCTTGAAATATTTTATCAAAAAAAAAAAAACTTCATCTGGAGGATAATTTAAGACTCTTAATGGACCATGGTATCTTCCCTGGACACATGTGCTAACAAAACAACAGAAGATTGGACCTCCACACCCACCGTGTCTGTCTCTTGGTTAGAAGGAACTGAAAGGTCATGTACTTTTGTAAGGAAGGATTGTTGCTTGGGAAAATTATTTTCCACTTTTTTTCTCTTTCTCATCCAGACTACTTTTTCCTACCTACCATCCATAGCTGTTTTTATTTCAGACACATGGCTGAACACTGCTTCTTTTGCACTCAATCAACTTGTCCCTGTAAGCCTCTATTTCCTTGCCTCCCTGTGTTCTGAGCTACATCCACCTTTTGTTTCTATGCTGCATCCAGTCTGGCACAGTCTGAAAGACTCCTCCTGGGTGGACATCACCTAATGAAGATATCTATAAATAACGTCCCATTAGAGCTCACCATCTGCCCATGCCTTGTGGAAGGCTCTCTTCCCTACAGATCAGTGCACATGGAGAGTGCTGCAGCCAATCAATTATCCCTCCGGCGCCTTCTCTGGTGGCATTCACAGACATTGCGCTCTTCAGCAATGCTGTTCAGGCCCGATGGCCTCAGACAGACAATGAGCAATGGCTTCTTCATCAGACTGAAACAACATCATGCCTAGCTCCACTTCTACCACTATGTCACCTCCATTATAATCTCACATTCATTCCACTACCTTCTGGCTCTCTCCCTCTCATTTATCCAGTTTTCCCCTCTTTTAGAGTGCCAAATTAATTACCCTCTTGCTCTGCTCCTGTTTTCTATCCTCTTTTTCCTGATTTCTTTTCTCTTTCCCCTTCAGCTGCCTTATCTCTCCCTCATTCACTTGCAGCTTGAGCAGCACTTCACTCAGTTTGCTTCTAGCTTTTCCTTTTTAGTTTGTGCTTCCCTTAAGGCACTTTCTCTCCCCTCACAGCCCACACTATCCTTTGCCTTGTGCTTTATCTACCGTCTGCCTCCCCCTTTCCCAAACCAATACATCTCAAATTGCAGTATGGTTGCCCAAATAAGTTCTAGGAGAAGGCAAGAGCAAATGAAGGGATCTGACTGCACATTTCATATCCAGAACATTCCATAGCCACAGGACAACTAAGAAGATTGCATTTCCATTGAAGTGCATGAATATTTTATATACTCCCGCCCTTTTCTCCTCTCTAATTATCGTCTTATTTGTGTGTGGAGAAGGGATCACCAGCTCAACTGCATTATTTAAATAAAGCTTGCTATAATATTGTTATGATCTGCTTGAAACAAACAACCAGTGCTCTCCAGATATATCTTTCCTTTTACCTGATGAAAGAAAGAGTTGGGGATGCAAGGATGTAATATTTAAGTCAATTTTATCTGATCTGCCTTTTAAAAGAGATGTATTTAACTGATAGCACTGAACATGTCAAAAACACATAGTCTGTTTCTCTTAGTATATGTTTATTCATAGGATAAAAATTATGTATGATTTAAAATGATATACATACATTTGCCACCCTTCTTCCAAGGAGCTCAAAGCATCATATGTGAGCCTCTTTCTTGCTTTTTATTCTATAAGGTTAGCCAGCTATAGATTTGCATCTGGGTCATTCCAGCTCTAGTCCCAGACTGTATACACATCACGATGTCTGAACAGTCCAGTTGGTTGTGTGGTTTTTTATGAGGTGGAGTGGGAATGAAAGGGATTGTACACTACTATCCTGCATTGAATGCATGGGGCACTGCATCTGTGTGCACAATTGTGCAGACACAGAAATGCAATTTAGGCATGCTTAAGGCATGCAATCTTTTTGAATTCTGAGGGAAACTGACCTGATTAATGTGAGAATGAGAACTTCACTGTCCACTGACTTATCTATTTCTATTTTAGAAAGTCCTTGGCTCATATTTTATTTTGTCAAAGTCCATTTAGAAATGCATACATTTTAAGAGAAATGTGTTTAAAATGCATTTAGATGAACATATATATCAATGCAAAGTTTCATGCATATTAAAAAGAAATTTCAGATTAATAGCAGAAGGGTACAGAATGGATTTATGAGTGAACCCATATAAAAATGACACATACTGAAAAATGAGTAATTAGTCCATCTCTAATGCCTTCATACAATTATTGTATAACCAGACAGAGATACTTAGCTGTTATGGATCAGTATAGAGCCACTTTTATTGCCTAAGCTTTGTTCCCCTCCCTCAAATGTCAGTCTATAACTTGAGGAACAATAAAGATGGTTATATTAGACCAATCAAACACATGAATATTTGCTTCCAGTATACTATAATTCATTAGATAAGAAGATTTGAATTCTATTTGGGAGAAATTTGGGATATCAATCAATAATCCAATCAAATAAATAAATAAATACATTTTTATAAAAAGATGGTGAAGAATTGGACCTATATCAATTTGTTGACAACTTTGTATCAGCCCAATATATTTCTCTGCTTTAGGCAGAGTCCCAAATACCCCCCCCCCCCAAAGTGCATGATTTCCAAAACAAGTCAATTTACTTTGGTACATAAATTATATCTCCCAACAGCAACAGCACCAGCAAAGAAAAAGCTAACTAGTTTCTGCCCCATCATGTACTTCCTGAAATTGCTACATCACTATACTGTATGACAGGTCTGCTCCTGAGCTTTATCAGTTTGGTTACATTGCTTAGTGGGTTACTGAGTCCCTGAGCCTACAGCTGGCCACAAACATAAAAAGAAGCCTGTTAGCAAATTAACAGAGAGGTGTGAGAGTGGCTGAGATCCAACAGCTGTACACTGAAAAAACACTGGGGTAGGGCGAGTGCACATTGTAGTGGCTTCTGTGCCAAAACTCTAAGTGATTTTCCTTGTCATGGACAGCTGTGTACAGGTTAAGCGGTGTGCAGGTATATAGCTGTCCCTGGAAACAATCACTGGGGGAGGAAGAAGGCAACTTCAGTATTTAATACCAATTTATCTGTGTCACTGAGAAGTAGGCTTCCTGCTAGAGCCACCAAAGCTGCTTTCAACTAAAGCACGCGTTTGAGAAGTCACACGGGAATAATGCTGTGTGCTAAAACTGTGAGTACCCTTGGTGTGACTGAAAAGAGGACCGAAGACAGTAGCATTTTACATCAGTTTGGGTAGCTTTTTAGAGAGCATGCAATACATTTTTTTAATGACGGGGCATAACCATGCCCACTATTTTTTGCCTGATACTTAAATTAACTCAAGGTCCACAGCATTACCTGTAATTATCACTCTGCTTTTATGATCCTGTAAAATTCCACTCTGTAACTCACATTCCTTATCTTCTAGCACCCCAACTGGAAACTCAGGCTAAAGTTGGGGGAAACCTGTCACCCACAGCATGCAGAACAGCAGCTGGGCTGAAGGAACCGACCTCTGCTGTGCCTAATGGAGCCAACAGCTGCTAATGGCTCTCTGTACTAATGCACATGCCTCATTCAAGGGGTGAATCTGTGTATTTTACTGTGTATGGGCTGCTCAATAAAGCAAAGGCATAGTGGGGAGAAAGTCCAGTTATATTGCATGCTGGGGGCAAGATGTGTTTCTGAACACATAGCACTCTGCTTCTGTATGAAAAATAAAATTCCTTTTCATAGAATCATAGAATCATAGAATCAAAGAGTTGGAAGAGACCTCATGGGCCATCCAGTCCAACCCCCTGCCAAGAAGTAAAAGAAAAAAATGTAACCATTGCCATTGAAGAGATGATTCCAACTGCAAACGAAAGTGTTTTCTTTCTCTTTTTCAGGATTAAATGCATACCTGTTTTTTCAAAAGCTGGGATAAATGCAGATCCCTAACTAAAATGTGATCGAATGTGGAGATTTAGCGCAGACAAAAGGGCATATCTCTTTATTACAATTTGGAAACATTACTTTTTTTCAATGACAGCTCACAAAATCTCCTAGTCAGCATGCACAGTAATCTAAAGCAATCATTTTCCCAAGTTAAGCTGTTCCCACAGAATATAGTTAACGCTCTTAAATTAGCTATCACAAGATCTGGTAATGAGCATCCATCCATTGAAGCTGGTGGTTTCAATGTTAGCATAGAGATAAATCTATCATGGACTTTAGTCGGAATTTTTAAAGCGTTATCTAAAATTCTGAATGTACTTTGTTTGTGGGATTCAGTACCTGGTATCTGCCATTTTGGACCATGTCCTGGGAGAAAGGTAGGGCACAAACTAAATAATAGAATTGGTTCTAGCCTTTTCAATGCCTGAGTGAGAAAATAGGTGGTGGCCAGGGCTGGAACATCCCCTGAGGCAGTGGTGGAACTTTCCTCCATCTGTGGAATTATCCTTGACTCATCCATGGGCCATATCAAAATGTATTGTTTTGGCCTCAAAATCTGCCCTGAAATTACACATGAGTATATACAGTGGTTAAGATGGTGATACATTGTTCATTCAATATCAGAAGACCAGGTTCAACATAGAGAGGTCTACTGAATTCATGTCTCACTAGTGGGGTTCCCATCAGCATCTTGCTAACTATTGAAGGAAATAAAATGCTGAAGTTGACAGTTTTTTGCCTGAACCAAAACTATTTTAACTCAGAACTGCTGCTAATAAAGTAATAGTTATTGGTCTAACATATACATATATTCTGTAAAAATTGGATAGGCATTTATAATGAAACATAAGTAATGGCAGTAAAAATAATATAGAGCAGTAGAACGCTTGTTCATGGAAATCTCTAAGCTAGCTATGGAAAGAGGTAAAGGAGAACTGCTCACCTCAAATGAGACCTTTTTAGGGAAGCTAAAATGAGGGGAAATGCACAAATCTTATCCAACAATCTTCCTACTTGTAGAGGTAAACCCCTACCTTCAAGACAGAGCATCTGTAGAATTCGCCTACTTTTTATTTTCTATAGGAAAACTTCATTTTATGAAAGCACTTGGAAGGCTTACAAATAAATTAGGCTTACAAAGTGGTAGGTAATATTGGTGTTCTGGTAGCGAGAAAACTGTCTTGGTCTCATTAATCAACTTCCTAAATGTACAAATGCACCAAAAAGAAGTAGGGCACAAGATCCCTATCAATAAAGATCCCAGTGATTTGTCCATTATGTTTAGTGTAGTTAATTTCAAACCAAAGGTATTTTTTTTATTTACCAGAGGTTCACTTGTTCTATTAAAATTGTATTTTAATTCCCAACAAAATATAAACATGTGTATTTCCCAGAATTTAAAACACAAGTGTTCACACATGTGTGCGTGCAAAATTGAGTAAGAAAGTGTGTGTGTGTGAAATGCAAGAGTGGGAATTATTACAGACAGCTGATCTTCCTGCCTGCCTGTCACACAGCTAATTGTTCAGAAACAGCTGGGTCTGATTATAATTTCCTTAATGGCCTGGCATAAAAATAAGGATGTAGAGGAAAAGACAAAGTCTTTGAAAAGTTGCTTTCACTCTTCCAATCAGCATGACACATTTCAGCCTTGTGTACTTGAGTGTCCCTTATTCAAAATGCTTGGGACTAGAAGTGATTTGGATTTTGAAATACATAGGTACATGATGAGGTGTTATGTATGCTTCATACACACCTTGCACACTTGGCTAATATGTTTTAAAATAATTCTGTCCATGAAACGAAGTTTATATACATTAAACTATCAGAAAGGTGCCATTATCTCGGGAATCCATACAGTCAATTTTGGATTCTGGAGTATTTTGAATTTCAACAAAAGTGTTTTCTGAGCTCTGCCTGCTACTTCTCAAACTATCAAGTGCCAGGCATAAGTTCAAATAACACTGTTGTTGGAATCTCCACAGCCAGTTTTAAAATTGCACTCCTTTGAAGAAGACTATTTAAAGTTTCTAGGCTGAAATGTGTTGGGCTGATTGGAAGAATAAAGTTATTTTTTTCAAATGCACTGAGAGTTTGTCTCTTCTCTACATCTCTTCTGTTTTGTGGCACCAGTCCTAGTGCTTTCTGGCATAAAAGTAGCTATGACCAAAATCACAGTCCTTTAACTCTCTTCCTTGCAACTCAATTTCCTATAAAAGTAACACTTAAAAGACCAAAATGGATGTGTCCTTCTTGACAAAGATCTGTTTTGTATCCATGTCGATCTTGTTTACATAGACACAACACCCAAAGAAACATTTAGTGAGTAGGTACGTGAGCACTGGTGTACACCTGTCCATCCAAAAGAGAGCAGAGTATAATTAGTCCTCTAAACATTGTTGGAATGCAACTTCCATTAATGTTGGAATAGCCAATGATGGAACAATGTGATTTGCACCCCAACAACCTCAGGGAGGCTGCACATTCCTCATTGTTATGTGCCTTGAAGTGGATTTTGACTTTGCATTATTGTAATTGTGTTTTTGCATTTGTCTGGGCATTGAATGTTTGCCTTTTTGTGTTGCAAACCATCCCAAGTCGTCGTCGTCTTCTTCTTCTTCTTCTTCTTCTTCTTCTTCTTCTTCTTCTTCTTCCAACCATAAAAGGGTTTCTTTTATGAAATGTATACAGAGAAGGTTTGTCTTTGCCTTCATCTAAGTCCAAAGTTGTGTGTCACTTGCCAAAAATCACCCACAAGATTTCCGTGATGTTTTAGAAATTTGAACTATAGTCTTCTAGTGATTTAGACAAAGACTGAAACCACTGCACCAGGCTGGTTCTCCCATATTTTCTATCCCTATTTTAAAATGCATGTGCTTGCAGCCTAGTAAAACCCATATGCCACATAAATTTTAGAAGGACAAACCAAAAAAAAGTATGCATTCGATTTGACTCTGTATACATGCATTTTGCTTTTTGGTCATCAAGCCTAATACAAAAATATCTCCTTTGAAGCAGCTTTTGTTTCACAAAGGTTTTTGAAGATGAGAGCTTTTCCCACCCCCTGAGGCTACCAAAGTATACTGAACAATCTCCGCTTTATTGCTTTTCTAGTCTGTTAATTCCTGATTCTTACTATATGAGGACAAATCAGTGATCTGTGCAGCCTAGCAGCAAGGCTTCATATCATAACGAAAACACTGGATTATTTCCAAACTACAGAAGCATGCATAGAGAGGTAAATATAAACACACTACTGACACAGAAATGTCAACACATGTCAAAAGGATTTCTTTCTTCCTCTTCTGCTTAAATCTATCTGTTTATTTAAAGAAAACACACACTACATTAGGTCAGAATATTTTACTATATCAGCCTCTGCTGGTAAACTAAGAAAGAAGCTTCTGGATTCTGCAGATGCATCCACGCTTCACACAAGAGGACTAGGGATATAATTCTTTACTAATGCCATTATCAAAGAAAGAAAATGATAATTTTAGCATT
Organism: Anolis sagrei; assembly: GCF_037176765.1. Classification (NCBI taxonomy): domain Eukaryota; kingdom Metazoa; phylum Chordata; class Lepidosauria; order Squamata; family Anolidae; genus Anolis; species Anolis sagrei. The sequence continues at coordinate 37,911,552 of NC_090023.1, read as the reverse complement.
TTCCTGCTGTCAAAATGTTTTAACAATTCAATTTTAGGATTAATCCTCCACAAAAAAAAATCACATGTGTATTTTTGCACAGAAAATGGTTTCCTGGAAAGTAAATGCAGCAGTTGATAATTGCGTCTGGGCAAAATCTACACATTTTTTGCACCCAAAATTTGCATTTTCTATAAAAATGTTTTTTCTTACCCAGAAATATTATTTTCTGCATAGAAAATGTTAGTGCCTGCACAGAAAAGTATGTTTACTGAATGCACACGCACACAAACCATATCGGAATGTTGTGAGAAATAAATCCTTAACTGCAAAGATTTTCACCCACCCAGGATTCCCTTCATCAGGATTTTGTGACACTGAGAAGCATGATGTTTAATATTTACAATATTTAGAGTACAAGAAACTTCTCTTTCACTGTGCACTACCTTACAACTCTTTTATACATGACCAAAAAGATTTTTTGAAGCTTAAACCAAATGACAACTATTATCTTTGATTTTTGATATTGCTGTTTTAAAATTGTTTTAAATTGTTTTTAAATTGTGTTCGATTTTAGCCTGTTCTTGTAAGCCGCTCTGAGCCCCAGGGGAGTGGCGGCATATAAGTTCAAATAATAATAAATAAGTAAATAAATAAATAAATAAACTTACTTGGAAAATACATTTATATTTCTGATAGAAATTTTCATTTGAAGATTTTTTTTGCAGTTTTATTCACTAGTCAAAAAAATGCATAAATGTGTAAAAAGAATAGTGTCTGATCATTCTGTGTGTGTGTGTGTGTGTGAAAATGTTATACTGTCTGCATATTGCCTAGCTTTTACATAAGATATCCATGTTCCACAGCCATTTACATCCTGATAGTTTTCCTCTTAGTCAGAAAACACAAAAGCTGGATTTTATACTTCTAGACAGTATTTAGAAAATGTCACGACACCCTCCAAATACATCTTGGTGACCCATGCAGGGGTCATGTCTGTGTTGCTGAGAAATAGCCATTGCAGACATCAATCAACCAAATCGCTTGGCACTTCAGAAAGGCAATTTGTAAATCTACATCCATTCCTCATAGGTCTGACCTTAGTTCATATAAACCGAAGACTCTGACCTTATAGATTTAATCCAAATGAACTATCTCACTGCCTGCTGCTGTAGGTTGTCAGAGAATGTATCACCATCCCTACACTTTTCAATGATTTTCTTGTTTTGATAGAGGAAGCCTTCAGATTCTATCTTCTATACATGAAGCAAAGGCAGCAGCTGTGGAGCATCTAAAATTTATTCCACTATAGAGTCAGACTTCATTTTGCCTGAAGCACTAAGTTTGGTCCATGTGCACCATGCCCATGAGAGTAAATATTGGCAGAGAACTAGAAGTTGGTCAAAATAAACATCTAACTGATATGTTAACAAAGCATCACAGACATGTGTGGGTGTGAAAGAAATTGAATTGTATTCCTCTGTCATGTAGATTCCTTCTAGATTCCACATGGCATTAGAAACCTTAGTCCTGCCATATAATAAATTTCTAAGAAAGATAAATTTATTACAACAAAGTCCAATTCACATTTCTATCTATGATTCAAAGTAAAGGAGCATAACAATGTTTTTTCATAATCCTAAAGATAATTCTTATCCATTTACTACCAAATTCTGATTTTCTACTTGGGAGGGGACTTTCCAACATAAATAACTATGATGGTGAGGATGTGATGTTCCCATTTAGAAGAGGAATATCTACATCACAAACTAAATACATCACCATGTCCCATCACCAGAAAACTAACACAATGGGAGGCAAAAAAAAGTCAATAAGCAGTTAAAGGGGATTTTTCAAAGTTTTGAATGCACCTATGATTATCAATAAAAATGAGACAGTTTCTTCCGCCTCTACTGTGAAAACATTGTGGTGGACAGCCTCTATCACAGTCTATGATTCATAACTTTGTGAGACTTTAGGTATGCTGTAGAACTACAACAAAATTCTGTTATTGAATAATGCAGATGTGGATTGGGAAACTCAGGCGCTCATTGAATATTTCTGATATAAAATGGGTACTCTTGTTGTGGTCCAGCACTTCCTAACCTGACTCCTGATGCACATCAGGGATGCCCCAATGTCCATTGGTGGCCATGTGCTTCACGTTGTGGTGCATAAGTCACTCCACTGGCTAGTATTGCACAAAAGATGTCTCTAAAATGTAACACCTTGGTAACCACTACAAGAAACCACTCAGTTCAATTTTGCACACATGTAAGACCACCGATGAAGAAGTAAATTCCTATCAGAATGCCAGCTTACAAAGCTGTAAGGGAGAGACAAACCATTACATTTTGAGTGTTTAGTGCGTCTTCACAGTAGTTTTCTTAACACCACAGCATAACCCAATCCTATCCTTTTTTATTTAATTAATTAACTTCCATTCCTTTCTTCCAACATGAACTCCAAGGTGGCTCACAGTACAGATTAAAAAGCTCAAACACAACGATGATAATAAAATGTCTGGTCTAACTGTATTAATTTCTACAGACATCCACTTGCTGGTTTCACTCCCCCTTTATGGCAGTTCAAGAAACCTTTCAGTGTCCCCAGATTTTCTCAATCTTTTTGGCTATTGATAATGCCTTTAGGGACTAAAAATGTATATCTGGAGTAGGATTTTACTATTTATATGGGTGTGTTACAAAAGAGGGATTTTCCTCTGCATCTGGGTATCATTTTTTTTCTGATGCTACCCATCACTTTGATGTTGGAGTGATTGAAGTCTCAGTCATAGAATTGGAAAATTCAGGTTTAAGCCCCCACAAAACTTGAACTTGAATTTGGTGGTTTTGGATAGTCATCATCAACCTGACTTACTTCACAGGCTTGTTATGAGGATTGATTTAAATGGTTTAAAATGCTTCAATAGATCAAGTACACTTTGCAAGATCAATCAACATATTTTCCTTGCTTTCAAGAGGAACGTGCCTCAGAAATAAAATGTCCCTATTTTAATGGCTAAAAATTGCATGCAATTGAAAAAAAATGTGGCTTAAATACTCTCAATGCCGATTACTACAAACCACCAGAAAATAGCAGGTGCTGTATGCTGCATTCAGAGGAAGGCAATGTAATTTCACCTCTGAGTATTCCTTACATAAGAAACCTGTGAAATTCATGGGGTTGCCATAAGTCAACAGATCATTTAAAGGCACACTATTAATGTGCTTGAATGAAAAACATCCACAAACACAACTCTGTCAGTGGGGAAAATGCACTGATTCATATTAGGGGAAAGTGTTAAAACAGACATGTTACCAAAAAAAAATCTAGAAAATGTGTTCAAAATACCTGAGCATAAGGTGGCGGGGACCACCAAGAAAACCAACGACTCACAGCCAGGTATGGATAAGAATGCAGCTGAGATTTGAAGAAATCTCTAGCAAAATGAGATCTATTTTTTCACACCACTAACAACTTGCACATATCCAATGCAGAAGTGAAATGGGTGAATATATTAGCAGGCACTCATTATAGAACAAACTTAAGGAATTATTACTTCTCACTGGTCACTGGAGCCTATCAAGTTAAATGCTGTGGTTGAATAACTTCATAACCATTAACAACATCAGAGGTTAAATAGATGATATGGGAAATCAAATGTGCTTTTAGGCTTTATAGCATCAAATCCCATTTAAAGATTAGGAAGAGTGCTTTGTTACTCCTATTTTTTTCCCCCTCGGACAGCACTACACAATTGCAAACAACGTGCATGCCTTCCTCGGAAACATGCCATATTGTCTACTCAGTGGGAGGCAGACAATGAGATAGATGAACCAAACAGTCTGAAAAATCCTATATGTCAGTGATTAAAGAATGAGGAAGAGGAGGATATAGCAGGGGCAGGAAGACAAAGAGTGGTACACCTACAAAAAAAACAAGGCAAAGAGGGAAAAAACAAACATGATAGAAGAAAGAAGAATAGAGAAAAGGCAAAGACACACAAAATATATTTTAAATAATCCTCAATGTTTTCCATCATGCAGTTTAACACCACAATTCAGAACTTATTTCTGAATGAGAAATGTGTAACGGCAAATAGTAGGTAATACAAAAAAGTATTTATGGTATGTCTAATATAATAGGCATGGCCGATTTTCCTAAATACATGCAGGTTTCACATGCAGGGCTGTAGTCAAGAAGGGGAGGGGTAGGGGTTCAACCCACCGCCCCTCCCCCCTTGAAATTTTCAGGTTAAAAATCTGGTTTACTCATGAATTTTAATTGGTTAACCAAATCCCTCTGCTAAGACTATGAGAAGCAAAAATTAAACAAGTCCCTCCAGAACTGCAAGCACTATCCCAAGCAAATTTTGACAATTTTTTCACTGTCATTGCTTGCAGCAGTAGCTGATATAGTGGAAGCAACCAAGTTGGCCCACTCATAACTGTCAGGCAAAGCCTAAGGCAATGGGGCAAGAAAGACTGACTGAACTTGCACTCTTGAGTGTCAACTGAACTTTATCAAAAGAGCCTGATTTCTGTCAGTGTACTGACAGTTTTCAAGTGTTTCCAACAGATGTTGTGGTATTCTTTTATAACTATAAATTATCAATTAACAGTCATGTTCAGTTATTTTAAGACTTGAAACTTTGTAACTAAAATAGAAAATTGAGTTAATTAAGTCTCTATAAAAATATTGAATGAACCATACTATTTAAATTATTTTGTGTTATGGAACTACTCTTCATGATTTGCTTAAAAAAAGTTTCAGCCTTCACACCCCACTCCCCACCCTTTTGTTTTCTGGCTGTGGCCCTGTTCACACGGTTTCCTTGTTCTTTAAATCATATCTCAGAGCTTGTTTCTGAAAGAGAAATGTGTAAGAAAAAACTGTAGATAATACAAAAAATATCTAGGTCCCCTAGATCATGGTTGACCTATGTCACTATATACTTGCAGGTTTCAAGGGGTTTCTTCATTCTTTATATTATCAAATTATTTATGGCCTTTGTAATCATCCCTGCTAGTCATCATGATTATTCTAGTATCCAGTCATGTTTGTAATCCAACCAATATAGCTGACCTCGAGTATTTCTTTTGCATATTGCTTCTCTGTAATCGATTCAGGGTCCTTCTACACACTAACACAAAATGTGGGCCTGATCTGGTGTCACAGATATATGATTGGGCCCACATACTTTCACCCATCATGAAGGTGGGAGGCAGTCCCTACTGCCTAGCTGTGCCAAACCTGGATAGTTGCAACTGGGTAGTCACCCTAGGGCTTCCCTAGTCCCTTGTCCAGATGGTAACCAGCTGCAACATGCCACCTACCTTGTCCTCAGCATTCTGGTTGTCACCCAAAGTTCCACTATGATAAGGGAGAGGAAGGGGGTAAAATCCAGGGTATATGGGGTGGCAGTGAATACTATTGTGACCTGTTCAACTTGGGAACCTCCAACTGTCTTCACATTGGTTTGCACATGGTTCCGTAAGATGAGGATAACCCCAAATACTGGGGCGGGATTCAGGCTCTCCCCTGATTTAGCTAACCTGGATCAGCCCTAGATGACATTCAGGTTACACATCAACCTAAGTGATCAATGCAGCTAAACCCCTCAGACAGATAAAATGAACTTTTCTTTTTTTTTTTTGGGGGGGGGGTATTCTACAATAAAAAGGCGCTGTTCGATTAATGCATACATTCTATCAAATTTCACCCTATAGAGCAGTGGTTCTCAACCTGAGGATCCCCAGGTGTTTTGGCCTACAAGTCCCAAAAATCCCAGCCAGTTTACAAACTGTTAGGATTTTTGGGAGTTGAAGGTCAAAACACCTGGGGACCCACAGGTTGAGAATCATTGCTATAAAGCATCTCATAGTACTCCAAAATACTTCTGCTCTTCTTCAGAGTTCTCTAAAAATGACAATGAAAAGAGATATTGTATAACTGTTGTTTATCATTTTGAGATTTATGATAGTAAGAAACAAAGATAATGGACAAGAGAATTTCAAAGAAGATGGAGTATTTTGCATATTGGAGAGACTTTCTGTTCAGGGCCTTCTCGGTGGTGGCCCCCCGGCTGTGGAACACCCTCCCTGTGGACATCAGACTGGCGCCCTCCCTTATGACATTCCGCAAGAGACTAAAGACGTGGTTGTTTGAGAAGGCGTTTGAGTAAGTGCTGCAACAATTGGCAATTGACGATCGGAACGAAACATGGATAACGGGATTCGGATTGTGATTCAACGATGAGACGTCGCGAATGATTTAGTGTAATTGTATTATTGATAGTGATGTTGTTTAGTGTTGTTGTGATATTGCTTATGTTGTAATTTGTACCTGATTTTACATGTTGTACACTGCCATGAGTCGCCCTAGGGCTGAGAACGGCGGTCTACAAGTGCAGTAAATAAATAAATAAATAAATTATGTTTTGGATGAAAATAATCCCCAAAATGCACCATTTTTTAAAAAAAAGAAGGATTGCTTTGCTTTTGAAGATTGGAGATGGGCTTTAGGGGTTTCAGATGTTGAATCCAGGAAGTGCATGTAGCTCATGGGCCATTTTTCCAGTGGTTGATGTACTAGCAGGAATACTTTTTTATTAAAATATAACATGGGAAAAGTATTTTTAATCTACAGTTTTACATAATCCTCCAGGAATGGTTGAGGATTACACTATGTGACATGATGTTCCTGGGTAATAAATATCATTTCCTAATTGGTTCAATCACAAAAACATGGAAAAAGTTTATTAAACTGCAGCACATTTTGCTATAAGTTTTCAATGAATATCTGATAGAGTCTCAATTAATTCAACATAGTTTTTGGCAGCGACAAAAATGAAGTTTCTGGAGTGTAACAACTACTTTGTGCTGTGGTATAATAGCTGAGTCTCCATTTTCAGAAATCCAAAAGAGATCGGGCCAGAAAGGGGGGCTATACTATCCATGGGCAACAATAGGGGCAACTCTGTCCAGTCCGGGCTCACTTCTTCAATGTGTGAGTCCTTGTCCCTGGCCTGCCTTTCGTTCACCAGGATGGGAGCCCCCCCCCCCCCCCAAGATATCAGTGCATGGCCATCTACCACTGGTCCCTTATGGAGTTTGGTGTGTCATATGTGGATTTAGGTGGTTACTCATTTAGGATTGGGGTAGCCACCACTGCAGCGTAGGGAGAGGTCCCGGTGGATATAAAATGGATGAGGCAGTGGTAATCCTCCATGTACACCTCTTACATTCAGCCAAGGCTCTTGCTACAAGAACGGGAAGCTGCCAGGTATTATCTTTATTTACTTTCACAAGGCTAGTGTGCATGCGGGACAGGAAGCTATCCATCTCAGAGGAGCAAGACTCAAGGTGCCAGTCTGGGAGCAAAGTGCAAAGGGTCTGTGCAGGAGAGTACAAGTCAGGCACAGTGGACTGGACACTGAGTCTACCCAACATCAAGGTATATACAACAGGGCAGCTGACTACTTGTAATTGGGCTACATTTATGAATCAGTTCCTGAACAGTGAAGTTCCTGTTTAAATTTTCTCTGTTGGGATTTATTGATCTACAAATATCAGGGCTGTCGGTGGCCTTTGTGGCATTTGGCATGGGCCCTGGATACAGTTTGGGTATTCCCCCCCTCATTGGAAGGGGGGAGCATCCAGGTGTGTTATCCAGGTGTGTTATCCAGGTGTGCGGCAGTACCAGTGTCCTGGGATCTAAATGGTTGGAAAACTGCCTGTGATCCCTACCATTTGGTTGAATCAGTCAGCAGCGGGTTGTCTGATTTCTGATCCAGAACCCATACATGGGTGCCAACCTTGTTTGCATTGTAACCAATAAACATTTTGTGGCCTTTGGTTATTCGCGTATTCTACTTCTGCAGGGAGAGTGAGTGGAGGATGGTCGCCCATGCCCAGTGCCCACACAATGATGTTTCTGAAGTATAACAACTACTTTTGAAATAAGTACACAGTTAAACAGGAAATAACACTTTCAAATGAGTAACAGAAAAATTTTCAAATTTCGTTAAATAGTAATATGTTTTGTCACTCCATGGGTAAATTTCCAAAATCTGGACTAAATGTGGTACCTTTAACTCTCTTTCAAATATCATATAATAGCAGCCATTCAATCAAGCTGCATATCTTTGCTAATTAATTAACTTTGCTAATGCCATTAGCCCTTCCACAGCTGTCACATGGTTATAGCCATTCCATTACATGTAACTTGAAGTATTGTTTTTAAAATGGCACCTTAACTTGCTTTTCTCCTCCTTGCTCATCCCGTTTTCATTGTATTAAGTGAGATAGGAACTGCACAATTGCTGATATTAGGAGTTCTGGTAAGGCCTTTGAGTATACATCTACTCACACACTTTCCAGTAAGGCCTTTGAGTATACATCTACCCACACACTTTGGAGCCTTCACCAGATCTGTGTATTTCTAAAACAGAAAATATTGGTGACTCCCTAAAACAACAGGAACAACAGAAGGAGAAGCAACATCAACAACTAAATAGCTACCTAGAAACTAAAGATAAATCTCCAGGTCAGAATTTAAAACAAATGACCAGCAATTTTTTATTGTATGTAAGAAACCATTTACAATATTTTGAAGATGAACAGTTATTGAATACAGCTTGTGTGCTGTCGCACGCTGGGCCTGTGCATAAGACTGTAGACAGGAGCCAGGATTTCATTTCGGGGGGAGCTGAATATTTTTCAGGGGGGGGGGGGTTCGGGGGGGCTGAGTTTTTGAGGGGGCTGAGTCTGAGTGAAAGAGGGTCTAGCCTAGCAAACCTTTTGTATCATTACCCCAATACTCCCATGCATATGGGATATATTGAGTATGGTGATCAGATCATGATATGAATAAACATAACAGTTTAAATAATGCACCAGTAAGGCCTTTTCGCGAACCACCATGAGAATTTCGGGGGGGGGGGCTGAAGCCCCTCAAGCCACCCCCCCCCCCCCCCGGCTACATGCCTGGACAGGACATAAATTCTGTGTGCCCAATGGGATGCCGGGGCTGCCTCAGATTAAAGGCCTTTGGATTTCCTTAAAACAGAGTCTTTAGATTGCTTAAAGGTTCAACAAAGTTCTTTATTATTGAAAACAAACAGGTACTTTATGGCTTTCTTAACAGTCTATTGAATCTCTCTCAATCTTGTCCACAGTGAACAGGCACTATCTTCATAAACTGTACATTAACTAATGGGGAAATCCTTAACTTCTAATCTGGGCAGTCTGTCTTTGCCTCTGTTGGCGTAGGGCCCCTGCACCCGGTACCAACTGCTTCTGGCTTCCGCGAGTGACCCTTACCAAGCAGAGCTTTGTAGACTTCCAGGGGAAAAAAAGAAGGAATTCAAGCTTCGGTGATGGCTGACTGAAGTCCCTCAGCGAAGGAGCTGTAAGGCTGTATAATCCTCGGCCAAGCTATGGGACCTTTCTCCCTGGCCAAGCTGTAGAAGACGAAGCTTTCTACAGGAGCTCTTGGTATTATGTCCTGCTTGGAAAGCTTCTCTGTATGGACTGAACCCAAAATGGCACCTATTCCCTCCAAAAACCCAAAAAGGGGGTGGGACCAGGGAACCTAACTATAATTGACAGGTGGCTTGCCCTATGATTGCAGCCAAAAGAAGCCACCTATCTGCAGAGTCCCTGAAACTTAGGACTACAACAAACATTCAATGCAAAGCAAACAAAATTGGAGCTCCTGGTACAGTTGTACCTGCACAGCTTGACTTAACTTTTGACAGGAATATTTATTTTCATGTTCAAAATTGCAGTTATTTGCATCTGAAACTACTTCAAAGAAACCAGGATATATGTTCCAAATGATTCATCCTCAGAATTTTAAACATTACTAAACTTGGAGTAGTGATCCTCTTCCCACAGTGGCAGAGAATAATGGTTGGATCCTTTTATTTATTTATTTATTTATTTATTTACTTCGCTTATATACCGCAATTCTCAGCCCCAAGGGCGACTCGCTGCGGTGTACAACATAGAAAAACAGGTGCAAAATACAAAACATAGTGTAAAATAATCCACAATTCATCATTATAAAAAAACATCTCATCAAAAACATCAGCATTACTACAAAAGCTATTCCGTGTCGTCTCATCGTCAAACCCACAATCAGGTATCATTTCCGTTGTTCCATTCTATCCATTTTATACAACTGTGTAATGAGAAAGGCAGTACATCAACTAGCCTTTCTCCTGTTTTTGTCTATAATAATCCTATAGTCATGTCACAGGATTAGCCCAAATTATTACATGTCTTAGAGAAATGTAAGACAATGAGTTCAACATATGAATCCTGCCTCCCCCCCCCCCCCCCATTTTTCTTTGGATGCAAACATCTTCAAGTTGGACCCAAACCAATATAAGATCTGCACTCTTTTTCCTACATGTTTCCCAGTATAGTTTAAACCAGGCAAATGGAAAGTTGTGAGGCAAGCACATTCAAACTGAATAAAGGCCTCTTGGGATTGTAGCTGCAAATTTGTTCTTGGAGTCTAATGTTTTGTCAGGAACTTTGGGCTTGTACCTGGAAAAGGAGTTGGGGACTTCACTGGAGCTTGGAGGTAAGTGGTTACACAAAGTTCCTAAACATTGATTCCTTAAAAGAACTAGTACATAAATAAGTTATATTGCAATTGAAATAGATAATTTCTCTCATTTAAGTATGTCTCTAAATGTTAAAAGATATAACAAAATATAGCTGTGAGCAATATGTTCCTAATTTTACCATGGAAACAGGAAACTATGGATAGCAGTGAATCCAAATGTAATGGGCCTTTTTATAAGTCCCCCAATGTAATTCTATGGTAAATTCTGGCAGAAGCAAGCCATAGAATTGCCTGGAGGCAGGCATGTATCCGGGGGGGGGGGGGGGGGGGGGCTTGAGGGGCTTCACCCCCCCCCCAATTCTCAGGGTGGTCCACAAGAAGGTCTTACTGGTACATTATTTAAACTGTTATGTTTATTCATATCATGATCTGATCACCATGCTCAATATAGTCGATATAGACGATATGCATGGGGGTATTTGGATAACGATACAAAAGGTTTGCTAGAGTAGATCCCCTCTCACTCAGACTCAGCCCCCTCCCCCCGAATCAAAATCCTGGCTACGGGCCTGCCAGGAGGACCTAAAAAATCATAGTTATAACATAAGAGAACCCACAGGTATGGAAGTAGTACTGTTTTTGTTTTAGTATATAGGTATCGGTAAATATAGACTCAAAAAAGGAAGCCATCGTCCTCTAATTGCAAGACCTGAGCAGGACTCCTGAAAACTTCTTGTTTCCTCTTCCATAATGTTAGAATAAGTCAGAGTCCACTTGATGGAAATAATAATAATAAAAAACAACAGACTTAGTAAATCAGGAAGAAGAATTACAGGATATTTCAAAACAATGGGCCCAATTTCAACGCATATATTTCATGATGACAACATGTTGCACTGACACAAAAGGTTACAAATCATTTAATGAGATATAAATCTATCAATTATTCTTATGTTGTAGAGTCACCATCTTGCAAATGGCTGAGTCTTGGAGCTGTTTGTGCACTAGGAAAGGCATCCAGAAACAATAATTTAAAACTCTTAAGTCCCGTCCTTTCAAGTGGTAAGAGTTTCATTCATGGGTGCTTCATGGTTGCACAGATATAGCCATTTTAAATTTGGATTCATCTTTTGGAAACACCACGTATTATATGGGTCAAATGCTGGCTTATGCTGTGCCTTGTGTTGCTGCCTCATAATATTTTGTGGGTGCTGAGGCTGCAAAATGGATGGGAGAGGAATGTGTTTTGGAGGCAGACAGGGACAGAGATGTTTCTCCATTTCTTTCCTACACATCATTAAAATTCATACCTCCATAAACATACAAAGAGTGGTTTAAAAGTTGGGGTTGCCTGTATGCTGTAATGCCTTCAAATGGAGATAAATTTTCTGTAAATGCATAGAGAATATTAGAAAATAAAGTCATATGCTGAAGTAAAATTTATGATATAGCCTTTAATAATCAGAAAAAAATGAATGCATCAAAATATTGGGAATTCTGTGGAATTATTCTATGTAGCTTGAGAGCAGGTCTATCCAAAAAAGATGCCAATGAAAATATTAATATTATTTGCAAAATCTTAGGATGAAAACTGTGATTATTTTGTTCTCAAACACTTCACTTTGAGTGTTTTTCTACTTTTTTTTTTTTTAGTATTTTCCCCATACCAGGACTTTTTTCAGAAAAAAGTGTGGGGGTAAAAATAAACATTATGAGGAAATTTTAAAGCACAAAATGGGTATTTGCATGCAAAATGGTTTTCCCCAAATTTGAAAAAAAAAACCTCCCAGCAATTTACTATTTTCTTAATGGGTTGGCCTTTATTGTATGTAGTATCTGTGTGCTAGCAAATATTCAAAGATTTTTTTCTCTGCATTTGTTTGCACCCTCAGCAAACACAACCACTTTGAGTTTCCTTTGGGGAGATGATGTGGGCCATAAATAATAGTAGTAATAATAATAATAATAATAATAATAATAATCCAGTTTCTTAACACAATTAATGTGTTTTCAGTGTAACAGGTAGCCATCACCACAGCAGGTTGTTTCCATGGCACTGCGGAGTTACACTGGTGCTATTTTTGTCCCATATACTTTAAATATTTTATTATGATCTTCAGAATAAAATTACTAAGAATGTTCTGTATTTGTAAGTGGCTGGGTACCTTGATTTTACTTTCCATTCCTTTTTAACTATTGATTTCCCACCCAAATGCATGTTAATCTAAAGAACATCACAGTTCACACTGTTGAATTTTACAGTCATGTCTGGTTTTCAAATCTACGAGCTCATTCCTTTCATCCTGGATAACTTTACATTTCCCTCGGGTGTTTTCAATGGTTCTTGGATTTGTGTTAACAGAAAATGGTATAATCACATCCCAACTTTCAGTGCTTCACTTTCAAGTTTTCTACTCAATTGAAAATTTCCTGTATACCCAATTGGGCAAAAAAGGGGGACAGTTTTGCAGAAAACCTATTTCTTCAAGATTTATTTTTATAGACACAAATGCTAACAAAGATATAACTATATATGGGTCTCCGGTTCTGACACAGAAGAAAAGATACCATCTTGGGGGAAAGCAGACACCACAACAGGACACTAAGGTGATGGACAAAGCTTGAATTTATTTTGCTATTCTCTTTTGCAACAATCTGTCAGTCTGAAGGGGGCAAAACCTGGAGATATCTCCACGGCCTCTTGTGACATGTTTACAACAAATCAGCACAGAGAAGTTTTTGTCAGTGGTATCTTTGCAGTATCAAAATGTCAGCACACAGTGACATAGCTCTTCCCTGGCCTAATGGACCCTGGTTGTCAGACATGTGTGAGTGGATGTGTGTAGAGATGTGTGAGTGTTGTTGATTCTTAATCCTGCAGTGCCACAGGGGAACTGGAAACTGAATCTGACAGCAGGGACAGAACGCAGAACGGGATCATGTGCACAGAAAGGAAGGGAAGGAAAGGAAAGAACCACAGAGCTAGGGACATACCTGCATGTATTCTTGGAGATTAGATTGCAGGAGAACTAGCAACCTAGAAACCCAGAGACAGATGGAGAATTGGCATTGAATTGTTGCCAATTTGTAAGCCACTCTGAGTCCCCATGGAGTGAGAGAGGGCAGGGTATAAATATAGTAAAGAAATAAATAAAGTCTTATTTTGTCAGAAAGCCTTCTGCTACGGGTGGTGCAGTGTGCAGAACTTGGAACCATTACCTCCAGGTCATGTTTCTTGGGAGTTTAGTTGTGTAGCTGAAAAAGTAATTTTCTCAAACTCTGGTAACATGTAGGCCGGAAAGGGCATGCTCTGTGACTTCTTTCTAGCCTATGCAAAGATGGAAGTATTTGTTATCTCAAACACTCAATTACTGATGAAACAAGCAGATTGTGTAGTATTTTCTCTTCTACTGCATAATACTTCATGCTGCTGAATAAGCAGACTGGGATAGTATTTTCTCTTCTACTGTATAGTACTTCATACCCTGGCATGGGATACCATATTTATTTGAGTATAATGAGTCACAAATTTTAATGTGACAGCAGGGATCATGTGATTTTAAATAGATGCTTTAATACTATGTTTCTAATGGGTTTGGTTTTAATGTTTTTTGTTTATTTACCAATGCATATATCTATGGTATTGAATTGTTGCCTTTGTAAGGTCGTTCTGAGTCCTCTTCAGGTTTGAGAAGGGCAGGATATAAATGTGGTAAATACATAAATACATACATAATGCACCTGATTATTTATGTATTTTCCACATTTGTTATTGAATGTAATATGCCCTTGGAATGGTCAACAGCCAAGGGGAAGTTGTGCCCTTCCAACAGGCCTTATAGAAGTGTATGGCTTCCCAACTGGCCTTTTTTTTTTTTTTTTTACGATGCCTTCAAACTCATGAAGAAAGCCAGTTGGGAAGCTGACAGACAAAGAAAAGCCTTGGCTTGACAATTGTCATGTCCCCTTAGTGGAGGCCTCTTCTTTGGAGGCTTTTAAAAAGAGACTGGATGGCCATTTATTTGGGTGCTTTGAATGTGATTTTCATGCTTCTTGACAAGCAGTTGGACTGGATGGCCACGATGTTTCTTCCAACTCTTTGATTCCATCATTCTATCCATATCACTGCTCAACATTGTCATTCACTTCAAATATTGCTGAATGTAAGCATAACTCTGCAAGATTTGCATTACTGAATCTCATGTTGGAGAATAGAAACCTGAAGGCATGTGGCAAATTATAAATATTGCATAACAGGAGCAGCAAACATAGTGCAGAGTTAATGTTTCTGTTAGCAGAGCAATGTTTCTTTCAATGTGCAGTTGGATCCTTAGGAACTTATTGCTTTTTTCCAAAACATGTTGTTTTGGAAAAGGGAAGTTATCTTGAGGCTTTCCTGACAATATTCATTCAGAAGGGATTTTTCCTATGTCTTCCTCTAAAGCTGAGAGTGTGTGACTTACACAAGGTGGGTTTTCATGGCCAAGTGGAGATTTGAAACCTAATTTCCACAGTTGTCCTCCAATGCTCAAGCCACTATACTATGCTGGCAAAAAGATGTATTTTATTTTAAACACACTTTTCAGTGCATGATTTGTTGGTTGGTTGGTTGGTTGGTTGGTTTGTTTAAATTGAGCATTTTTTCTCAGAATCGCTCTTTCGCCAAAAAGTCACAAATGTAATAAAACCTCAGCACTTTTGACAATGTTCTTGATTGGTATACCCTTGTGCTAGCTTCTATAGAAAAATAGCAAATTTTATTTACTCAGAATCCCTGATCTCAAATAAACTAATTATATGTGTAAAACTTTAATCATGCACATTAATGTAGTTAGAAGTGGTATATATCTTCCCACCTAATCTGACAATTCCAAGTCAAAGCAAGCTTTAACAACAAAAAATTCAATGAGCTTTTTAAAGAATGCTATTTTAGTTCATTGCAAAACACCCCCAGAAAAGATTCATATGCAAACAGAAAGATTTAGCCTTCAAGACATTCAGCTACATATTGTTGATGTTCCTTCATAATTATGACAAATATTTTGGGTTTTTTAGCAGACATTATGGATGTGCAAATAAGCAAACTAGAACTCATGTAGTTTCTCCAGTTTTCCCCTCTAAACTTGTTCTGACTGGTTCATATTTAATACAGATCTATCTCCATATGATTTTTAAAATGTACACCTTTTTCTATGCCCATTTTCAAGGAGTAAAGTTTTTTATGCATAATTTGTTTATTGCCTGGACCATACTGAAAGCTCAGAAAATCAAGGTCATACAATCACAAACCCTGGTTTGGTTTGTGATTAGTTCAGGGTGGTATGAATTGGATATGTATTGTTCTAAAATGAATAGAAACTCAAATTTCTCAATGATCGCCTTGATGAGATGTAGTTAAATATTCCCCAACTAGTTCCATTATATCCAGGGTAAGACACCTGAGTTTCAATGCATCTGCAAAAATCATGCAGGAACCATATGGAAGAAATTAAGGTAAGCATTTATTGGAGGAAGTACATCCAGACAGGTACATACGGGCAAAACCCTCACTGCTACAAGCCTAATATAGCTCTACAATCCTTGAGCTAAAACAGCCTGGTATGAATTGGAATGAGATCAACTACAGAAAGCTCAATGGCACTCCTCTCTACATTCTCACTTCTAGGTGGCAACAGAAACCCTATCATTTAATTGAATGTAGTTAAGTATTAAAAATTAAATAGACAATAGTTATCTAATGATTCCTCTGTGTTCCATAATGCATAATATGGTTATTTATTAATACATAACCCTACATCAGTAAATGGAAATGAATGGTCAGTGCTTCCCTCAGGCTATTGTTAAATGTTATTTCAATTTTAACTGCAGAGCCAATTCATAAATAAACCATAAAACATCTCAGGAGGGCATAAAACTTGCTATTATGAATCTCTGTGTCCCTTCCAACAACTAGTAGGTGTCACCCTAAATAGCAATACTTGAAAATTCAAATTTGAGCATAATGGGAAATCAAGTTCAGCAACAGGTGACAAGCATCTAAGAGTTAGATTCACACTGAATCCAGAAATTCTATTTACTGCTGATGTTACATATGTAGGCTGCACTTCAGTTAGTCCAATTGCTTTAACAGCAACTATGCAATGTCGCCATTGCCATAGCAAAAACAAATAATTTAAGTGCCAAACATCATTTCTTGTTCTTGTTTTACAAAGTAGAAAGGCAACTGACTAAATTACCCATTGCCAATAAGCAGCTGTTCTGAGAGCCAGTGTGGCATATGGTTTGAGTGTTGAACTACGACTGTGGAAGACCAGGGTTTGAATCTCTTTGAAATTTCCCTTTAAAATATCTGGATAACAACAACAACAACAACAACCATTTTATTTCTTACCTGCTTCTCCCTGTGACTTGAGGTGGGTTAAACATCACTAAAAACACAAATATCTAAAAACATATTATAAAATACATTTTAAAATGCACAGAACAATGATTAAACATAAGGTGCAAGTTTAAAATTCATGATTAACTAGTGTCTCTAATAATTATTATATGTTCAATCTCTTCTCCTCTTTCTGTCCTCTTGTCCTCCTCTATATTTTGCTGCACAAAAACACACAAGTCCCATGTGATCTTTCCCTCTATTTCTTCCTACTGCTATGACTAATAGACTAATACACTGCAGGATTATAGTAGTTTGATGTTTCACTGTTATGGCACCATCCTATTATTTCATTCTGTGATTTATAATATGTTGCAACATCAGAACTCTCTGAAAAACATGGGTAAATAACTCACAAAACCACAAATACCAGAATTTCATAGCACTGAGCCCTGTCAGTTAATGCGGTTTCAAACTGCTATACAATAATGAGAAGAAACATAGCAAATTATAGCTATGAACATTGCAGGCCAAACATATCTTTCTGATATCACGTGTTGCTGCAAAGAATACGCAATCACTTCAATAGAAAATATGTTTTATCCAGTTAGATAGGATAATACCAGAAAATATGGATCTCCAGTAAGAACTAAGTAGAGAACGCTGTTCAAAAGCAGTCAGCAGTCAGAATGGACAATATTGGTAAAATATGGTATGGTGCATGATATGGCAGCTTCTTTTACTTCCTTTCAGCTGCACCCTATAATTCTCAGAATTCCAAAGTCTTAAAAGCCCCGAGCAATGTCCAGGACTTTTGCATAACCAAAACAAAACAAAATCATCTTCCTTTTTCATGCAATTTGTTTGGTGAAAGTTTCTCAGTTTTTGAACATGCACATTTTGATGAAATGTAGAAGCACCATAGACAACAGTAACTACAGAACCAAAGTGTCATGGTCTAATTTTGAGTCAATATCTAATGTTGACCCTGCTTCACCTTTATATCCTCATCTCCTCCATGCTGGGAGTAGAGCCTTCCATTTTACCAGCTTAGAGCTTCATAGACAGCCTCAGGAATTGAAATACTGCTGATTCCTGGAACCTGATTAAATATTTAAATGGGTAAAATTACATTCTGCCTGTGACATTCAGTTCTGAGCCTACCCATCTTCTCCCTCTCCCTTTCGGCAGCTCAATCCCCTCATGGACACCAACCAGCCCAGGGATCTGTTCTTTTCCACTATTCTCTGTAGTAAATGTTTTTTATTCTCAACCACCTGCCCCAGGCCCTCTCATCAATTATTAATCAAGTAAGCTATGAATATGCAAATCTAGCCAAGTGCTCATTTTTATTAAATTAAAGGGAATAAAAAAGAAGAGAAATTGCAGTGCACAACAATAGAATGGATAGCAGAGAGCACTGTAGGGGTGTGGGTTGGCTGCAAGGCTTAGAAAGGGGGAAATGTGTGATAGAGAAGGATACACAGAAATGGGATTGAACAAATGACTCATGCCTCAGCTGATTATGCAGAGCTGTTGAATGGGAAATTTGCTTTGCATGGGCATGCAAGGTTTCGGATGACAGTGGAAGAAAGCTTGTTATTTTTCAGGGAAAAAAGTTTAAAAGGGCAGAAGCACTTTTCTTTGATAAACACCATCAGTACAAATGGTTGTAAATAAAAGCTATTTTACTGCATTGTTTGATGACACTGCTGTCATGCCACTATACAGTATTGTCAATTTCCATTTTCCATTACTTCTTCCAGTGTTTCTGTTTCAAAACCCAGCAGCATTTATTTTATGTGGAAACCCAGCAAGACCCAAACAGCTATGTTACAAAAACAGCCTGGATGAGCCTTTAGTCAAACGTAGAATAATCCCACTACTCTATCTAAGATAAGACACTGTTCCTTACTTTAGTCATGACTAACTCAAACTCTCTCCCTCTCAGTTTCTATACGTGTGTGTTAGGTTTTACTATGTATTGAGTCATGCACTGCTAATGAGTTAATGGGATTCTGTTGGGAATACTGAGAATGTATTGATTGTGTGTGGGGAATCATTTGGGAAATGTGTTTTTGCCTACTCAGAGTGATTGTCTATGACACAATCCTGGGTTTGGGTTGGGTCAATTAGTTAGTAACCAATCAAGGAGTAAATGTATTGTAAATGTATTGTATATAAGGAAACCATGTACAATGTATATTCCCCTTCTTCCTTTGATGTTGTGCTGTTGTGATGTTATTCGTCAAAGACTATAAAAGAACCTGTCAACTTGGACATGATACTGCGTACTGTGGTGAGTCTGTGAGTCTGTAATATCATCTAAAACTGGGGGAAAGACAACAATAAAAACTGGATAATGGCCGGGCATGTGCTCAAGTATCTACTGTGGAAGCAGAAGACTGAAAAATGCTGAGCAGGAGGAAAGCTGCTGGAACGCGCTGAGGCTGTGCAAGTGTGAAGTTAACGCTGGCCATAACCAAGTGTGGTCCCTATCCAAAGGAAGCTGTGAAATTAACATTTAATAAAACTTAAGTTTAAAAAAACATAGTGTCTCCCCAAGGTGCACATGTCTAAATGTACTGTAAACTAATAAAATGTATCTTATATACATAGCAGTACTTTTTGTGTACTACAAAGTCATGCTTTCAGGCAATACATCCAAAATGGACATGCAGAATTGAGTTATGTGGTGTACCATGTTGTGTTTCCATAGTCACTCAAGCTATGGTGTTATATGAAGCTGGAGCTATTTAGGACCACACTGTTAAAAGTTATGTTGTTTTGGCAACCTCCATATGGATACAATATCCTGTGTTATAATTAGTCACAGCTTCATTGATGTTTTGCTACTGGAGGGCATTCTGTGTCCAAGAGCAGGACTAATGTTCCAGATTTGTCTGCTTACTGGAAAAATCTACACAATTTAAGTGATCATGTAAGTGAAGATTCAAACAATGTCATCTACACTGAATGGTATGGTTGGAATCTAATAATAGTAGTAGTAGTAGTAGTAGTAGTAGTAATTAAAAAAATCAGACTGCAAGGAAGCTGATGAAACCATGGACCATATCCTCAGCTGTTGCAAGAAAATTGCACAGATGGACTATAAACAAAGACACAACTCTGTGGCCCAGATGATTCACTGGAACTTATGTCACAAGTACCACCTGCCAGTAGTAAAGAATTGGTGGGATTATAAACCCGCAAAGGTCGTGGAAAATGAATACGCAAAAATACTGTTGCACTTTCATATCCAGACTGACAAAGTTTTGTAACACAAAAACCAGACATCACGATTTTGGAAAAGAAAAAAGTTTGGACTATTGATGTCACCATACCAGGTGACAGCCGCATTGAGGAAACACAACAGGAAAAACTCAGCCGCTATCAAGACCTCAAAATTGAACTGCAAAGGCTCTGGCATAAACCGGTACAGGTGGTCCCACTGATCATTGGTGCACTGGGTGCCGTGCCAAAAAATCTCAGCTGGCATTTGGAAACAGTAACATAATAATAATAGCAATAATGTGTCAGTAACATAATAATAATAATATCAACAATAATTACAACAACAACTTTATTTGTACCCCACCACCATCTCCCCGAACGGACTTGGGACAGCTAACATGGGACCAAGCCCAAGCAATTACAATAAAGCAAAATAAAATGCATACAAGACAGATGATAACATCAAGTAAAAATGCTATACAATAGAATCATAGAAGAGACCTCGTGGATTATCCAGTCAAACCCTCTGCCAGGAAGCAGGAAAATCACATCCAGCCTCTGTTTAAAAGCCTCCAAAGAAGGAGCCACACTCCAGGGCAGAGAGTTCCACTGCTGAAAAGCTCTCACAGTCAGGAAGTTCTTCCTCATGTTCAGATGGAATCTCCTTTCTTGTAGTTTGAAGCCATTGTTCCGTGTCCTAGTCTCCAGAGCAGCAGAAAACAAGCTTGCTCCCTCCTCCCTATGACTTCCTCTCACATATTTATACATAGCTATAATGTCTCCTCTCAGCCTTCTCTTCTGAAGGCTAAACATGCCTAGCTCTTTAAGCTGCTCCTCATAGGGCTTGTTTTCCAGACCCTTGATCATTTTAGTCACCCTCCTCTGGACACATTCAATTTTGTTAACATCTCCATTCAATTGTGGTGCCCAGAATTGGACACAGTATTCCAAAAACATGGTAATGAGGTAAAATAGAGACAATGACTTAATAAAACAGAGTGTAAAACAGTACAAGGATTAAATAAGGGTGAGCTGGGCCAAATGCGAAGGGTAAAAATTGTGAAACCCATGGGTTAGGTAGATAGATAAAGTGCTGTGTTTAGTGGGTAACTGGGGTGGGATAATAAATGAGGTTAATCTCCACTAAGGGATGAGATAAAGTGCATCAGAAAAACAACTGACACTTTAAATGAATGAATAAATTTTGACATGTTAGATATATTGTATATTATTTCTGGTAGACAAGAATGCTGAAATCTTACTAATGTGTATTCTTATACAACACAGTGAAATAAACAGGAATAGGATTTCTTTTACTTATATAATGATCCAATATTTAAGCTTAATAAGGAACACATAGATAACTGAATAAATCAATAATAGCAGAAATATATAATATATTCTTTAGAACTAATGACTCATATTCCCTCCCTCACAATCGCTCAAGATTTTCTCATAATCTTTTTCAAAATGTACACCTTGACAGCAGATATACTACCAAAATACTCTTTCCAATTGTTTCCTGTCACCTTAGTTAACAACTATACCATTACCGTGTCTACCCCATAGTTTCTAGTTATTCTCATGTAAAATTATCTAAACAGTCACTGAAATTCATAATGGGTGTAAATTATGATATCTAAAATTTAAAATGGTATGAAAAATCCCATATTTTAATGAAAAACACAAATAACGCTACTACTGTTATTGTGACAAAACACATACTAGATTTTCTCCTTGCCTCCAACACAAAGGCATCAGAGTTTATCATCTCTTCTAGAAAATACCAGACAAAAAAGAAAACCAACTGGTGAGAAAACATATTCTATAATTGTTGAACCACTGGATGACATTTGTCAAATTTTAAATTTGTCTTTAGTCCATTTCACTTTGTCTCAAAATTGGCATTAACCATCTTGGACAATTTCTTCTTACAATTCCAAGTTTGAGCCATTTTCTAAGCACAGAAGCTTCAGTTCCATCCTACCCCAGACAACTCCATAGAACAGCAACTTAAGTAGCAAATACAAATATAATCCTTTGAAGCACATTAAAGAGGCTGAACATCTCAACCCATTGAGAACAATTGGGTTTATCACTGGATAGACATGTAGAGGATAATACTATATTAAAACTGGACTTTGGTCTCTTTGCTCCTGCAAGATCACTAGAAAGAAAAGTACCCTTGAGCACATGCAGAATGAAATTCCTTTAGAACTACAGTCTGTAACTACCAATTTAACAGAAGAAAGCCAGGCTTTACAGCTGGAATATCTTCATAATAAACTGTAGCCTGAAAGCTTTATCTCTCCCCCTCCCACACACACACACACACACTTTTTTTTACAACATATGCACTGCCAAGGGAGGCACCATGTTCCATTCAAAGCTTGGCATATGCATTAAAAAAACATCAGGGGAACCAATTAATGCCACCAGTGATTGCTGGTTATTTTTCTACCAACATCTGCCTATTGAGCAATGGCCTAGGAGAGGATCATCTGTATATTACAAGCTGCTTTCTTATATCGCGAACAGTTTCTCTACAGAATGGCTGCTGCAGTTCTTGCTGTCATATTACTTCTTCTTGCAAAAAAAGTGTGTAAACGTAAAACTGATGTAATTCTATGTATTTAATTACTTCCTTAAACTATACTTTAGAGGGGTGGGAAACTGACAGTTTTGCTTTCTCTTAGGTTTGTTTTTGTTTTAAAATAGGACTTTTTTGCTCTGACATGGAGAGAAAGGTTAATTTTAGCAAATGGTGATAAAAGACAAACTAAAATGGAATTTTCACCCATTGTCAATTGAGACTGAATGATCAGAAAACCATCCATAAAGCCTAGCTGTTGAATTGCTAGGTCAAATTATGATGGAAGAGAATATTGTTATCTGTGAATTGCTATCTGATGGTGACAGAACACCCTTATGGAAGCCAGCTTCCAATCAATCAGCTACCAAACCCATTTCTCTCATCTCTCTGCTTATGTAACATTTTTCCTTAGCCGTCATGCAGAACAAGGCATTATACTTCTTCCATTGCATTTTTTCTGCAATGTGTTACAGCAGAATCCATATAGAACTGACCAAGTTCTCTGTCATTGCCATCTAACCATTAAAATGATGACTTTTCTACCACAACTACTTAGTTAATTTGTCTACACAGGCTTAATAATTTATCACTGTGTAGTTGTTCCTGCTGTTCCCATGATGTTCTGTCACTTCCAGTGCAGGAAGTGCTCCAGACTTTGCCAGAAACTCTGGAGGAATTCTGCAGTTTTGGCATTGTGTGGACAGCAGGACTGTTCCACTGTCCACTCAGGCCACTGCTGCCATCCCTTTTTTCCTATGGTGATCTGTGAAAGGTAAAGGGTATATGTTGCCACCATTGCCATTGCTAGATGGCCTTAGAATCCAAGTGAGTTCATGGGCATTGCAGGCACCTTGTAGTGACATCAAAAGAAGTGTGACCTCCTTCCTCGGAGGATGCTTTCCATAGATGCAGGCGAAACATCAGGAGATAATGCTTCTAGAACATGGCCGTACAGCCCGAAAAACCTTCAATAACCAGTTCAAAGCTTTTACACACCAGGCTGTCCTCTACAGATTAGGCCTTACTATATTTAACTAGGTAACCTCTCTTTGCCAAACGACCCAAAAGCTGATGGAAAAATGGCTCATGCATGCTCTGACCACCAGCAGAATTGATCTCCTTCTCATGCAGCTAAATGAGTGTTCCCACTCTATGATTCTATGTGATTTTTACTATCAGTATGTTGTCCCCATAGGAAAGTTTTATCAGTCATGAAATACTGTATATTTGACCCTACACCTGACCCTAACCACAATCAATAATTGTCATCAATACATGGGAATTCTTGTTGAAAATGTCTCATAACTCACTCTTTTGAAAATTTTGCTGTATAAGAGATAAGCCAGGCATCCTCAAACTGCAGCCATCCAACTGTTTGGGCCTCTAACTCCCAGAAGTCCTAACAAGCTTGTTCAATTGTCAGGAATTCTGGGAGTTGAAGGCCCAAACAGCTGGAGGGCTGAAGTTTGAGGATGCCCGGGATAAACAATGGGGTTATTCCTACAAGCTTGTAGGCATAGTAGAAACTGTTCACCTTTCTTTTCACAGGTCTCCATAACAACTCCCTATTATCTTCCTACCCTACACATCTCTTTCCGTTAACTTTGCTGCAGGGGTTTCTCCATACTCAGCTACAGAAAGGTTGTCTGATCTTTTCAGACACCAAGCTTGCTGCATCCTAAGTTTAGAATTGCTTGCCAAAACATTTTGCTTATTTCAAATTCTTCCACAAAAGAACAGTTCATGTAAAAGCTTTGGCACAAACTCCTAAAACCAGCGTCATACCACAATTAAGTCAAAACCCTTTCACAGTTCACAATCATAACACTGTGATTGTTCTTATAATATGATGTCTGCATCATATGGAAGATTTGTAGTTTGATGAGGCACTAGAACTGGCTCCCTGAAAATTTGAAATACACCTACTTACAACTGCAAATCCCAGGATACCACAGCATTGAACAAATGCAATTAAAGTGGACTTATAAGTGTAATATCAAATGGACCTATGTATTCCAACTTAAGCATTGGAAGATTGTTTCACTATTTGATTCATTTCATTTCATTTCATTTCATTTTTCTTTCATTTTTTGTCAAATTTTAGACTTAATGTTCATATAACACACTTCCCAATTAATCCTCTGTCATCTTATTTTATTTTTTCATCAGTTTTAAAATGTCTCAATTTTTCTTTCTCCTTTTTTTCTCAGCTTTTTACATTTGCTGCAAACAGAGTTCAAAGTGCAAGAGCAGTGTGCACTCAATTAACCCAGTACATAGGATGGAAGAGAAAAGAGTAGAATCTAACCCTTCGTAGTAGGGTCAAACAACAAAAACCGGTTGTAAACTCTCCTAGCTCATGTGGTTTCCCTCAATAACAATACCATCTTCACCAACTTCTAATTTCATACAACCACATGTGTTCCATTTTCATCTGTCAAAAGTTGGAGATTATGCACCATGCACTTCAATAGGGATGATCTCTTCCTCCAACTTAAAAAACCATCAAATTTTCCTCATTGCAGAATACAATGTGGCAAAAGGCTAGTCTTTCAAATCACTCTGTTCAATGCCTAAGCTGGGGCACTATTAATCTAAAGGGGAGAACAAGCCTTGCTTTGGGGAGAACAGACCTTGTTTTCCCTGGTGGAGGTGACAAAACAAGGCATGTGATCTTCTCTTATCAAGCCAACTATTTTGAATTGTAACACAGCCACATCTGGGAAGGTTGGTTCACTGGGCCTTTTCACACAAATCTATAGCACTAAAGGTACACCAGATGTGGAAATGATTTCTCTCAATTCAGAAGATGATTAATGGCCATTGGTGGATGTAAACAAACCAAAAATAAAATGAAAGTAAGGAAGATTTTGAATCTATGGACTTCATCAACGCACAATTGATTGTGGACACAAGATGCAGTTCTACAGGAAATTCTATACCAATCTGTTTCACTTTAATGGATGGAAAGACTCAGAAGATGAAAGCAATGGACTACAGAGAAAACATGCCTAACCTTTGTAATATTACTGGTTTTGTGTTACAAAATGATATGCATCACATATTTTTGCAAATGGAACATTGACTGTTAATATAATATGCTATATATATATATATATATATATATATATATATATATATATATAATTGACTGTTGGTCACTGGTCTGACAACCTGCTTCCATCCAGAAGGTTGCTATACAAACTTTGTTAACATTAACAGTTGCTTGAGTTTGTTTCTCTTCCCTTTCCTTTCCATTTCATTTTTTTTGTAGCTTTTTATTGTATTGTTTAGATTGGAAGCCAAATTTCTTTTGGCTTCTTCTGAGAGGTGCTCTGGGAGCCTTTCTAGCTGAAAAGCAAAATAAAACTTTTTTTGAAATAAAACATTGCTAATAGAGTACAATCATGCTTACAGAAAATACTATGTGCTTAGTTTGAGGAAGGGACATGTTGCCAGAATGATTTGAGATACCCTATCATTTTTCTCCTTATGGAGCGTGTGCATATGAACAGTAGCTCACCATTATCTTCGTTGTGAAGATAACAAGAGTTTGGCTTACTAATTGCACTGACTGTGAAGCAATGAGTTTCAAGATCCTTGCTTTCCCACACCTATCCTTATTTGTGAACCTATGTTCCATGAAAACAGACCAAAAGTGAGAAATTGCTCAATCATGCTCTGTTATATACAACATGGAAGGGTTTTTACCTGTTAAGTATGGGGATTATCATTTCAGTGCTCCAAGAAATTGCCATGCCCGTTCTCACATGAACCTTTTTTCTTTGATCTGCCTTATTTCGTTCACAAATCTTGTGAACAAAATATGACCCTAGAGTTGCTTGCATGCCCTAGGCTGATTTTTGTGGCCCTTGAACCCTCTAGATTTTCACAGACTTTTTTTTCTGATTCCATCCAAAAAGTGAACTGTCTCAACTGGAAGCTTGAGATTTCAGTCTGTCCACTCCTACCCTCCCTTCAACAACAAAAATTATATTTTTTCCAAATAAAAATAGACTTCTTACCACTTCAGGTTTTGGGTTTCTAACACTTTTGTTAACAGTGGCTCCCTTCAGACATATTTGTCTGATTCAGGGCAGTTTTTTCTATCTGCTTTAACTAGACTGATAGTCCTGAAAAGTCTTATCTCAAGAACTCTTTTTTTTTTTGTATTGTCGAAGGCTTTCATGGCTGGAATCACTAGGTTCTTGTGGGTTTTTTTCGGGCTATAGGGCCATGTTCTAGAGGTGAAACGTCAGGAGAAATGCCTCTAGAACATGGCCCTATAGCCCGAAAAAAACCCACAAGAACCTAACTCTTTTTTTCCTAGTCATTTAGCATTCCATCCTATCTGCAGGTATCATTCATATTGTACACATAATTCCTTGTACATAAGATCTTTGCCACCTGCTCCAAGATGACCAGAAACATTTCCTGATTAGTTGCCTACAAAATTTTGTCTTAGATTCAAAATAGGTTTGATCATTTCTTCCTAAATCCCATAGATAGAAAACCTCAATCACTCAGTTTCTCTCAATGTTCATAAATCTCTTTTGGCAGAAATATTGCTAATTGTAGTGAGTTTTATGGGAATCAGTCACACACCTTCTCCTGGCAGTATGGAAATTACCCAAGTGCTCAACTCTATTTGGGACAGAGATTTTGCACTGGCATAGGTTCTTTACAACCTGAAGCCATTTCACGAAGACTGCAAAGCCAAGTATTGATTTCATAGAACCATGGAATTGAAAGAGACCACAGCACTATCCACTCCAACTACTTGCCACGAGGAATATGAAATAAAAGTACTCCCAACACCAATAGATTCACTAGCTACCTCTTGTGTCCTCCTATCAATCACAGACATTTGTGGAAGATAGTTTACATGTGGCTTCAGAAAAAAATAGCACCTGGAACATCCAAGTTTCTCAATTTTGAGGGGTCAACACATAACAAGACTCAACATGTGGACACAAGGGGACAGGAATGATGGAGCACAGCCATTGAGCATTCTTTTCCCTTCAGGTAGCTGTAATAGTATGAAGTATATCCTCAACAGATCTTGTAATGAAATTAATTTCTCATTATTCTTAATTCTGTGAAGCTGTCTAGATCACAAAAACAGTTTTAAAGTAGATATGAAAGACTGCTCTCTTGGTTTAGTGTGTTTCACTTTATTTGTGTGCGCCGTTATTGAACATACCATGCTATTAATTTTTCAGATGACCTTGTGAAGGCCTATCTTCCTTGAACTGACAAACAACATGATGTCTTCTAATATTTTCCTTTATTGCCAGAGGTTAATGTGTGATAAACTCACATTTATTCCTCACTGATGCACACAATGAACCACGGTAATAGAGTTGTTCATTCCTATAGTACTTTCAAAGTATAAAATACTTGACAATTATCATCTTAATTATCACTACAATACTGTGGAGTTCTCCAAAGCCATAAGAGAAAGTTTGTGGCTGATCAAGAATTTTTCTTTTTAAAAGAAGCTTGGTTCTCATACATTGTTTGTTGCTTGTGATCAGTTATTTGTATCTCTAGCCCATGTGGCTCCCAAGGAGTTCAATACAGGAAATATATGTTCCACAGTATTTCAGAGAAGAAATAGAGTCAAAGTTAATCTCTAAAGCATGCACTAAATCATGAGTGGGCATCCTATGACCCATGTGTACATTGATGAACTAGCGCTTCCAGCATTCTTTACTTTTGGCTCTACCAGTTAAGGCTGATTTGAGTTTAGGCTGATAATATCTTGAGAGGGACATGATTTTCAATTAAATGTAAGCCTCCTTCTACAAACACATGTATGACTTTTCTCCTGAGAAATTAGAATTTTCTCATTAAGTTACAGGTTCTCCTTTTGTGTATACACATGAGTAAGGTGCAATCTATGTACTATAATATAGACTGGGAACGTCTACTATGTTGTGACATATAGTTCATCATATTTTCTATTTTGACTGGTAGCAAGTAGGGGATGTGCAAAGCTTCAGGGTTCCACCTTTAAATTCAGACATGTGTATGATTTGTTAATACAAATTTCTGATTTACTAATCAGGATGAGGCCCTTCCAAAGCATGAAATGATACAGAATCCAATAAAACATTTCAGAGCCTAGTAAATATTTGTTCTTTTGGAGCATTTCAAGCTATGTTTTTCAATGTAAAATGCTCTGTAATTGTCTAGGGTGGGAGGTGGCTGATGTGATTGACAATGGCAGCTGCATGCTGTTTTGTCTCCTTCTCAGCCAATCACATGGCTTTCTGAAAAGCTGGTCTCCTCCCCTCAACATAAAAAAGAAAGGTCATGGTAGCACCTCTTGTAGTTTTTTTTTTAAAAAAAATTCTAGAAATCAGTAAATGACCAAAACATTCTGAAACTTGGCACTGTTAAAGCTGTAAATGTTGCCTACAAGTGTGCCAAGTGTCATCCTGACAGCCATAAAAATAATAGAGAAATGATCCTTAAACTTTTCCCCATTGCTGCTAAATGATCAAATCTTAACAAAACAATTGCAAAGCTTTGGAGATTCAGATTACAAAATGGAATAGGACCCCTCCAAATTTTATGAAATCAAACAGTGGCCATCTAAATATCTAAAACAAATTACTAACCAGATTTCAGCAGCTCCACACCTCTAATAGTTTTATACTATTTTCAGAAAAAAAAGGGGATAAATTAATTATTTTCAAGATATACATAGCAGAGCTATGCAGACTTCATGAACACAGAACATAGACAGAAATTTGTAATTGATTTCAGTATAAACCCTAAAGATAGTTGCTTGGAAGTCTAGATAATAAAGTTTCCAGGAAAACTATACAAATGTATATTGCAAATATAATCAATTTTCTAAATAAAATGCCTCATTTTGAATTTTGGGTACTAGCAGTACCAGAACATTCAGAACAGTATAACAGTTGCTGGATAGCTAATTTCTAGTAACATATTGGTTTTTAAAAGATGCACATGATGTCATTTTTAGAAGAATTTATAAAAATCACATTCCTCAAGAATTCTTGTCTAGGCTATGCTGCTCCAATTCAGATATTGTTTGGCAAAGTTGACATGAAGTAATATGGGACAAAGTTTCTGTGGCTTTGGATTTATTTGTAGTACTGTATCATATGCCTTCAGACCATTTTCAGTATATGGGAAAGAAACATATTCAATTTGCATTCCTTACCTCCTATGACTGCCAACAGAATGGAATTCATCTGAGCTCCAAAATCCATAAATTTATGAGGCTCCTCTTACATTTTGGAGAGGAAAAAATCACAAAACCATATCTACCTTTAGCAAATGTGCACAGATCAAAATGTGTATGCTAAAAAGATGTGCAGAGACTTGATTTAGTCAATGAACGCCCCATACAAAAGTAATTCTTTAAAAACTCCATCCAAATATCCCCCAAACCTATGAGGGGTAACGCATGTAGTCACCAAGTTACAAACATCCGACCTACAAACGGCAGTGAAATAACAGGAAGTTCGAGAAATCTACTCCTAGGAAAGGAAAATCATTCCTGAAAGAGAGTTCATGGTGCTTTCTCATCAATCCTTGTTTCCAGAAGAAGCCAGTTTTTAAAAACTCAAATTATCACAGGAACAGAAAGTGAGGTGAAATCTTTTGAAGAGGGATACAGACACAGACCACAGGAGTGTTAACCCTTTCCTGTGCTATCGAAAGCTCAACCCACCACCCCAATATATATATATATGGCTGAAATTATACTTCAAAACTGTACCTGTTCTGACTTACCAACAAATTCAATTTAATTATTTCATCACACTAGAGGGAAAAAATCCCCTTAAAATCCAGTTGTGCCTCCTGCAGAATTCGGGGTTTGTAGTTTAGGGAAGAGCCTTTAATAGCCTGACTAAACTACAAATACCAACATTCGGCAGGAGGAAGAACCAGATTTTAATTGGGTTTTGTTTTTCTCTAGTGTGAAGAACAAACCTATAGAACCTAACTTGGGGAGTACCTGCAGTCTGCTGTGGAAATTGAAGTTCAAAAAATCCGGAATATAATATCACATTGACAAATCAGAGGTACAGAGTAGTAGTACATACGAATTGTAAGCCCAGCATAACACTTTAACCAGGTACTTAATTTGAAGCAATGATAAATAGTAACTAGTAATGCCTAAGCACATTGGCCTGGGTGGTGTAGTGGTTTGAACATTGCACTATGACTATGGAGACCAGGGTTTGAAGTCCCATTTCTCATGGAAATCCAATGGGCAACCTTGGGCACTGGAAAGCAATGGCAAACCCTTTCTTAACAAACCTGCTAAGAAAACCCATGAAAGGTTTGCCTTAGAGTCGCAATAAATTTGAAACAACTTGAAGGCACAGGATGACACCTTTTATGTTGGTCACTAAGACTGGATCTATACTGCCATATAATGCAATTTTAGAATGCAGATTAACTTCATTAAGCTGATATGACAGTTCATCCCAAAGAAGCCTGGTGTACATACACAAAAAAAACACCTTTGTCAGTGCATTTTTTCATCATAGTGCTACAAAAACTGGAAAAAAATCTTGTCAGCTGACTTCATAAAACATATATTGAAATAAATTATGTCCATGTAGTAACACTGCCACACTGTTAAATGAGATTAGATTGGTTCTCAGGGCATGATGAATATTTGTTAGCCTGCACTTACAGTACATAGAAGTAAAAATGCATATTTGCTGTCACAAATAAATGTAGCTGGTTTGAAAATATTATCATTGCATCCAGTTAAACCAACTGCTGAAAATAATACAAATGTGATATATATGGATATGAAGATTATTTGGAAATGTTCTAGTTATATACAAGAAATAGGGTCAGAATGAATCAGGGACTTCATTGAAAAGGCTCTAAGTGATACGAGATTTTCACTATTACATGAGTAAAAAGGCCCATACTTTTTCTTCACATCATGAATAACAAAAAAGTAGTTTGGGATCCCACCCCCACCAAATATTGCATTTTGTTTATGAATCAGAATATACTTGGGCATGTAACAATGCATTCCTCCTTCCAATTAATGCTATACATACACAAACACACACAAAAACTCAAAACACATAAACATATGGTATTTACATGGGTTTTTCTAAAGCATCTGTTTTTTTTAAATAGAAGTCTCAAAATGAGATAAGAAGAAAGAAAATGAAAAGAATAAAAGAAGATAAAAACGTTGGAGAGGGAAAAACCCTCTTGTAATCTTGCCAGCAAGTGGGAAACATTTGAAGTTTTGTTTTCTTATTGAATATTTACTTCCCTGGTAATATCAAATAAAGTTCTAGATTTCCATTATGCTGCCTGAAAGTTTTAAAAAGTGGAAAGTTATTTTTAAGAAAAATGAATAGCATCTGGCCAAAGCCATCCATAATTAGGCAGGAATAGGATGATGCAGGGGATCTAATCATCCTGCCATTACACACTTATGGATGATTCCCACATTTCCTTATAGTCATTCTTTTTAAGAGCAACTTGCCAAATTCTGGAGAACTGCCCATGCTTCTGAAAAGAGACTATGACATATAATTAAACTAATCACAGAGAATAATATGCCCATGATATATTCATCTGCAGTGCCAAAACTGCATGCCTGCATTTGTGGATTAGAATAAAACATGCAAAGCCAGTCTAGGAAAAACTTTCACACAATACTATTTTGACCCACCAGAGTTTGCACATAATTACATTATAATAAATGGTGATACAAATGGCCTTCCACATTTGCAGATTTCCCTTTTGTGGATGTGATTATTAATGATTTGATTAATATGTTATCTCTAAAAATCTCTTGATCCTTCCAGTGGAAGTTAACAATAGAGTCATCCTGGAGATTCATAGAGAGGTGTTATCTTGGGGGGGGGGGGGGTATATTTTCATTCATGGTTTTTTCACTTTGGTCCGATGCTCCAAAGGTCAAGTGAATGTGGAGGGATCACTATATTATATTGTTATGCACATGTCAAAATTTGCATTGCATATTTTTGGTCACAAGAAGGGTTGATGATGATGCAAGAAAGTGTCTTCTTGGTTATTATCAAACCGGGAAGGATGGAATAGTCTCCTCCTTGGTGTTCTTCCATCAGCAGTCTTAAACTTTTTTGTTCAGGCAGGTTTTAAAACAGAAAGGGTTTAAAGAACTGGCTAGGTAGGTGGTACTGGTTTGGTTTAACTGAACTACTTTTGGTTTTTAATCTTTAAATTAATTGCATTTTATTGTTTTTACTCTTTATTCTTTACAAGTGTGAAATGTTTTAATATTGTAAGTAATTCAATCCTTTTAAAAATATCCACTATATGTATGCTTTTACTTGTGTTGTTCTTTTCAATTATGAGCTGAGTTGAGTCCTAATTTTGGGGGATGGGGGAGTGGAATATTATAAAATAGGTAATAAAAAATGCTGTGAGTGGCACACATAGTCCTTACGTAAAGTACGATCTGCTAGGTGAGCAGAAGATGGGCTGATTGTGGGAGCTTACTCCAAATCAGGCTTGAACTGCCAACCTTTCAGATGGCAAGATTTTCTACAGCTGACAGTATAATCAACTGTGCTAAAGCCCGGCAAGATGACAAGATGGCCTCCATTTCCCCATAGATTAAACTGTACTGTGCTGAATGGATTAACAGACAAGAACAACTTCCCTCCTCTCTCCATAAATCATTCAATTTTGTTTTGGTACTATGTTGGGTGGGGTAGACAACAAAATGAATTTCTGATATATTCCACCAGGAAACTCACAATTGCTACAGCTGCTTGCTTTTAAACAATATAGAAATAATCATTTGCTGTCATGGAAACTCCAGTGAAATACAATTGCTCTACTTCCTTCCAAGAACCTCAGCTAGTGCCATTTGTTGAGAGTAGTGACAACTGGTTGAAAACTGTAGTGATTTTCCCTCACCCCAACACATCTTTGGGGGTAATGAATAGAACCTGACTCCTCTGAGAACCAGTCTCACCTTCCAATGGTACACTGTGAGTGTAACATCTTATACTTTATGCAGACTTATACTTTATGCAGAGTTAAGCATAATTCATGCATTGATTTGCCACAAGAGCTGAGTTTAATATTCAAAAGGACCAAAATGTGGACCACAGAGGTTTCCGTTAGGAAGGAGAGGGGAAACTTGGCTCTACTGTGATTTCAAGAGCCTGAGGATGGAGTCAGGAAAATTTTATTAAAAAATCAGAGTTCCACACTACTTTGTCAAACTATTGGCTTGCATTACAAATCTCCCTGAAATGCATTTGAAGGGGTGGAGGGGGTGGGGAGTGCCATCTACTATGGAAAAAATAGTGAGGGCCACCTTCCTCAAGCTGCAATCTGTGGTATTTCAGAAAATCTGAAATTGTAATTTCAATCCCAGCTTTTTGAATCTTAGGCATCTCTAAAGTATGGATGAAAGTTATGTCTGAAAAATATTTGTTATCATAGACTGACCAGGATCTTTGCTATTCTGGAGTTATTCTTCCTAAAATACTCACATTTTGTTTCATTTCTGCATTTTCTGCATAGGAACAGCATTTTAACAGAAAAGAATATTTGTGCAGACATTATATAAAACAAGTGAACACCATATTTCAAAAGTTTTCTTTTTCATTTTATTCAGCCAGTTATGAAGCTAAGGTTCAGATTTCCAGGAAACCATAAATTTATGGATGTTTGAGATGGTTTTAAACAGAGGATTTTAATGTTGAGTTAAGTGATTTTAATGTTTATGTATGTGTATAGTAGGGCTGGGCGGTTTCGTTTCGTAATTTTGTAATTCGTTAAAAATTCGTTATTTTTTTTATAATGAAGCGATAACGAACCATTCAGGAGCAACTAAAAAACGAAATGAATTTTTAAATTCGTTTCGTAATTGTTTCGAATTCGTTTTGTATTTGTTTCGTTATCGTTTTGAAATTGTTTCGTTATTATTTCCGCATGTCTGGGGCAAGTTTTATAGTTGTTGTTTGTTTAATCAGTGAAAAAAAAAGATAAATATCACACCAACAGTCAACAACAGAAGGAGAGGGAAGCTTCAGAAGTTCCCCCTGTCCCATTTGGAGGTTTTTTAGCGTATTGCGCGGTTGCGTCCGCCATTAACGAATCGATTCGTAATTGTTTCGTAATTGTTTCGTATTGTTTTGTAATTTACGAAATTTCATAAATATCGAACTTTTTAAAAGAAAAATTTCGGAATTCTTTTAAAAATCAAAACGCAAAAACCCCCAAAAAACGAATCGATTTTAGAAACAATTTTTTCCGTGGTTGCCCAGCCCTAGTGTATAGTTATGTCCTGGCATTGAATGTTTGCCGTCTGCTGTGAGTCCCATTTGGGGTGAGAAGGGCAGAATATAAATGCTTTAAATAAATAAATAATAATAGAACTGAAGAATATTTCATCAATCTCTTTTACTGCAAATATACACAGTTCTAGTATACACATGGATCCTTTCATCTTTTTCTGTCAGGATATTTATATTACTTTCAATAGATCAAGATGCCCCTGTCAAAGTCACTATATTCTTTACCATGCAAAATCACTTTGTCAATCATTCTTATATTCATTTACCTAGCATTAAACCTGACTGCATTGGAGTAACTTACTCCTTAGTGACTAGCAT
The DNA here is from genome assembly GCF_037176765.1 of Anolis sagrei. Lineage (NCBI taxonomy): Eukaryota > Metazoa > Chordata > Lepidosauria > Squamata > Anolidae > Anolis > Anolis sagrei. The sequence continues at coordinate 37,876,145 of NC_090023.1, read as the reverse complement.
AGAACTGAACTGTGAACTATTCAAAACAGTAACTTTTATGAAATCAAGATGTCTTCTCTACATGTTTAGTAACATTTGGTCTTCAAGTCCACTTTAGAAACAGAACACATTGATTTCTTTGACTACTTCTAGCATCATCTAGAGTACCATGTTTTGCTTCTGCTTGCCATTGCCAGTTCTGCCCCAACTCACTTCTCCGATTGGTGTGTATAAGCATATGATGCAAGGAAGAAAATAAATGATATAAGGTGAGGTGGAAAGAGGAGAGGGAAGGAGTCATGGCAACATGCCACAAAGTACAAGGGAGGGACAGCAGCGATGCTCTTGATCAAGTTGAGACAAGAAAGGAAGAGAGAATGAGGCTTGAGATAGAAGGAAAGCACCATGAGCAGAGGCAAGGTTTGGATAAATGAGTGAGGCAAGGGTCAAGAGAGTGTGGGAAGCACAGCAACAGAATATGAGCTACAAGGGTGGGGTTCAGCACTGTGAGGTGAAATAAGGAAAGAAAAAGTATAGGAGTAGTACTAATAAGGGAAGGCCAAACATAATATTTTATTTTAGTTATTTATTTACCATATTTATACCCTGCCCTTATCAACCGTGTGGGGGATTCAGAATGGCCTTACTATAGGCAAAGATTCAATATCTTATCAAACAGACAATGATAAAATAAACATATACATTAAAAGCATAAAATTTTTAAAAACCCAATAAAACCAATTATTAAAAACTACACAATCTGAAATAGTGCAAGGGGAGACAGGGGAGAGAAGGTGGCATGAGATGTGGTGGCAACTTTTCCTTGGTTGAAATTCTAAGGCATTTTGTACCTGAGGCTTGTCATAACCCTCTGTCTGAAAACTCCTTGCACTGACAGATAATTTTGCAACCATTTTTTGTGGTTGAGGATCACTTGTGCTTACACTTAGGTATACACTCTCTGTTCTGTTTCTGTGTCATATGTTTAGATCTGACTGTCATGGCCAGCTCCAACAGTGAAGATGAAGAGTGGCTGGAAAGGCCAGCAAGGGAGTTGGAACTCAATGGCTCCTAAAATCCCAAGTATTCAATGCTGGGAATGAGCCTTCAGCAGTGATGGACGTTGGCCAGCAGTCTAAGCAAGCTAAGGCAAATACAACAAAACCAGCCAGTAAGGAATTAAATATACTTCCAGTTTTAGAATGTAGAAGGAAGCATGCAGTCTCAAAGGTCTGTAAGATTAGCAGAGAAGTGAGTTCTCAACAAACAACAGCTGTGATCTTATGATAAAGAGGCTCAGTCTGAAGGTTTACTGTGGCAGTCAATGTTGTTGTTCTCTGATTGAACCTCAAACTCTTCTGCTCTTGAATGCTTGGCATTTTTGGACCTTGGTTATTGTTTATCCCAGACCTGCTCCTGTTATTCTCCATCATTGATTCCAGTAATTGAACTTTGAACAAATCCTTTTTTAGAATACTACGTGATATGATACATAACATCACTTTTCATATACTACTATGTGGCAGAAGTGCTAAGAGACTCAGTTACTAAATTGTGAAGTTGCGTAACACCAAGAGTGCCTGATAGGCATTGATGTCGGACACACATCAGGATATATACAATTTGCATTGAGGTCACTGTGCATTAATTCCATTGTGAATAAGTCCCATTCTGCATTGGGCACAAATGTGCATTAGGCACTTTGCAGCCTTTATTATGTAGCAACATAAATGCAGCCCTCTGTTGAATACAGACATTACAGAATTGCATGATTTTAATTCCTGCCAACATAAGTCTATATTTACAAGGATACAATGCCCAACAGGATTCTAGCCACAGCTTTAAATATTAAGTCTGAAGGAATTCCTTTTATTTATTTCTGCTTTCTTTCCGTCCTTCTTTTTAAAATATTCACTTTATTCAGTGCTGAAAGTAATTAACTTTCAATGGCAGCTAATTATAAGTGAAAAGAAATTGTAGTCTGTGTGGTTGTTTGTTTGGTGGAAGCCAGCAAAGTGTTTTTTAATTGGAAACCCTCTTTGCTGCATTGCATTTCAATCCATTTTCCAGTATATTTATTGTTCCAGATTCATATTATAACTGTGACCCTTCATCTAATGACAGAAGCTCTTGCAGAAGGGAAAGTATTTTAACAAATATATATTCTAACTGTGAGATAAGAAAGAATGGAATTTGGAGCAAGGAAGTATCAGGGAAAAATATATGTGAATGAAATGGAGCCAAAGGAGCGATAAAGTATTTTGCTTCCACATGCCATGTTTCTGAGAATGTAAAATGATATGAAAGACATAGCAAGAACAAAAATGTTAGCACTAAGATGACATACTGTAGCAACATACATTGCAATACCATATTCAAATCTGGGTGAGGTCTAGGGTTGGAAGATACATTTGGTAGTTTCACATTTGAATACAATATATTGTTCCACTCCCCAGAGGCAGTCAATAGAATGGGGTACATTTTGCTTGGATAATCTATACATTTTGAGATACATGCTTCATTGCAAAGAAAACAATTAGCCACACACAGGTAAATTGTTTTTTAAAAATGCATTATTAAAATGCGTAGATTTGAAAGAAATGCACACCAGCACACTATCGATGGAAAAACAACTTATAATATTCAAAAAGGACAAAAAGTGTGTGTCTGTTTTGAAAAATTGTGCTATGAAATACCCATTTTTGATCAGGAAGGGAAACATATTTCACCAACTGATATGGAACTAGAATGGAATGTCAGTGGAATTCTAGGAAATGAACAAGAACAATAATGGGGTGCAAAATAAGATTGTTGCCAAGAAAATAATTTTTGGTGGTGGTGGTGGTGATTATGACCAAGCATGTGAATTTCCATAACACCACACACAATCACTTTAAATTGTTGCATAGATGAGAAGTTCCTGCCCTCATCACCTGTGATGGATAAATTCACATTTATTTATTTATCGTGTCAGGGGCAGACGAAACAATTGCATTGCATTTTTTAACAAACAAACAAACAAAACACAAAGTTTGCAAGCATGGTAGTTAATTAAATGTCCTTTGACCAGTAGCTGGTCACTTGGAGTGCCTCTGGTATTGCTCCAAGTAGGTCCTCCTTTGTGCATGTGGCAGGGCTCAGGTTGCATTGCAGCAGGTGGTCTGTAGTTTGCTCTTCTCCACACTCGCATGTCGTGGATTCCACTTTGTAGCCCCATTTCTCAAGGTTGGCTCTGCATCTCGTGGTGCCAGCGCGCAATCCGTTCAGCGCCTTCCAAGTCACCCAGTTTTCTGTGTGCCCGGGGGCTCTCTCTCATCTGATATCAGCCATTGATTGAGGTTCTGGGTTTGAGCCTGCCACTTTTGGACTCTCGCTTGCTGAGGTGTTCCAGCGAGTCTCTCCGTAGATCCTAGAAAACTATTTCTTGATTTAAGTTGTTGGTGTGCTGGCTGATATCCAAACAGGGGATGAGCTGGAGATATCACTGCCTTGGTCCTTTCACTATTGGTTGCTACTTCCCGGTGGATTTCAGGTGCAATACCGGCTAAACAGTGTAATTTCCCCAGTGGTGTAGGGCGGAGACACCCCGTGATAATGCGGCATGTTTCATTAAGAGCCACATCGGCTGTTTTAGCATGGTGATATGTGTTCCACACAGGGCATGCATACTCAGCAGCAGAGTAGCATAGTGCAAGGGAAGATGTCTTCACTGTGTCTGGTTGTGATCCCCAGGTTGTGCCAGTCAGCTTTCGCATGACATTGTTTCTAGCACCCACTTTTTGCTTGATATTCAGGCAGTGCTTCTTGTAAGTCAGGGCACGGTCCAGAGTGACTCCCAGATATTTGGGTGTGCTGTAATGCTCCAGTGGGATTCCTTCCCAGGTAATCTTCAGAGCTCGGGATGCTTGTCAGTTCTTGAGGTGAAAAGCCTATGTCTGTGTTTTAGATGGATTAGGGATCAGCTGGTTTTTCCTGTAATATGCATTAAGAGCACCTAGAGCTTCAGAGAGCTTCTGTTCAACCATCTCAAAGCTCCCTGCTTGAGCGGTAATGGCACGAACATCTGCATAGATGAAACTCTCTGTCCCTTCTGGCAGTGGCTGGTCATTTGTATAAATGTTGAACATTGATGGAGCAAGCATGCTCCCCTGAGGCAGGCCATTCTTCTGTTTCCGCCATCTGCTTCTTTGGCCCTGGAACTCAACAAAGAAGCTCCTGTTTTGTAACAGGTTTCCTATGAGGCGGGTGAGGTGGTAATCCTTTGTGATATTATACATGTTTCTCAGGAGGAAGCAGTGGTTTACAGTATCATAAGCCACTGACAGGTCTATGAAGACACCTCCTGTGATCTGCTGCTTTTCAAAGCCATCTTCTATGTGCTGAGTCAGGTTCAGCACTTGCAATGTGCAGCTTTTGCCTTTCCTGAAGCCAGCTTGCTGTGGAATCAGACATGGGTCTATTTTTTCCATAATTCTATGCAAAATAAGTCTCTCCAGAACTTTGTAAAGGTGGCACAACAGGGAGATTGGTCTACAGCTTTTTAGATCATTACGGTCTTTGCCTGGTTTCAAGGTGGCGATGACTCTTGTTCTCCTCCAGATTTTGGGGATCTAACAGGATGCAGTGCAATTGTTCATCAGCACCAGCAGCCAGCACCTTGCTTTTGGACCAAAGTTCTTGATTTGTTTCATCCGTAGATCATCCAAGCCAGCTGCTTTGCCATGTTTACATTTATTAAGTTGTTGTTCATTCGTTCAGTCCTCTCCAACTCTTCGTGACCTCATGGACCAGCCCACGCCAGAGCTCCCTGTCGGCCGTCACCACCCCCAGCTCCTTCAAGGTCAGTCCAGTCACTTCAAGGATGCCATCCATCCATCTTGCCCTTGGTTGGCCCCTCTTCCTTTTGCCTTCCACTTTCCCCAGCATAATTGTCTTCTCCAGGCTTTGCTGTCTCCTCATGATGTGGCCAAAGTACTTCAACTTTGTCTCTAGTATCCTTCCCTCCAGTGAGCAGCCGGGCTTTATTTCCTGGAGGATGGACTGGTTGGATCTTCTCGCAGTCCAAGGCACTCTCAGAACTTTCCTCCAACACCACAGCTCAAAAGCATCTATCCTCCTTCGCTCAGCCTTCCCTAAGGTCCAGCTCTCACATCCGTAGGTTACTACAGGGAATACCATGGCTTTGACTAGGCGGATCTTTGTTGCCAGTCTGATGTTTCTACTCTTTACTATTTTATCGAGACTGGACATTGCTCTCCTCCCAAGAAGTAAGCGTCTTCTGATTTCCTGGCTACAGTCTGCATCTGCAGTAATCTTTGCACCTAGAAATACAAAGTCTGTCACGGCCTCCACGGTTTCTCCCTCTATTTTCCAGTTGTCAATCATTCTTGTTGCCATAATCTTGGTTTTTTTGACGTTTAGCTGCAACCCGGCTTTTGCGCTTTCTTCTTTTACCTTGATTAGAAGGCTCCTCAGCTCCTCCTCGCTTTTGGCCATCAGAGTGGTGTCATCTGCATATCTGAGGTTGTTAGTGTTTCTTCCAGCAATTTTCACCCCAGCTTTGCATTCATCAAGCCCCGCACATCGCATGATGTGTTCTGCATACAAGTTAAAAAGGTTGGGTGAGAGTATGCAGCCTTGCCGTACGCCTTTCCCAATCTTGAACCACTCTGTTGTTCCGTGGTCAGTTCTTACTGTTGCTACTTGGTCCTTGTACAGATTCCTCAGGAAAGAGACATTTATTGAGAGCCATATCCAATTCACTAGATGTAAAGGTGTCATGAAGGTTGTTGTTCACATAAAAATAATGTAGAAAGGTAGCAAATAAAAATTGTGCAGAAAATTAACTAGGACGGACACACTCACTCTAATCATATTTTGGGTTTCAAACCATTATAGGAATGCATGGGAAAGATCAAGAAAGATGTAATCTTATTACACTACAGTAGGGGTTCCCAAACTTTTAAATTCACGGAGCCCTTTTTGAAAAAAAAAGTTCCAAGAAACTTTGGGACACAGAGAGTGCATTACATTTTAAAATTTGACAGATGGGCTGGGCCAGTGGCAGATGGATGGAGAATGTTGGGTGTAAACTAATTGAAAAAACATGAACAAATTCCAATGCACATTGCACACTTCCCGTTTCTAGTGCAAAAAGAAAGAAAGAGAGAAAGATACAATACTTAAAATGGAAAACAATTTTAACCAACATAAACTTAACAGTATTTTAGTGGAAGCCATCTATCCTTTGTAAGAACAACAGCACCCCAGGGGCCACCCAGTCCAACCTGTATCTGTGATGCAGGAAAAGCACAGTCAAAGCACCCCCAAAGATGGCCATCCAGCCTTTGCAATAATAATCTGCCTTGCAGTAAAAGCACAATTAAATCACCCCCTACAGATGGACATCCAGCCTTTGCAATTATTATTATCATCATCATCATCATCATCATCATCATCATCAACATCATCAACATCATCATCATAGGAGCAACCTCAGAGGCCACCCAGTTCAACCTCCTTCTGCCTTGCAGAAACAGCAAAGTCAAAACGGTGGCAGGGAGGCCTTGCAGGCCATGCCAGTGGTGGTGGTAGTGGGGAGGCCTCACATATTGTGTACAGTGGTGACAGGGAGGCCCCATAGACAATGCATGGTGATAGGAAAGCACCATAGACGATGCTAGCATCAGCGGGGTTCCATAGGCCAAATGCTTCCTAGAAAGGTGGGAACGGGGGGGGGGGGGGGCGTGGCCTCCTTGGAGCCCCTGAGTGTGCTTCATGATGCCCTAAAGATTCTGTGGATCACAGTTTGAGAACTGCTGCAAATATAGGAATGTACTAAGAGTCCACAATTCCATAACCACTGTAAGCAAAATGCATCTTCTTTTTTTGTACTTTTTCAGAAAAAGAATTCGCTCTCCCACGTAAGAATCAGTACCATGGAAGTGTTATCACCTTTCTTGTACAATGTAATTATGATGACAATCACTGCTCCTCTCTCTAAAAATGTAAAAAATGGGGGGGGGGGGATTCAGTCATGCTTCTCCAATGCCCCAGATAGTTTGATTCTACATAACTTTTAGGGGGGTGTTAAATACAGTTATAGGTTGGTTTGGTTTTATCTCCAGGAGAATATATTTCTTAATGATGGTTTTAAATACCCTAAAGGCACCAGATCCCATCTGATCTTGGAAGCAAAGTGTAACAGTCCTTATTAGATGGGAGATTGCCAATGATTATCAGGTACTATAGGCTAGATTTTAGAAGAGGGAACCTCTGATTATTTCTTAAGAAAACTTTATGCAATTAATGGGACTGCCATACGTCGGCAGGTGACAAAAAGGTAAACAGGAACATTCAGTTCCTAGTGTACCCTGTAAAGTACAATTCTCTTAGTCAGAAAATAGATTTTGGGCACATTTTGAGAAAAGAAAACAGCATTTCCGACAAATGTGATTCTGGTCGGAAACAAATTCTCTCTCACATAAACTGTCTCTGAAATCTCAACACACCTAAAGTGACTAGAATCGAAATGCTCTAAAAATAGTGAAAAAGACAGCTGGAACTCAGGTAAGCGAAAACAATATTCTTAGTACTCAATCGTTGCTAGTAAAACCTTAGTTTAATCCTGCGACACACATACATATATATTTGTGTATGTTCACGTGTGTGCACACACATCTGCACCTGTGTATACTAGAGAAGTGAGCAAGGCTATAACTGTCTCCTTCATTGTGTGTACCTCTTTAGAAATCTCAGGCTGAGGTCTGAAAATCAAACATGGCAATGAAATTTGAACGTCAGTCTCTGACAGGGCAGGGGTTACTGCCTCTGGGACCTCCTTAGGTCTTTGGATGCCCACTGAGTTCTGTATGGTTTAGTTCAACTGGCAAGTTCTGTCTTCTAATGAGCCACTGTTTTGCTCATTAGTGTAGCTGCCCACATAGCTTCTGCAAGGAAAATGCCTAAATGATATCAGAGCAGGTTTGGCAAAGGAATCAGCAGATCAACTGCAATGAAGATGCGGATGGATCAAATGGAGCACCACAGGCTTACTTTAAATTGCCAACAGACATGGTAGGCCAATGGGGTCACTGTGCAATGCCTCTAGCATTCAAACTCAACTACCTATCAATCCCAAACCAGAAGACCATGCTCTGTGTGCAAGAAAGACTCATGAAAATTAGGGAGTGTTGCTTTTAATGATTCATAACATCAAATGAACACATTGCTCCAGGTTATAGGTTGTTGTCAGTGTTGTGTACGAAGTTCTCAATCTATTAACTGGTGAGAAATGAAAAAACAAAACAAAACAAACATACAAATGTGAATAATTTTGCTATTGATCCCCCCCTCTCTTTCTCTCATTCTCTCTTTCTCTCTCTCCCTCTAGCTTCATGTGAACTGATCATTTAATGCAGTTTAAAACCAGTATTGAAAAATTGTTTTATTTTACAGATCTTTACATAGAAAATTCTGGAATCAGTGTGAGGTTTGGATAGTAATAATTATTACACAAACCACAGAATACATTAAATGCTTTATTTCATATGTTTTTGAGGAAATTTATTCTTTGACCATTAAATAGTTAGTGTAGATGGGTCCTTTCATTTAATGGAGATTGATGCTGTGGGTCCTGCGTTTAATGTCAATCTTTATTTTATTTTATTTTTATTTTTTACCTTTGTCCTCTTTTTCTCAGATTGATGCTGCAATGTGGCTGGACAGAAACACAGGGCTGTGCAATTGAATCCTGAAGTGGACAGTGCTGATTTAGACTTCTACCAACTTGAGATTAGATCAGATTTGCTCAATTTAGTTCTGGACCAGAATGACACAGTCCAAAGCAATTTAGCCAATCTAGATCATCAAACTAAGCAGGGGTACACTGTGTCCTGTGAACATGAACACTCCATGTCAAAGAAAGTGTTTGATCATTGCCTAAAGTGAAAAATAGAGCAAGGATCTCATCACTGCTCTTCAATCACAGTGTTTAGGAGGAAGGCATTTTGCGAGGTCTGCAAAGTTATATTGTCAGATATGTCCTACATTTCTTTATTCACTTGCTAGGTATAGTTTTTAATAGTAGATAACTGAAGGGTTTCCTTGGCTTTTGATTGGTATCTGAGTTTAATCTGAGTCCTCTTTCATGAGGTGGATGGGAGGGGCAGGCTTGAACACAAAGCTATGGATTCAAGTTGCAGGAAACGTTTCCATCAAAACTTTAGGACGAATTTCATGATGGTAAGACTATTTGGCAGTATATTGTGCTGCCTCAAAGTGTGGTGGAGGCTCCTTTGCTGGAGGTTTTCAAGCAGGAGGTTGGATTGGATGGTTCTTTTGGTCTCTTCAAACTCTATGTTTTTGCCAGAATTTTCCCTAGGTTGATCCTGTGGCTGCCAATTTAGAGGTGGGATGTAAACTTATTAATTTGAGTAGCAATCTGTTTACTATGTGTACATCTGTGTATGTTACACATAGTGAAACATTTCTTTCCCCCATCTTCAACTGGTCCTAAATGATACTACATTTGATTGATTTTGTCAGTATGATTCATTTTTTAAAAACCATCTTTCTAGTTCTTCTTCTGCCCACTTCGTGTGTGTGCAATTTTGCATTTATCTGGTCTGCGAACAGGCACGTTTATTTTATTCACAAAAACATATTGTTATTTTGCACATATAATTAATATTGTGAAGCAATGGGAACATAATTATTGTGCTACTGATTTCATTTCTACCAATTGAACAATCAGGCCCCCAAATTTAATTTCTGTTAGATTGGCTTAGTAGTTAAATTTGTATATAAATTAGAGTTTTAACAGTTATTACAGCCATTGTTATGATTACATCTGATCATTACCTTAATTTAATTAATCACTAGACATATTCCCAAACGTAATTCAAATCCAAACAATATACCAAGGGACAAAGGCAGGCCAATTTGATTTCACTGTCACTAAGGGTGCATCGACACAGTAGAATTAATGCAGTTTGACACCACTTTGACTGTGATGTTGCAATGTTATGGAATTATGGGAGTTGTAATTTGACAAGGATTTTGCCTTCTCTACCAAGGAGCATCAATGCCTCAAAACTACATGTACCATGATTCCATAGCAGCAAACCAGAGGTGTCAAACTGCATTATTATTATTATTATTAATAATAATAATAATAATAATAATAATAATAACTTTATTTTTACCCCGCCACCCCCCCCCCCCAAGGGGACTCGGGCTGGCTTACATGAAGCCAAGCCCAACAACACTTCAGTAAAAACAACAAAGCAATAAGCAAATAAAACAATATAATTAATATAACTTATATATAGACAATAACATACAAACATTTTTTAAAAATCTACACCCAAAGACTTATAAGATGAGTAAGGGGCAGTAAACCATGCTTCATCCTAGTATAATTCACAAGAGATTCAAATGATGGAAATGGAAAGGTTTTTTGAGTGGGTTTTTTAGCCTCAAGGTCAGAGGGAGAGAAAGGAAGTAGCAACACAAGGAGGTCACTAACGCTAAGTAAAGATTTATAAGCCTTGTTCTTAATTTCCTGATATACAGTGGTATCTTGACTTAGCTTTATTCATTCCATAGAGCTCTTAACTCAAAATTTCCCACTGAAATGCATTGGAGTGCTATTGATCTATTCCACCCTCAACCCCCCCCCCCTAGTTTTGTTACATGTTTTTAATTAGAAAATGTACTTTATAAATAACAAATAATGTATAAATGCATATTCATGTGGAGCAACAAATAAAGTTGTGGCATAATGGTAGAAGCTAGGCCTGGGTAACAACGGAAAAATTTGTTTCTAAAATCGATTTGTATTTGGGGGTGTTTTTTTTTGTTTCGATATTTAAAATAATTACAAAATTTTCCTTTTAAAAAGTTCGATATTTACGAAATTTCGTAAATGGTAAAAAATTAACGAATTGATTTCCGAAACAATAACAAATCGATTTGTTAATGGCGGACGCGACCGCGAAATACGCTAAAAAACCTCCAAAAACTTCTGAAGCTTCCCTCTCCCTCTGTTGTTGACTGTTGGTGTGATATTATAATTTTTTTTCACTAATTAAACCATAAAACTGGCCCAGACATGCGGAAATAATAACGAAATGACCTCAAAACAATAACAAAACGAATACAATATCGAAATACGAAGCATTTACAAAACGTTTTTGAAAATTCATTTTTTTAAATAATTGCTCCAGAATGGTTCGTTATCGTTTTGTAATTGAAAAAATTAACGAATTATTAACAAATTACGAATTAACGAAACGAAACCGCCCAGCCCTAGTAGAAGCACAAAGTGAAGAGGCAGAAGCATCATTTTCTTCATACTGTACTCATTCCAACCTACCTCCTTCTCTTGTTCTCCTTCCTCTTTTTTCATGAAGACAAACATATCAGGAATAAAATCAGCACAAAATCAACTAACTCAAAGTTCTTCAAAGCAGACAAGAGGCACAGAGGCTGCTCTCCTGAAGCCCTGAAGCCCTGTACTCCTATGCTAGGACTCCCTCTGGCAGCAATAAAAATAAGGAAGCAGTGTGTGGATGCTTTCAGCAGATAAAGTTTTAACTTACTCATTTTATTACCCATGGACTTTCTGCTTTTAATGCTGTAAATTTTTGGTTTTAATGTTGACACTTTAAAAAACTTCTGTTTTTTAATGTTGTAAGGTTTTAAAGTTTTATATTTTTGGTCTGTGACAATAACAATAAAATTCATCCTCTGCTGCAAGCTCTTAACTCAAAATGCTGCTTGTACGTCAAAGTAAAACCCAGTCTGAGCATTGGTTCTTAACTCAAAATGTTATTAAGCTGCATGAAAAAGAATGAAGAGAAAGAAAGAGAGAGAATGAATACTAATATGGGAAGTTTAGTAAGCCATATCCTTCACTAATGTGCACAGATAGTTTTTCAAGGACAACTACTTTTACGTGGTAGGCATATGATGTGAGTGAAGACATGGTATAGTAATGTTATTTTTAGATGTGAGTTCTAGGAATCCAGGGTTTGAATCTGTATTTAGTTGTGGAAACTGACTGGGGAACTTGAGGGCATCATGCTATCTCAACTTTTCAGGAATACAATGGCAAAACATCTTTGGATAAATATTGTCAAGTCACACCTACAATTAGGATAGACTTAAAATACATAATAACCCAGTTATGAAATCCTTTCTATTTCTGTCTCAAAAAGTCATTTTAGCTTATTTTGCAGATAAATCATTCACATTTTCCGTTTTTGAGCAAAGTCTTGGAATGTGTGGTTCTTGCAGCTCCAGAGGTTCTTGGATGAAACTGACTATCTGGACCCATTACAGTCTGGTTTCAGACCGGATCATGGAACTGAGACAGCCATGGTCACCTTAGTGGATGATCTCCTCAGAGAGCTCGACAAGGGGAGTGTGTCCCTGTTAGTTCTCCTGGACCTCTCAGTGGCCTTCAATACCACAGACCATGGTATCTTTCTGGGTTTCCTCGTAGGGATGGTTCTTGAAGGTACTGTTCTGCAGTGACTCCAGTCCTTCCTGGAGGGTCATACCCAGAAGGTGTTGCTAGGGGACTCCTGTTCGGCCCCACAGCCATTGTCCTCTGGGGTCCCGCAGGAGTCAGTATTGTCCCTCATGTTGTTTAATATCGACACGAAGCCATTGGGTGAGATCATCCGGAGTTCTGGAGTCTGATGCCATCTATATGCAGATAACATCCAACTCTATAACTCATTTCCACCAGATGCTGAGGAGGCTGTCAAAAGTCCTGAACCTGTGCCTGGCTGCTGTGATGGTCTGGATGAGGGCGAGTAAATTGAAGTTGAATCCAGACAAGACTGAAGTCCTCCTGGTTAGTTGCAAGGCCAAACAGGGCATAGGGTCACAGCCTGAGCTGGATGGGGTTACACTCCCCTTGAAGGCACAGATTCGCAGCTTGGGAGTTCTCCTGGACACATCACTGATCCTGGAATCCCAGATTACGGTGGTAGCCAGGGAAGCTTTCATACAATTAAAACTTGTGCATCAGCTGCACCAGTACCTTGGGAAGTCAGATTTGACCAAGGTGGTCCATGCTCTCGTTACATCTAGGACAGACTACTGCAATGCACGCTATGTGGGGTTGCCTTTGAAGACTGCTCAGAAGCTTCACATAGTCCAATGAGAGGCAGCCAGGTTAATAACGGGTGGCATACAGGAAGCATAAAACTCCCATGTTACGCCAGCTCCACTGGCTGCCTGTTTCAATTCAAAGTGCTGGCTTTGGCCTATAAAGCCCTAAATGGCCTTGGCCCAATTTACCTGTCTGAACATATCTCCCCTTATGAACCATCATGGAAATTAAGATCCTCCGGGGAGGCCCTGCTCTCCGTCCCGCCATTGTCGTAGGTGCAATTGGTGGGAATGAGAGAAAGGGCCTTCTCAATGATTGCCTCCCAGCTATGGAACTCCCTTCTGTGTGAGATCAGATCGGCCCCCTCCCTCCTTCCTTCAGAAGGATGGTAAAAACTTGTCTGTGGGACCAAGCTTTTGGGACAGTACAATAAAGCAGCAATAGGAAACTTTACCAGTCCAATTAGATTTGACGCAGATGACCAAGATGGTGTATTTTAATACTGAGATAAATATTTTTAATGTTTATGTATGCATACAATGAATTCTTGTCCGGCATTGAATGTTTTCCGTATATATGCTGTGCTCTGCCCCGAGTCCCCTTCAGGGTAAGGGCAGAATATAAATGTTTTAAATAATAATAAATAATAATAAAGCAAGAGCCCCATTGAATTAGATTATTGCATTTAGGTACAGTATAGGAAACTCAAACCCGAATCTCCAAGACCGCCTTTTTCAAGCCACTTTTTCTCATCTCCATGTATCTCTTCATGTCATAATGCAGATTAGACTATCTCCCTGGAGAAAAAAATGGAATACTCATATACCTAGGCAAATTACTACATTTAACAGTTCTAGGATCTACAATTATTGACTGAGCACATGAAACAACTGTTTTCTTTCTATCTTTTTTTTGTTTTTCCAGCTAGATACTCATTTGACCATCTTTCATTTTCTTCTAAAATTATCTTCTTTCTTTGTGATGATTTCTTCCCACTCTTCTGCTTGTAATACTGAGTACATGATTCTTATCAACTAAAAGATCTCTTTGCCTTCATGATAAGCCATTTACACATCACCTTTAATATGGGAAATGTTTATTATTCTCTTTGTTTTGATAACATTGTGAGGCTCAGTTGTTTACATAGAAGATTGGCAATGTACAACATGCTAAGTGATATGCTGGGAGGTCAAGGATGAGCAAGGAAACAGCTTTCCATCTGCAAATGGATCAAACAAGCTAATGCCACTCATGCATAGAAATATTGCTGGTGTTTTATGCATAAACAGAGAAATTAAATTAAAAACATCTTCTGAAGAGACAGGAACTAAAAAAACTGGGTGCTATTTTGTCTAAACCTAACAGATTTAGAATCTCCTATCATTTCCTCAACAAAATGCATTGTTGTGAAATAAGAATAAGCAAGGATTGCTATTTCAAATTTACCATAAATCTTAGAGAATCCTTTCTTACTCCAAAATTACAGTCCCGATTCCACATTAGCTACCATGGCAACATCCTACAGGAACTTGGTGATTTTTCCTTTGGTCAAGCACTAGAATTCTCTTTGTTTAGGGAATACTTCTCCCTAAACTGTAAATCCCAGGATACCACAGTATGTCAGTTAAATATAATCATAGCACTATAAGTGTATAGTGTGAAAAGGGTTCAGATAGGAACATCTGGTCTGGGTGCCTAATTCAGTCCACAGATTGTTCCAGCCTATGACTTATCTAGAAATAGACATGAATGAAAATGAATGAAAACTTTATTTCTATCTTGCCTTATCTCCCCGGAGGGGACTCAGGGTGTCTTACAACAAATAGAAAGGCAAACATTCAATGTTTTATAACAATACAAAATAATGTAAGTCAAAAGGTAAACCCAACTTACATCTACACTGCATATGCAACTGCAATGCGTCTAAGTGCCTGCTTTCTGTCTCTGGGATGCTCTTAGACCTTCACAGACTGCTAAAAATGTTGCCAAGGCAAGACAATGTGTAAATGATTGAAAGTCTACTTTTGGTTTGAAAATTACTGCCAGATAGAGAGAGACAAAGATAGTACAGAAAGCCCTGCTATTTATTTAAAATGCGAATTGATACACTTGGCTCTTCATATTAGCTGAGTTGACTTTTGTGAATTTGATTACATATGGATTTGATTAAAATGATCTCTAGGTCCTCCAGTGCACCGGACACAACTACCAGTCTGTCTGTCTTGTCTTGTCTGCCCCACTTTTTACACTGCCCTTTTTCTATGTGAAAATGTGATGTAGCACTGAAACTACTTGAACCGTTCACAACAGGAGTCCATGCCCTGTGTGGATTTTTTGTTGTCTTCTGCCTGTGAAGAACTACTTGAATCGTTCACAACAGGAGTCCATGCCCTGTGTGGATTTTTTGTTGTCTTCTGCCTGTGGTCAAGTTCTGCCAGAAGCTGATCATATAGTCATGTTGGAGAACCTAGATATCCCTAGAGATAATTTTAATCAAATCAATGAATAATCAAATCTATAATAATCTCAGGTTAAAGAATCCAGCAATTATTTGTGGCTTTTCACTTTTGCAAGGGTCGGGTACACCAATCCCAGTGAATGTGGAGTGTTAACAGTACTCATGTAAACTTACTGAAGAAACACTTTTATTATTGATGGACAGGTCTACAGTCTAGATGAAAAGCCCACAAAAACTATTTTGAGGGGGACATGCTGTGCTTTCTCTGCCCCTCATGTGGAATGTATTTTCCACTCCCCAAAGCTCCATGCTGTCTCAAATTGCTACAACTCCTGAAGTGACTGTGTGCATCTCTGCATCTCTCCTCCATAACTGGGAGATGATCTAAAAGTATTCACAACTGGAATTGACTCAGAGAAGTTAAACAGAAGCAGTATCAAGCATATGCCAATTTCAGTAGAATGATCTAATCAAGTAGGACTAACAGCAACATTCTGTCTCTACTGGTGACCTCGAAGGGAGAGTTTGATCAGTCAAGCTGAACGCAGCCAATGAGACATAACCTATAGCCTATCCACAGTCTATAACCTCTTCCTTTTTCACTTGTCCCCATTTCCTTTTCCTGCCTGTATATTCTGACATACAAGTGATATATTATATGTGTGTGTGTGTGTGTATACACACATACATACATACACATACACAAACAGGATATTTGTCAAATACAATCACCTTGGTTACCCACTCATGGTAGGACCAAGCCTACTTTTAAAAACTCTACTACAATATTATGTTATACAGTGTATTGTAATGCATTCAAAGGAATAGCCCTTTTTAAAGCTGTAGTAAAACAGTAAAGAAAATCTCATTATAATGATTTCCCAAGTTTCTACTTTAATAAAATATTGTAAAGATGTGAAGCTCCTTTGAAAGAATGCCATTAGAGTAACACTAACTAGCAGTGGCACTTCTAATTGAATTTCCACTTTTTTCTCCCAGAATCTAAGTAAACGGAATATCTTAAGGTAAACAACAGGTATCATTTAGGTTGTTTTTGGAGTCAATTACCAACGGCATTTAAACCTTTAACCACTTCAATACATCATTTGAACACAAATTAAACCTTGAGACCAATTTTCACAATCTAAGTAGAATTTGTAAAGTTGGTGAGAAGAGTCTTCCTCTTGGGTTAAAAGCTATAAACAAATCCATAAATAATATTGTGCCCTCTAGCAATACTACCTCCTCCATGCCACTGAGTTTCCTAGAGATAGGAAACTGAACAGAATTGTTGAAAAGGTTGTGGCAATCTTGCCATAACAATCCATTTGATATGAACTCTGATATTAGGGCAGTTGATTTGCAGATAAATGGAGAAGTGAACAGGAACTTAAACAGAAGGGAGAAGAAAATTAATGGGCGGGCCAGGGTTCGATGAGGCTGGACAGAAGGAGCTAGATAGCAAGAAGGAAGGGAGTGAAAAGTTATTCTGATACCCAATTTGAACCACCCCCACATACACACAATTAGTGCCTTCAAATAATGGGACAGTTCACCTCACATTGAAAAATATTTAATGGTAGAAGAATGAAAAGTATAACTATTTTTATACTTTCCCCCACTGATGATGGTGAAGGTCTTTCATCATTTGGAAACCACACAATTATGGGAGTTGAATTCCCTATGAACACATAATGAATCTATCTAAAGTTATCAATTTATCATGCCAATATAAGTGAAGCCCTGTGATATTTTTTGAACCAGCAAAATATTCTCACACATATTTATCCCACCCACCATAATCACAGTGGGGCTCCAAAATAGCTGCTGTGTCGTTTATATTCAAATAGGCAACTGTGGTAGCTGAACAACTCAATGCCATTTATTTAAATTTTTCTGCCTATACAGCTGAATTTGATTGTGATCCTAAACCTTAGTAATGACTAATAAATGGGTTCAGGACTGCAGTTCATTTTTAAAATGTCTGATATATTCAAAGTTTCATGACAAAAGAATATTTTGTAGTGAAGTATCTGTTGTCCAAATACATTTGCCAACATCCCAGGAATACTTTTAGAAAGGTAATATTCTTTCAGAGTATCTTAATCCAATAAAATAGAATATATTTCCTGAATGTTAATAAATGGCAAACTGACAAAGAAACAGAACAACATCTTAAATCAACTTAGAGCTCATCTACATTTCCAAATTATAGGAGAGAAAATGGTTAGGAAACCCATACATCACACGTAAACCCCTTGACATTTTTGACCTCTTTTTTCCTGGTCCAACTATCTCATCTTGAAATTTCAAAACTGGGAATATTGTTGCTATTACAGTCTCATTTTTCTACCTATGTCCCTGTTTTTCAGCATATGGCAATCTTACTTAAAGCTAGTACATGATTAGTTGAGCAGAAAAGGCAAAATGCCTTCATCTGCCTCTTTTTCAAATTGCGTAGGATCCATTTGTAGCCTGCAAAGCACAGTGCACTTCTAAAATATATAACAATTCTTTTACACCAGAGCTCTCATTCTTTGGTCCTTCAAATGTATAAAGGCCACATCCCAGAATCCCTGATCCATGTTGATGTAAGCACTAACTGGGTGTACTGAGAGTTGAAGTCCAAAACATCTAGAGGACCAAACAATGAGACTTGTTTTCCATTTCCTGTAAATGACACTGTGGGATAATTATTTGCCCAAGATATGCAGATTCCAAAGTTAGTAGCAAAGAAAAGGATAGTGCTGGTCAAACATTTTTAGACCCATGCAAACCACACCACCTCATTGCTGTTATCAGTGTTAACAACAGGCTACTTACATCAACATTTGCCAAGGAGTACGAATACATCCTATGCACTTTAGAGTATCATGAAACCTCACCCTTCCTACCTGCTGTGTGTGCAACTATATTATTATAGGACACATCTTGCCATTACGACAGATGACAAGTCTGTTACAAGCATCAGTAGATAAATAGTATGGAAGTAATGTGATCAAGCAAGAGTGACTTACCGCTATGTTAAAAGGACAACCACTCAAAGAAAATTTAGGAAGCAGCAGGACTTACCTATGAGAGAAGGGAGAAAAAGCAGAAAAAGAAAAGATGAAATAAACTATTGAATACACATTCTACACAGATAGACATCACCTTTGCTGTGGTATTGTATAGAGATCCTAGGCAGCAAGAACTGGTCCTCTGGAGCACACTCCAAATCCCATTAATTTCATCAGCACACAGATATGAGATGGAAGAAAGGGCAGTGATAAGGATAGCATTATTTTCTCAGTTAGTAGAAGGCTACTGTGACCTTTTAGAATAAAAAGAGTACAGAAAGCCTGAGACCAATATGCCTTGCCTCCCATGTAATGCAGGACCAAGTCAGAGAAACGGCAACCTTTTGAAATAACAGCAGTAATGGACATGAGGGCCCATAAGTGGTCAGAGGCTAAAACTGCTTCCCAATGTCACTTTAACCTTGTGTTATTTATTATTGCTCAGGTGCTACACAAATGACCTTGTCAGAAGCGCCGCCAGAATGCAGGTGTCTTGCTGCGTTCCAGTAGTGATCATGCAATGAGCATGGGAACTTGTTGCTCCACGCCCCCCTCCATCATGGTTTCCCCTTTGCTCCATCACATGGGAGGAAGTGTTTTTTTTGGTGGGTTGACCAAAAAAATCTGTTATTGTTCTATGCCACCTGGCTCCCGTGGATGCCCTTGAAATGTGGCTCCTACTCATAAAGGCTTACTGTGAGCCACCATCTGCTTTTAAGCAGCCCTTCCACCATCCTTCTAGAAACAATGGCATCCAGTCATCCAAATACCATTTTTTTCCAAAAGAGTAGCTATGTCAAAATCAATCAATCACTTAATTTACATAGTGCTTGCCACCCAAGACTAGGACTAAATGTGGTTTGCAAGATAAACACACAAGGAAAAAGTCTCATAGAGCTAATGGCAGAAAAGATAATAGCATTAGTACCATATTAAAAGGTCTTTAGAATTAAAACTATTTACAATGGTAACTCAAAAGCATGGTACACTAATCCAAAAGCCATTCACATATAAAACAATCAGTTCCCAAAGCCAGTTGGAAGATAAAAGTCTTCACAGTCTGACAAAAGCACAGCAGAAAGAGCCCATAGGATGGAAATCCCAGAATGTAGAATGCCCTTTCCTATGTTCCCACTATTGAACTTTCAAATCTGTTAGAATCAAGAAAAGTATCTCTTAAGCTCATATGGGAAGATACGGTTCTTCACATAACTTAGGCTTAAACCACATGGAAACAAACCAGCAGCCAAGGAACTGTTATAATAAGGGGATTGCATCCACCCAATGACCTAAATAAAATCTGTGTGACATCTCAAAATCTAAGCAATATATTGATATTGATACTTCAGAAGTGGTCTACAATCCACTGGTTGATTATTTTCAGAAATGTATCTAAATAGAGCATGCCCAATGGAGTTAAAAGATGAAAGAGTGGATAATGCTACAGAGAATAAGGCCTTATTCCAAGTGAAAGAAAGAGGTGAATTATTCTTTGAATCCCTAGGCTGCCTTAGAGGCAGACAGGGTAGGAGTTTTGAGTTCCAGCTTTGCAAAGCTGCACAACACAGGCATCAAATTTGCTTTCAGTATCCCGTTACTAAACTCCCAATGCAAGATGGGTTCCATCAGATCCACTTCCACTTCTCTGCTGCCCTCTCTGAATACTACTTCTTGCCACAACAACTTATGCTTCTCATATGCATGCTTTTTAGAAGTTGTCTGCTCTAGTTTGTAAGCCCTGCTTCTTTTTTTAAAAAGTTTGCAAATTTTCTTTTCTTTTCGGTAAAATAATATTCACTGAAGAAAAAAAGATTTCCCAATTTTGAATGGTAATTTTACTCTGTTGGCAATCTGCACTTTGAGTACCCCCCCCCCCCCCCACACACACACACTTTAACATTACCCTTAAATCAAGTTCCGTACATGTTAAGCCTTCTGCTTCATGTCCTACTCTTGGGTACAAGTCAGAGCTATTATTATCCATCTTCTTTACAACTGGCTCTTAAATATTTAAAGACTGTTATGTCTCCCCATAATCTTCGCTCTCTGTCTCTCTCCCCTCTCTTTTTTTTGATGCATAGACAATCATTTCTCAATGCTATGTTGAGTTTCTTTTCAATCTCCCTCTATTTTTATGGTTGCCAGATCAAAAGCAGTGAAAGCTCTGAGATGTCAAGATCCAAAACACTGATTTAAGAACAGGTCTTGGTTATGTCAAAAGGGCTGGGGCCTGGTACTATCATTAAGCATGATACACTAAGCATCAATCATAGTTACTCAGCTCATGTCATTCAGCTAGAAAATACAATGTCCAACAAATGAGAAAATACCATGCAGCTGTGGACAAGTCTACATAGAGAACATTAAAAGCAGTGACCAAACATGAATCAAGGAACATGAAAGGCACTGCAAAGTGCTTCAACTAGAGAACTGTCAGCCATAGCAGAGTTCTTGATGAACCAGCCTGGACACAGGATTGCTGTAAGATCTTCAGGCTGTATGGCCATGTTCCAGAAGCATTCTCTCCTGGCATTTTGCCTGCATCTATGGCAGGTATCCTCAGAGGTTGTGAGGTCTGAGGATGCCTGACATAGATTCAGGTGAAACGTCAGGAGAGAATGCTTCTGGAACATGGCCATACAGGTAAAAAAACTTACAACAACCCAGTGATTCAAGCCATGAAAGCCTTTGATGATAACCTGGACACAGCATATTATTTGAGAACACAGAAATGCTGGACCACTCTAACAACTATCATGTCAGACTACACAGAGAAGCCATTGAAATTCATAAGCATGTCGACTATTTCAACAGAAATGAAGAAATCATGAAAATGAATAAAATCTGACTACCAGTATTTAAAATAAAACTCTAAAATCATAACAGTAAATAATGAACAACACTCAAAAACAGGGGAATTCCATACAAAAAACAATCAGGGCCAACTAATCAATTCCCAACAAAGGATTTCCCAGGCAGTAAGAAGCCAGACCTGGAAAACTGCTAGGCCATTAAATGATAATCAAGGTAGCCAATTGCTACATTCAAATCATTTTCCTAGTTTCCAACAGACCTCACAACCTATGAGGATGCCTGCCATAAATGCAGGAAAAATGTCACGAGCGAATGCTTCTGGAACATGGCCATACAGCCCAGAAAACACACAACAACCCAGTTATTCCGGCCATGAAAGCCTTTGATAATAAAATGAGAAAATATTTATCTCATTGGAAATTGCATTTTCCAAGCTTTGCATTAAGGAGAAGTGTTTCAGTACTTTGTGAGAGACTGCTTTTAAGAAGTGCAAGTTGAGCAAAGAATGTTTTTTAAACTCTACTTGAAGAGAAACCTTTCTCCACAAACTTGTCCTATTCTGTTTTTAACATTGTTTACAAGTACTGCTTTTGCACATGGGATCTGGAATCTAGCCAAAGGAAATGTTCACAGACTCTGTTTCATACAAGAATATTTTTCCATATCTGTTTTGAACAATTTTCAAAGAGCTGCATTTAACAACAAATGGATTTTCTACCAAACCAAATAAAATCTTCAGTATTATGTGCTGAACAGAAAAGTCCAATGTTTCTCCAGCTCAATTTATAAAACTTTTTAACACTGTTTTAAGAATTGCTTTAACACTTTTTATTGCAAAATTTTCTAAGAAAAAAAAGTTTTCCAAATTCTGCTTTTAACTATTCACACTCATTAACTCCAATTTTGAACAGGTCCTCTTTCCTCCAATTCTGCTTTTCATCCCCATTGCCTTTCTTCGGTGTACAATGGTTCCCAATCTTTGGTCATCCAGGTGTTTTTGACTTCAGCTTCCAGAAATCCCAGCCATCTTTCTATCTATTAGGAATTGTGGGGGCTGAAATCCAAAACACATGGAGGACCAAAGGTTGAGAACCACTGGAATATATCACATATTAGGGGGTTGTTGTTATAACATAGAGGCAAAAGATTGTTGTTGTTTATTTGTTTAGTCACTTCCGACTCTTCGTGACCTCATGGACTAGCCCATGCCAGAGCTCCCTGTTGGATCCAGGTAATTAATTCACATCCACTTGCCCCCTCCCCCCCACCCCACACAAAGTTTGAAAAAAACTATTTTTAGAAAAATGTTTAAAAGTAAGTTTCATCCAAATTCAGCAAAACAACACTTTGGTCCAAGGAAAGAGATCCTATACATCAGTGACAAAGGTTATTGCATATACTCATATATAAGTCAATCTAATGTATAAGTCCAATGCAGGTTTAGGGTTCAAAATTGATATGACCTGTGGATAAGCCATTCCATTGACATGAGAAAGTACCAGCATCACCTTAGGGACCAATTTCCCCTCGTCACCACCATTTGCCCGCCAGACAGAGAAAATAGAGGAAGTCGGTGTTTCCTTTAGATTCTCCCAGGATGGACTAAGCTGTCACCATTCATCATTAGGAAAGGGATTTTTTTTTCCTTTTTGGATAAGTACAATACTCACACTGACCCATGGATACGTTGACCCAGTTTTTGGAGGTTGATTTTTTGACTAAAATTTCTAGACATGAGTATATAGAGTAAATGAATATGTTTTAAGGTGAGCTTTCATAATTAGAGTATGCTTTCCCAACCTGACAGTTTCCAGACAGTTGAAGTACTACCATTCACTGAAAATCACTTTAGTATGGGCTTAGTAATCCACCTGGCAAACAAAATCCCTGTTGAAGGTGCCACTAACAAAATGCATCTCTTATATTAATGGTGATTTATCAATGCAATTATCTATGCATGTTCTTCCTTGTCCCATAACGAACATATTTCATAACATGTTAATTTACAACAATATTATTGAAACAAATTCAATTCATAGTGTGGACTATAAGAAATAAATTTCTCAATTTCTAACATTTACCAATCTTACATTATTTTTCAAATTCAACCTCTCAAGCTCTAGCCTAATTGCTGGAACAATATATTCTTTTCCTTAATCTAAAAGCCTTTGACAGAAAAGATACACTTTGTAACTAATCTGGCTGTATCAGACTGGTGTGTTTACAATATCTCTCTTTAAATCTGGAAACTTTAAAGGCACAATATTACACCACTTTCCTCTTCTAGGAGTTCAGGTGACCTCCGTGGCTTATTATTCTGTTTTATCTTCAAAAGATAGGCTGGACAGAGAGACAATGATTTCTAGGTTTAATTGATTGTGGAAATGTTAACCAATTTCATGGCATCGTTCCCTACATCATGCAGGGTTGTTGTTGTTTTTAAAAAAAATTAAAACAAAGCTAGCTTAGTTTAATATTTATTCCTCTCAGTACTTCCAAATATTGTTCATACAACTTGGAGAAATGCCTGGTTCTTTTCAACAAAGCTCACATATATTTATAATCTGATCCACCCCAAATCCAATGCTTTGCTCAAATCCTATGGCCTATGCCATATTTTTTCATTTTATCCAATATCATACCTTTGCAGAAAGTTTTAAATAATCCAATCAGGAAATCACCATGTAACATAAGTGATTCATCAAACAGCATGGATAATGAATAGTGAATATTCAGAGAAGCAAAATCCAGGCCATTGTTCCAAGAGTAACATTTGTTCGCACAAATGATTCATCTAACAATTGAGAATAATGAACAAATTAGTAAAAATCATGATCTGTGCTGTGATAATTTGCCAAGTGAAAAAGAGGAAAAATTGCTCAAGACTGTTCCTACTAAAATTATTTCATACCATTCTAGTTTGGGGAAAAATTGGGGTGAAAAGATAGACTGACATAAAGACAGGGAGATTAAGTCCCAGTGGAATACTGATGCTTATAGAACAGTCTTCCTTTCAGCATCTTCTACACAAAATTGTACTTTCAATGATTTTATGAGGGGTTTCATAGGCTTTGTTCTTAATCTGGCCCTTATCATGGGTCAGACTGCATAATATAATTTAAGAAATCATATAGAAGGGAGGGAAGAAATACTAGTTTTCTCAGCCTTCCTACCCTTCAAACTCCATTAGTCTTGATTGTCTAATGCAGCACTTTTCTGACTAAATATGGCCTGTCCAGATGAAATCCTATGTGAGTATGCCAAAAGCATTATTTTATATTGGAATCAAATGCCTGGTTTTGGAATTTATGCATAGGAACTCCTTGCACAGATAGTCAGAGATGGCATTCCTTGGCATTTCTCTACTTTCCTAAGAATGGTTGAGATGGGTGATGCTGTGAAGGAATCTATTTTAGAGACCCTGTAAAGCTAGGTGAATTAACAGAACATTAAACTTTTAATTGAAAATATTTTTGTTGTGTGTCAGGAGTGACTTGAGAAACTGCAAGTCACTTCTGGTATGAAAGACTAGTGGACTTTGCCCAGGGGATACTCGGATGTTTTACCATCCTGTGGGAGGCTTCTCTCATGTCCTTGCAGGAGAAGCTGGAGCTGATAGTCAGGAGCTCACCCCACTGCTCAGATTTGAACCACCGACCTTTTGGTTAGCAGCCCTACTAGCACAAGGGTTTAACCCATTGCACCATCGGGGGCTCCTTATTGGAAATGCTAATGTAGCATCTATGTTGCCAAGAAGCTCTAGTAGTCTAAAAATAACCAATATTGGCTGCATAAATCTGAGGGACTAAAAGGGGGGACTCAATTTAAAACTAATATAGCAAAACATGTGACACATCTTTGCTGCAGACTATTTAAGTCTCCTATACACCAGTGGTTC
The DNA here is from genome assembly GCF_037176765.1 of Anolis sagrei. Classification (NCBI taxonomy): domain Eukaryota; kingdom Metazoa; phylum Chordata; class Lepidosauria; order Squamata; family Anolidae; genus Anolis; species Anolis sagrei. Next base: position 37,850,811 of record NC_090023.1, on the reverse strand, counting down.
TCAACCTGTGGGTCCCCAAGTATTTTGTTCTACAAATCCAGAATTCCCAGCCAGTTTACTAACTGTTAGGATTTCTGGGAGTGGAAAGCCAAAACATCTGGGGCACCACAGATTGAGAACCACTGCTATATACCCTTTACTGGCAGGTTCCTTTCATTCTACAGAATAATTAGCACTGTGGTACCACTTTAACTGCCATGTTTCCATCTTAGAATTTGTGGGATTTTGTTGTTGTTATGTCCCTTCAAGTTGATTCCAATGTATGGTGTCACTGTCAAAGCATATTCTTGGCAAAATATATTCAGATATACATGTGCTTGTTATGATTATGATGATTATGATGTTTATTTATACCCCACTTTATTTCTCTCTAATGAGACTCAATTTGGCTTACAATTCAAAGATGTGTTAAGATATAGTGGTTTCAAACTGAGTTCCATCTTTTTGAAATGCCCTGTATCGTGCCACCGGCTTCTTTTAAGGCTAAGAGGGTTTACATGGTAGAGTGAGGATTTAAATTCTCATATAGAATCCTAGAGATTCACCAAAGCAACAAGCCCAGGATGTGTTGCAGCCATACCAATTGAAGTAGAAACTATTGCTCTTTACTTCTATTATGTGAAATAGTCTTATTTGGGAGTAAAGGCCAATGATATTTCTTAAACATGCATCCCTAGAATCATGAAGCATATCAGGTTCAAACACCTTTCTCTACCCTTATACATATGAAATTCCATATCCTCCTCATTAATGCAACTGTCTTCCTAAGGGATGGGATTCCTTGCTTCTGTGAAGCAAGAAGTTATGCTGGTGTTAGTAGGATCTCTGTATCAAAAAGGCTTTTTCAGTGGAACCAGACTCAGTGTGCCAAACTGGGCAGTAGCTGTAATAGGTAGTGACCCTAGCGAAAGATCTCTCAGGGCACATACTGAAAAGTTAGTACAGTCTCAAACCAGTATTGAAAAAAGTCATTTCACTGTGCAAATGATTATATAGGAAATCCTGGAATCACTTTGAGGCCCAGAAGGTAAATACTCAAACTGAGCACTGATGCACATGAAGGGGTTTCATTTCTGCACTTTTGTGAGAGTATTGGGCCATGGCAATTTGGAGCTAGACAGGGGCCTCAAAGACCACAGCAATGACACCATTGCTAACACTTGTTAGTAATGCTCAGAGTGAAGAAAAGTCAACACCATTTGGATATCTTTTACTATGAAAACACTATGATGAAACCCCTCTGAGTGAAATAACAGATAGTGACAGAAGATGAAACTCCCAGGTCTGATGGCACTCAACAAGCTACTGCCATACAACAGAGAACAGCTATGAATATTGCTATATTAATTACACAACTGGACTCAAACTGAAAGAAATCTTCATCTGTTGATGTGATTGAAGGTAAAATAAAAATCCAAAGCTGCACAAAGGAATAGGAACATGGAGTATGAGAAGCATGAGTCAAAGGAAACTAGTAAAAACAAAAGAAAAAAATGGATGTATAAATATTCCTATACTTGGAGTGAGCAAACTAAAATGGAAAGGAATGGGACATTTTGGTTCAGATAAGTGTTTTACTCGGGAAATGAAAATCTGAAAAGAAATGAGGTGACATTAATCATGAGATGAGATGTTGCAAAAGCTTTATGACCATCAGGGGAAAACATTACAGGACCAAGTAGAAATAAAAAGACAATAGAAATAATGCAGTGAAGAATTATATAAAAGAGATGAAAGGATGACAGATTCCTTCAATGTGAGTATAAACCTACAACTGTAGAAAGTGAAGTGGAAGCTGCACTCAGAGCACATGGGAGCAATAAATCATGATGAACAGATGGCATATCACTATAGCAGTATTTTCCAAACTCTGTTCCTCCAGATGATTTGAATTCCAGCTCCCAGAATCCCTAATCATTGGTCAAGGTAGCTCTGGTTTCTGATAGGTGATGTACAAACCAGCTTGGGGGAAGGAGGGAGAGGGAGAAAGTGAGTTTGGGAATTACTGTACTAGAGCAACTTCAAGCTTCAGAGACAGGGTCTATTCTAGTTGCAGCAAATATAGAAAATAAAAGAACAGGCCAGACTGGATATAATTACTGGAATTAATTACCCATGCAAACAAAATGAAATTCAAAAGTGTACAACAAAGTCGTTTAACATATATAGAGTGAAAAATGTGAGATATCAATGCTGGGTTAGGATAGAAAGAGGTACTGTGGATCATATTTCAAACATACATTGGTCTATCCTTTTCTTGATCAATTACAATGAAACGTTGACTGTAGAGTTCTTGGAAAATGATGAATCACTCTTAAAGAAATGGCTGTGCCACAACATTTGATTATCCTGATAATCAAGACAAGAGGTGACTATTAGGACTGAATAAAAAAAAAGAATAATTTACAATTGGCTAGGGTATCAGACAAGGTTGCATTATCACTCCACCCATGAACTTGCATACTGAATGTATCATATGCAAAACAGCATTTGACAGAGGAAGGATACATAAACCTTCTCTGTGATGGCCCCCCGACTCTGGAACTCTCTTCCCAAGGACATCAGACAAGCCCCAACGCTGGCAGTCTTTAGGAAGAGCCTGAAGACCTGGCTGTTCCAGTGTGCCTTTCCAGAATAGGAAACTCCCGGCATCATGTCCCAAATGCACCTTGCCAGAGATTTAGGATTGTCTGCACATTGCACTTACCTCCAAAAACCTCTACATATCACCTGTCAAGTCCAGCACTTTTAAATTTTGTCTATTACATTTGTCCCGGCCTTAGGTTTTAAATGCATCATGGTGCTATTGTTTTAGTGTTTTATTGTTCGCTTGATGTTTTATTATTTACTTTATGAGTATTTGTATGCTGTTGTTTTGTTGGTGGCCTTGGCCTTTGTAAGCTGCATCGAGTCCTTCGGGAGATTTTGTGGGGTATAAATAAAATTAATAATAATAATAATAATAATAATAATAATAATAATAATAAACAACTTAGGATGTACAGATAGACCAGCAGGAAACAGGAAAGACTTGAAACAGTCAAAGGAAGTCGAAGAAAACACAAATGCAAGTTTATTGTTTAACAATCAGAGAAAAAAATGACAACAGATTATTTATATAACTTTAAAGTAGACAATGAAAATATTTGAAACAGTTCCAGTTTTTCCATGCCTTGGCTCATTCATTAATCAAAATGGAGCTTGCAGTAAATTTTTTTTAGAAGAATATGATTTGGAAGGGGGTTATAAAGAAAGCAGTCAGAATATTAAAGTGCAAAGATTTATAACTGAATGCTAAATTAAAGATTCTTCATGTCATTGCAATTCCAGTTTCTATGTATGATTATAAAACACTCCCACATTATGACTGCAACCCTACCTTCCAAAAACAAGTACACTTATTGATGCTACTCCCAGTTTGGTGGAGAGAGACCCTCTGCTGGCATAAAAAAAAGTTAACTGGAGGGACAGCTTGTTTCGGCACAGAGTAACTACAGCTGCTTAGAACTCTTTTCTGTTTTTTTTTTAATTTCACATCTTTCTTTTAAACATATAAAGCTAAATTAGTCTTACAGATCTCTCACAATAAGTGTTTAACTCATGTAAATATGTGGAAGGAGTACTATTTTAACAATAGTTCCAACTGTGCTGCATGAAATGAGAGTCTATGTTTGCATGTTGCCTTTGTGATCAGGGTTATTAATTTACATTCAAGAGCAAAATAGTCAAGATGTTACAGCCTCCCACTCAAGAGATTAATATCTAGGGGTGCATGCCAAATCATGGTAAATATGTTGTACTATTTTAACAAGTTATAACCAAGAAGAAGAGATCATCCTAGAAAATCTTGCATATCTGTCCTACCCATGAGTGAGAATCCACATGCAGGGAATGAGGCCCACAGGTTTGGTGGAAGAGGCAGATGAGATAGGGGAGGTTACCCCCAGCAATTTTTTTTCCAGATGACCTCTATCACAAAATGCCTTTCCTAATTCCTTGAAGTACAAAGCACTCCAATAGCCATCCTGTTATTCCCTGTCCATCTTGAACAATTTGTACTGCCATCATTGACAGATTCAAAAACTTTACTCCAAAAATCACTCTTTGCAGTCACCAAAATTTGGAATAAATTTTGCCTTGTTCCTGCCAAGAGCTCATTAACCACCTAAAATGCAACCTATTGAACCTTGGTAAGCCACAGTGTTGCCAAAGCAACATTTTAACCAAGTGTGACTAAACATCTGGTCTGATCTACTGATATACTTAGAATTGTTGATGATCTTGCTCATGCTTGAGCTCCTGCCACTGTTCAAATTATTGACTGAACCTCCACTCGGACATTAACCTCCAACTCAACCATAATCTCTGCCTAGAACAAAGTCTTATTCCACAATCCAATGTGTTGATTTCTTATGAATGAACTCTTTAAAGTTGCCCCCATTTTAGCACTGAAAAAAAATTGGTGCCATTCAAACAAAGATATTCTGTTCCACCAAATTTACCCCACAGTTATGATCTAAGCCTGTTGTATCACTACATTCTATAGAAAGGCAAGCACTAAATCACGATAGAGCTTAACCTGTGGGCACTCTCCATATAAGTAGGAGAGAGAGAGAAAAAACCGCCACACCCATGACACATTGCAAGGGAAGTTCTCACATGAGAGCCAAGGACCTTATCCCAATCTAATTTTCCTCGTTTCCTTACAATCTTGATACATTGGCAAAATGGATTCCAATGGAGACTTTCCCATGATGCACAAATACTTCTGGTGGCTATCTGTGGAAATCCATTTTGCTATTTGCCAAGAAAGAGAGAGGAATCCATTTTCAGAAGGTGGGTGTTTTCCCGACTCCTGATTGAAGAAAGCGGTGGAAAGCGGAGGACAGCTGGAAGAAGATAGGGAAACGTTATGGGATGGCTGGCCATCCCCAAAGACACATCTTGCCAGGGTAAGTCAGGTCTTCACTTTTAAAGACACTTTGCTCCTCTCCCCCACCCACCACTTTCCTCCTGCCTGTGGGATTAAGTCCAAAGCCTCTTATTCTGACTCATAAGCCTGCATAGGGCTATTAATTTATTCTCTTCTTAAAAATTTTCTTCTTTTTAAAATTCATAGAAATATGATGTCCAGAGATATTATGCCTCATGGACTTTTAGTAAAAATTACATCAGAACAAAAGCTAATCCAGTTCTAAAATTATGCAAAAGTTCAATTACTTAGTGAAAGAAGTCTAGTATGTGGAAGAAAGGGTGAAAATGACAGTCTGGAAGGCCACATAATTTCAGCTAGTGTTAACTTTGCCAAGCCTTTTACATGTCTGGCCAAACAAGGATGACATGTGAGGGAAGAAGATTTTGTCACTCATTTCAATGTTTGATAAAATCTCAATTATGTTCCTACAACACTAGGAATAAAATTCTACACTGGGAAGCCACTTAGATAAGAACCAGTTCTATCAGGCCTTCTAATTTTTCCTTCTTTAGTACCAAATCTCCTTTTTTTTGATGCTCCATTCAATGGACTCTGAAATGAGGTTTCTTCTTTATTCTAACTTCTGTCTAAACCCTGCCCATTTCCAGAGCACTGGAAGTCCCACAATGACCTTACCAGCATAAGTGGAAGCTCTAGTGCCCATTATGTCAGTGTTGCAGCTGTTGTCATTACTACACTACATCTATGAAATATGCATAGAAACGTAGTTATTTATACAACATTTGCAAATTAAACCAGTCATAGTACAGTATGTAAATCAACCTAGAAAAGTTTTAAAAATTAAGCTCAAGCAAAGCAAAACTGGGCTCCATGTGAGACCTAATAATACTAATCAAATGAAAAACCCAGGTTCAAAGCTAAACAGATTCTTAGATGCAAGGGATAATTTTGCTGTGAAACAATTAAGTAGGAAACAAATAAAAAGAAGTGACTAAGTTTAATCATAATTGGCAGTGTGAGTATATTGGAAAGCACATGTTTTTCAGCTATTTTGGAAAAATGTATTTCTAGAATTCAACATTCACTGACCAGAAAAGGTGAAATAATTGTATTTACTTTTATAATGGAAATTAAAGTTAATTAAGAAGAAACAAAAACAGGCAATTTAAAAGACTACAATTCAGGACTCTTCTGGATTCCAGGATTTATAAGGATATGGTGAAAATTCTGGTGTCCATAGTATGTTATGAAGCATACATTTATAATTCTATATGTGACAAATTCAAAGCAGGAAGAGTTCAGTAGCCAAAAACTTTTGACAAAAACATTTTTAAAAAGCCACAGTAGCTATTTTATTTCATGTATCTCATATTAACCAATAGAACTTCAATTTAGGAATTTCTTCCTAGCCCAGGACAGAGATTTACTTACTATAAGTATCAGTCCATCCTCCTCTTTACAGATTTTTTGAAATTCTGCCTGGCTGCTGCTATTTAGGGAAAATAGCTCTCCCTTATCCTAATTGGGACTTTCTGGCGCTGAGCAGTATTCTGGGAAAGGTAGTTTAGGGCAGGGACTTTTGAATTTTCTGCCATACGGTTTCTTCTCTTGCCAAAGTATATATCCCAGAATTCTGTGCTTTCTCAGTGTCTTTCCCAATGAACTCTGCTTTCTCACTGCTGCTTCCCTCTGCTATCATAATGGCAAGAGGCCATTAATTTAAAGAGGAAATGCAGCTTTTTGGCTTTTTTGTATTGAAAATGAAACAGACTATTAATAAGAAAAAGTATTAGGTAAGTTTTGATTCTTAAGTTTTTAATGTGGGCCATGCCCATGCATCAGATATCACATCATAAGTATGAATTTAACAAATTTGATACAACTTACAATAGCTAACAAAAAATGACACACCCCTAATGTCTACCAACAATTAGCCAAACATAGCTGAGAAAGCAACAACTAGTGTGCTGCTTCTTTTATCTTAATGCAGGCACCAACCTCTATCTGCTTTACACTGACAGTGATTTCGGTACTTAGAGAAAAAGAAATGTGAAGACAAGCCCAGTATTTGAGCTGACACTGACCCTCAGTTACAGCTAATCAAATCTTTTCCACTCCATGTTCCTTGCAGGCCTTGCTGGTTTTAACAACCATCTCCCACTGTGAAAATGGAAAGCTCCATTTTCACAGCCTGTTGGGGTGGCATATAATCACTTTGGGTTATATTTATATCTGGAGCATTACAAATCAGAAACTCAGAAGAGAAATACTCCAATGCCGGTTTTCTCTAGATTCAATGGAAATCTTTAAGAAAGACTTTAAGAAAAGCTGTAAAACTTAAGAATTAACTAAAGCTTATTTCAGTAAACATAGGAAAATACTGGTTGTTGTCATTTGGTTAGGGATACTAAAAGAGAAGAGAATGCATGATGCATGGGGATATCTTAAAAATAAAATATTGAAAGCAAAATTTCAAAGAATTCAAATGAGAATGAAAGGTGTGAGGTATCTAAGGAAAACAGGATGGATGTCTAAAGAACTTTCAACTGATCAAGAGAGAAACAGTATGGCATAATTGTTTGACCATTGTGCTATGACTCTGAAAGTCTAAGTGGGTTGAAATTCCCATTTAGACCTTGGTGAGTCACACTCTCTCAACCAAACAAAACCCCATAATGAGTGCACATTAGAATCACCAAAAATCAGGAACAAATTTAAAAGGAAATATGGAAAAATTGGGAAATCACTAAAGAAGGATTGAAATGAATAGCCAGCACATGACTATGATGTGTGGAAGCTAAAAAACAAACAAACAAAAAACAATGCACTTCTAGGCTGCATCGATAGGAGCATAGCATCAAACAGAGGTAAATACTAATACCATTGTATCCAGCTTGGGTCTGACATCACTTGAAATACTGAAGTCTGTTCTGGTCATCACAGTTAAAGAAGAGCACTGAAAAGCTGGAATGCATCCAGAAGAGGTTGATTAAAATGATCAAAGATCTAAACACTATGTTCTATGAGGAGCAGCTTAAGGAGATGAACATGATTAGCCTAGAGAACAGACAATTAAGAGAGGACATGTTTAAATATTTGAAAAGATACCATATTGAAGAAGCTGTTCTAGAGATTCATGGTGCATCTACATCAGGAGTCCTCAAACTAAGGCCCGGGGGCCGGATACAGCCTCCAAGGTCATTTACCCAGCCCTTGCTCAGGGTCAACCTAAGTCTGAAATGACTTGAAAGCACACAACAACAACAACAACAATAAACAACTTTATTTGTACCCCGCTCCATCTCCCCGATGGGGACTCGGTGTGGCTTACATGAGGCCAAGTCCAAAACAACAATTACATGAAATAAAACAAAACCAAAAATGCAAATAATAAAGAATAATAATACAATTACATAAAACCAAAGACAACATAGCAATATAAAATTACAATAAACACAATCACAATAACATGGGCGAGCTACATGTAATGGATAAAAGAAAACTGGGTAGAAACAGATTAAAAACTCAGGCGAGATAAACATGAGATAAACAAGGACAGATTATTTGAGGAGAAGAGCTCGTTTTAGTGGAGGTCGTGAAGCAAAAATCCTATCTCATCAGTCAAAAGCAAGCCCACACTTTCCATTGAAATACTAATAAGCTTATCATAGAATCATAGAATCAAAGAGTTGGAAGAGACCTCATGGGCCATCCAGTCCAACCCCCTGCCAAGAAGCAGGAAAATCCCATTCAAAGCACCCCTGACAAATGGCCATCCAGCCTATGCTTAAAAGCTTCCAAAGAAGGAGCCTCTACCACACTCCGGGGCAGAGAGTTCCACTGCTGAAAGGCTCTCACAGCCAGGAAGTTCTTCCTAATGTTCAGATGGAATCTCCTCTCTTGTAGTTTGAAGCCATTGTTCCGCGTCCTAGTCTCCAAGGAAGCAGAAAACAAGCTTGCTCCCTCCTCCCTGTGGCTTCCTCTCACATATTTATACATATTTATTAAAATAGTTCATTTTAATTATTGTATTGTTTTTAAGTGTTTTTTTGCACTACAAATAAGAGATGTGCAGTGTGCATAGGAATTCATTCATGTTTTTTTCAAATTATAATCTGGCCCTCCAACAGTTTGAGGGACTGTGACCTGGCCCTCTGTTTAAAAAGTTTGTGGACCCCTGATCTACATAGTAGACTTAATGCTACTTTAACTGTCATGCTCCATGTATCATGGAAGTTGTAGGCCAGAGAGACACCAGTACTCTTTGGCAGATAATGCTAAAGGCCTAATAAAAATACTACTCCCATGTTTCCATAACACTGTATCAAAAACACTTTTTGGTTCAGACTGATGGATATAATGAAACTTTTCGACCTCTAATATTTATGGAGAAGGCAACATTTGAGGTAATGTTGCTTTTGTCTCACCACTGCCAGGGTTTTTTTGGGGGAAGGGGAGGCATGTACATATGGGCTTAATTCATAATAAGAGATGATAAGAGATGGCAAAATATCAAACTATGCCCTATCTAGAGGCCTGGGTTTTAGGACTCTGGGGCAACTATAGCTACCTATCTCTTTGTAGCAGTCACACAATTCAAGTGGCCATGTACAAACCTTAGTCATATAGCCTTCAACCAATCATCTCTCATTTTACCTGAAAAAGGAGGCAGAAAGATTGCATTCATTTTAGAATGAATGACAGTTCCCCACAAAATAGAAACTTGAAGAAATGCAGCTAATTCTGTCCAGAAAATCAGAGGTTCTCTATCTTCCTTTTGTCCACAGAGCAAAAGAATGGAAGCCTTGGACTTGTACAGGCTTGTTCACAATTATCAGTAACCATCTGAACAGCGGTTCTTACATGGGCTTACAATACAAGATACAGCTAAGTTTTCTTCTTCAGCATGTTTCACAATTGCATCACCATTCTTCCATTGCCACAAACCTTTTCCCTACCATCCAGTTTCCAGTGAAATCCCTTCATGCACTCCTCTGATTTATCCTCTTTTGATAAATGACTCGATTAAACTAGATTCCTCTGTCACTGCTAGAGATATCAAATTAAAAACACTCTGTCTTTAATCATGCCAGGCTTCATAGTCGTCTCCCAGGCTCCATTTATCAATAATTAATATATAAAGGGAGACTGAAATCCATTTCAATTTCAAAGACCTAAATGTTACATTTTTTAATAATAAAACCATGCCATCATTACTCCTAGGAACAGACCGAGAGATTCACTCATGTTACATGCACCAGGAATCAAATGAGTCACAAAGCAAAGCAACAACGGCCGATACATTGCTAACCCACAATATTTTAAAAGATGAAAAATATACAGTGAATTTTGTAGGGAGCATTGAGTCCCACAAAGTTATAGCTTCTACTGAAACTTTCCCAAAAAGCATAATCCAGGAGAAAAAATCTAATCAAGAGAATTGTTTTCTCTACATAGTCTTATTATGCAACACTCCTATCCCTTGCCAGATAAGGAGTTGAGACTACAACAGTTTAGCATCTGGATCTAGCAACAGTTTAAGAAGTAAACAGTTTTTCAAAACCTTTTTTTTTACAAAGCCTGCACAAAAATGTTGTGAAAAGACTTGTTTTATTGAATAATTTATTCAACTTTTGAAATTTTGGACTCAGAAAGACCATAATCAACATAAATATCTCTGTTACATAGAAAATATTGTTATGCTTTCCAATTTTTTTTGTATCTGAGTATTATATAAAATTTAGTCACAAAATCATTCTAAACCAAAGCTTTTAATTACTTGGTATAGAATATTCGTATATGTATATAAGTATACTAGCTGTGCCCTGCCACGCGTTGCTGTGGCCTATAGTAAAACTTATCAAAGTTGAGGTAGATATTTGGACTATTATGAAAGAGAGGTACCTACCTATTCCTTCCCCCTTTTCCTCCCCCTTTCTCTCCTTTCTTCCTTCTCTACCTCTTTCTTTCTTTCCTTCTTTCACTACTTGGTTTCATCCTTCTCTCTTTCCTTCATTCCTTCCCCCTTTCTTCATTTGCCTTTCTTCCCTCCCTGTTTGCTTCCTTCTTTCACTTTTTATTTCCTTTTATTTCACCACCATCATAACAATAACAATAATGCAATGCATTGCCTCTGGGACCTGACACCTCTCCCATTCCCCCTAAAAGGGTCTCATAGGAACAATAGCATCATCATAATAATAATAAAAATAACAACCTTTACCCGCCACGTGTTGCTGTGGCCAATCTTCCCTCTTCCTCTCCTTCTTTCCCTCCCTCCCTCCCTCCCTCCCTCCTCCCTCCCTCCCTCCCTCCCTCCCTCCTTCCTTCCTTCCTTCCTTCCTTCCCATCTTTCCTTCTCCTCTTCTTTCTCTATCTCTTTCCTTCCTTCCCCCTTTTTCTTTCTCTTCTGCTGTCTCTCTTTTCTTTCCTTCCATCTTTCCTTTTCTTTCCTTTTCTTCTTCCTCTAACTTTCCTTCCTTCCCCCTTTTTCTTTACCTCCCTTTCTCTTTCTTCCTTCTTTCCTTCCTTCCTGTATTTCCTAGATTTTGACAGGGCGGGAAGGGGCAGGGTGGGGTTTGGAGGTGGCGTGAAGTAAAAGGAGGTAAGATTGGGGCAGGGGAGTGATGGAGCGTGGGGTTGCATGTGTGTGCGCCAGCGGGGGGAGTGATGGAGCATGGGGTTGTGTGTGTGTGTGCGGCGGCGGGGGGAGTGGGGTTGCGTGTGTGTGTGCAGCGGCGGGGGGAGTGGGGTTGCGTGTGTGTGCGGCGGCGGGGGGAGTGATGGAGCGTGGGGTTGCATGTGTGTGTGCGGCAGGGTGTGTGTGTGTGCGGGAAGCGGCGCAGCGGGGCTTGGAGTGGGCATGGTTTCCGCAGAGGAAACGTTGGCCGGAAGGCCATGTGCGCGCACCAGGGAACTTGCGGCTGGGCGCCAATGCGCATGCTGAGTTGTTTTGCCGTTTTGTGAGTGTGTTGTTGTGTTGTTTTTCATTTTGAGTAGATATGTTTGTACCTTGTGGGTTGTGTTATGGGCACGGGGATTTTAGTTAAGTTTCGTTGGGGGATTTTTGAGTTTTGTTGTTTTGCCGTTTTGTGAGTGTGATGTTGTGTTGTTTTTCATTTTGAGTAGATATGTTTGTACCTTGTGGGTTGTGTTATGGGCACGGGGATTTTGGTTAAGTTTCGTTGGGGGATTTTTGAGTTTTGTTGTTTTGCCGTTTTGTGAGTGTGTTGTTGTGTTGTTTTTCATTTTGAGTAGATATGTTTGTACCTTGTGGGTTGTGTTATGGGCACGGGGATTTTAGTTAAGTTTCGTTGGGGGATTTTTAAGTTTTGTTGTTTTGCCGTTTTGTGAGTGTGTTGTTGTGTTGTTTTTCATTTTGAGTAGGTATGTTTGTACCTTGTGGGTTGTGTTATGGGCACGGGGATTTTGGTTAAGTTTCGTTGGGGTTTTTTTGAGTTTTGTTGTTTTGCCGTTTTGTGAGTGTGTTGTTGTGTTGTTTTTCATTTTGAGTAGATATGTTTGTACCTTGTGGGTTGTGTTATGGGCATGGGAATTTTAGTTAAGTTTCGTTGGGGGGTTTTTGAGTTTTGTTTCCTCGTTGGATGCCCCTAACAAATTTATATATATAGATGTTATTAAGAAGGACATGTTCTGCAATGCCAGAAATGCAGCTTAATAGTGTAACATTAGAAAATGTTGACCATTTCCGCTACCTTGATAGCCAACTTGCCACAAAAGTCAAGAATGACACTGAAATACAGCACTGCCTGAGCTCTGCGAGTGCAGCATTTTTCTGAAGGAAGCACAGTGTTTGAGGACTGAGACATCCGTAGGGATTCCAAGGTGCTTGTTTAAAAAGCTATTGTCTTCCCAACCCTACTATATTCCTGCAAAATGTGGACTATCTACAGATGTCACATGCAACTCCTGGAACGATTCCACCAGTGTTGCCTCCGAAAAATCCTGCAAATCTCTTGGGAAGATAGGCAGACAATTATCAGCGTGCTGGAAGAAGCAAAGACCATCAGCATTGAAGTGATGGTCCTCCGCCATCAGCTCTACTGGACCGGCCAAGTTATCCGAATGCCCAATCACCATCTCCCAAAACAGTTACTCCTAATTCAAGAACGGAAAACAGAATGTTGGGGGACAAGAAAAGAGATTTAAAGATGGGCTCAAAGCCAACCTTAAAAACTGTGGCATAGACACCGAGAACTGGGAAGCCCTGGCCCTTGAGCAATCTAGCTGGAGGTCAGCTGTGACCAGCAGTGCTATAGAATTTGAAGAGGCACGAATGGAGGGTGAAAGTGAGAAACATGCCAAGAGGAGGGTGCATCAAGTCAACCCTGACCGGGACCCCGACCAGGACCACCTTCAAACTGGAAACCAATGCTCTCACTGCAGGAGAACATGCAGATCAAGAATAGGGTCCACAGTCACCTACGTATCCACCGCCATTGACACCGCACTTGGAGGACAACCTTACTCGGACAATAAGGGATCGCCTAAGCATGTAAGTTGATGAATGGTTTGAATCATAGGAGCTGTATTTTAAACTTACTACTGCCCTAATTGTCTTTTTTGATCATATTGCTTCATTGACTCTTAACTCCTAACTAAACTTTATAGAATTTCTACAATTAAATGGAACTGTATTGAATATTAAAACATAACACACACAATAAAAAGAAAATTGGGATCTCAGAGGGTTTTTTTTTACTATTACACAAAGTCACTGACCCACAGAAGTCACACAATCACTGAAAATGGCAACATACCAGTATGAGCACCTTCGCTATGACATGTCTGCATTCACACAATTGCATGATCTGCTGATCTAGGGCCTCACACTGCTATTTCCACAAAATCCCATAAGCCCACCTTCCTGTACATCTGCTGTTCCAAAACATATTAAATTGTTTTAAAAGTCATATTGCCATGTCTGCTATGTGTAATAAGAAATTTGAAATAAATCTTTAACTCCTAAAATTACAGTCTTGGAAACGGTGAATGTGGTGAGATTGGGAGAGGAGGAGATAACTCCTTGTTATCCTTGTTGATATGACTCCTTGACATCACTTCAGTTCCAGCATGCTGGCACAGAAGCAAAATGGGTTCATTATACCAGATAAGTGATAGGAACCTGAAGCAAAATTTTTCCATCAATAGGAAGTGATGGAGAGGAGGAAGAATGTCAATGGAATATACATGGCATCGTGCAATGGGTACGATCGCCAAAGGTGATGTCCCTACTTCAATGGAGGTACTCGTATTACTGTTGCTTAAGGTCATCTTGAATCTTGGTTATGTCTACTGAAGTGTTAGTTGCCACTTTCAGTTTAGTCTCTTCTGCAAATTTGACATGGACTTTCTCTCCTTCTTCAGCTATGTCATTTATTAAGATGTTAAATAATATTGGATCTAGGAAAAAATCCCGTGGTTTTCCATTTATCACTTCTTTTAAGAATAAGGAAACACGGATGAGTCCTCATTCAGAACAGTCAATCGCCTAGCTTCAAATATATCCACCTATATGTACAGATCTACTCAGCTTCTCCTTCAGATTTGTGTGGTAATTATATAATTATATATAAAACCTTAATAAAATCAACATGTACTATATCCGCAACATTTTCTTGGTCTATTGAGCTTTCATCTCTACATAAAGTAGATTAGTTTGGCATCTTGTTTTGGAAAACCTGTTCTGGTTCTTAGCAACTACAGCATTTTCCTCCTAAGCACTCACAACTGTGCATTGGTTCCAGTATCTTTGTGGTAGTGACATTAAGTTCACCTTTTAGTTTAGACTCTCTTTTCCTATCATTTTGAAAACAGAGGCAACATCCAATTGCCTTCACACTTCTGGGATGCCACCTGTACTCTATGGACTCCCAGAAATTATACACAAAAGATCTGACATTACCTTTGTTTTGCATACAGGGGATCCCAGGTTCAAAACATGGCATCTAAAGTTTTTTTTAAAAAAAATCAGTCTTGAATACATTAATTGGAAATATATCTACTTAAGACTTTGGAAATCCACTACTGCCATAGATTACAATGTACTAAAAGAGGCAAATTAACTAGATTGGTTCAAGCTTGCTCCTTATTTTTTAAAAATGCAAAAATTAAAGTTTGATTCTTAGTCAGTTAAACTGAAATCAGTGGGGCTGTACTGTTTCATGCTAAGCCAGGAAACTGAGCCAAAAGCTGTCTTCTCTCTCAAATCATTAGTCAACCAAACCAACCAGCAATAGCCCTGTTGACCCCAAATCAACCATTTTTCAATTATGGCTGTGCAACAGTACTGTAACAGATGGACAAGAATACATGCAGCATCCTGTAGCAACAGTCAAAATGGTGTTCTTTGATACTTTGGAATAAATTAAGCTGTGAAAAATAGTAAGCACCTCTCTCAAACACCATTCATCACCCATTGCCCAGTAATTACTATGTTACTATGCAGCTATACAAAGAGAACTCCTCACAGTGGTCGAGAAGCAATATCATTCAATAGACTTTAATTACTGTGGAACTGTATAGTAACATGCGATAACCTGCCTGCTGGTATAATATAGCCCTATCGCTCATCATTCATTCCCTAGTAGTTTCCAAGTAACCCTGCAGTAGCCTGACTGAGCTGCTGAGGCATTGTAGTTCTGTGGATTTAATCACACAGCATTGTGCATTTCCAGATTGCCCAGTCAAGAAGGAGGGAGGAGAAAAGAATTTGGCATGGAAAGATTACAAAGGCACATGTACCAAGCACTACTGTTATCTCTCCAATATGTTCCTTGTCCCCTGCTAGAGAATCACGAGTAACATTGTGCTCAGGCTTTCATAGAAAGTTAGAAATAAGGGTGATAATTGCACCATTGCCCTGTAGAACCTGTGCAAGTTGTAATTATATTCTGTTACCAAGGAACACAGCAATTTCAAAGCTATTACCCACAGGTATCATTTATTTTGGAGTTAAATTTATTATTTCAGTGGCAGCTTCATGCATGCTTTTTGTGTTGCCTCTTTCATTCCTATTCAAGAGATGTAAGAATTAACCATACAGCAAATGGAGAGACGTGGAAGGAGGAGAGCAAACCAAAGGACTGGGAAAGGGAAAAGAAAGCAAAAATGAGGGGCTCTACTCATATGCAATATTCAGAATAGGACCACTATTACTTCAGCCTAGATTTGACACCTCACAAGGTATTGATAAGCCAAGTTGTTTTCATAGCAGTCCTAACGTTTACTCTTTATTTTAATTTCTCACTACTTAGAGCTATTACTTAAAATAATTAGGGTAATAATTCCACAGCTGCCATGAATGCTGTGAGAAACCTAGTGTAGAGGAAAATATTAGAGCAAGAAAAACTATGGTAGATTTCACCAAATTGGGTTCCCATATGTTTTTGCAGTAAAATGCCCAAGATTCACACCTAACATAAGCGGTCAGGGATATGGGGCTACTTCTGAAGCTAGCCCAGATGGGGAGGGGTTTGAAGGTTCTGGTATTAGACAAGAGGTTTTAGTGCTGGAGGAAAAATCTACAGATACTGCCAAAAAGAATAATAAATGGGTATGAGCAAATGTGAACTATATGGCAATTAACAAAAATAATAATTGTGGTTATTAGAACTGTACAACAATAATATCTGGAAACATGGAGTTGAGAAGAACAAAGTAGATGAGTTGAAAAAAATAAAACATCTAGTACTCATATATTTTATAAAGTGAAAGGTTGAGCTTCTATAAACTGTCTGATCATGAGGGAATGCTATTTACTAAATGGCACGCAATGTTAGTGTCACAAAATATATAAAAGAAACCTCACTACATTTTCCCTCTAATGAAACTCAGGAAAATGTGAAAGGTCTAGCTATTTATTATATATGATTATATCATATAATACAATGTAGTATGTATGAATTTCAAGGGGACAGAAAAAGATTATATAGAGATCAGCCTTTTCTCTAATAAATTTATTTATTGTAACAATGTTTTATGAATAATATCTAGACATTATCTTGATTTTTTAAAAGTGATATAAGTACACTGAACAAGCAAACACACCCAGAGACAGACAAATTCAATGACAGGTGTAAATATTCTTCCTAAAACCTACAAATATCCCAGTGTGTGGAAAGTACATGACTAATTTTATTGTCCTCATGAACCATTTGCTAGTGATTTAAATAAAAAAACAGAAAGATCTTTCAAATGAATTGCAACTTGTGTGAGCCTTGTACTGAACCTATTCTTTTATTCTTGAAGCACATATATATACTTCTTTTAAAAAAACGAACAGGCAAATAGATACAAACACAGATGCAAACATTTTTCTGCAAATATGCGAAGTGTAAGAAAAGTTGATGATGCAGGTATAATAACAAAATAAAGCTTGCTTTAGTCTCATAGGTGTCATGTGACAGGTAAAACTGCTTTTTAATGCACCTTTGAATACATATGTGGCAAATACTCTACTAAATATGCTGTAGTCATTGGTCAGTCTACTTTATTATCCATAATTTTCTGAAATTTCAGGGGAGGGGGAAGTATAGGTTCCACAAGGCAGAAGAGGCACTCTGGACTAAACATGGCAATGTTCTAACTCATCTCATCATTCCACAATGAAACCAGAGTTTTGACAGTCACCACACACTCATCCATAGAGAAACAATACAGGGCCTACAGGAACTCACATTCTATCAGTTTCCAGGAATAGACCATACCAACTGGTCTCCCATTTGTTAAAAGAGGAATGACGTTAAATCTCACTAGGAAATCTCACTACAATAGAAGCTATTTCAGATGCATAGTCTCTTTTATTAGAGAAGTACAAGTGTTGCTACAGAATTGCATTGTATTATGTTGTGCAGACTGTATGATGTCATGAATCATTGCAATTTAAGCACTGGATGTGTAGGTCAACAGAAGGGTTAAGAAACCTATTTTTAATCTCTCCCTGCCCTTTCTGTGAATACCTCTGCTCTAGTGACACCCATGGTGTTACTTGCCATGGATTGGAGGGGAAACACAGATTATATTGAACATGTTGCCACCTGCAAAAAATGTCCTGTGGCAATAGATGCAGCAAATCGAAGCTACAGCTTTTAATGGTTATACAGAACCTAGAGAAATCAATGTTTAGATTAAAACCATGCAGATTCCCTGGCGAGCACAGAGTTGACCATGCTGTGATTTTGGGATTTGTATTCCAAAAATGTGAGCATTCTGTGGGGTGGGGGGGGGAAATATGCATATTGTCCTATACCACATTTGAATACTCATGATAGTTATCTCACCATTTAGACTTAAAGGTGTATCAGAATGTAATGCATTTCAGTGCAGCAGAAATGAAATATTGCATTTAATAGCGTAGTGTATTAAGGTGGCTTGCACCCTTGTTTCCACAGCTTTTATTAGGGTGAAGGCTACTACAGTCTATATCTCTCATGCTTATGCCTAGCACCAGTGTTGGTTGTTATTGTAAACCAGAAGAGGGGCATTAAAGCAGCATACTGAAAGTGGAATTGGAGTCTATCCAGACAGAGTATACTCAATTGTTATTCCACGCTGAGCTGTTGGGCCTGTGCCATCAATAGCTTAAAGCTGCTATTAAGTTTTTTTTTTTTTAAATGGAAAAATAAGAGATTGAGATATTGAAGACTGATGTTCCTCTCTGTGAGAATTATCTAAGGGGGAAGACCAATCATTCATCTCTTTGGAAAATAAAAGCAACTCAAACTTATATCAAGGTTCTTGCTGCCATCAAATGAATGTTCTTGTTACAGTATAGAAAGTTTGAAAAGTGACATGAAAAGATAACATCCGAACATGGAGAAGAAGCTGGAAGCAGGTTGTTATGGAAACTGGATTCTCACTGTTTCATATGGGTGGATTCATTTCTTCCCCCTCCTGTTCCTGCCAACCGATATGGGAGTAACAGGAGTCATACATTCCAGTAGCTGCGACTGCATTTCAGTCAATGAACTTTCATCTTCAGTGTGTCTTCAACTGTTCTCAAGCAGTTCTCAATGTCTATGAATCACCCTGCCCCTTAAGCCACATATCTGACAGTTTTCTTAGAAAGGCTGAATGTCCTAATTTTTTTATATTCCTGTGCCTGGAAGACAGTTGGTGTTGGCAGCACATGGTGTAAACAGATGGAATAAAGTCCAATTAGCCACAAATAACTTTTCTAGCAAAAATGTACCCACTCAGCACAAATTCAAGAGCTTGAACTTCAGTTATGTTTCATTTCTTTTCTTCTCAACTAATGTTGCTGAACTGAAGCAGTAAAAATCTAGGTGATAATGGATACCATGGTACATCAGTAGTTACATGATGCACTTTTCTGTAAATAACAGTATGTGCCTTTCTTTATAGTGCACAGGCAGAACATTACTGACTCTATAGATAAAACATGAGGGGGATTCCATAAAATGTTCAGAATATCATGACTAGCTTCTTAAGCTTGCAATGATCTTTCCACCACACTCAGACTCTGAATGAGGCTGGGATAGTGAGGTGTCCATCTATGTTAAGCAAGATACGTAGCTAAGCCAGGCCTGCACAGCCTAAGGCCCTCTAGGTGTTTTGGACTTCAGCTCCTAGAATGCCTGACCATGGGACAAGCTGGCCAAGGCTTTTGGGAGTTGGAGTCCTAAACACCTGGAGGGCCACAGATGTTGAATTATAGAGATTCCTTTATGGTTCAGACGTGAATGAACTGTAGAGATTCCTTCTTGGTTCATGTCCCAGCCTCATAAACATGTTCACTTATTCAATTATTCACAGAATCAGAATTGTAGAGTTGGAAGTCAAGAGAAGGGCATCTAGTTCAACCTACTTAAGTCACCATTCTTGGATGAACTTTTTTACATCCATTAATGTGGATTAAATGCCACCCTGGCTTCATACTGTTATTATTTGTTTGTTTGTTTGTTTTACTTTTTTATTGTGCTCTTTAAACTTGACTAAGTGTGGGACTGTTAGCCATGTTGAGTCCCCATGGGGAGAAAGGCAGATCATAAATTCAGTTATTATTATTATTAATAATAATAATATCACCATCATCATCATCATCATCATCATCATCATCTACAACAACAACATTTCAGCACACATCCTTCCTCATGGGAAATACTGCTATGCTTATTCTCCCCCCCACTTTAATGGAGCACATGTGATTTCTAGATTGTCATTGCCGATCACATATTTCAATCTCCCATAGACCTCCATCCATGTCAGTTATCTCATAGTGAAATACAACAAATCATGTTTCATAGGTCTCTTCTGAAGAAGGCCAACTTATTTCCTACTTTTTTCTTAGGTTAAATTTGAACATTTATAATATTTATATGGAAAGGAAGCTAAAATTAGATTTTCATAAAAAACTGCTCTATATCTTCTGAGTTTTAGTTAGGGATGTAACTCTTCACTAAGTGAATAGCTCTTCTTGAAGGCAACAGAGAAAAAAATAAGCAAATTCCTTCCAGATAACAAGAAACATTTTTCGAAGACATGTGGTTTTGTAATGCGTATTTGTAATTTTGCATTTATTCTTCATAAAGTTCACACAGGGTTATTTTGTACAAAAAAACATACACACAAATCTCAGCATTTCCTGTACAGAAACCAACATTTTCTGTACAGAAAAATATTTCTGCATATAAATAGCATTTTTATGCTAATCAATAGGCTTGTTTGATCCAAAAATAATGGTTCAAAACTCGTTTCGGATGTAGGGAGTGCTGGCGATTTGGATCGGAAATTATTTCCCAAATTTTCCAGAAAAAAGGAGGAAATGTCCAAAATTTTCAAATTTTCCAAATTGTTTCATTAATGGCAGACACGCATGCGCAGTAGGAAAGAAACAGCACTGGCACTGGGGAAAATTCAGGGGATTGTCCTTCCCTCATTTTAGACCAATCCTGATGAAACTTGCTACAGTGGTAGAACACATGGATCACTCTTAGCTCACCAAATTTCATAACTTATCCATGGATTTTTGACATTTTTCAATTTTTTTATAAAAGGTTTTTATAGACTGACCCAGCTTAAATACAAGTTCTGAATGGAAATTTTCTATAGACAGCCATGGGTCAGGGAGAGTGTGCCAGCCTCATAAACAAAAGTCTGTGGGTTCAATCCCCCTCCCCTGCCAAGGATTTTTTTCATTTTTAAAAGTATTTTTAATAATAAAGGAAATATGTTCCTTGTTTGAATTTTGAAAGTGTTTTTCCTGTTTCTTTGTGTGGTGTTTACTTTGAAAGTAATTGTTCTACTCCAGAAACTTTGTGTGGCACAGAAATCATATACAGAGAAGACCCCATCAAGGGATATCGAGACTGACCCCCTTTTTTGGGATCAAGAACATGGTTTCTCACCAAAGGGAAGGGAATGGGGTCTCAGGAGCACAAGACAATGAGACAACAGAAGACATGTGAAGCTTTTGAGGCAATTTTATATACATGAGAGATGTAGTTTCACAAAGTACCTTAGCAAGCCAAACTCCCCAGTGCAGTAATCCTAGGGAACCCTAAAAGGATGGATGAAAGAAGGAATGTCTTCAAGTTTTGGGAGAATTGGGGCTAGACTGACCCCACTACAGGAAAAGGACGAACTGGCTTCCCACTGATGTATAAGTTCTGACTTGGTTTTACTACAGGGCTAGCGTGGCTCAGGGAGAGCATGCCGGCCTCATAAGCAGAAGTCTGTGGGTTCGATCCCTGCCAGGGGAAAAAAGGCAAAAAGAAAAAAAAATCATGGCAAATAATGGGTACAGTGAGAGGCAGGGCATGGGGATCCATGACACACATTTTGCTGAAAAGGAAGGTGTGGGGAGTCATGGAGGCTCCCCTTTTGTGGTGGACACACGTGCTATCTTTATTGCAAGGAAAGGGTTTATTGCAGGAAAAGGCTTTGCTGCCTTCTCTTTAGACACCTTTGTAGATTCAGTTTATTTTATATTTAGACAAAGACTGCTGCTCGACCATTTTGGCTAATGAGCAGCAAGGCAGTGTGGAATTATTCTGTAATGTTCGGATGTCTCCCACGGTTATTTTGATTTTCAGAACCATTTAAGCAACTTTGGTAAAGCCTAAACAAACAATTTTACAATCTTGTGGTTTCCCTTCCCTGGTGAGTGGTGATGCAAAGAGGGATGAGGTGGGTGTGGCTAAGCACAGCCATTCATGAAAGCCATGCCCCCAATGGTAGAGGCTGAAAAGGGTCCTGCTATTAAACTACAGGACCTTTTGCAATCTCTAGCCTACTAATCAACTCCAAATGTGTCTTCCCCTATGAACCACCTTGGAGCATAAGATTGTCTGGGGAGGCCTTGCTCTCGATCCCACCTTCTTCACAAGCATGCCTGGTGGGGATGAGAGAAAGGGCTTTCTCAGTGGTGGCCCCATAGCTGTGGAACTTCCTCCCTAGTGAAGTTAGATGAGCCCTCTCCTTCCTAGCCTTCAGAAAGAGAGTAAGCACCTCTCTCTGGGATCAGGTTTTCAAAGAAAAGTGCAGGGCAATAATATTATTGGAATATGTGAAATGACTCTAGAATAGCCTTAGCCTACAATTTCTGGATGGTGTGATTTTAACATTGAATATAATTTTTAAATGTTTGATATGTATTAATTTTAATTCAATTGATTTTAAGCTTAATGTTTGTATGTGTTTAAGGCATTGAATAATAGCCATATGAAAGCTGCCTTGAGTCCTCCTTGGGGTAGAGAAAAGTAGGTTATCAATAGGATAAACAAACAAACAAACAAACAAGGGAAACTAAGGGTACAGTATTGGGGGAGGGGCAGTATTGATCTTGAAGGCTTCCAAAATCCTGATTTGCCTTCCTCCATGCCTGCCTCACATGGTATCAGAAAAGGGAGAATACATCTCAGGATTTGGAAGACAATCCCATGATCATTGGTTGTCTCCCCCCTTGCCTTTTACCTTGCCTGCCTTGCCTACAACGTTGATAGGGTACAGGGTGAGGGATACAAGCTACGGAAGATGTAGACTTCCAGAATCCTTACTTTTGCCCTCTGCACATGATACCAGGAGGTCAGTCTATTCAAAGACTAGAAGGGGGAAAATCAAGAATCAGTAAGAAGGATTCTCCATGTTGAGTTTGTCAGACCCTCAAAAAGGGTCTGACACTGATCATTCATGTATTCCTTCTATCACTCATTTGTAGATTTGACATTTTTGTTGGTAGTATCCATATTCTGATGTTTCCTTCAATAGGAGAGCAGAATAGAGGCATTTCAACATGAGTAATAGGAATGAAGAATGGCTGTTTTCACCCATTGGGGTAGAATTTGTCCCTGCACAGCATGTATGGATGCTTTTTATCAGGGCCGTAGCCAGAAAAAAAAATCAGGAGGAGTTGAAATTTTCGGGGGGGGGGGGGGGGTTTGAAAATTTCACAGGGGGGGTTGAAACCTGCCTCCTAGCTCACGCTGAAGCAAAGAGCACAGCAGGGGGTAGAGCAGCCTTCAATAGCCTACAGCTCTGCCCTTGTCAACCACCCCCACCAAGTCCGGCCTCCTTAATGAGAGCATTCAACATCCCCCACCCCAACTTGGTTACGTCACTACTGTTCTGTCGCGCGCTGGGCCTGTAAATAATTGTCTTTAGAACAGGATGTGCAACTTTTGCCCAGCGGGAAGCCAGGGGGGCTAAAGAGGAGTTCTCAGAGGTTTCCACCACAAGCAGTCTTTAGATGGCTTGAGAAGTACAATAAAGTATTTTATTAATGAACAATCAAACAGAAACTTCTCTTGTCTTCAGTAAAGTTAAGCAAATGATTCCAAGCTTTTAGGCAACTGGTGAATTCCTAATCTTGCCCACGAAGGACAGGCAACTGTCTTCAATAACTTCTTCTTTAAAGGAAAATCCCCGTTTTAACTTCTCCCAGGCTGACTGTAATCTAACCCTTACTGATGTGGGCTCCGCTACCGGGTCGAACTGCATCTCGAACGCCGAGTGGACCTACCAGCAAGGCAGTAGATGTTCTCCAGCTGGAGTTCTTTGGTCTTTAGGGCTGTTTTCCTGGAAATTCTTTGGAGACTCTTAAGACCTTTCTCCCCCGGAAGGTCTTAAGGGTTGAAGCTTTTGAACAGGGGAAGCTTGCACACATCCTATATATAAGTTTACCTTGCTGAGACTAACTAAAAATTAGGTCTGGGCGGTTTCGTTTCGTTAATTCGTAATTCGTTAATAATTCGTTAATTTTTTCAATTACAAAACGATAACAAACCATTCTGGAGCAATTATTAAAAAAAACGAATTTTTAAACACGTTTTGTAAATGCTTCGCATTTCGTTATTGTATTCGTTTCGTTATTGTTCTGAGGTTGTTTCGTTATTATTTCCGCATGTCTGGGCCAGTTTTATGGTTTAATTAGTGAAAAAAAATTATAATATCACACCAACAGTCAAGAACAGAGGGAGAGGGAAGCTTCAGAAGTTTTTGGAGGTTTTTTAGCGTATTTCGCGGTCGCGTCTGCCATTAACGAATCCATTCGTTATTGTTTCGGAAATCGATTCGTTAATTTTTTACCATTTACGAAATTTCGTAAATATCGAACTTTTTAAAAGGAAAATTTTGTAATTATTTTAAATATCGAAACAAAAAAAAACCCAAATACAAATCGATTTTAGAAACAAATTTTTCAGTTGTTACCCAGGCCTACTAAAAATGGCTCCCTTCCCAATTGCCCTGAGCAAGGGGCGAGACCAAAACTTAACAATGATGGACAGGTGACTTGCCCTATGACTGCAACCAAAGAAGCCACCTATCTGCAGACTCCCTGAAACCTAGGACTGCAAGCAAACATTTAATATAAAGCAAATAAAGTTTGAGCTCCTGGTACAGCTGTACCAGAACAACTACATCGGCTATTGCTGCAAGTAATGACAGTGTGAATAAATTGCCAATATTTGCTTGAGATAGTGCTTGCAGTTCTGGAGGGACTCTTAATTTTTTGCATCTCATAGACTTAGTTTGGGGATTTGGCTAACCAGTTAAAATTCATGAGTAAACCAGTTTTTTTTTAAAAAAATCTGAAACATTTCGGGGGGGGGGGTTGAACCCCTAACCGCCTCCCCCACCCCCCTCGCTACAGGCCTGCTTCTCATAGTCAAAAGGAAACCATATCTGCTCCGGATAGTAAAAACAAATGTTCAACAAGTTACTATATGTAGATTGTGAGGAAATGCAGAATCATTTCTTGTTGCCAGTTTGCTGTCTGTTGCAAAGGCCAAGCAGTACCATCCTTTGCTTCCAGGAAACAGCAGCAGACAAGACCTGGCACGCAACCCTTCTTTCAGTTTATTAACACAATAATAGGAAGTGTAACATCTGCCTTCTCTCCTCTTTGGATCCCATGTTTTTGGCAATCAGCAGACATTACTCAGTAGACCATACAGGGAAGGAATGACATGGGGTTTATTTAGTTAGTGATATTTGACAGCTCTGGAAAACATTTTGAAGGAGACTATAACACTGAAGGAGGATTAGGTTTCTGACACAGCTGTACCCATGGCAAATAGCCAAATATCCCTTCTGTAACATGTACTGTGCCCACCATTAAAGGGTCACTCAGAAATGAATTTAGTCCTCAAATTTACATTTTTTTTAAAAAAGAGCGACTTCAGAGTTTATTATGCTTTAACATCAATAAGAATATTTCCATGCAACTAAGAAAAAAATCAAATGGAAAACAGCTTTGATTTATTAAACACTCCCTGCAGTGTTAGCAGCTCATTGCAGAATTAAGAGAACTAGAAATGTGAAAGGAAACAGTCTACTGTATTTTTGACATCTAAGTGAGTAAGGGGAAGTATTTTTTTTTTTGGGGGGGGGGGGGGGGGATAAATCATTGCCATGAACCATGATGCATAAGCTTGACATTTTACAGCTTTAATAAACTCAAACAAGGTTGTGTCGTGAGGAAAAGGAACGGGTGACTGAATACGCTGACTGAAAATATAAATAAATGGTTCTGAGGATGACAATTACAAACTCAGGATTTTTTAAAATGTTGTCATTGAATTAACTTTTTGAGTTGAATTAAAGTATTAGTCAAAAAACGAAGGCTTTAGTGACATGGACAGGCACAAACCACAGATCAGATAAACTTCTCTATCTTAATTAACTACTACATCCCTGCAGCATATATGCCCAGAATACAAAGCGAAGAAAGAAAATATGTTCAAAGGATTGCAAAAGACCAGGAAACAGAAGTTGGGATTATTTTGACAGGGAGGTTTACATGAAATTAAACTCCAATTGAGGCATTGAATGACCACGGTTAGAAGATATTATTTGGGAGTTCAACTTTCAGAATTCCGCAGGAAGCTATGGAAGAATAGCGGGAAGTGTACTTCCCAAGATAACATTCCTGAGCTGTGTCAGGGACTAATGTTACTAGGAGGATTGAATGACTATAAGTCAGTGAGTCTGGCTTTTGCACAATCAACTCTGCAGCCCCTCATATTGTGGGCCTGGAAAGCCATGGACTTCATGTCAAATTGTGTGTAAGAAAATGAGTATTTAATTACTAAGATGATGTTAGTGGTATAGGACTGTTTGTTCAGTAGCTATGTGAACAGAATTGTCACCAAGATTTGTTTCCAAAACTCGAATCCAGTGCCATATTTACTTGGTGTGTTGTACCCTCTCTATTAGATAAATGATACTTAAATCACTTATATTCAGTGAAAGCAGAATCTAAATGGGAAATAGAATCTAAATGGGAAATAACCAGCAGGTTGCTTTGTTTCAAGCGAACAGTAAGTTAAGTTTTCTGCAAGATGTGTACACTGAAAGGGAAATATATTCTGAATAATTTCCAGCTCACCAATAGCCATTTCACAGCTACAGGTGCTATTTTTTGAAAGTTAGCATGACAATTATGGGGATGTTACTAACATTATAGTTATTACATTTTTTTTAAAAAAAAATCTAAAACAAATAAGAAGTGGTTTGAAATGTCTCAAAATGTTCCTCCTTCCAAAAGAATATGGATAAACTTTACTTGTTACATTAAATGCATTCGCAGTTTTAATGTATTTTTGAGATAATATATCATCATTCTCTTGATATCTTCCTGTCCGGGGGGGTGGGGGGTGGGGGTGGGGGGTGGGGGGTGGCTTTAATGGTACATTCTACGAAATGTCTTTACTAGCAATGAATTCCTTCCAACCCTTGTTGTATTCATCTGCAGTTGACATACTAATGAAATAGGTAGAGGAAGTAACAAAGCATTCAGTATGTTGGAGCACATATACTGAATAGTTCTTCTCACCTCTCATGCAATTTTACAGTCTCGTACAGTTAGAAGACAATAATCAAACCAGTTTACTGGTAGCATATTATGAGATGTTATGGTGGTTTCACACATACTATTAGTACTCTAATTGGTATGGGGGTTGACTATAAGAAATGAATGCAAGAAGCACTAGCCTTTGTTTTTCTCATACCGTGATTCTCTGGGTTCAGAAAAAGCTCACTAGTGAAACCAGTAATTTTATTTAAATTGAATTATGCAAACCAGGAACAAAATGGGCAATTACAGGAAAACTCCCTTCACAAGCTCATAGCAACATTCTTTTGCAGAGTACTTATCCATGCCAGGCTCCTTAACCAGTTTTCCTCAATTTGTTGTACTCCAACAGTCCAACAAATTTGATAAACCAAGGTCTATCTCTTTTCAGTGCAAACTGATATTTAAATAAATGATACACACCTATCTGATCTATGCCTACTGAATATTGGGAATCACACAACTAAAAAATAAAATAAAAGGCAAAAGACATAAAACTAGCCATATGTTAATGTAACCTTTTTTAAAAAAACAACAAAAACCTCTGCAATTCAGCAAAAACAAGACAGATTTCTATAAACCATCAAAATGCATATCTGAACCCTTTTTGTCAAGATTAAGTTTCTACTTCATGATGTGAACACACTTTCAAAAGTGAATGTGCTACTAAATTGGTCTATTTCTTTTTTTAAAAAAAGAAATCAAAAAACACCTTAGCAATATTCTCTTTGTGTCTTGAGTATATATATTCTGAACACAGATGTGAGTTCATTACAACAGTTTGCTATCTAATTTTTTTTAATTTAAGGTTTTCTGTGCTTATCTCAGAATAAAACATCCCAGAGAATAACTATTGAATTCTTGGTAATATTAAGAGGTGAACAAATAAATTGGATAAATTGAAATAACAATTAATAAGCATGCTCTTCCATAACCTCATGGTTTAGAAGTTCAGGAATACACCATGGCTCCTTGGTTTCATTTCCTTCTCTTTTCTTCTATGCAGAGTCACCCTTATTCTTGTTATTCTTATTTTATAATCAGCCTTTTTCCCAATATGGAACTCAAGGAACCTTGACAAAATTTAAAACATTAATAATAATAATAATAATAATAATAATAATAGTTTTATTTATACCTTGCCACCATCTCCTCACTCAGGGAAGTTCACAGAAGTACTATAAAGTGCTGCACACAAAACAACAATACACAATATATAAAACAATATAAAAACAACGAACACACATAAGACCCTATCTGATAAAAGTAAACGTTTACATAATGCAAAGGAATGTGTTTTTATATGTGTGTGTAGCGAAAAGGAAAGAGAGTTAAACTATCAACAGATACTTTTAATCTCAAAAGAGCCTTACCTTATCATCATCATAGGCAATCCCTTGTGGCAGAGCATGATAGCCTTCCAAGTGTAGGGTCTTGGCAGTGGGTCCATAGGTGACTGTAGAGGCAGATCTATTCTTAATATGCATGTTCTTTTGCAGTGAGGACATAGATTTTCAGATGAAAGGCAGTCCTGACAAGGATTAGCTTGATGTGCCTTCCTCTTGACACATTTCTCCCTTCTGCTCTCCATTTGTGACTCTTCAAATTTAACAGCACTGTTGGTAACAGCTGACCTACAGTTAGGGTGCTCAAGGGCTCCCCAATTCTCTGTGACTATGCCACAGATTTTAAGGTTAGTTTTAAGCCCATTTTAAATCTATTTTCCTGTTCACCAACATTCAGTTTTCTCAAGTTGGGAGTATAGTAACTGCTTTGGGAGATGGTGATTGGGCATTCAAATAATGTGACCAGTCCAGCAAAGTTGATGGTGACGGATCATCACTTCAATTCTGGTGGTCTTTACTCTTTCCAGTACTTTGACATTTGTCCGCCTGTTTTTCCAAGAGATTTTAAGGATTTTTCAGAGGCAATGCTGATGGAATTGTTCCAGAAGTTGAGTGTAATATCTGTAGATGGTCCATGTTTCACAGGCGTATAACAAGATGGGGAGCCCAATAGCTCTATAAACAAGCATCTTGATCCCTATGAATGGCCTGATCCTCAAGCACTCTCTCCTTCATTTGAAAAAAAAATGCTGCACTCACAGAGCTCAGGCTGTCTTGTATTTCGGTGTCAATGTTGACTTTTGTGGAGAGGTGGCTGCCAAGGTAGCAGAAAAGGTCAACATTTTCTAATGTTGCACCATTGAGTTGTACTTCTGGCATTGCAGAGGAATTGGCTGGGAAAGCAATGTTCAGTGAGAGGCCAAGTTTTTCATATGCTTCTGGAGTGGTTTCTAGCATAGACTACATTATCATCAATATATTGGAGTTCTATAACAGATGTTGTGGTGATCTTGGTTTTGGCTTTCAATCTGCTGAAGTTAAATAGCTTGCTATCTGTCTGTTAGATGATTTCCACGTTGGTGAGAAGCTTCCCATCAACAAGGTGCAGTATCATAGTGATGAATTGGGAAAATAAGGTAGGGGTTCCTCACCATTCATATGATGGATAGGATTGAGGGAAATTGTAGTATAGAACCTCTCAAGGGAAATATATTTCCCACTTGTGGTTTAGACTTTCCTCTGAATATGTCTGAGGTGGGATGTGTCCATTCACCATGTGTTCAGCTTCCACTAGAGATATGATTGTATACTACAAACTGAGGCAATGTGTGTTGTCGTTTTCCCAATCAGATGGGGGAAAGGAGCAAAAACAGCTGATAGCTCCATTGGAGCTACCCAAAACTCACCTTCCTTTGTCGACAAGGAAATGTTTTGTGACATTTCCTTGCCACTTCAGCTATCAATGGGGCAGGGCCATGGCCTGAGTCATGTAATGGTACTTGATAGGCTCCATGGCCCAAGCGGAGCAAGAGGCCAATTTCCCCTTTTGATATGAGGTAGAAAGGCTCCAGTTTTGTAATTCCTTCCTTATAGATTGTGATAACTCTACCTCAAATGCAAGTCTCAACTTTTTAATGTCTACTCCACCTAATGTTAGTGTTCCACAAAACATGAGCTAGTGATGGACAAGTCCCACAGAGATTGCAATGCTGTTCATCAACTGGCAACTCAGTGCAGATTCTGTTCTTGAGAGCAATACCCCTGTGAAGATTGATGTCCACATCAGTACATTTAGCAAGAAAAATATACGTAAAGGAATGTGGGACAATATTTTCAAGCTTTCCATCAGCCTTGTGGGGGTGTCAGAGCAGCAGTAAGTGCCCATCTGCTCTTTTTTGACAGGGAGAGGGAGTTGAATGAATGGTTTTTATTTTACTCTCCCCCCTCATACACTTACTCCAGCTCACTTACTCTTTCCATCTCAAGCCAAAAAAATTAAAATAAAATGAAACACACTTCATTCCACCAACAACCTGACATCAAATTGACAGAGCTGCGACTATTTGACATCCAACTCGATAATAGAACAGCACCTTTGAGTGACAGTTGAACAATAGGAGAAAAAAATGTGACTTCCATAAATAGGTGAATTTACAGCTTGCGGTATGAGAAATAAACAAACAGCCAGAAAGCAGTGTTTCCCTTGAATGTTTGTCACCTGTCAAAAACTCTCTAAGACCAAGGTGTGGCCTGACTTTTTCCCAGGCCTGTGACTTTATTGTGCTTATTTGATATTTCACAAACTTGTTTTATACTCCATATGTCCCTAAATCCTTTAGCAGAGGATGCATAGGATAATTCATTGTGCTAGTCATGCAGCTTGATGAGAGTTACTTCTGTGGAGCACTGATTATGGCCAAAAACCAGGAACTTTATCAAACATATCAGAAGACTAACAGAACAGAGTTACTTCCTAAGACAAACTAAACTGGGAATGAGGTTTAAGCAGAAATAGGTATAGTGATCAGATATCCGTCAGTCTCTTCATTTTTCCTGGTTAGTGGTAGGAATTTGGAAGGCTTTGGAAGGCTTCAATTGCAAACATTTACTTCCAGAAGGGAAAGTACTTTTGGTTTTGCTGCAGGATCCTTTCCTCTCCCTCCTCTGAATAATATATGCTCACTGTAGTTCTCACCTTGAGCTATAGTTTGGAAACCACTGACTGATATTAATACTAATTACTAGGCCTGGGTAACAATGGAAAAATTTGTTTCTAAAATCAATTTGTATTTGGGGGGTTTTTTGTTTCGATATTTAAAATAATTACAAAATTTTCCTTTTAAAAAGTTCGATATTTACGAAATTTTGTAAATGTGAAAAAAATTACAAAACATTAACGAATCGATTTCCGAAACAATAACGAATCGATTCGTTAATGGCGGACGCGACCGCGAAATACGCTAAAAAACCTCCAAAAACTTCTGAAGCTTCCCTCTCCCTCTGTTGTTGACTGTTGGTGTGATATTATATTTTTTTCCACTAATTAAACAAAAAACTTGCCCCAGACATGCGGAAATAATAACGAAACGACCTCAGAACAATAACAAAACGAATACAATAACGAAATACGAAGCATTTACAAAACATGTTTAAAAATTCGTTTTTTAAAAAAATTGCTCCAGAATGGTTTGTTATTGTTTTGTAATTGAAAAAATTAACGAATTATTAACGAATTACGAATTAACGAAACGAAACCGCCCAGCCCTACTAATTACCTAAATAAGTAACAAAAAAAAAACACAAACCTTTATCACTATAGTCTGTTATAGCATACCCCTCTAATTGTAATCCTTTAAATGGAAAACCCCTAATATTAAGACAGAAACATTAAACACACACAAAAACATGCTCTTTACCAATAAACTATAATCTCCCGCTGGAGCTTCTGTGCAGCTAAAAAAATTACTTAAAATTACCAATAATGACAGATTAAATTAATGAGACAGATAGAAACAGAAAATAAATCAAATACCCACCCCCAATCAACTTCAACCCCCTCTGTCTTTGAAAACCCACGAGACATAGCAGCGTGCTGCACTCTTTGTGGACCCAAACTTATCCAATTTTCTGAAGCTGTATGTGGACCAATAACTAATTTTCAAACAAGGGTATTTATGACCTTACAGTCAAGTCTGCACATCCCAAAGCACATGTTTGATATATCCAGATACTTGAATCAGATATGATAGTATAGTTTTAAAACATGCAGAAATACATTTTAGGAAATGGGAGAAAATGCATACATTTCAAATATTTGCACACAAATTGTGGATATTTAGGAAAGAATCCATACAAAGATAAAACCCGCAAACAGATACAAATTTGTTGTCAGATGGACACTGATGTCAGAAGAACCTTTGAAATGGAAATCAGAGAGATGGATGAACTTGGGTTTGGCTTATTTACATCCATCTTAGCTTGGGGCAAGGGACAAATTAAGGATAGTAATTAAAATATACATTATTGTTCTGCTTTATATAATATATTTCAGTTACTATTGGCATGTAGTATGATTTACAAGTTTTCTAGAATTATTCTGCCTCATCCTCATCTTCATTATTTCCTTTTGCTTTCAGGATTATGCTACAATGGATACCTGGAGATTCTGTTTAATTTTTACATCTTTACAAAAGAAAATGTTCAAAGTATTTTAGTGCTATGAGTATTAGGAAACCCTTTTTCGTCTTGTCTGTCGACTATTGAGAATCTACAGGTTAGTCTCCCCACAGCTCCATCCATGCTCTGGGGATGGGGAAATTGTCTCCATTCCTCTTTCATGTGACAAGCAAGTGGTAAATTAGATGCAGTCCCACTACCCCTTGTTTATCTGCCATGACAATCTACTTTGCCCCTTGTGTAACTCACCACCCAGTGGGCATGCATGACCTTTCTCAAGCTGTTCTAAGCTGTCATAAGGTTGTCGGTACTTTCCTGTCTTTCCCACCTTTTTATTCACACTTCTTCCTTCTCCCCTTTCTCTATTATTTCAAGCCCCCTTTATTGCCACCATCTTAGAACTGTATTTCTCATTGTCTCTCTTCAGATGGATTGTACTTCTTATCACTTCCATCCCCCCCTCGTCTGTTCTCCACCTTTTCTTTTTTATTTCTCTTTGCCTCCATTTTGTTGAAAAGATATGCATTTTCAAACAAATCATGTCTTCATAATGATGAAAGCTGACACTCCAAAGATATACATCCAAAATAGGAATACTATATGGTAAAACAGCTTTTTCTTATGTGAAATATGCAGAGAGTGTGTGTGTGAGTAAGTTCATGGGTTTAGCTGTTTGTAGAAAATGAGAGCATAATCATTTTGCTGTCTTTTATATGTAGAAACCCACATCTATTATTTCTGCATTCACAAGACAGGCATGTGGAAATGGGCATAGTAAACATACAAAGCAAATAGCAAGTTTCTCTTTCAAATTATCTTTGACTTAAAAAGGTCTGTTAGAGTATTTGAAAAACAGAATCCAAAGCATGTTTACATCTTAACGCAGATATGCAGGCCTATTAAGATCAAAAGGCAGAATCCAACCTTCTTGAGGAATGATGGAATCAAATCAAAGTTTAAGGGAGTGCTCTCCTCTTGCCACTGACGCCCTTTACACACTTGCTAGCTCTGAAGGTCTGGAAAACAATCCATGGTTAGGTTTTTTTAAAGAAAATCTGTGGATTGCAGTGAAGAGGAAGGAAATTCTACTAAGTTGGATTTAGGCCAAATGACTAGTGACATGGATCACTATGGGTATACAGTTATGACAATGGATATACAGTTACATATATTTGGTAAACAACTAAGGCTCCATCCACACTGACCATTATTTGCAATTTCAAACCAGTATTGGAAAAAGTGGATTCGCTTTGTGAAATTGTGGCATCAGTTTATGACCTGAATAATGATTACACAAACCATAGAGCACTGATGTGAATTGGGTGCTTTCTTTTGTAAGACTTTGACTAAAGTTTGCTTCGAATTGCATTAAATGGTCAATCTAGATGAGACTTGAGCTTTCTACACTGAGGTCAATATCTTACATCAAAGTTTGTGGAGCATTGCACAATACACCGACAACTCTGTTCTTTCCATTCCAATCTAACCTCAGGAGATACAAGGGAACTTAGAGAGCCAGCATGGTACAGTGGTTTGAGTGTTGGACTATAACTCTAGCAATCCCGCTTAGGTATGGAAACCTACTGGGTGACCTTGGCTAAATTATACTCTTTCAGCCTGAGTAAAGGGCAAAGTAAAAAATCCCTCTGAATAAATCTTGCAAGAAAACCTATAATAGGTTCATTTTAATTCTCATTCTCATCAATATTTTATTCTTTTCAATTTTCTGCAATACAAAACTTTTTATAGTTCAATGTTTCCCTTCCTTTTAAAAGAAATAATGGTGAATACTACTATTTCAATTGGTATATCAGAATGATGCCTACATTGAGATTTGTAATCATAGTTGCTAAGAATTAAGGCAATGAAGAGGAAACTACATCTGATGCTTTTAAAACATAAAGAGAGAATGGTAATACTTGTTTCCCAAACCAGATAAAGGAGTACTTGACTTTGGAGATCAAAGTTGTCTATGGACATTTTCCCACCAGCATTATAGAACAAAAGCTATCATCTGTCAATCATGTGAGTTGTTCTTTCAGAATTCTGGGAAATGTAGTTCAGGGTGGAGCCTTTGGAATTCTCAGCTAGCTTAGGGAAGTCATTGACTTCCCTAAGCTACATTTCTCAGAATTCTTCAGGAGCAGATCAAACTATAGGCCTTGGTTCTATAATGCTGGTGGGAAACATCCTAAAGCTATCTTTGGGACTGGAGAAAAAAATATACCAAACATTATAAATATATGTTATCAAAGCCACCCATGTTTAACACCTCTAGAATTGTCCATTGGACTTCTCTATGATTTCATAGAAAAAGTTGGTTATTTACAAATGGCACTCTTCTGATATAATCCCAAATTGAATACCCAATACACCAACTTATTCATACTAAGGACTTCATACCCTGCAAATTGCCAAGTTTTCAGTTGTATGGATGGTAACACATCAAAACATCTGGGCGTCCCCTAGGTAACGTCCTTGTAGATGGCCAATTCTCTCACATCAGAAGCGACTTGCAGTTTCTCAAGTCACTCCTGACACAACAAAAAAAAGTTGTATATTGTGGCTTGCCTAATGCCAGAAGATTTATTTATTTTTCATTGTAGCTGAGGAGATCTGTGAACATGCTAGTGGGCCACTAAAATATTTAGTGATCTGAATTTGATGTACAGTTTTTTTAATTAATATTCACCCATTTGTTTTGTCTAACTATTCTTTGTTTTTTTAAAAAACAAAACAAAACATAAAACACACTTCACAGCTTATTGTTTTTCTTCATAACCATTATTTCTAACCCTTCTCCTCAACATTCAGTTCAACAGCACTCTTCCATTAGCCCACTTCTTTTAATATTGTTCTTGTTCTCCTTGCAAATTAAGGTCAAAGCTTCCTTCATTCCTCTGCTGAGTCAAACATAAACACTGACATTTTCTTCCATTGCTGCCTAATAGGTCGGGTTGAAGAATATCATGTTTCTTGCTGAAACCAGGTTTGCAGAACTGGTGAATAGGCAGAATTATTTATAGAAATGGCAGTCAGGGAAATACACTGGCTTTGACCATTCTTTGTGAGATGATGGCTTGAAACAATATGAGGGAACAGGAGAATTGACCTTGAGAAGCATACCTTCCAATGTTTCATAGGCAATACTAGGGACACACGGGTTATATTCCAGTTTTCTTCAGGGATGAGCATCTAATGTAGATTAATGTTTAATTCCACATGGATCAGGACACCCCAAAGCATTGAACAACCCTTCACAAAATATATTTTAGGGAATGAAACAAAGAACAAGGCAAAATGGATTGAGTTTTGCATTTTGTGAAACTGCATAGAAGGTGAGCAAAGGAAAGGGCTGTGTGACTGGTAAGTCTACTTTTTAAACCTAGAACAAATATAGGAAAAGTCCAAATTCTATGCCTCGAGGTGATGAAAGAATGGAACCATATATTCACAATTCTTGCAATTCTCAGGTGTTTAGCTAAAGCCGAAATACCATAACATAAATATTTACATGTGAAGATAGGTTGTACTAGTAATTTGCAAACCCCATGCAAAATTGCAACTTGTTTGGGGTGGGTACTGTTGTGCTACACAGTCGGCACAATTCTCCCCTAGTTCTCTGAAGCAGTTTTAGGCTTAAGATAAGAATTGAAAAACATACATTTTAAAACTTTGAACTCTGAAAGAAAATGAGTCTGAAAATACTAATTTTTGAGAAAGATTTTTTTAAAAAAATGTATATTTATATTCATTTTTCATGCAGATGCTTTGGAACATGATGGAACAGGCTTATAGTTGAACTCATGCAGGCGTGACTCTGATTGAAAGTAGACAGATTTGCCCATCCATCCCTAGATAAAGCAACACTGTATGGCTGCAATACAGATAAATCCCTGGAGAGTAATTGAGTGTCAAGCTAATGTATTAATAATAGAAGCCAAAATAAAAACTGCAGATGTCAGTATTTCTGACCAGGACAAAGCTATTAATAAATACCAGAAGGGTAAACTCAAGATGAAGTGGTTGAAGACTGCAAGAATATGCTTTCCGATTTTAAAACCTAATGGAATGGTAGTAAAAATAGAATGCTATCTAAGAAAAATGAAGGGAGAATTCAGATGATGTCACCTTAATTTAAAAGTGAACCAAAGCCAACTAAGGGTTGTGTCAAATTTTGTATGACATTATATACAAAGGCCTGATTACAGAAGCACTTTGCTGGGGAAAGCACTCAATCCCTGAAGACATCCCTTTCATGTGGATTGCTGTTCATCAAACCCTACACTGGAAGGCAAACCTAAGGAACTTCTTCCTTGAGGTCCCATGACTTATAATGAGTTCACTCCCACTAGACCAGTCCTAAATGTAGTCTCTTTCCCCATTTCCTTTTTCCCATGACCTTAAGGAGCAGTTCCTGATATCTCTTCATTACCAAAAAGGTGTCAAGGGTATTCACTAAAACCCCGCTTTTTCCACTAGCACTACCTGCCTCAAAACTGCCTATTTTGACACCTTCAAAAGTCAATTGTTCAAGGGCTCATCTAGAGCTGTGATAAAATCCAATGCCAGTTCAGAGCAGAAATAATCCAGATTGGCTGCAGAAGTGTTCAGATGCTCTGCCCTGACCAGCAGCAGTGAGGTGGAATCCATCCAATTTAGTCAGACTGAAACTGATTCACTTCATCTGGAATGTCACCCCTGTCTTTCCTGTCACCATGGCCGATTGCTATACAAATCCTGGCTACTGCTGGATACCTTTGCCTACACAACCAAAGGGAAGGAAGAGAGGTCAAGCTGGTCCATGTGGGCAGCAAACTGGTTGACATTGGAGCCAGTCTGCTGTCCACAATCTGCCCCAAGTGTTGTGCCGCTCCACAGTTTGGGGAAAAATCCAGATTATTCCCCAACTCAACACATAACGAAACTGGTTTCCTTTGCTTTAAAGACTGAATGTCCATGGACATTGTTTGAATGTCCAATAGTAACTTCTGGCTCACTTTGGGGTTTAGGGTTGGAGTAGACAAGCCGCAGATCTCCTAGGGCCCATCCAGACAGCCCCTTTATTATGAAAACTTCTGCAATAAAAAGGGGGCTATCCAGGCAATGTTCTGGCCAGTCTCACATTAATACGCAAAAAGTTTGTAGCAACTTAATTTGTTAGTTGATTTATTCCATGCCTTTTTGGAAGGCGCGTGATAAATCCAGTACTTCCAGATTTGGACTGCGGAATACTGCAGTCCAGACACCATTCCCACAATTTACCAGGCTAAATAAGCCTGGTAAACTGTGGGAATACCCATCCCATGCCCTCAAGCTCCCAGGCCCCTTAGAAAAAGTAGTAAAAACTTATCATTCCTCCAGTGGAAGCCTCAGACTGCTCTCCTGGAGCATAGAAATGACGTGCCAGGAGAGCGGAGAGGAGGAGGGAGAAAAATCACTTTTACTACTTTTCTAAGGGATCTGGGGGTTTGGAGGGGGAGCTCCGGACATTCGCTTGGGCTAGTCGTGAGAGAACGTCTGGACACCCATGCCAGAAAGCACGCACTTCTTGGCATGGATGTAAACAGGTCCCTGGGAAAATTCACGTTTTTCAGACATGGGTCTGTCTGAATCTGGCCCTAGATGCACCATATAGTGAGGAAAGGAAGAAAGATGCACAGAAAAGGGGGAAAATGTGTCTCAGGTCCAAATCAGCAGTGTTCTACACTGCTTACAAAACTACGCTGCACAAGAACAGGATGAGTGAACTGAGGGTTAAATCCAAAGAGAATGTGCCCTGGGGGAGGAGGGCTTATGAGTCTGTCCTCCCTTGCTTTTGGCATTGAAGCACTTCATGTCTTGATGCTCCCTGCCTCTCCCTCTCTCCATTTTTGATGCCAATGAAGGTGACACCATGCCTCAGCTCCCTGGGTACTGTGTGAACATGGGGCCAGATTAGTTCCATATGACAAATAGGATAATACATTTTAAAATGTGGATATGATTACTTTTTATAAATAACTTCACAAACTCTGAAAAGCTGTCATTGAGCATGAAATAAAATATAAACATGAAGTACAAAGGTATTCCAAGAATCCCAGTATTTTCTTTTAATTGGCAGGGAGGGATATCAATGCAGGTGAAGCAGGATTGATAGTAACCACAAATGAAGCTTTTACTCTGTACACACATTTTTACAGGTTCCAAATTATCTCCAAAGCTCAGTAAAAATGCCTTGTGCTTTATTGTGGTTACTGAGTGAAAACCTCAGGTCAAAGTGAAGCAGCTGCAAAAGAAAAAAGTCTTTAGCACCTGCAGAATGTGACTGTAGGAGAAAAAAATCTTATTATATTAATCAATGCCATACTTTCATCCAAGATGCTGACCAAGTTCATTTTCTGACTGATCCTAGTGTCATACATACAGTAAGAAACAGAAATTGGGAGCTTAACCTCATAAGATTTTTTTAAAATCATCTCTGAACAAATATATACCTTTGCTCTTTGAAGGTTGTTACAGCCAAGTGAAAGGTGCCAAGAACAGAACAGGAAAAGCCATGATTGTGAACATTTGTGAAAGTATAGAACTGTGCAGAAAATGGGGAAATTATACCTTTGGATTACAGTCCCAGGAATCTTCCAGGCACTATGGCCAGTACCTTTCCCAGTCTTTGACATGACAGCTATGGCATGTGGACACAACAAAGATGAATGTAGTAGAATTAAATAGGTCAATCTCTGGATTTGGAAAATGTGACACAGGGTGCCCTTGGTCTGTCCTGAACAGTGGCACTGTTTTTTTTTTAATTTTGTGTGTGTGTGGTGGGGGGGGGGGGGGAGGATATTTCAGCTCAACCGTAGAGTGCGGTCAGCAAGCGGTAATATTTTTATCAAATTCTTGCTGGACCTATTGCTTTAAATAGCCAGTATGGTGTAATGGTTTGAGTGTTGGAATTTGACTGTGGAGATCATGGTTCAAATCCCCATTTAGGAATGGAAACATAATGCATTAGTTTAGACAAGTCACACTCCCTCAGCCTCAGGCCCCTTCTACACTGCCAGATAATCCAGGTTATCAAAGCAGAAAATCCACATTATCTGATTTGAACTGGATTATCTTAGTCTACACTGCTATATAATCCAATTCAAAGCAGATAATTTGGATTTTATCCAGCTGTGTAGAAGGGCCCCCCAGAGTGAATCAAAGATAAAGCTTGACAAAAAAACCCTATGATGGAGTCTTAGGGTCACAATAAGTCAGAAATCTGTTGAAAACACACAACAGCAATGACAACAATAACAATATTTTAAAAGAAGGATTAGTTGTGCATTGAGAAGTGAATTCAAGCACAAAAACTTTAATTATATAGGGACCTAATCTGGAATCGGTCCATGGCTGTGTTGCAATCCAGAGCAGGGAACGAGGCCCTAAAATAACTATCCACCACACTTGGCTGTGAAAAACAATCCTTTTTTATTGAAGAAAAATGGTTACAAAATAAAGGAAAAATGCAAGTCAAAAGCCACAGCAAAATCAGCAAACATGAATTTAAATGGACAAAGCAAAACCAAAAGCCTCACTGGGAAATACTGGAATCTGCACTAACCATACTTGATATCCTAGAAATCTTCCCAAACTATGGCCAGGGAACCGGGAGAACTGCCAAGGTCTTCATCAATTCTGAAACGATGCCTGAACTGAGACAATCAGCTCAGCGTATTGCAATTAAAACTCAAGAATTGGTTCTGTGAACCGCCCTTCTGTTTTGAAGCCAATGTTTTTAATTCTTGAATTCGGGAGGATCAACGCAAACTGAGTGATTTACTTCTGTCTTCCCAAATTTGGCCCCTTCTGTTGTCATTAAAGTTAACAGGTGCAGAAGGGAGGGAAAGTTCAAGGTCTCCCTCTGAAACATTCTCATGAACACTGGTACTTTCATTTTCCAAATCTACAGAAGTTCCTTCCTCACTAATTTCAGGAACATTGGCATTTTCCAAACCTATAGCAGTTTCTTCCTCACTAATTTCAGGAGCATTGGCATCAAAAGGTACATTTCCACTAGCATCAGTAAATATACTTTCATTAGCATCAGGAGGGACAAACAGAGAATCAGGTTCAAGTTCAAACTCAGGCTGAACCCCAACAGGCTG
Source organism: Anolis sagrei (assembly GCF_037176765.1). NCBI lineage: Eukaryota > Metazoa > Chordata > Lepidosauria > Squamata > Anolidae > Anolis > Anolis sagrei. The sequence continues at coordinate 37,809,888 of NC_090023.1, read as the reverse complement.
ATTCAGCTTATAAGATGTCTATGCAGATTGGCTTTTTAGACAGGGGTCTTTCTCAGCTCTATTTGGAGATTCTGAGGAGCAAAATACAACTATTTAAAACAAGATGATGTATCCAAAACCTTGCTGGGATAGTGTACTGTGGCTCGAGACAAATGTAAAGCATTGCATTAAAAACAGTTAAATTGTAAAAGGGGACAACAACGGATGACGAAAACAACTGAAGGGAAAACATCTGAAGAGGACATCACTTAAACTCTTCAGTCTACTGGAAAAATCCATTACTTATTAATATATAAGTCAACCTCATTCATAGAGCAGGTCTTAGAGCCAAAATTACTTATTTTACTCATGGATAAGTCACGAGTATTGCATGGAGAGGGGGGCATTTGCCTGTTGGCTATATTCCCTCCAAACATTTAAAAATGGCAGAAGCAGTCCCATAGAGAAACTAGAGGACTTGGTTCTTCTTTGAGGTTTTTTTTCCAGGCTAGACTAAGCTCTCGCCTTTTTCTACTCTACTCAGAGATGGTTTTCTCTCCCTCTCTCTCTCTCTCTCTCTCTCTCTCTCTATATATATATATATATAGGGATCCATTTTTGACTAAAACTTCTTGACTAGTGTTTTAGTCAAACCTCGATGTTCGGACCCCTGGAGGGGGGTGTCATGAGGGGGGTTTCAGAGGGGTCACCAAGGACCATCAGAAAACACATAATTCTGATGGTCTTAGGAACTCCTTTGGCAGAGAACACTAAAGATCTCTCTGCCTATCCTTCTCTTCCTTTTTGGAAACAGATGGTGAATCCTCCCACCAAAAGCCCTTCTCCTGCTGTGATTGGCCAGATTCTCAGCTGGCCTCTGAGCCAAGGGGAAGACTGTTTTTGAGACTCCAAGTGGGGAGGGGAGAGCAGGTGTACTCTTCCCTAACTATCAATTCCTCCCAAATCCCTCCAGTATTTTCTGTAGGTCATGGGGGTTCTTTGTGGGAAGTTTGGCCCAATTCTATCGTTGGTGAGGTTCAGAATACTCTTTGATTGTAGGTGAACTATAAATCCCAACAACTACAACTCCCAAAAGCCAAAATCAACCCCCCAACCCTACCAGTATTTCAATTTGGGCATGCCAGATATCTGTTCCCAATTAGATCCAGTGAATGACTTTATATCCTGCATATCAGATATTTACATTGTGATTCATAAGAGCAGCAAAATTACAGTTATAAAGTAACATGAGGAACTGTATTAAGGGGTCACAGCATTAGGAAGGTTGAGAACCACAGTTCTAGACTTATACATGAAGTTACAGAAGATGAGACAAGCATAGCTAAAACCCAGGCAAGGAATTCCTTCCTTAAGGTCAATTTGGACTCTTAGTTGCGGGGAAGGGAAGGAATAACAGCCCAGTATATTCCCTTTTATTATCCAGTTTTTTCTCACCCTTCAAAATATTGAGAAAAAGAGAAAGAGAGAGAAGGCAAGATGGAGAATGAACTTTCTCTCTGTGTACGTATTGTCAAGTCAGGTTTTGAATTATGGTGACCATATGGATTTCATAGGGTTTTATTAGACGAGAAATACTCAGAGGTGTTCCTCCTCTGAAACCTATGCACACCACAATACGAACGACTAAAATCAGAGCTTGGATAAAATGTCCTCCTTTTTTAACAGTAAAATCTATAATCCACCAGCCATAAAATCTGGCCATAATGACAAAGGGGATTTGGGGGTTTTATTATTTTTAAAAAACTTTTCAAAGATCTCAAAATCAGGCTGGATTTTTATTATGTCATCTTAAGCCAAAATTGGAAATTTAAAAAATGAATAGAAAGAAAAATGAATAGCTGACTATTGCTTTTAAGACAGGATTGGTGTTAAATCTCACATGCTTCTAATTATTTTTCTCTTAGCTTTTTGATATCTTTTTCCTGTGTGTGTTCTCTTCTCATGAATATTCCAGAAAATGACTTCAGTCACAGAAAAAGAGGAGGAGGAAAAAGCTCCATCTGAGCATAAAGAAATAATTGAGAGTACTATTCACATGACTAAAGGGAAATTTTTGAATTAGTTAAAACATTGGAAAACAAAAAACAAAACCTGACTCTAATGAAGTCATATTCATCTAATTAAGGAACTGCAGTAGTTCTGTCCAATTTACCTTTCCTTTTAGCTCTAACAAACCTAGTTTAAATTCCACGCATTACCCACACCAAACAAAATGTTTTGAAAAAGCTGGAAACCAGTGTTTTTTAAAAAATAACTCCAGTCAATGTATTTGCCATTGGAAACAAACTTCCATTCACAAAGACTGCAAATGGCAAACTTTTCATGTATCCATCACTTGATGTAGCACCCATTTATGTGTTACGTTACACTGACAAAGTATTCACCACCAACAGGAGGACTTTGCAAAGAACAAAGCTTGATGATGGTCATTTCAAAGTACATCTTGGACTCTAAGAAAAATTCAAATTTGTTTTCGCTTTCAGTTTGAGGAACATTTCATAGTACTGAGAAATTAGGCTGGCTTCAAATCACATTCAAAATGTTGCAAGGTAAGTTTACAGGTTTCTGCTAAGGTGAAATGTGTGCATAAATTAGAAAGAAACAAAGTTTTGATGAAGACTAACAACATCTCTCATGGGTTTTCTGCAAATCCCTATCAGACATTCATAGAAAACAAAATGCAAGTTATTCGTCAAAGAGTGTGATACCTGCCATCTGCCTTTCATCAACAATGGAAGCACCACAGGGAGTATGAAGTTGCTGAAGGAATTCTCCAGATACCACTAACAAAGTTGATAAGACTTGAGACTCCCACTGTATACTGCCTAAAGCTAAATTGTGAGGTGTACTTGGAGGCTGCTGCTTTTCAAAAGAACACCCTAGACATTTCCAGGAAAGAAAAACAGATTTTGATAAGAGAAGTAAAATTTCTCAGAGGGGTTTCACATAACTTGTGTCAGGGCTGAGGAACCTGTATTCCTCCAGATACTTTGGCATACCCATCTGCCCTACCTAATGTAGCCAATGGTAAAGTATTACAGGGATTGAAATTGAAAATTTTTAAATGCTAAATGATTCATATATATATATATTCATATATATATATATATATATATATATATATATATATATATATATATAAATGTGACACATTGCCAAGGGCTCAAATGCCATCAGGAAAGTGACATTAGACACCTTTACCTGGAAGCATGTCTTATAGAGAGCAGTGGGAGTGCATTTATTTATTTATAGATACATGAAGAGATATATCCCCCATCCCCCCCCCCAACAAAGAACCCTAACGCTTTCAAAATATCAAAACAAATTCTAGCTTGATTTCTTATTTCACAAAAGCTGAAAACCAATTTAAAAGAATTTGTTAAAAAAGCAAAATGTTAAAACAATTAAAAACATATTTGAAACACAATTAAAAGATGTATTTCTGAATAAAGCATGGCTAGAATTGCTCTAAACATCTGGATAAATTTCTTTTTGCTTAGTCTTTCAGCAGATCTCTAGAAATGTGGCCAAAAATATACCCCGAAGGTCTGAGGAAACTGGAAATGTTCCAAACAAATCTGAGACACTAGAAATAGGATTATTGGACACAAACCAAATTAATGGAAAGCATTTTTATTGCTTCACTTTTCTCTAACAGCGTTTGAATAAAGATGTCACTTTGGTGCTGAAAGAGCTGATGACAGTTTATTTCTCTGTCTCATGTGTGACTCTAATGTCCAGCATTATTTGTATTCTAGGAGCAGGTTATTGAAATCATATCTCAGATGACAAGATAATCCATATATCTTAGGGGACACATTGATATTGTGATTCATTTTTGAAGTAGTGAATGTCACCTTGAAACACAAAACTTTAATAAGTGTTTTATTAGCTGCAGCTAAATTTGAGATTGCTTTGCATTGGAAGTCCACTTTTGGCCTTTCAGTGTATCACTAAATGGAGAGGCTATGGTGACATTTACTAATGGAATATAAACATGGCATGGGAATCCTATGTGACATTGAAAAAAACAGAAAACTTCTGTAGATAGATAAGGTATCAGTTGATCAACAATAAAGCATTTTTATATTGCCCACGGGAAAAGTTAATTTTAATACAAGGTGTCATTACTCAAGAGTTCCCATTCTTTCACTAGATTCTGTTGTAGCAGTGGTTCTCAACCTGTGGGTCCCCAGATGTTTTGGCCTTCAACTCCCAGAAATCCGAACAGCTGGTAAACTAGCTTGGATTCCTAGGAGTAATAGGCCAAAACACCTGGGGACCCACAGGATGAGAACCACTGTGTTATAGGAATTAACTATCATTTCTCTAGCTCTATAAGAAACCCATCTCACATCTCTAAATTATAAAATAGCATAAAATACAGAGATAAAGATCAAATAGAGAGAGATAGCATAACATTTGCTAATGTGATGCACTTTCAACACGTCCCTGATTATAAATATGTTGGTGTCTCTTCCTAGAATGAAGTGGATTTTGCACTTCGAGGATTTGGGGGTGGGGGGAGGGAGAGGAGAGGCTGGTTTCAGCTAGAATTTCAGAAGTTTAGATTCGGTTCTTTAAAACCTTATGCTAGAGATAACAAATCTGATGATTAGAAAGAAACTGCATCTGTTTAAAATGAAAGTGTCTGAAAGATCCAAAGAAATGGTACAGGTTTTTTTAAGCAGAATTAATAGATAAGAACATTTTCAGTGAGTCTCAGAAGTAACACTTCTGTGTGGATTCAGATAATTAACTTTTGTAGTTGCTAAACTGTGGGAATTTTTTCAACAAATATTTTCATCTCACTGAAAGGTAATGCTGTACATTCAACATACATCAGAAGGAGATTGGCATTTTCATGGTTGTTTCATATTCTGGGATCCTTGCAATTTCAGAATGGGCTTAATCTCCATAGTTTCCAATTCAAATACATGGAGCATCTAGCTATTTTACAACACATCAATCCATTGCTTATCATTGTTCCCAATTCAATCAGTTCATTGGCATATGATTGCTCATAATATCAAGAAAAGTTACTCTTTTGAATTTTTCATCCCTTAGCCAGTATGGTGATCTCTAAATGAAGTTCTAATAAAAGGCACTTGTCCACTTTCTGGTATTGGGCTGTTTTTCTTTCTTCTCCATTTTATTTTCAATATAATTATATGGATGTTTTGAATAAGTCATACACATTGATTTTTAATTACTGTATTTATATACCGCCTTTCCCACCCTTGGGGGGACTCAAAATTAAATACCAACATACATGTAAAATATCATAATAACAATAACATATAACTTTGAATTAAAATTATTAAAACCATTAAACATAATCATCATCATCATCATCATCATCATCATCATCATCTTTATTTATACCCCACCACCATCTCCCCAACGGGGACTCAAGGAGGCTTACATGATGCCAGGCCCAAAAGCAAATTACAATAAAATAAAACCAAAACCAAAAACAACAACACAGTAAAACACAAACATATGAATACAACAAACAATATAAAAATACAATATAAAATCATCCACAATCACAATGACAATGAGCGGGCCGCATGTGCAAGGTAAAATGCTAAAACCTCAGGGTGAGATAAAAAAGGAGCAGATTATTTGTGAGGGAGAGCTCATAAAGAAATGGGGTCGCAAAAGCAGGCCTTCATACATGCGGGGGGAGTGTACTCCAGACACGAAAACGTTGATGGGAGCAATAGTGTGTATAGCTACTCTCCGAAGGCGCAATGGAAGTGCCAGGTTTTAAGATCCTTCTAGAAGGGTTCTAAGGTGGGGTCTTTCCTAATCTCACCGGGCAATGAGTTCCAGACTCGGGGGGAGGGGGGCACAGAGACATAAATAATATTTAAACATTAAAACAAAGCATTAAAACATCCTAGTGTAAATATTAAAATCACATTCAAAATCGTAAACCGTAGCCATTCCAATTGTCATTGCACGTATTCCCTAATTATTCACTACATGACCAAAATCTGGGTCCCACAACCATGACTTTGTTTTCTTTCTGTAGGCCAGGAGGGAGGGTGCCGATCTAATCTCAATGGGGAGAGAGTTCCAAAGCCAAGGATTCAAAATTAAATACCAACATACATGTAAAATATCATGTATTGAGAACCACTGCTACAACAGAGTTCCAAAGCCAAGGAGTCACCACTGAGAAGGCCCTGTCTCTCGTCTCCACCAACCACACTTATGACAGATGCAGAATCAAGAGTAGGGCCTTCCCAGAAGATCTTAACCTTCATGATGATTCATAGAGGGAGATATGTTCAGACAGGTAAGCTGGACCGGAACCATTTAGGGCTTCATAGGCTAAAGCCAGCAATTTGAATTGTGTTCATAGAATCATAGAGTTGGAAGAGACCTCATGGGCCATCCAGTCCAACTCCCTGCCAAGAAGCAGGAATATTGCATTCAAAGCACCCCTGACAGATGGCCATCCAGCCTGTTAAAAAACTTCCAAAGAATGAGCCTGCATCACACTCTGGGGCAGAGAGTTCCACTGCTGAATGGCTCTCACAGTTTGAAGCCATTGTTCCGTGTCATAGTCTCCAAGGAAGCAGAAAACAAGCTTGCTCCCTCCTCCCTGTGACTTCCTCTCACATATTTATACATGACTATCAGATTTCCTCTCAGCCTTTTCTTCTTCAGGCTCAACATGCCCAGCTCTTTAAGCCGCTCCTCATAGGGCTTGTTCTCCAGAAGAGGAAGAAGAACTTTATTTTTCTACCCTGCCTCCATCTCCCCAAGGGGACTTGGGAAGTTTGCATGGGGCCAAGCCCGGCAACATACAATTAAAAGCAAAACAATAGAAAGTTACAAATTAAAAAGACACAAACCAGCATAACAATAATAAACAATCATCAAGCAACAGTAACCCAAAATTTTGGAGGGTGGAAGGAGGCCAACATACAAAGTGATTTAAAAGGTAAGTAGTTCAATAAAGTGGATAGGAATATAACTTGTACAGGAGATAATATGGAAACAGGGCAATTTGACAGAAACAGAATCATCTCAGTTTAACATACATATATGAATAATGATGTAATATAGGAATTCAGGTTAAATAGTGAAAACAGATCATAGACCCAGACCCTTGATCATTTTAGTCGCCCTCCTCTGAACACATTCCAGCTTGTCAATATCTCTCTTCAATTGTGATGCCCAGAATTGGACACAATATTCCAGATGTGGTCTAACCAAAGCAGAATAGAGGGGTAGCATTACTTCCTTAGATCTAGACACTATGCCCCTATTGATGCAGGCCAAAATCCCATTGGCTTTTTTTGCCACCACATCACATTGTTGGCTCATGTTTAACTTGCTGTCTACGAGGACTCCAAGATATTTTTCACATGTACTACTCTCGAGCCAGGCATTGTCCCCCATTCTGTATCTTTGCATTTACTTTTTTCTGCCTAAGTGGAGTATCTTGCATTTTTCACTGTTGAACTTAATTTTGTTAGTTTTGGCCCATCTCTCTAATGTGTCAAGATCGTTTTGAATCCTGCTCCTGTCCTCTGGAGTATTTGTCTATCCCTCCCAATTTGGTGTCGTCTGCAAACTTGATGATCATGCCTTCCAATCCTTTATCTAAGTCATTAATAAAGATGTTGAACAGGACCGGGCCCAGGATGGAACCCTGCGGCACTCCACTTGACACTTCTTGGATGAAGAGGAAGCATTGGTGAGCACCCTCTGGGTTCGTCCACTTAACCAATTACAGATCCACCTAACCGTAGTTTTGCCTAGCCCACATTGGACTAGTTTGTTTGCCAGAAGGTCATGGGGGACGTTGTTGAAGGCCTTACTGAACCAGACTGGCAATCAGTAGCGCTGACATAACAGAGGCGTTGTGTGCTCCCTGTATGTCACTCCAGTGAGAAATCTGGCTGCTGCTCATTTGACCACTTGAAGTTTCTTCAAAGGATCTTGTATCTTATACCATAAAAAGGTTAGATGCATTTTTAAAAAGTTTTCAGAAACCCATTACTACATTCTGGGTATCATTATCTGTACTCTGTTAATATTCATTGAAAGAAAATCATAGAAATCGTTTGTATCTATAGTAATTTATGATGTACACTGCCTGAATGGTGGCTATGGAACTCTTCACTTTTTTTCCCCATCAGTTGGCCCAGTTTATTTTAATTCCCATTATCTTCCAACTTCAGTTTTTCTCAAATCTAAATCTATTCATTTACAGGGCATTTCAGAAAATGAGCATCCTAAACATTGCCCCACTTTCTTTGTTCATGAGTTTATATCTAATTGTAATTTCCTTTTTATATGTATTACAAGAGTAAGTCTGTGTTTTTGTCTTTTCCCCCCACAATAGAGCTATTTCTGAAATTGATTTCCATTGTTCAGTGCTCAGGCTGGAAAAAGTTGTCTCATCTTTTTCAGCACATCAGACAGACAGACAAATATGGCTATATGACAACATCAATGCTCCTGAGATGATCAATTGTCCCTATTGTACCAGCAGGATTTCATCATCCCCTCTTTTTTATGGCCATATTTCTTTCTATTAAAATAACTCATTCTGGGTTTTGATGGTAAGACAGACTATGGACTATTTCAGAACAAATGCTATACAGTATGATCCCCTGGCATCTCAACACAATCTTGAAAACTGTGCTAACAGGCTCCCCACCCCACCCCCAATATCTGCGCAATAGGATCCAGGGTAGTGGGATCTTTTCAACAAACTGTGATTACTTCTGGGTTTTATGTTAATCTGTTTTTGTATTCATTGAGGAATTACTATGGTTTACAACAATATATTGTATTAAGAGATGTTATGGTGAAACTGCCACCTTTCTTATTTTGGGGAGAGCTGGGACATTGCAGCCTCAAGGGTGCTTCAAAATAGGAATTAGAGCTGCATACATTAGGACTAGACCCTTATCAATCCAGTTCATGGTTAGGAGCCCCTGGTGGCACAATGGGTTAAAACCCTTGTATCGGCTGGACTGCTGCCCAAAAGGTTAAATCGTTCTAATCTGGTGAGTGGGGTTAGCTCCTGTCTGTCAGCTCCAGCAGTTTCTCAAGTTGCTCCTGACACAAAAAAAGGTGAACCATTTTGCATGGAAAGTTCAAGTTCATTTTAACTTCATAGTCATGACTATTGAAAATAACATGAGAAATCTTAGAGTAACTTGTGCCACACTAATGGGACACATAAGCATTATATCATACAAGAAGCATTAACTGAAGGTGCCAAGGGCTGGACTTGGGGCCTACTGTATACAAAACATATGCTCCCTCATGGAGAAATGACACTTCCAAATCGGAAAATATATTTTAAAAAATCCATCTATGACGATGTGCACTCAATTGTAGAGTTATTTAACAGATTGACAGACCACACAAACTTCACAAGACTGACTTGTATACTAGGAAACATGATTCCCCATGGAGATATCAACTTCAGTAAGATGTTAAAAGTGCTATAAAAACAACTTTCAGAAGTTGTCAACAATAGCAGAGTCTTGATGAACATTCATCGGCCCACACAGTGTTCTAAAACTCTCCAGCCAGCTGCAATGACACCTGAGAATTTGTCCTATTCTATCTCTTGGAACCAGTGCTCTATGACTCTATTGGAAGTCAGATCAAAATAAACAGGAGCTTGAACAATTGTCTCCCAGAGGTGTCAGCAATTAGCTCTGTCCATTTGCCCACACACAAATTATACATCTGAAAAGATTCCAGTAGCTCACTGTTTTGGCTTCTTGCCCTCACAAATTGCTCTCTTTTTCTTACAGACCATAGGTCAAAAATACAAGGGAAACTTCCACTCTGCAATCAGGAACCGTAAACATTTATGGGGATGCTATTTGCCATAAATCATAGAATATCCAATATTAATCAGTTCCTATCTTCTAGCTTTTGTGATTGTAGGGAGAAATGGAAGGTATTGAAAGCAATGCCACTGATCAGCAAAATGTATGAAAGCATTTTAAGTATGATGCACTGAGGTAATTACATTGTGGATAGAACTGAATGGGTCTGGGACAACCATATCCACAACACTTAATATATGCTGCTAGAATAAAACAAGCAATTGGCCTCTTCATTCATGAACCCTCAAGTTGGTAAAGTATGTGCCTGCCCATTTGCCTGAATCTACCACCAAAATGTAGTAAACATCAAGTTCATTTTTTCTTAAAATGTAAGCCTGAACAAAAAATTAATTGGGTTACACAGTAAACTACTTCAATTGGAGCTTCCCCAACTGTGATGCATTAATGGCAACACACTTTTAGAAAGTTCAGTTTCCTGGAAAACAGGCTCCTTTGCAGTTTGTGTGTATCTGTATGTGTGTGTTGCATGTGAAGGGAGCAGCCACAAATACAACCCATAAAAAGTTTTCTCTGTGGCTGAGGAGTTTTAGAAATCCTTTGAAAGACATTAAAGGAGAGAGAAATGATCTTAACAAAAGAACAAAAAAGGAAAGTAAAAAAACCCCACACTTGAAAGGGAATAGAAGTTCAGAAGTATGTGGGGGTGGGAATAGTCTTCCGTACAAGAAACAGCAAAGACAGCTCTCTAACTCAAAGCAACCACAATTGCTCAAAGAGAGCTGTAACTTGCTATGCCTGCTCTGTCACATCAGCTGTGGTCTCATGTCCTCAAGATTGTAGCATGTATCTTACTGGACTGCAGTGGGAGTTTCCTAGTGCATGACTGACTGATATCTCCCTGACATTATGGCTTGGTATTGCATAGTTCAAGGATGGATAAACAGCTGGCTGTTTAGGAAATTAGAGCTGAATCAATATTTTTCAGGGAAACATGCTAGTTTTGAAAATCTGAAAAAAGGACGTTCCAGCGCCCCCAAAATTATATGAAATACTAGTTTTTCATTATTTTGATAACACCTGTCACTGCTCTTTGCCCATGAGACGTCTTAATAAGCGTTAGTTTGTGCAGGACAAAACGCTTCCCAGTCCCAAGACTTAGCATGGTTATACCTTTGAAGGAGGGCAAGACCAGAAAGTTTTGACCTTCATGATAAATTACTTCTACTGATACAGAAGGTAAATCAGGATGCCCTTTGGGCAGAGAGATGCACCACCTCCCCAATTCTTTAGAGTTGTGGAAGATGGAGCAGTAGATCATGAGATGAACCAAACTCACTATAGAGCCCTACCTTGGTCTATTGCTACTTGGAAAGCTTTTATGAAGAGGTGAAACTTGGCTGTTCTCTTCCTGCAGCAGTCTTCTGCAACCATATCCACTTCCTCCTCCTTTAATAGTAGTGATTTTTATATCTGCTTCACCTGTGTCTATCTAAAATGAGTAAGGATCTGCTCAGCAGTTAACATTCTTCTTTCTACTGGTCAGCCTAACAGCTGGCAGTGTTTTTTTTTTATTTTGTGTGTGTGAACAGCAGCAAACGAGGACAATGGTGGCAGTTCCTGGTGCACACTCACACATTGTTTCACTCAACAGCTTTACAGATTTTTTAAAATAATCTTTTACTTGCTCTCTAATCAGAGACCCTTCAGCCTATTAGATGTGGCTGTGTGGATAACTTCATGAAGCCAAATCTGACTGAAGGTAATTCAATTCTTCCCTCCCTCTAAAAACAACAACATTTTGGCCTGGTGGCAATGCCCTGCTACCTTTTGAGAGGATGAGGCAAACCAGCAATATTTGTACAGCGAGAACTATTCTTGAAAAAAGTAGTTATGGAATCAGAAGGATACACAATTACAGTATTTTTGTTCCATTTTAACTACCTTGGCTCATCTTATGAAATCACAGGATTATTCAGTGAGGCAGTATGACCCTGTGGCTGAGAATCCCAAGTTCTCCCCTGCCTCCGGATTCTATGAAATGGAAACATGGCAGTTATACTGAAATTATGGTGCTATTATTATTATTATTATTATTATTATTCATTTTTATCTCCATAAGGAGACTCAAAGCAGATAACATTAAAAACATTGCAATATAATTTAAAATATACAAATATTAAAACAGCATTAAACATCATCCGTATTAAAAACAATTTAGATTAAATCCATAAAAACATAAACAACCACAGCAGCCCCTGACATGATCTTTAAAAACTTTGTTCTTTAAAAGCTTGCCTGAATAAAAATATTTTAGGCTGCCGTCGGAAGGGCAGCAGGGACGGGGGTTTGGGGGCATTCTGGCTTCTCTGGGCAGGAAGTTCCAGAGTCAAAAGGCAGCCACTGAAAAGGATCTCTCTCTCTCATTCCCACCAACCAAACTTGAGATGGAGGTGGAACCATGAGAAGAGCCTCTCCTGGAGACCTCAGAAGCACAATCATGCTACAATTGCATGGCATGAAAAGGCCCCAGTTGATAACATGAATTCATCAATGTGATTATAGCAGAACAGCCAGGTGTAACTTGTAGAGGAGAAACAGGGAGGTTACTTGAGAATTTCAAAGGATAGGGCAATTTCACAGTATTTGTGCCTCATCCCACAAAGGGCGGGGAGGGAAAGCAGGTGGAAGTGTTTTCTTCTCATTGTGTTCTGTCATAAAAAAATGGAGAATTTACTCATCCCATCAGAAAGGATTGCCTCTTCCCATTTCTAGCTCAACCATCTGCTTCATTTCCCATCACACAGGCAGGTGTTGTCTCCCATTTCTAGCTCAACCATCTGCTTCATTTCCCATCACACAGGCAGGTGTTGTCTCCCATTTCAAGGCACACTTTTTAAACCACTTCTTTCAATGCAACCGTGTGCATTGAAAGTGCAAATCAGGATCACAGTTAATCAAATCCAGTTCCAGTAACTCAGTTTTGTTCTCTTTATTTCCTTCTCAACTTGCAAAGTGAACCACAAAGGACCATCAAGGTACCTTAGCAGACTACATGAATGCCCACACTGAAACATCATAAACTAGAGTGCAAATAAATAAATAAATCCTTCATTTTCCATCCAAAGGGAAAAAAATACCCATTTAAAAGTGTTTGTACATGCAGGGAGAGGAGTAGAGTCAAATCCTGCCCATCTTTCAAACCTCCAATTTCTATATGCTGCTTAGATGGAATTACTCAGGCAACCCATGGAGTGCTTCATGCATGGGATCCTGTCTTTGAAGTGTGTGAAAATGTAGGAAAAACCCCATCTGACGAGGTCCTTAGTAATCAACAAATGATGAAGTTGCCTCAGCCTCTTGTTACAGTGCTGAAAGTTCAGGTATATCATTCTGAACTTTAAGGATCAGGTTTAGACTTATTGCACCTTCCTACCTCCGCAGGTGTAGTGGACCCATTAAAATGCAAAGTGAATTTGCATTCAGGAGACTTATGGATCCAAATGGTTTCCTGTCGGCTCTTGGGGATTTTTCCGCTTCCTCGGTAAGTGACCCTGTCGAGGCTCTGGTATCTCTCTGGGATAGGGAGATAACCAGGGCTATAGGCATGATCGCTCCAGAATGCCCCCTCTCGAGTAACCGAGCTAAACCGGCTCCTTGGTTCACTGAGGAGCTGGCAGTGATGAAGCAAAAGAAGAGGTGGCTAGAGCATGTGTGGCAGCGGAAGCGTAGCGGGTCAGTCCAAGCATGTCTAGTTTCCTTTTTAAGGAGCTATGACACGGCAATAAACGCTGCACAAAAAACATTATTTGCAGCCAATATTGCGTCTGCTAAGAACCGTCCAGCTGAGCTGTTTAGAGTTGTCAGATGACTATTAAATCCGCCTCAGAGCGAGATCCCTGACAACTCGGCAGATCGCTGTGAAGCATTTGCTTGGTTCTTTGCGGACAAAGTTGCACTGATCTATTCTGACTTCGACGTCATGTTAACAGCAGTCTCTGAGGATGTAACACAAGCACCTGCTTGTCCGGTTTTAATGGATTTTTTTCAATTGGTTTATCTGGAGGATGTGGATAAGATCCTTGGAGAAGCGAGGCCTACCACATGCATCCTAGACCCTTGCCCATCCTGGCTGATAAAAGAAGCCAGAGGGGGGTTGGCAGAGTGGGTTAAGGTGGTGGTTAATGCCTCCTTACAGGAGGGCAAGATTGCAGCAAGCTTAAAACAGGCTGTTATAAAACTGCTGTTGAAAAAACCATCACTGGATCCCACTCAATTAGTCAACTATCGGCCAGTCTCCAATCTTCCCTACTTGGACAAAGTCATGGAACGTGTGGTGGCCTCGCAACTCCAGGGGTTCTTGGTAGACACTGATTATCTAGATCTGGCTTTAGGCTGGGACATGGCACTGAAACAGCCTTGGTCACCTTAGCAGATGATCTTCGCCGGGAACTCGACAGGGAGAGTGTGTCCCTGTTGGTTCTGCTGGACCTCTCAGCGGCCTTCGATACTATTGACCATGGTATCCTTCTGGAACGCCTCACAGAAATGGGACTTGGAGGTATTGTTCTGCAGTGGCTCCAGTCCTTCCTGGAGGGTTGATCTCAGAAGGTGTTACTGGGTAACACCTATCCAACTCCACAACTGTTGTCTTGTGTCCCTCAGGGTTCATTTCTGTCCCTGATGTTATTTAACATCTACATGAAGCCGCTGGGGGAGATCATCTGGAGTTTCGGAGTAAGGTGTTATCTGTATGCAGATGACGTCCAAATCTGTCACTCCTTCCCACCTGTTACTAATGGGGCTGTCCACACCTTGAACCGGTGCTTGGCCACTGTGTTGGACTGGATGAGGACTAACAAATTAAAATTGAATCCAGAAAAAACAGGTCCTCCTGGTCAGTCGAAAGGCCGAACAGAGCATAGGGTTACAGCCTGTGTTAGATGGGGTTACACTACCCCTGAAGATGCAGGTTCACAGCTTGGGAGTGATCCTGGATTCATTGCTGAGCCTGGAACCCCAGGTTTCAGCAGTGGCCATGGGAGCTTTTGCACAGCTAAAATTCGTGCACCAGCTGTGCCCGTACCTTGAGAAGTCTGATCTTGCCACGGTGGTCCACGCTGTGATACATCCAAAATAGATTACTGCAACGCGCTCTATGTGGGACTGCCTTTGAAGATGGTTCGGAAACTTCAGCTAGTTCAACGGGCGGCAGCCAGATTACTAACTGGGGCGGCATACAGGGAGCATACCACTCCCCTACTATGCCAGCTCCACTGGCTTCCGGTCTATCTCCGAGCCCAATTCAAAGTGCTTGTTTTGACCTATAAAGCTCTATATGGTTCTGGCCCAGCTTACTTGTTCAAATGCATCCACCCCTACGTCCCACCACGTAATCTAAGATCATCCGGAGAGGCCCTGCTCTCGCTCCCATCAACAGCACAGATGCGTCTGGTGGGGACGAGAGACAGGACCTTCTCGGCTGTGGCCCCCCGCCTATGGAACACACTCCCAAATGAGGTAAGATCCGCTCCCTCCCTCCTTACTTTTAGAAAAAAATTAAAACCATGGTTTTGGGACCAGGCCTTTGAGCAGTAGAAGTAAATGTATGCAGCATTTCAGAAAGATAATGACTGGAACGGCAATTTGATGGATGAGACTGTTTTATTGTTTTAATGATTGTTTTATTGCTTGTGGGTGTACTGTTTTAAATTTGATTTATGTCTAATTGTAGTGTATAATTGTAATTGTTTGTACTGGCATTGAATTTTGCCATTACTTATTTGTAAACCGCTTTGAGTCCCCCTCGGGGTGAGAAAAGTGGTATACAAATACTGCAAATAAATAAATAAATAAATAAATAAATAAATAAATAAATAAATAAATCTCTCATCTTAGTGTTGGTTCTTGTATTCCACCCTGTCTGTGTGCATGGTGTACTTAGTCTATGCTTTGGTCTTTATCTGTTTGGGTCTAGTCTTCAACTTTGCAACTTTTAGGTACTTTATCTTAGTTTTATAGATTATGGTTGTTGTTGTGATGTCCTTTAGCTACTGCCATGACCTGTTGATGATTTCATCATATTGTTCTAAGATCTGATTCTGCCAAGTTCCACTGGCTCCTAGAAGAAATTTCCCAACTTTAATTATCCATATACTTGTTTCCAAATGTCAATTTTACATCCTGATTACACAAGCATAAATGGAAGTGATTGGTTTACACAGTTCTTGCCTGCTAAATCCAGGCACTCACTGCATGAAAGTTACATGAAGATTTAAGTGACAGTAATAGGTTGGAGTCCATCACCTCAGCAAATATTCCTTTATGGTACTAATGCTATAACTGAGAAATCACAGTGAGACAGAAAGAGAGACCGCAGCAGTTTACTTGAAAAGAAAAAGAGATGAATTTGGATTCGTAATCCCCTTGAAGTGAATTGCTTACATCTCTGATGAAATTGTGCTAAATTCATTATTCTGGTTCTAAAGAATCCCACATAGCATGTGTTCAAGGCAACCTTGTTAGGCTCCTACAGAGTAATCTTGACTAGGCAAGTAAAGAAAAAAAAAAGAGCTGAATGGAAAGAGAGATGGACTAATACACAGATTATATAGAGAGAATGAGTTGGAAGAAAAAAAGGGATATAGTCATCTACAAGGGGAATGGTCATAATATGAAAGAAAGATGAAAATATGTTAGTGGAGATGCCAAAAAAAGTTGAGAAGAAACTGGCTGGGAGTGAGGTAGAGAAGAGATCAGTGGCTGAAATGGTATTAAATCACTCAGAGAGCAATGATGATTCCCTAAATGGACTGTGCTCTACTCCATGGTTTATGACACCCACAAAAATGTGTGATTGAATTGTCATTCTTCGATTGAGCTCTCCACAACAGTAAACTTTGGCTTATGTGACTCACCACCAAGCTCTCCTTACAAAGAGAGTTTTGATAGCATGGATCACTTTCTTGACATTTTTTAACTGGAGTAAATCAGTACAAGAGTCATCTTGCTTTCATTGACATTTCACAGGGAGAGCGACATTACAGTGTCAGCTCTTGATTCCAGTAAAAGGGCAGCCAAGGAGAGGCTTGTATATCTGGCACACAATTCACAACTGTCAGCTGATGGTTATTCATATAAGAACCTTTTATATTTCTTTACTTTTGCCATGTTTTTCTTTTTCGCCTAAGTTATGGATAAGTTAAAAATAACAACATGTGTATCTGATGAATGGTAAGATCTTCTTTATGATTTGCCAAAGTGAACCTGATAAATATGTGAAAACCTGCTACTTCACTGCATTTCTCAAACTCCTATATGTATTCTTATCCTATGTCTTGTGGGAATACAATAATTTCCACTTTGCTCTTTACAGAGTAATTGAGTATATGCAGATAGTCCCTATGTATGAACAAGATAGGTTTTGTAGGTTTGTCCTTAAGTTGAATTTGTATGTAATTCAGAACAGGTCCATTTTTAAGTATAACTCCAGCCAAATAGGGAAGGGTGGTGATTGTGTTGCTGTCTGTGCCCCGGTTCAGTAGATTTCACCTTGCTTTCTGTCCCTGTGATCATTGGATTTTGTAAAATTTAGCTTGCAGTGGAAACAAGGATTCCTAATAAAGCTTCAACGGAGACCCCTTTTCCTCATGATAACTCTTTCAGGAATGAATTTTCCTTCCTAAGGGTAGATTTTTCCCGCTTCTTGTTATCTCACCCCTGTTCTCAACTAGGAGTCATTTGTAAGTCAGATATTTGTAACTCAGGGACCGCCTGTATTAGGTATGTATTTTTCATTACTTGTATTTCCAAGTGGTTAAAATATGAATATGAATATGCAATTGTGTTTGTAACCAATTTTGGTAACTTAGTAAAGAAAACTACATAGCAGTTTTGACCAAACAACAACAAAATCAGAATGGTAAGCCAGTGCTGGTTGCATCTTCTGGTATTACTGGTGTACTTAAGAAGGTTTTTAAAAACATAAATACAAGTCAGTCACTTCTAGACACTTCTAATAGCCACAATCAACAGGTCTTCCTGACCACCACCTTAAAATGTAAAGCAATTTTTCTTGGATTTTAATGAGATCTTGGGGACTTTGAGGAAACAAAGGGATTGGAGGCCACCATAGCTTTGCACTAAAACACAATTGTCCTTATTTTTCAAATAAACGGAGCATTATTTATTTATTTACTTACTTACTTTATTTATATACCGCTCTTCTCAGCCCTCAGGCGACTCAAAGCGGTTAATAATATCAATACAAAACATCATAAGACAAGTATAGGGCAGTTAAAACAATTGTAACATAAACAATTAAACATCAGTATAACAATCATTAGCACCTCAGCAGTAAATTCAGAATCCAGTCTCATCATCCGTTATTCCGTATTTCTATGATCAATTACACTGTTTAATCAAATGCTTGTTCGAACAGCCAGGTCTTCACTTTCCTCCGAAACACCAGCAGGGAGGGGGCTGACCTGATATCTGTAGGCAGGGCATTCCACAGCTGAGGGGCCACCACTGAGAAGGCCCTGTCTCTCGTCCCTGCCAAGCATGCCTGTGATGCAGACGGGACAGAGAGCAGGGCCTCCCCATTAGTTGTATACTTTTTGAAATGTATACATATGCATTTTATTAAGTGAAAGTACATTGCACAAATGAGTGAATTACTGAAACATGGTCTATTTGACCCATTACAAGACTCCTCAGAAATTCAATATTTTTTCTCTTTATCCCTATATGTCCAAAAATGGCAACACTCATTTAATTATGTGTGAGTAACTATATGGACATTTCCCATGGTACATCTACTCTTTCTGAATGTCTTATTTGAAACCAAGGTCTATTCAGATTGTTCCCAGGTAAAATAACTGAAGAACAATGCTAATTCACATGTTTCTCTTCTTTGCACCAGCCTTATACCACCAGTCTCTGAGGATGTAACACAAGCATCTGCTTGTCCGGTTTTGATGGATTCATTTCAATTGGTGAAACCTGAGGATGTGGACAAGATACTTGGAGGAATGAGAGTGACCACATGCATCCTAGACCCCTGCCCATCCTGGCTTCTAAAGGAGGCCAGAGGGGTATTGGCCATGTGGGTAAAGGTGGTGGTTAATGCCTCCATTCGGGAAGGCAATATTCCAGCGAGCTTAAAACAAGCTATAATAAAACTGCTGTTGAAAAAACCATCACTGGACCCCACTCAATTCGTCAACTATCTGCCTTTTTCCAATCTCCCCTTTTTGGGCAAAGTCCTGGAATGTGTGGTGGCCTCACAACTCCAGGGATTCTTGGAAGACATGGATTATCTGGATCTGGCACAGTCTCGCTTTAGACCGGGACATGGAACCGAGACAGCCTTGGTCACCTTAGTTGATGATCTACGCTGGGAGCTATACAGGGGGAGTGTGTTCCTGTTAGTTCTGCTGGACCTCTCAGCGGCCTTCGATACCGTCAACCATGGTATCCTCCTGGGATGCCTTACCGGAATGGGCCTGGGGGGCACTGTTTTACAGTGGCTCCAGTCCTTTCTGGAGGGTCGCACCCAGAAGTTGTTGTTGGGGGACACCTGTTCAACCCCACAACCTTTGTCTTGTGGGGTTCCTCAGGGCTCAATACTGTCTCCCATGTTGTTCAACATATATATGAAGCTGCTGGGGGGATCATCCAGAGTTTTGGGGTGCAGTGTCATCTGAACACAGACAATGTCCCACTCTGTCACTCCTTCCCACACGCTACTAAAGAGGCTGTCCAGGTCCTGAACCGGTGTTTGGCCGCAATGACGGTCTGGATGAGGGCGAACAAATTGAAATTGAATCCAGACAAGACAGAGGTACTCCTGGTCAGTCGCAAGGCTGAACAGGGCAAAGGGTTACAGCCTGTGTTGGATGGGGTTACACTTCCCCTGAAGACACAGGTTCGCAGCTTGGGTGTGATCCTGGATTCATCACTGAGCCTGGAACCTCAGGTTTCAGCAGTGACCAGGGGAGCATTTACATAGTTAAAACTTCTGCGCCAGCTGCACCCATACCTTGGGAAATCTGACTTGGCCATGGTAGTCCACGCTCTGGTTACATCCTGTATAGACTACTGCAACACTCTCTACGTGGGGTTGCCTTTGAAGACGGTCTGGAACCTTCAACTAGTCCAATGAACAGCAGCCAGGTTGCTAACAGGAGTGGCGCTCAGGGAGAATACAACCCCCTTGTTGCGCCAGCTCCACTGGCTGCCGGTTTGCTACCAGGCCCAATTCAAAGTGCTGGCTTTGGCCTATAAAGCCCTAAATGGTTCTGGCCCAACTTACCTGTCTGAACATGTCTTCCCTTACGAACCACTGAGGACTCTAAGATCATCTGGGAAGGCCCTGCTCTCGGTCCCACCTTCGTCTCAAGTATGTTTGGCGGGGACGAGAGACAGGGGCTTCTTAGTAATGCCCCTCGGCTGTGGAACACCCTCCCTAGGGAGTTTAGATCTGCTCCCTCCCTCTTAACATTTCGGAGGTAAGTTAAAACATGGCTGTTCGAGCAAGCGTTTGCAAATGCAGAGTAGCTAATATAGAAAATTGAACGATTTGTCAATGGAACTGGACAATGCTTGATAATAATGAGATGCTAATGATGTTGTTTTTATTGCTTTTGTGGTGTTTTATATTGTTTAATGTTTGAATATGTATTATGTTTTTATATGTACTCATTTGTTGGAAACCGTCTTGAGTCCCCAATTGGCTGAGAAAAGCAGTATACAAGTACAGCAAATAAATAAATATAAATAGGCCCTGAATATTAATAGACCCATACATTTCATTTCTTGTTTGTCCACATGGTCGTCATTTCTGACCTTTCAATTCCTCAACTTTTGCTTAGCTTTCCTAGCAATAATTCTTACTTGCACCATTGCTTCTTCATGCAACACGTCTTGTGACATTCATTGACATGCAAAGTGATGATGGCTGCTGTCTTAAATGGTTTTACAAAAGGATTACAGATGAATGAAAGGTCTATTGGTGTTAACTTAAAAAATCAAATAAAATCAATGAAAGATTGGATGATTTTCAGTTCTCTGTGTGTGTGTGTATGTTGGGGTGAATAAGAGAGAGAAAACAGTACTGTTGGGAAAGAAAAATTTTTTTGCTTTAATTGGAGTAGCAAAGCCTCCCCACTGGTACACATGACCAAGGTATATAGTATCTCTTTACAATTTAATTATTACACTATCCAGGGGAAAAATAGTCACAAATGGTTTTGTCCCTCTTGGCAAACCAAAAATGTTGAATTAAATAAACTCTCAGGACACGGACAATATACTGCTTGAGGCAGTTCCTTCACTTACATCCAATTCTATGTGCAAGTACAGAAGAGGCATTTAAATACCTTCTGTCTATACTGTTTTTACAACTGATGCATATGAAACACATAAGATCTGTTGCACTTCACTGAATTATTATGTAACTAAGATTTCATAAGATCAGAGACAGCTATCATTCCTAATGTTGCGCAAACAGTACTCCCTGTTCACAAGAGGTAGGTATTGGCATCGTTCAAGGAACTTGGGATTTGGAGGGAGGGCCATGGGGGATGACCCCCCCCCCCCCAAAAAAAAATCACTGTGTGGACTGAGATGACAGTAACAATTGGCAGCAAAAAAAATTAGAAAACTGGTATTGGGGAGAGGAATCGTAAGACAGAGGGCATCTCCCTGCAACTGGAGTGGCAAATAACTGTGTAGACCATTTTTTTAAATAAATAAATAAAAACAGAAATTAATGGGAGAAGGTTAAAGATGGAAGAAATTCCTCCTGATGAGTTTGCTTCTTTTTTCAAGACTATCAGATTTTAATGCTAGAATTGGGATGGGTGTTAAACATGTGGAAGGCACTAACTTCAGACAAGATGACCAGGTTACATCTGCTGACAGGGTCTCGTGTGGTGTCGTACTGTGTCCCATTAAGACAGTGCAATTGATGCAATGAGAGCATCTCTAAGAAACTCAGACCGGCCTTGTTTCTGATTGTATCTTGAGAGACCCTGTCAGCAGATGTAACCTGGTCATCTTGTCTGAAGTTAGTGCCTTCCACATGTTTAACACCCATCCCAATTCTAGCATTAATAATAATAATAATAATAATAATAATAATAATAATAATAATAATTTAATAATAATAATAATAATAATAATAATAATAATATCTGATAGTCTTGAAAAAAGAAGCAAACTCATCAGGAGGAATTTCTTCCATCTGCTTATCCTGAAGCACCTTTCAGCTGATATCATATAACTAGAGATAAAATCCTTCACTTGCAAACCATATGCCCTGCTTCTGGACTTTGGCCTCCTCCTATTCAAAAACTATAATTTCCATATACCTGTAAATAATACCACTAGCAATTCCTTACTTTCCTAACTCTTTAGAAGAGTTTCATGTTAAGGCTTATTTTCACAGAACAAAAATGTCTTTGTTGTTGCAGGCTTTTGCATCAGTCTAAATCCTTCAAATTTGATTATTGAAGTACATTTTCTCCTTCTCCCTGCTCTTTTTTGTTTTGAAAAGGGGGCAGTGAAAAACTTCATCAAACACCTACTTAGCCTCAATGCCGTTTATGCTGCTTGAACTGTAGAAAATCAATATATCATTTGCCTTGGCTATTCCAAAAGGAGATAGTTACAGCAGTTAGAAATATTACTATGTGAGTATGAGACAGAAAGGGATGGGGACAGATTGCGTATGAACCATGGTAGTTGGTAGAAAAATCTGAGACTACAATCCTAAAACTGGGGAAAAGGTCTTCAAAATAACTTAATTTTACTATTGGGTAGTCCTGCTAAAAATATGCATTGAATCATCTATCCCTATTATGCTAAGAATTCAAAACACAGTTCTGCATCAGCATAATATTTGAATATATACATGTCTCAGAATTACTTGCAGCAAGTAAGAATTATAGAAAATGAACTTAAAATGAAACAATTAATACCAGGATAATATAAAATAAAAAGCAGCCATCCCCAATTTTTTAAAAAAAGAACAAAACACATGGAGGCATATGCACCCTGCTGCCCACCAGATGTTTTTGACTGCAGCTTCCATCAGCGTTAACGATCATAACAGGTAAGGGTTATAGGAGCTGTAGCCTTGAACATTTAGAAGACACAAAATATTTTGCCTGGAGGTTTCATGTAGATATTTAAAAGCATGGGGAAAAGAATAGAACCTTGTAGGACCCAACAGGTCAAGGACCAGGGATCCGAGAAGGTATCCCCCAGCTTCACCAACTGTGTGTGGCTTTCCAGAAAGAAATGGGGCCACTGCAATGCAGTACCCCCAAGACCCATTCCGGAGAGTTGTCCCAGAAGGATACCATGATTGATGCTATCGAAAACCACTGAGATGTCTAAGAGAACCAACAAGGTCACACTCCCCCTGTCAAGTTCTCTGCAGAGTTCATCCACCAAGGCGACTGAAGCTGTCTCGGTACCGTGACCAGTCTGAAACCAGACTGCGATGGGTCCAGAAAATCTGAGATTTTGGTGGAGTCTGTAGGCACATTCCAGGTCTGTCTGCTGGCCCAGGAACACATACACACTCTCCAAGAGTGTGGCAGGCCCTGTAGGAATGCTCTGGGCCTGTCTGCAGGCTCTGCCGCACACACTCTCTCTCCAAGAATGTGGCAGGGCAAGTGTGGTGTCATACTGTGTCCCATTAAAGCAGTGCAATTGATGCAAGGAGAGCATCTCTAAGAAACTCAGACCGGCCTTGTTTCTGATTGTATCTTGAGAGACCCTGTCAGCAGATGTAACCTGGTCATCTTGTCTGAAGTTAGTGCCTTCCACATGTTTAACACCCATCCCAATTCTAGCATTAAAATCTCCACACAAGAGGAGCTTTGTGGAGGGCTATTGGCATTCCAAACAGGTGAGGGTTTCAGATAGTCTAAACCAGACATTATTAGGGTCTCCATTTTTTGATAAAGGGCAAGTGTGGTGGCTGGCGGGGCCTGCAGGCACACTGCCAGGCCTGCCTGCAGCTCAACACTTTACTCCAGGGGAGCAACAACAGGTGCCGGCTAAGGAGAATGCCGGGAAGGGGTGCCAGTGGATGAGAACCCCCTCTCCCAATAGTGGTCCAAATTTCAGGGCCCCAATTTAAAAAAAAACCCTATTTCAGGAGGCTTTCAAAAATGGATCAAGGCCCCCAATGAAAGCCAGGACATGAAATGGGGAAGGTTTGCCCTGAAAGCACAAGACTACTATTTTATAACTAAAAAAGAAGAGATATGCGAGAACACTTTGGGCAAGTTTCAGCTTTTGCAATGGTGTAAAGAGAAAAGCTACTATTACAGAAATCAAAGTCTGATAAAGGCCTTCATAGCTGATCAATGTAACATGGACTATTTCTTTTATTTTCATTTCTAGTTACTATGTTAGACCATCACAAAACCAATCAATAACAAGTAAATAGCAGCAGATCCATTTGTTAGATTGTACAGTAAGTACTTGCTTATGGATCAAAGTCACAGTCTGTAATCTTCTACAGTTTGTGGTTTATAATTTCCAGTGACATCTAATTATGCAGAATTCAGTGTAGTATCTTACACATGTTGCTTTGGACTAGAAAGCTCTAGAAGCTAGCAGTTGTCAAATGTTGCTAGGACCTGCATATATAATGCTGCTTGTGTTCAACAGAAATAGGGTTAGCAGCATCTGGCATCTATCGCTGAAAGCAGATTTAAAATGTGAAATACAAGTAGTGCTAGTAGCAATTCCCTACTGGGATAAGACATCATGTTGTCCCCATTGGGGGAAACCTGATAAATCAGCTAACAACATAGCTTTTGAAAAAATGTGATGAAATACAAGCAGCCAGCAACATTTAAACAGACTGCTTAAATAGGGTCTTATGAATAAAGGAGCTTTTAATGTCTTTATAGCTTTTATAGCCAAGGGAAGAGAAGCATCTGCTTATGCTTCATTTATGGTATGTAGGAATCTAGTATCTGTGCCTTGGCCTCTCTTTTCTCCAAATCTTCAAAAGGGAAAATAGTCACATGCATAGTCCTTAGTCTCACCAGGTTGGGACAAAGTAGCATCTCTTTGCAGAATGCAATCTTAAAGTCCCCTGCTGAGGATTTAGATCCATATCCCCAGGCTCCTGTTGGATTTAAGGTACACAATGCAATCATTTCATACAAAGACCTTGCAAAGGGCAAATAAGCCAATGATAACATCTAAGAAGCTAAAACAAAACATGACCAGAATATATGTCTTGCTCACAGCCATGAAAGCAATTCATTTCTCAGATCTAAATGTGTACTCAATTTGAGGGAGTGACTTGCTGGAGCCAATCTGTTGTCCATTTATAACAATCATCCTAGACTTCAGTATTCCAACAGAAACTAACTTAAATGTGAAAAGTGGTGTCAAGTTCTTTGAAAACAATTAGAAAACCTTTATTGTAATTGCACTCATTTTTTGACTAATGAGGAAAGGACATGTTGAGTTCATCCAGGGCTATGGTACATTTGAAACAATTTGAAGCCAGAAATTAAAGACTCTTATAATATAATTTTTCAGGTTTTAGAATGGGACCCTAGTGAGTAATTTCACAAAATCCAGACTGACCGCATTCATCCTGGTCTTGATGTAAAAATGTGGTCTTAAAAATAAACTCATCTATCAGTTGGTAAGTTTCAGATACATTGGATAATTATCTAATAAATATAGGTTTGTGTAAGTGTGTGTGTGTGTGCGTCCAATCTCTGGTCCAATATCTTTCAGTATCATCCCATGGAAGCAGAATGGAATTATTTAGACACCTGAAGATAAAGCCACAGTTCCTCCATCTTTAATATCCAGTTTTAACCACATAACTGATAAAGTATGCAGTATTTTCAGCACTTCACAGCAAGCTTCAGTATGGTGTAATTAAGTTTCCATTTCTGACCACCGAGAAAAACGTGTTATAGGAAAAAGGAAAGCTGCCTAGTTAATGATGCACACTTTGTGTCCTCATCAGAAGGTAACATTTTCTAGACATGCAGTACTGCTTCATTCAATCACAGCTATAGCATGAGAAGGATCTAAAGCTTTAATATTGGAAGTGATTTTTTTAAAAAAAAAAATAACACCCTATTGGTAATATTTTTTTTGTAATGCTACCTTGTTAAATCCCTCCAAAGTATTTTGTACTATCAGAAGACTTACACATCTTGGCATCTTTTTTTATTACACTTACTTTTCAGACAGTAAGGTGTTGTGTGGTTTCCAGGCTGTATGGACAGCCACAGATGCAGGTGAAACGTCAGGAGAAAATTCTGCTAGAACATGGCCCAAAAACCATACAGCACTGCAGTGATTCCAGCCATGAAAGCCTTCGATAATACATTATTTAAGACAATGTTTGCTCTTAATAATTGTTATATGAAAAGCTAAGAACAAGACACAGAAATAAAAGGATTCAAACACAGAAAGGAAAGAGAACGAATCCCACTGTACAAGTGGGCAAAGGTGGTATATTCAGAACAAATAAAATAAAGTACATAGTTAAATTGTGGAATTCAGGGTCACAGGATATTGTTATGGCTATCGCCTTAAATTGCATTAAATGAATTCATGATGGTTGGAGACATCACCTCCTGTGTCATGCATAATATGCCACTGTAAATCAGTAGGTGAGAAGAAACAGAAAGAGCAGTCACACTCTTGTCCTCGTAGTGAGCTGCCCATAAGCAATGGGTTAGTCTTTGGTCTGATCCAGTATGGACTTTGTGTATTTTTCAGAAAATTGAGTCACCAGTTCATGGCACCACTAGAATAGTCCCTTGACCATCTTGTGCTTGTTGACTGTGTCTATCCATATCCTACCAATTAGTCCAAGGCCTTGTAGCACCCTTAAGAATAAAAATGTTGGTAGCATAAGCCTTAGTAGACTTAACTCATCAGATGAAGGACTGAAGTGGTTAGGAATAGATGTATGCTATAAATGGGCAGCTAATGTATGCAAATAGCCAATGAAAAACAAAACACCTGGGCATAGTAAGAGCATGAAGTAGTGAAGGATTTACATCCCTAACCCTGTCTTTGTTTTTAAAAGAATACCAATTAAATTACTATATATTTTGTCTGTCCATAGCATCCCAAATCTGCCCACATACCATGGCACCTATGGCTAAAGTTGATCTGGTCCTGCATAATATGAAGGCAAGCTAGTTCTGTATTTTCATCTAATATGTAGAGGAAACTAGCACACAGAGCCTATCCAAGTATACAGCACCTACCATAGCTCAAATGATCACATAAATCAGGCCCTTTTTCTGATTAAATACAACGTCTGTGGAATAGGGGAGCCTTTTCTCTCTTCAAATCTAACTCAGACATCAGACTAACCTCCTAAGTGCAACTAGGAGGACATTTGGAATTGAAATAGACACAAACAATATTTTTCAATATACATACTGCTGTGCACTGTTTGGTCAGTGATTATAGATTTATGCTATAGATTTTACACTCAGCTATAATTTAATGTATGGTTCCCCTTGTTGTAAAGCACCATGCATGCCAGGAAATACGATAGGAAAAACTATGGTGGATGGTTATTGCTAGGTGACTGACTGGTAGATGGATTATGATGTTGCTATGAATAAAGATGGGGTTTTTCACTTCAACAATAACAACCAGACACCCTACAGAAGTCACTAGGATTAAAGCAGAATAGTATAACTGCAGCCTGCTAATGAGGCTAAATGAGAAATAAGAACAACATTCCCCAGGCAACAAAAGTTATTAAACAGCGTTAAGGATTTATTTGGCCAAGAAAATTAACAGTGGAAAATGTAGACATCTTTGTTTTTTCACCCCCTTCTAATAGTAAGTCACAAAAGTTGTCAAATAGAGCACAATTATGGCTGGCTTCAGTGTCGGTTTTCTCCAAACAACTTTACATAAGATATAAGATTTTATTAATTAAATCTTAATAGCTTAAGAATGACTTACTGCTGTACTACGGATTTTATTATGCTATAAATATTTCCTCATCCCTGATCAAGGAGCAGACTCACATTAGAACGGGTTAAAGCCCGTTTGTGTACATGACAGGGGGAATAGGGGAGTTATGCATGTGTGTGAAATATTAATTTTGAGCTGTTTATCTCAACTCTCCTCTTACTTTCCTACTTTGCCACTGAGTTATTTCAAAATTCTTGTAAACTGAGTTCAAAGTGCAGAAGCAGTTGCT
The DNA here is from genome assembly GCF_037176765.1 of Anolis sagrei. Lineage (NCBI taxonomy): Eukaryota > Metazoa > Chordata > Lepidosauria > Squamata > Anolidae > Anolis > Anolis sagrei. The sequence continues at coordinate 37,781,814 of NC_090023.1, read as the reverse complement.
GGGGAGAACTGGTGGGAGCATAACCAGCCTTTCCCAGTTGGCTGAGTGAAAAGCCAACTGCTACAGCCTCTCCTAGTTGGATGTTGTACCCCTTTAATAACCTTTATCATAGTGATAAAACACTGAAGCCCCTATTTTATTTCATCTGTGAAATATTGAGGGTAGTGGGTTATGAACTTGGTGTGGCAAGTAGGGAGTAAGTACAGTTTTTACCCACTTTGGACTGACTCTATGAATTCTCCCTGGTACCAATGCAGACATCAGATGAGAAAAGATCCCCCATCTGCAGCCTATAAAACATGAGCACAAAACCACAGTGAAGACTTCCATCCCACGGATAAGCCAGCTCAGTCTTTTTTAACTCCCTCTTTGAAGCAGGGATGATCATATCACTGATATTCCATTCACCTTTGTCTAATAGACATCCGATGAAAAGCACAGCATGTAAATATTATTTAGAAGCTCAAATGCCACTGTAATGACCGCTGCTACATAAAGGATATAAAAAGACAGGATTATCTCACTGTGCAACCTGCAATTTTGACTATTACCCAGCAGGCTAGATACAAATGATATTTTGTTGGCAATGATAGCCCAGCCTGAAGTTGCACTCTGCTGATTAGCAGAGAAGTTAAGCACCTGCCAAAGAGATGGATCGGCTGAGGGGGATCATTTGACCGCACAAGTTCCAGTGACAGGATTCTCAGACATCAGCCTCCTAGATTTTACCCACAATTAAGTCTGAGCACAGAAAGGAATTCAGTGGGCTAATGTTCCCTGTTTACCCACATCCTCTAGCCCTCCCTCCTCCTAACTTGAGTCCTGCAGATATGTGAGAGCTCCATGAAAGAACACATAAAACACATTCACAAGCACAGACACACAGACATCAGCCTTATTTCAAGCTTGAATTAGGACTGGCAAAAAAAAAAAACAACACAAAAAAACCCTGAAGCCCCAGAAAGTTGCTATAAATCAGTGATGACAACACTGGATAAGACTGACCCTAGTTTTAACTATAAGGCTGGTTCTTATTGTTGAAATGCTCATAAGATCCTGAGTGAACCGGAGGATGTTTTTGTTGTTACATGCTCTCAAGTCATTTCCAATCTTATCATGGGGTTTTCTGGGTGATCTTTATTTGGGGTGGGCTTACTATTTATTCTGTGACTGAAGAGTATGAATTACTCAAGCTTACACAGCATGTTTTCATGGCTGAGTGCAGATTGGAACCCTGGTTTCTTGGGATACTTGGATTCCAACACGCAAACCACTACATCACACTTACTCTCTTGGGGTGCATGTGATCCCCAAGAAAAAATGTTTCAATTCTATTGCCATATTCACTTTTAATGTAATAAAATACTATTTAATGCTCTAAAATACTTGATATAGGCAGATCTTCCCTCTCTTTCAGTATATACTGCGAGCTGGGCATCTTTATTGGTTCTGGTGCACTCTTCACTACCATTCAGTACCATAGACCCACAGACTACCTCTAGGATGTTTGTCTAATATGAGACATTTTATGGTGGTTCCAGTCCTATTTGTATAAACACTCCCTGAAAATGGTGCTGGGCATTTATTGCTCTGCCCCTTTGGTTTTGGCATATGGAATTTCCCAGAAATCCATTTTATCTCTTTCTAAAGAAAATCTATCACAGTAGATTAAAGACATCAAAAGAATTCAGTTGGCACTATTATAATGCATTAAAATGACCTGAAACTATAGTGGATTCTTCAATCAGATTGCTTTCTGATATTATATTGATGCACCATATTGCATCAATGTTTTATCAACTGTATTGGTGCCCTGTCTAGAAAATCCTAAGTAGCTAGACTATGAGAAAATGTTAAATGACCAGGTAGGCTCATATTGAAAAAAATTACTTCTTCCAATGCATTCCTGCATGTTGTTTGGTATTAACTATTACATGACATGCCACCTAAAGAAAACAAGTCCTGCTCCAACTATCCTCAGTATTAGCTTTTCGTGGATCTTTTTTATACAGAGTAGGCTGTCCGACAAATCAGAAGAACCTGAACAGCAGGACTAGAAGCAAAATCATAAATTCCTAAGTGCTCTGAGGTTCAACTCATTTTGGAATGTTACATCTGATGTGTGATGACTTTATTATCAAGACATTTCTCTTTGCTCTTCACCCTCCATGCCATGTAGGATACAATATCTTTGTGCTTTATTGCATATAATTGCATTGAAGCTTTGCCCCTGGAAGTGAGGTTTTCTGCAAATCCTTTCAAATGATTGTGATCAATCTAGCCCTTGACAGCAACTTTTAACTGCAAACCCCAAAAGCATAATGGAGATACAAAATTATGATAATTAATCCTTTTTTGTTACTTTCTGTGCCTATGCCAGTCACATGTGCCAACATCAGTCGTTATGATAACGGTATTTTATAATGTGTGATGACGCCCCATGGTATATTTATAGAAAGCAGCATATTCTTTTCCTTTTCTCAGATTTCACATATGCTAATTTAGAGACTGCATGGTGTAGTGGTTTAAGCATTGGACTGCAAATTTGGAGTTGACTGTTCACATCTAATTTCAGCCATGCAAACCCATTTGATGAGCTGTTATAAGTCATTCTCTCTCAGCCTCAGAAGAAAGCAAAAACACACCCCTTTGAACAAATATTGCCAGTAGGTTTGCTTGAGGATCAGTATAAGTCGAACATGGCTTGGAGACACACTACAATAACTATAATTCCACTAGTATAAAAGGTGTTTCATTTATATACTCCTATTTCTCACCTGGAGCCCCCAGTGGCGCAGTGGGTTAAACCCCTGTGCTGGCAGGACTGAAGACCGACAGGTCGCAAGTTTGAATCCTGGGAGAGGCGGATGAGCTCCCTCTATCAGCTCCAGCTCCTCATGCGGGGACATGAGAGAAGCCTCCCACAAGGATGATAAAAAAAACATCAAAAATCATCCGGGCATCCCCTGGGCAACGTCCTTGCAGATGGCCAATTCTCTCACACCAGACGTGATTTCTGACATGACAAAAAAAAAATTCTCATCTATGCATGGGAAGGGCATTTTCCAATTCTGTAACTGGTTGCAGACCGACTTGGACAACTGGTTGGACACTCAGTTGCAGAAGCATTGGCATACCTACTCACTACATAACAAAGACAGGATTGTTTGTACAAATGGGAAAACCAACACTACAGTACTATAATGTTTTATTTTTTCTACAAATATTACATTGGACTGAGAGCACAGGATGTAATCAGCTATCCTTTTCAATAAACTACCAATTACTGGCCTATAGATAATCTATAGATTATCTATGTGAGAAAACGTGTATAAAACTATTTTGGTGGCCTTCCTGTAGGAAATATTCAGTTTTCAAATTATAACAGATAAGTCTTAGAAGTAGTGGGGGAAATGTATACTAACCTTTTTTTCCAAGGTTGTCTGTGTTCTCACTAGAATGACTTTTTCTATATAAGGTCCAATTGGCTGGAATTGCAAACAATGGATAATGAAAGTAACATAATTCACCCATTAACCACACCTCCTTCTCAATTCCACTTTCTCTATATATCAGAGTATTATGGCATATCTTGCAAGGAATGCAAGCGGATTGTTATTTTGAAGGCTTTACTTGTGACTTCTTATTTGGAGATGCCTCTATATAATCTGTACATTATATAGTATTACAAAGAATACTGCAATGCTGAATTAAAGAGTAGACCCCTGTTCTGACTCTATAAGAGGCAACACTATCAAGGAGGAGGAGTCCTGGTCAGAAGATGGAAAATAGCCTGAATCACAAATGTATTTTCAACGTCTCCTCAGCTATATATATGAATGTGAGAATCTCATTTGACATACCTCTGGATGCTCCTAGAGTTTAAATTCATGCATGTAATTCTACTAAATTCAGAGTGTCACTGCTCGGTTGTTGCAGAGAATTCTATTGGTTAAGTACTTCTTTACACTGATCATATTTATCAGTTTTAAATGGGTTCTTTCAGTTTTGTTTAATGTGCCTCTACTCCTCTCTGTAAATGTATGATAAACAGGAGGCACCAATTTTTCTACTCTATTACTTGCCCGTTCCATGCATAATTGGAGAAAAATGAATCTTATACATTTCCTTTTTCAGCTGGAAAATTCTGGTTAGAATTGAAAAGTGCCTGAACCTGACTGCCTTTATCGAGTCAAAACAACTATCCAAATTAAAATTCTGTTCTTTGTAAATCAGGTGAGGAGGAACAATGAGTCTATAGGTACACCCACTGGTATCCTTGTAGCCAGAGGTTAGGTTTCATGGACTGTGTTTTATGGGCTGTATACTATGTACCTTACTATTTTCTTGCTCTGAAATACTGTGAGCATTGATGCAAGAGAATGTATGAGGGTTCTTCTAAAAATATTTAACATAACTCTTTTTTACTTCCCATGAATATGAATTGATATTAATATATCAAGATGATTTTGATTTTGAATGTATCATCAGACTTACATTGCAACAATAAAAATTAAATACAAACAATTATTAACATGTTAAAATCCTTAATTAGGCACAATAAACAATAAACAGCAAAGCCCTACATACAGCATTGTCTAAAACAGAAAGCAGAAATACTTTCCAACCATGCTTCCCCAGTCCCCCTATTTTATTTATTTATTTATTTATTTATTTATTTATTTACTAACAATATATATATCCCATCCTTCTCACCTTGAAGGGGATTCAGGGCGGCTTACAGCAGAGGTACAATTTGATGCCTTAAATACATATAGAATGAGACCCAATTTGTGTGCATGACAATGGGCTGACCTGGACTATGATTTTAAATCTGCCTGATTTAAACAATGTTTTAGTAATTTTAAAGCATGAATAAATTATTTTAATTGCTTTTATAGTTTATTACTGTTGTTGGCATTAAATGAATGCCTGTTGTGAAGCTGCCCTGAGTCCCCCTCCAGGGGTGAGAAAGACGGGATACAAATATGCGAAATAAATAAAAATAAAACAGCATTTAAAAATATTTTATACTTAAAACACACATAAATAAACATGCCACTTCAAGTGGCAACTACCTAAACAAACAAACAAATGAACAAGGCTTTTTTTAAAAAAAAATGTGGTGCTTTGGGTGGACCAAGGAATAGTTAAGAGCTGCAAAATAATATCTCAAAACACCATATAATGCTTATCCCTGTTCTGAATCACTGTCTGGTTCTTATGATAGGATTGTGCCTTGAGTCACTCCTGAGGAAAACCTATGATGGAGAAGACGGATTCAATATAAGAATTGCAGGGCTGTTTTTATGGTTGATATTCAGAGCGGCTGATGTAAAGCACATTGCAGCCATGTTGCAAAAGTTCAAAAATATATCCTTCTCAGGTTGTTTCTTCTTCTTCTTCTTCTTCTTCTTCTTCTTCTTCTTCTTCCTTAAAACTAAAACATGACAGATGGGATGGAGCCCATGCAGGCAAGACATAATGAAAAAAACCCAGACAGTCATGCACCTTCGCTCATCCCATCACAATTTCCCTTTTGAAACCATTTGAACCTCTCAACCTAACCCACCTCACCAGGAAATAAATTTATACAGGGGAATGAGCCAAGCATTCTATCTGGTGTTAATTGGTAGATGTGTAACTGGCATATAAATACAAAGAAAAATATGAATCATCTGGTCATACTTGGGTTGTTGGCAAAGAGAACCCAATGACTACCCAGAGAGCTAAGGTTCAGACATGTCCTATTACAGGTGATCTGTACTATTTACAGGCAGTCCCCATGTTATGTTGAATTTGTTTGTAAGTCAGAAGTTTGTAAGGTTCACGTTTAAATATCTATCTATCTATCTATCTATCTATCTATCGATCTATCTATCTGGTGTTTATTTTGCCACATGTGCCCCTGTTTAATTTCACCTCACTTTCTGTCCCAATAATAATTGGATTTTGAAAAAAATGGCTTGTTGTGGAAACAAGGATTTGTGATAAAGCTTCAGTGAAGACACCTTTTCCCCATGATAACTCTTTCAGGAGTGAATTTCCCTTCCTAGAGGCAGATTTTTCTCACTTTCTGATGCCTCATTCTCATTTTTAACTATGAATCATTTATAAGTTGGATGTTTCTAACTCTGAGACTGCCTGTACTTGGTGACTAAAGCAAAGAAATAAAGTAATGTAAACTGGCAACAATCAGTGGTTGTTGTTTTTGTTGTTTGTACTGTTTTAAAAATACAAAATTGGTACCCATCCAACTAATAATGTACATATGCATAATTGTGCATGAGTGCAACCGCATTCCTGTGTAGGTATTGAGTATCCTCTATGCATGCCTAAGTGTCATGAAACAGATTACAAAAAGCAGGAATAAAAAAAAAATCAAAATAGAGCCCAAGCTAAACTTGGAAACTGATTCACAGCCTGCACAGTCATTTGTCATTCCCAAAGTAATATTGGTCTGTTAGTCTCACAAAAAGTAGATTTGGTCTATTAGTCTGGTAAAAGAAATGTAACTGAAGACTAAACGTAATGTCCATGAACGAAAGGGAGTAGAACATCATAACAAATTTTCTTTTCTCTTTGCAGAAGTAGAATTATGCAAAGCCAGTAGAATTATGGAAAGCCAGGAATGCAATCTTGCTTAATTTGTATAATGTAGGCATGCTGCAGAATTCAATGTTATTTCATCTGAGTTACTATTGTTCTTGCTCTCAATTATATAAATGCAGAGCATAACGTAACTCTGCAACAGTTAACTTGACAGATAGGCCAAAAAAACTTCTCAGACATCAATGGATCTCAAGCTTCATTGAAATCAGATTGTATTTTCATATATGGATTCTGTATCAACAAGGTTGGAATACAGATTTCATTTAAAAATACCTATTGGGGGTTAGCAAAGAGAAAGAAAAGAGGCTGTTTTTAGGGGAAAATGAACCTTAAGACTGAAGCCAATGATATGCATATATATGTGTTCCCTAGGGCTACCTTTTTTAATGTTAAGCATTTGCTTATTTTATGATAAAATGTTCATATTTCATGGTACATTAAGAAACAGTAGCTATTTTATGAACAAACCTGAGATACTTTTTCAACATAAGAAAATAGTCTTGAATACTGAAAGTGGTGATGGAGGCAAATTCTTGCAATTCGGAATGGTTCATTACAGGGCAACTGCAGCACTTGGCATTACCAAGACCCCAGGATGGACTTTCTGCACTCATTATGTGAAAATTTTGTGCATAATTATTTTGCTCCAATATAAGAAATAATATTTTCTATACAGGACTGAACCGAAAAATGCTGTTTACTGCACAGACAATGCTGTTTATGCCATAGAAAATACTATAACTGGAAACCATTTATTCACAGGAAAAGCTTTTCAGCATAGATAATAATATTTCTGGATAGAATAAATTGACAACTATCACAAAGATTCTCATCAGTCCAGGATTCTTATCTTCAAGATTTCTCAACACTTGAAAAGCATGGATTCTGATTTTTCTTCATATTTACATAGATTATTTTCATACTTGAAGTGAACTTCCATTCAATGGGATCACCCAATGGCTAGTCACTTTTCCTAAATAATGGTTGAATGAAGAGCAGTCCATAACGGAACATTTGACTTCCCACCCCAAGATTCATGCATTGATTCCAAATTGTAAATGCTATGCAAAATGTCATTGACTTACTAACTGGAACTATCACTTAGTTCCACGTGAAAGTATAATACAACATAGCAACTGGAGGTATTTGATTAAATACTTCAGAGAAACCACATTACATACCAGAAAAATACATGATGGTGGAGTGGGTGTAGTATTATAACAGCCACTACCTTGGAAATTGATCTGCTCATTGACTCACACTCCCATGGAAAGAAAAATGAAAATTATATATTTGCAGTTAACAATGAGATCTCCAGGGATTAGGAATGAGCAGCCCATATAGTACAAGTGCTCCTCTGTATTTCTCTCTCTCTCTCTCTCTCTCTCTCTCTCTCTCTCACACACACACACACACACACATTTGGATAGGGTAGCCGTACACTAAAATTGAACATGCACTCATCAATGAGCATGACTAATGGTAGTCACATTGGCCTCACATAGGCACTGAACTAGAAGAAGGAATGCCTAAACAATTTTTCATATTTAGAGAGAATTAGTCATTGCATGGGATAGGAGGAAACAGTAGTATAACATCAGAAGAAACTCTGTTAAGAGCATGATTCCTAGCCATCCTATCAGAGATCTACCACTGCTCTGAAGTGGTCAATTGGTAGCTATTTAGATTTGAAGACATAAGCAAAGAGGGAAGGGAGATGGGAAAATACTGACCCCCAATATTCTTGGCATCTGCCTGCTGCACAGCTGGGGATATTAATTGCTTTCATCATTGAGCAAGGAGGAGAGAAACCAAGTGTTTTTGCTGCTTCCTGTTTGAGTTAATTTCTTCTGACAACTGCTGATTTGGGTTTGTGATTTGATCCTCCATATGTCTAGCTCTATTGGTCAATTAAGTGCAGGGGGTGATTAGGGGAAGCAGTAATGCTCAGACTGATTAAGGTGGGAAGCATCCAACAGCACTGAGAACATGCAAAGCAGCCACACGTGCTTAGCATTAACACATGGCAAGGCTAGACATCTCCATGGTGCCTGCTGAGCTAGTCAAATGGGATTCTGATTGCCGCTCTTGGAATGGCTAGATGAAGTGATCTTTCATTGTGTGAGCAACAGATACAGTGAGGGCAGAGGAGAGAGGCCCTATTATGACGATCACGAGGATGATGATATTATCTGTGCTGGAGTGACTGGGAAAACTACCCACCCCACCCACTCCACCCAGCCATAGCAGCTAAGATACATTACAGAGAAATTCAAGGGAATAGCTGTTGTGGCTTTTCTAGTGTGTGTGTGTGTGTGTGTGTAAACACACACATTTATAAAATTCCCAAAAATCAGTGGATTCATGAATTTTTCTGAAACATGGGGGGAATGATGCCCTGGTTATGTTGTGTTATTGCAGAGGGATTCAAGTTTGTAAAAACTTTAAAAATTCCCCCAAAATTAGTGGATGGATGAAACATTCTGAAACTTGGGGGGGGGGGTGTTCTAAAATTGTGGCAAGTTTCATCCCAATAGCTCTAAAATGAGGGAGAAAGGAGCCCTAGAAGCTTCCCCACTTGCACAATTACAGGATAAAAAAGTAATAAACATTTTGTTACATCATAATAGCTAAAATATGGACCTCTTAAAGTATTTTTGAAACACTTGAGAAATGATTTGCTTCTGCCCCCTAATTTAGTAATGAGTATTGAAACTTTTTTCCTGTTGATCACACACCTCTAATGAATACTAGTATTCAAATACAGAATGTGGAAAATCACCTAGAAACTTTATGTGTAAGAATTTCAAAATATTCTCAAATCACTGTACACTCATATAAGTTAATAGATTTGATAGATTGAAATAAATTGTAAGAGGCTATCCTGCAGAACAGAGATAACCTGAGGTTGGCTTGGACTGGGAAACGGGGAAGTTGTCATAAAATAAAATAAAAACTCAACTATTTTTTTTCAACTTCTACACAGTAAGCTTGTAACATTAATACTAAGATTTGAAATAATGCAAATGAAGATTACAAACGTGCTTTCCCACTGACTTAATAGCAGTCAAAGCTGCAGGGCCATTTCTAAGCAAACCTGATCCTGGATTTCATAGATTGAAGCATCAAGTTTCAAATTCATGAAGCAGAAATGTCTTGACCCATGGTAGATCTAGAAAGATGGCAATTGAGATAATATCTTATGGAAATTACCCATTATGCAACAAAATGTCAGAAGAGCAAGGGAAATCTGGTGATTGATCTAACTGATTGATATTTCATCAGAAGATGATTTGGACTAACTTAATGGAAACCCTAACATGCTTTCAGCAAATTGGTGACTTGGTTAAATCCTAGTATGACCTGGGACATTTTAATAGCTATTTTACTTACACTAATGTTGTTATACTATTTTTTTTTAGTACAAAGTCATGCACATTGTTTTAATGTGTTAACCTTCATCAGGTCTGTTGTTGCCATCAGTAATAGGAAAGTTAAGCTCCTGGGTTTCATAGGTTGTTGGATAACCAAACTAGTACAGACCTTTAACAGCAGTGTTACTCGACCTTCCACATGCCACAACCCCTTAATACAGTTCCTCATGTTGTGGTGACCGCCAACCATAAAATTATTTTTGTTTCTACTTCATAACTGTAATTTTGCTACTGTTATGGATTGTAATGTAAATATCTGATATGCAGGATGTATTTTAATTCACTGGACCAAATTTGGCACAAATACTCGATACGTCCAAATTTGAATACTGGTGGGGTTGGAGGGGAGGATTGATTTTGTTATTTGGGAGTTGTAGTTGCTGGGATTTATAGTTAATCTACAAAGAGCAATCTGAACTCCACAAACAATGGAATTGAACCAAACGTGGCACACAGAACTCTCATGACTGACAGAAAATACTGGAGGGGTTTGGTGGGCATTGACCTTGAGTTTTGGAGTTGTAGTTCACCTACATCCAGAGAGCACTGTGGATTCAAGCAATGATAGATCTGGACCAAACTTGGCACAGATTCCCAATATGCCCAAACATGAACACTGGTGGAGTTTGAGGAAAATAGGCCTTGACATTTGGGCATTGCAGTTGCTGGGTGTACAGTTCACCTACAATCAAAGAGCATTCTGAACACCACCAATGTTAGAATTGGGCTAAAATTTCCACACAGAACCCATATGCCTTGAAGACACGAGCCTCCCTCCAGCCTCACATGCTCTCCCTCATCTATGCGCCAAGCATACCTGCTCTCCCTTCCTCACTTGGAGTATCAGAAACAGCACTCCCCTTGGCTGAGAGGCTAGCCAACCACAGTGGAGGAGGGCTTTTGGTGGGAGGATCCATCATCTGTTTTCAAAAAGGAAGAGAAGGACAGGGAGAGAGAGCATCAGCTTTCTCTGCCAAAGAGGTCCCGAAGACCATCAGAAATATTTGTTTTCTAATGTTCTTTGGTGACCCCTCAGTGACCCCCTCAGGGGTCCCAACCCCCAGGTTGAGAAACAGTGTTTTAAAGGATGTTTCAAAAAGCAATACAAACTTGCTAGTAATCAGAAAATTTATCACTGCCACTCATTTCACTGTTTCAAGCTTGCTAAGTAATAGCTTCTATTGCTCAGTACTTGGTTATTTTTACTATTACTTTTTAAGAAAAACTTACATTGATAAGAGAATGGAATAAAAGTGTCAGAATTTCTCTAAAATGTGCTTTCAAAGTAAGCTTTAAATGGAACTAGAAACAATTACTAATGTAAAACAATACCTTTCTTGTCAGGTGTTTATGGACACATTTTGTGTATAGGAAAATGAAATGTGCAGCAGTACATAAGCCTCTGTCAATTTGTAATATGGGTTTATTCTGGAACAAGGTCACATCTTCAAACAAATAAATGAGGAAAAGATGAAGAAATAGAAACTTAAAAAGACCATTTTTTTCAGTTTCATAACTCTAGAACCTTATTAAAACCATATTATTAGCACCAGTTATTGACTACTTATGTAAACAAGGCAGAAACATAAAGATACACAGAACGACATACAATATCCTTTGACACTACGGCTGCAGGTTCACTACCCATCTTTTCATTTTCAGATTTTCACCATTGCATGTGTTTTGTCAATTCTGGTTTGGCTAACTTTGCCTTCACACCTCAGGGAAGGTGGCAATTTATCATCAGTCAATGCCTTGGCAAGACTGTCTCTGTCACTTTCTATGAAGCATTACAGTCATACAAAAGAAAACATGGTGCCAGGTGGCGACGGCTTCTGGTATAGTAAGGGGTGGATGGGTGGGCTTAGAATAAAGCCTGTAACTTGTAATTTTGTATATTTGTCCCCATCATTACTGAATAGTCAAACTTGTTAAAGATAAATATAGTGCCTGCAACAGGACTAGGGATAACATATAGTCTCCTTTTCCTGGACATGTTCTCTTTTTCAAGCTAAAATTTCTGTCTGGGCCCATTCATGTCATCCATTCATCACCATCTTGCTGACTTCACTGAGACCTCTGCTAAGAGAAGAAATAGAGACTTAGCCAGGGAAGCACTCAGAGGGCACATCTATACTGACCACTCAAATTACTATTGAAGAAAATGGTTTCTCTGTGCAGATAATTACATAGGAAATTCTGAAACCAGTTTGAGATCATGATAGTAATTACACAAACCACAGAGCATTTAGGTGCATTAAGGCTGTCTTCTGCACACTCTTCTGAGTTTGTGGCCTAGTTATCACAGTTTAAAGCTAGCAACTTGCAGGTGGGAAGAGGGAGACAGACTTAGCAGGGGAAGGTATTGTAGACATGTAAGATGGCTTAAGGAGCCTTCAGTCACATGGGGCAATGGTTTGATGGAGTGAATGAGGTAACTGTCACAAGAGGTAGAGAAAGGGAAGACAAAATTGTTGTAATTTTAATACAATAAAGGATACGGACATTCACAATTATCACAATATACACGACAGGAGTATTTTAGGTGAGAGCCAGCATAGCGACTGGTGGTTTGAAGTACCATATACACATGTATAAGTCAACCTCATGTATAAGTCAATGGCAGGTTTTGGGGGTAAAATTATGGATTTTAATATGGCTTGTGGGTTAGTCAAGGTTCATCCTGCAGACAGGGAAAACCATTAATGCCATGTAAAGGAGTCAGCTACCTCTGGCTACTGCTGCAATTTTCCCAGGCATTCAAAAAGGCCAAAAACAGCACCACAGTGGGGAGAGTAGAGGGGTTGGTGCTTCTTTTAGGTTCTCTTTCGATCGAAAAGCTCTTGTTTTTTGCCACTCTACTAGAGGAAGGATGGCTCATCTTTGATTAGAATTAAAATACACTACTCACATTGACCCATGGATAAGACTACCCATTTTTGGAGGGTTGATTTATGACTAAAATGTCTAGACATATATTCTCTTTTTTTCTTTTGAAACCACCAAGCTCTGAATTAATTTTTATGATTTGAATAGTAGTGATAGTGGCTGTCAGTAGTAACATGGCTAAAGAGCTTGTATAACTCTTCTACGAAAAACCCACTCTGGTGAAAGATAATGCATTACTATTTCATATTGGGGAGGCGGGAAATAGAGCAGCACTTCTGTATCTACATTGCAGTCCTCTGCGTCACTGACTCAGAGGTTACATTTTGCAATACTGTGGAATCGGCTGCTAGCATCACTGCAGCAAACTTTTCAAAATTGGTCATGTCACTTTAAATACATTAGACAATAAATCATCCTTCTGAGACATTCCCAAAGGAAAAACGTGGGGGGGGGGGGAATCAGAAATAGCACTTAAAAGCCCTTTTCTATTATGCTGCCCCCAGGGAGCTTTAAAACTTGGAAAGTTTTTAAAGTAAATTGTAGAGCTGATGGCTTTCCCCTCCCCTTCCCACCATTGTCTATTTCTAACATCAGCTTCATTTTAGCTTAGCTTCATTTGATCTTTCCATATTGTTTTACAATGCAATGGTTTTCATTGTTATCATATTCCTATGATTTAAAGTTAGTTCTCCTTTTATTCTTGGTATGTCTCTTCCCTCCCCCCCCCCCACCACTATTGTTTTTGTTTCCATTTTGTCCTCTTTCCATTTATCTTCAATTCCACCTCTCCATCTCTTGTGGCAATGCAAGCACTGGATTTTGTCCTCACATTTCATAGATCTAATTTAATTTAAAACAGAAATTACAACTTGTTAACTGGAGCTAGTTACAGGGGGCAGACAATGCCTCTGCTGAAGCAGCTCCACTGGCTGCCGAGAAGTTTCCAGGCCAAATTCAAAGTGCAGGTTATTACCTACAAAGCCCTAAACGGTTCAGGTCCTGCTCATCTTCATAATCATATCTCCATCTGTGAACTGGTGCAAGCAATAAAATCTGTCGGGAGGCCCTTCTCTCACTCCCACCTCTGTAACTCTCTCCTCAGGGAGATTAGATTAGCTCCCACCCTGCCCACCTTCCAGAAAGACTTGAAGACTTGGAAGTTCCAATGTGACTTTGAATAATGGTTTAGCTACTGATTAAGTCTGCCTAGCCCTAATTTTCTGGTTGGAGCTCCAGTCCCGGCCCTAGAGTTTGGATTTGCACAAGCCCTTGCCCTGCCCTGTTTGTCTCAAATCTGCACGTACCCACTTCTCTCAGCTACTAGTTGTTTGATGTTTGTTTCATGTTTTATGATGTCTTAGATTTTATTGGTTTTATTTTTTATAAATATTTTATTGTTATATGTCCTCTTGCTACAGAGGAATTTTATTTTATTTTTTTATCTGAAAGGATGTTGCTCATGTCTTCCTAATTCCATGCTCAGAGTAGCCTGATACAAACACGGAATATTGGCCTTACTTTCTGTGTCTTTTAATTGAAGACTTTCCTGGGCCCCTTACATAAAGCCATATAGGATGCTAACATACACACACAAAAAGGGGGAGGGATACATACCTAACAAGAAGATCCACCACACACAATCTGGCCAGAAGATGGCCAGAAGATGGAGACCAGCAAATGTTTTCAGCAATCAATTTGGCTTGAAAAGGAGAGTGACTTACTGATTTGGGAACGGAGCAGTTAATAGGTGGTACTTCAATGCTTCTGTAAATGAAACCAAGATTGGAAGCTGTATTTTGTTATCTTGTATTATAACTAGTAGGCAAAGTTGAAGTACTTTGGCCACATAATGAGAAGAGAGGATACCTCTGACCAAGGACAAGATGGATGGATATTATCCTTGAAGTGACTGACTTGACCTTGAAGGAGCTGGGGATGATGACAGCCAACTGGAGGTTCTGATGTGGGCTGGTCCATAAGGTCACAAAGAGTCAGAAGAGACTGAATGAATAAACTGTAGGTGATCTTTTTTACCACTTTATATGTAAATTTTAGATGAATGCAAGAAAGGGTGATAATAGAAATGTTTTTTATTAATTGATTGGCAAAAAAGCGAGGAAATGAAATTCAAGTGTGGGACAGAGAGGTTGTGTTTTATCTCAGATTTCCAAATTCAGCCATAACCTGAATAAAATAAAACCCTTTTATTTTTTAACAGCTTGTGGAGTCTATAAGATTATGGTATTAACAGAAGTGAGATTTGATCTGTCAGTAATGGTGCATGTCAGGGTCCAGACAACTCAGCGAAATCCATTTTAAGGTGTATTTATTGTTTTTCTTTCCACCCTACCTGCCTCACTTCAGTTCTTTCCTGGTTTAATTGAACAGTAAAGTAATTCTTCTTCAAGGTCCATTAATTGATTTTATTATATATTCTCCAGAGTCAAGTGAAAAATAATAATAAAACCATAGCTCAAGGTCCTGTTCCATCACACATCAGCCAGAAACACTTACTCTAAACAATCCAGTTTTTTTTAAAAAAAAAAATCCTTCATTCCACCATATTTAGAATGCTGGCCCCTTTCCTCTTTATTTTGCTCCATTTGCTAAACAGCACTCTGTTTGGTGAATTATCAAAAGCTTACCCTCTAATCCAGCACTCGACAGGTAAGACTATCTTTTCAGGAGTAGCCATGTTGTGATTCAGTAGGATTGTAACATTGGGAAAGGAGGGTTTGAGCCTCCCACTTACCTCCAATTATTTATGTTCTGCTAAACTACAGGAAGATTGCCTGTGCTAAATTCTTCTTAAATTTCAAGGAAGAGTTTGGCTTAGTTGTGGTTTGCAGGTATTCCAGCAATCATTGAGGCATAAAAAGCATAGATATGGGACATCTGTGACAGATAGTAAAATAACACAGTTCTCTGCACTTAAAGGCAGAATTAAATAAAACTATATATCCAAAATTATTGACATCATTTGAAATGTTTCAGGCTTATGGATATTAGTGAGTTCAAAATGGATTCATTGTATCTTGAAACATGCTATTAAGTTCCATCAATTCAATTGACTTATTATAATTTGAACTAGTAATTCTCTTTAGTACTGAAACCAAACTCCAACAGATACCACTGTATATTACAGAAAATCACCTGTTTGAAGACAATCAAAACCAAACTTGTTTGTAGAAGGACCCCAGTTTTGAAAACACTCCATCTGGAAGGTTAGGTTCCCACACTCAAAAACATTTTACTATTGACTTCTAATTTCTATTGTGATAGCTATTCTAGTTTCTTTAAATCTTGCTATCATGCATTAATTTTATGCTTTATCATCTGAATTATGTATATATCATCTACAATGACTACTGTAATAAGACAGTGAGTCAGGTGATAAATATATAGTTGTTGAAGGTGTTCAAGTCATTTCCAACTTGTGACACTAAGGCAAACCTATCACAGATTTATTCAGAGGGGTTTGCTTTGCCTTCCTCTGAGACTAAGGGTGATTTGCTCAAGGTCATCCAGTGGGTTTTCATGACTGAGCAGGGAGTTGAAGCCCGGTCCCCAGAGTCATAGTCCAATGCTCAAACCACTATTTCAGACTGGTTCTCTGACAAATATATGACAAGAAAATAAATAAGTATATGACATACAATAGCATAACAAGAGCTCAACAAACAAAATCAGCAATTTAAAACAAAAATCTAAAGTATTAACATAATACATGAAAAGAAGATAGCTTCTCAAACAGCCATGTTTTAAAACTATATATTGCCACCTCTTAGGGCATTCACAAGGTGAAGGCTACCACCATGAAGGCCATTTCCACATACAATGTGATGCATGGAGCAGATCCTATTCAGTCTTAAACAGAGACAGAGGGACCACAAGCCTGTTATTTCATGGCTTCTGTAAATGGTACTTCTGTTGTACTTAGAAACTCATGATTGCTATTATTGCCAGGCAGGCTATGTAGGGAACTGATTCTTTTGCAAGGTCTCCAAGGGTTAGACATGACTGAACATAGTGTTTTGAGCATGAACCAAACTAGTGCAGTTTCAGATATTGCATTTATCTTTTATTCCCTTTACACTGTGCCAAGCTCCTATCAGAAGAGATAACAGAAAATTGGATCTGGATTTTGCTCTAAGCAAAAGTGATTCGTAGCATGCTTGGACTAAACTTGATTTCTTCCATCCAGAAGAAGAAGAAAACTATCAAAGCTGTTGATTTCTTTTAAAAACTAAGCTTCCTGTCAACTGAAAAATATGGCTGAGCAGAACACACACTGAATGAACTAGCAGTAAAGTTAAAATTATAGGTCTGAATGTCATGGTACATCAAGGATGCCATTTGCTTTCCATACCTTACCTACTGATCCCACAATATTATACTTTTTTGCTGCTTTCATCCAAGATTTAATTGAAGGACCAATTGTATAACTAAGGGTAGGGGTTTTTTTTACACATTATAATGCAGTTTGAAGCCTACTTGACAGCAGGGTGTCCACAAAACATATACCCCAAATGTGCATTAAGTCAGTAATAACAAGTTAAAAATTCACCAAAAAGTCTGGAACAAGCCACATAATGTGCTGCAAATGATCAGGATATCTCCTAAGCAGGGCTCAAAACTGGGTGATCCCAAAGTGATGTGAATATGAGTATCAGCACACCTCAACAGACTGGTTAAGAGATAATCCATGCATTTTTAGTAGCTGTCTAGCAAAAAAAATACAGCTGTTCTTGACATTGGTTTTGATTTGCAGTCAGCAAATACTGTGATCTCCCTCCCAGTTTCAGTCGGGTTTCTGTGGTGTTTGTGAAGATGCTGCACAGGGAAACCAGGTTGTTTTAATCCACTTCCAAACTGTCTATGTAGAATTGCTCTAATTATGGCTTTTTCAGGACCTTTCATTCTTTGTTTCTGAGAGTTCTTTTTTCTTTTGGGATGTGTGATGGGGAAAGATAACTTTATCAAATTTATTTTGGGTCAGTAAGTAATTCTAAGAATGGGGGACTAGTTTTATCTTGAATATGTAGCAACCAAGGGTTTGTCTTTCACAGAAGAAAAGGAGAATAGAGAAGGAAAAAGTCAAGAGAAGAAGAAAACAACTTGCATTGCTTTGGGCTATATATTGCAGCCTGCTAGTATTCCTAAGGAACAAATGTTCTTGAGAACTATGTTACATCATGGCTTTGCATAATTTCCAGATTGATTTGAGGAGGACCATATGAGTTATATTATTCAGTAAAGTTATTAATTATTTTGTATGTCTTAGGAATTTGTCAGGCTGTTTCAGAGATTTTCCTCCTATGTGAAACAATGATAACAATAGCAATAACTATTGTTTTAATTTTGCAAAGAAAGGTGAAATATATATAACAATTTGCATAACTCTCTGAATCTTGATTTGAGGGGAATGGAAGGGGGTTAAATTCTTCATTTTTATGTTTTAAAATTAAATAAGTAACAGTACTACCTCAATATCCCCTAAGGCCTTTCAGTTTGGTTTACACTATGAGCAAAAAACAACTAGAGAAACAACCATAAGTTACAATATTTAAACACAAATAAATTATAATATTGGCATGATTGCCTGAACAGCAGTTTAAAGCGCAGCAATAAAGTACAACTTCTATCTTTTCGAAATCTCTTCTGCAGCAACCAAGGCAGTGCCTAAATATTACCTTTTAGTTTTTTTTAAAATAAGTCTTTGGTTGTTGTAGAGATATGTTTATTATAAAGTGTTATTTATAATGTGTTTAAACTGTATTTATAATGTTTATTATAAAGTGTTATTTATAATGTGTTTAAACTGTATTTATGTTTTACATTGGTTGCCATGTCCTAGCTGTGAGAGATAGGTTGCCATGGTGACAAGGCAAGAAGAGGAGGTGGGCGGAGCTTAAGGAGAAAAAGGTTTGAAAGTGACAGTTAATTTTCAGTCAGGAGGATGAGACCCTGAGAAGAGGGCAGAGTCAGTTAGGGCTCTGTGGTGTGAAGCGGTGTAAATTCAGTTAGTTCTTAGTATTTGTGAATATTTCTTCAGTAAGGGAGCTGAAGGTGAAACCTTGTTAGATTGCTTGAGTAAAAAGAATCTAACAGAGGGGGTTTTAGGATCGCCAGTAGTGGAAGACTGGAGATCAGTGGTTTGATCCGGTATAGGACAAACAGTGTGAATATTCACAATAGGGAACACTGAAATAATAAAGCACTTCACTGAAGAAGGAGTTTATAAGAATTGTAACATCAGAAGCCTGAATGTATCTCGACCAAGCCATTTTGTAACCATCAAGCATATGCCAAGCTCAACATCTCAATATTGCAACAATTACGCTTTGTTTAATAATAAACTTGTTCTCTTTGTATTTTAAATCTGCCTCCTCCATTGATTTTACGTTCGGTGCATTCCACTCTACCAAAGTCACCTCACAACGCAAATAGGGATAAATAGAGACTTTAAGACCAGCGTCTCTAAACTTATTGGTGGCAGTTTAATTTAATAGCAGTCTAGGAACTTTCTTTACATTTTTGGTGGTCCCATTCGGTGAGATAAAGACTTCTTTACAGTTGTCAATGGAGAGAAAGCCTGAGCTTTCCTTTGAATTGAGTTCCATAAACTGGGAGTATTCATCAAGAACATCTGTCACACCCCCATCAAATATGCCTCTTAGATGGTTGGATCAAAACAAGTATTTCCTCTGAATTTCTCAAAACATAGGGAAATTCACATAGAAGGACACTGTTCTCTTGAGTTATGGAACACAGAGTATATCTGAACAGGAACTTTTCTTGAATTCTTGAAGTAATAGAGAGTGTACCACCCATTGTTACTACAGAGGATGATAATGTTAGCATTTAATGATATTGCAAACAGAGACCAGGGCTAAGCTGGTCTGGGTAGGACCCAATCCCCTGGGCTGCCCGACCAACCAGGGCCACTATAGGCTACGTGCTGAGCCCCAGTCCCCAGGAGAGAATGAAGAATATGATAGCAGCAGTAGTTCATCTTCATCTGATAAATAAAGGTATTGTGGGAAGATAAGTTGGGAAAATCTTGATTCACATAATTTCTCCAATTCCCTCCCCCAAATTGCTCTGGTTCATTTTGCTTTTGATTCTTTCTCTTTTGGCATGTGATCCTCTTCTTCAGGAGAGAAAGCTATAGACAAATATATTTATGTATGAGATGTGTGTTTGCATTTGGAGTAGTTATGATGGCAGAAGCAATTTGGAAATGGCATAAATGGCAGCAAGATACTTTTCTGCTAGTTGCTTTGAGGCTGCTAGCTCCTATGTTCTGTTGTTGGTTCCCATTTTAAACTTATATATCTTTCAATGCACATGAGTATATCACTCAGTTTATAGTCCTAAATAACAGCCCTCCAACCTGCTAGCAACCTGTTCATTTTCTCTAACAAATCCCCTGAAATACACAACCAACCCCCTCTCCATGACCTTGTGTTAAAGCACGATGCTTAACAAACAAGTCTGTCATTACCATCTGAACATAGAAGACCTTTTTCTTTTCAAAGTTCACTCTTTCTGAGCCACTTTGGTCTTTATTTACAGGGCGATAACCTTCAAGCTCTAAATTTATTTCAGCATAACCTTGCTTTGCTCATGGTGTAATGGAAAAGCTCTTCCCACCTAATATCCCACCCCTCTCCCCACCCCACACAAGTAGAGACTCGCTCAGTTCCCTCCCTTAGCTAATAGCTTCCAACAGAATCAATCTTCCAAGCACACATATACATATAGAGTCAAATTAACCTTGCTGGGTAATTAGGGTGTATGTCCATGGTTTTGGTATTGTGGCCTCATTTTGCTGCTCTAAGCATAAAGAAGGCAGCATGGCTACTCATTATATCAACAGCCTGCTGCATTAATGAGAGCAAAGTTCAACTCTCTTTTCCCTCTGTAGGCCTTGCATGTACATCTAGGTTCCAAAAGTCCTAAAATTACTCCCACTTTAACAAAGAGAAAGCCATTTTAGGGAAATGGTGGTATGTCAGCTCCCACCCCCTCCATGGGAGGGAAAACATGTGGGCCAAGATCAAAGGAAGTTGCCAAACAGACTTTCAAAACGCTTCATGGCTTGGGAGTCAGTGGAAGTCAGATGGATTCTATTTGCATTGCATAATTGGTGGAATCTGTCACAACACTGCAAAAACCAGCTGCTGTTTTCTGCTGAGAGCTAATTCCACCTGATTTATTTAATACTGTAATGAATTTAATCCTGCTCCCTGCCGCACTTTCAGCTAACAGTCACAAAGCAGCCTCTATAGATAAAGAGCAGCAGCAAGAGAGAAAGATTCACTATAAGACTCAATGTGAAATTGGACCTGATGAAAACTGCTTAATAAGACACTTTGACAGAGACTGTAGAACTCAGTTTAATTACAGACGGAAAATGGTGGTAAGGATGGATAGATTAGAATATTTGTTGACTGTGTCAGTAAAGCCTTTTTTCATGGCAAGGTTCTTTCATACTGCTTCATATTAATCTACAGTTTGTTTTAACTGCTAAGTATCAAATGCAGTTACCAAATACAGGCAACCTTCAAGTTATTTATTTATTTATTTAAAACATTTACCGGACCCAATTCAAGGTGCTGGTCTTGGCCTACAAAGCCCTAAACGGTTCCGGCCCAAAATACCTTTCTGACCGCATCTTGGCCTACGAGCCCACGAGGACCTTGAGATCGTCTGGGGAGGCCCTTCTCTCGATCCCGCCTGCATCACAGGCACGGCTGGCGGGGACGAGGGAGAGGGCCTTCTTGGTGGTGGCCCCCCGGCTGTGGAACACTCTCCCGGCACACATCAGACAGGCGCCCTCCCTCATGTCCTTTCGAAAAAGCCTTAAGACCTGGCTGTTCGAGAGGGCATTTAATTAAGTGCTAAGCAACAACATTACGGTAATGAGAACTGGAATGGTACAAGGAAAATGAGACTGGCTATGATTCTACTAAGAGACGAAGCGGATTTTTATGTAGTTTGTATTTGTTGTATAGTCATATGTTGTTGATACTGGCCTCTGTAACTGTCTTTTTATGTCTTTTTATGTGTACTGTACACCGCCGTGAGTCGCCCGTAAGGGCTGAGAATGGCGGTCAATAAGTGCATCTAATAAATAATAATAATAAATAAATTTATATTCCGACCTTCTCACACCGAAGGGGACTCAGGGCAGAGCACATCATATACATGGCAAACATTCAATGCTGGGACACAAATTCATATATAATACATAAACATTAAAAGACATTTATCAGAATATTAAAACACAGCATTGAAAACCATCCTAGTCATCCACATCAAATCTAGCATTTTGGCATGGTCATCTTTCCTATTGCTGCTTTATTGCCCTGTCCTGAAAGCTTGGTCCCACAGCCAAGTTTTTACCATCCTTCTAAAGGACAGGGGGGAGAGGGCTGACCTGATCTCACCGGGAAGGGAGTTCCATAGCTGGGGAGCAATCACCAAGAAGGCCCTGTCTCTCGTCCCCACCAATCATGCCTGTGACAATGGCGGGACGGAAAGCAGGGCCTCCCCAGAGGATCTTAATCTCCGTGATGGTTCATAGGGGGAGATGCGTTCGGACAGGTAATTTGGGCCAGGACCCTTTAGGGCTTTATAAGCCAAAGCCAGCACTTTGAATTGTGCTTGGTAGCAAACTGGCAGCCAGTGGAGCTGGTGTAACATGGGAGTTGTATGTTCCCTGTATACCGCCCCAGTTATTAACCTGGCTGCCTCTCATTGGACTATTTGAAGCTTCTGAGCAGTCTTCAAAGGCAACTCCACATAGAGTGCATTGCAGTAGTCTATCCTAGATGTAATGAGAGCGTGGACCACCATGGCCAAGTCTGACTTCCCAAGGTACGGGTGCAGCTGGCGCACAAGTTTTAATTGTGTGAATGCTCCCCTGGCCACCGCTGCAACCTGGGATTCCAGGCTCAGTGATGAATCCAGGAGAAATCACAAGCTGTGAACCTGTGCCTTCTAGGGTAGTGTAACCCCATCCAGCACAGGTTGCAACCCTATATCCTGTTCAGCCTTGCAACTGACCAGGAGGACCTCTGTTTTGTCTGGATTCAACTTCAATTTGCCTGCCGTCATCCAGACCGTCATAGACTTGGACAGCCTCCTTAGCATCTGGTGGAAATGAGTGATAGAGTTGGACATCATCTGCGTACAGATTCCATCAAATCCAAAACTCCAGATGATCTCACCCAGTAGCTTCATGCAGATGTTAAACAACAGCCTAAGGGCTGAGAAGAGCAGTATACAAATAAAGTAAATAAATAAATAAACATGGGGGACAATACTGAGCTCTGCGGGACCCCACAGGACAATGGCTGTGGGGCTGAGCAGGGTTCCCCCAGCAACACCTTCTGGGAGACAAACAAGATATGTTCTATAGGTTTGTTCTTATGTTGAATGTGTTTGCAAGTCAAAACAGATACATCTAAAGTATAACTCCATATAGATAGATTGATGTTTTGGATGGCAAAGGGAAGGGTTAACACCTCTGTGGTATTTGTTTTGCAGTCTGTGCCCTTGTTCAAAGGATGTCATCTCACTTTCTGTCACTGTGATAATTGGATTTTGAAAAAAAAATGGCTTGTTGTGTAAGCAAGGATTTGTGATTAAAAACACATTTTCTCCATGATAAATCTTTCCCTTCCTAATCGTAGATGTCTCTCACTTCCTGTTGTCTCACCTGTTCTTAACTATGAGTCATTTTTAAGTTGGGTGCTTGTACCTTGGTGACTGCT
Organism: Anolis sagrei; assembly: GCF_037176765.1. Classification (NCBI taxonomy): domain Eukaryota; kingdom Metazoa; phylum Chordata; class Lepidosauria; order Squamata; family Anolidae; genus Anolis; species Anolis sagrei. Next base: position 37,758,095 of record NC_090023.1, on the reverse strand, counting down.
TGCACACCAAATGCATATAGCTGCTGTAGGAAACAGGACCTTTCAGGGATTCCAACATATTTAATTGGATAATCTTTTATTCTTCTAATAAATGAAAGAATTGCTGAGATTTCATTCCCAGCTAAAAGTTTTCAACTGACATGCACTGAAAGACAATGATATGTGTGTAGTTAGTAATGTTCTTTTATTAAGAAGCAACTGCATTTTCCAGACTAGTTCTGCACAAAGCACTTTAAGTACAGGAATTACGAAAGGACTAGTGTCATCACCAGTAGAGATGAATGTCGATGATTTCCTATACCTGAGGGGAAAATCATAGACATGCAGTTACAGATAAGTGCACCAAATGAGGCAACAGTTACTAGCTGAATAGTTATGATGGATCCATGGCAGAGAGAAGGAATAAGAAAGGTACATTGATCATATCAACACAGATATGTTGGGCACGTAAGTTAGTTTCATAGAACTAGGAAAGCTGTCCAATAGTGTAGTCATTTCAGAAAAATCTCAGAACTACACAGCACATCAGTAAACAACTTGATGGACATCCATGATAAGCAGTGATCCAAAGTATGGCAAAAAAATGTCCTAGACATGGGAAAGTAAGTCCTCAAACAACAAGTTACTCAGCACTTGAAATGGGTGGAATGCACATCACTGACAGAATGAGAACTCACATGTGTACTAACTATTCAGTAAACCCCAGCCTTGTATAAAAGTTGTGTATCTGCTTTTTAAATGAAACTTGTGGAAATTCTGATGGTAAGTCAGAGGGAAGGCTTGCAATGCTCAAGGCCAGAACTATAGAAATCCCTTCCGTAAAGGGATATCTCATAATGATTGTCAGCCATTATTACTTCAGCCTTGTCAGATTCACTTTGGGTTACCAACATCTAGCAAGTGTTAAGAAGTTGAAATCTACAGAGCTCCAAAAATCAAGATGGAGATATGTAAGTGAATAACTATGCAACAAAAAAATCCACATGTTGTTATGAACCTATACAGGGAATTACTGCCAAAGCTGCCGCTAACCCATCTCAATGACAGTTTGTCCATGGTCATACACATTAATCAGTTCAGCAGAGGTAAAGCACAGGAATTGTCAGAGTTCAGTCCACGGCTCAAGCCAAGTAGTTTCAACAAATCCAAACCATCTTCTAGAGCATAGTCAATCCAGCAGGAGTCAAGGTTTGAGGCAAGCATAGTCACTCCAACAAGAGTCAAGATTCAAGGCGAGTATCGTCAATCCAAAAGAGTCATGATTCAAGGCAAACGTAATCAATCCAGCAAGAGTCAAGGCAAGATTCTGGCTGTGCAGTTTTAAAAAGGTTGCTCCCAGAAAAGAACCAGTCAGCGTTTTATGCAATTTTCTCAAGTGTTCTCACCTGTTGGCTCTCTGTTGAGCCAACCGATGAGATCTTCTCAGCTGAATGCCATTAGTCCTCAACTGTAGCTGAGTTGGGATGCTTAACTCTGTATGTTCCACTGGGGTTCCTGATCCTTCCCTGACTCATCCACCTTGCTCTCTTTAGGCTCCTGAAGCACCTCTGCAGAGCTAGTATTTTCAGGATCAGGTTGCTACTCCAACTCTGCTTCAGACTCAGATAAATAGATCCAAACTTGGCAAGATATACTTTTTTTTTACTTGAAAGAACTCCTCTCTAAGAATCTCTATGTCCTCCAGTGTGACTCTGTGCTCCAGTTTTGGCAGAGGTTGCCCATAGAGTTGCCCTGGATGACCTAGAGATGTTTAAAAAGAAAGTATTAATAAAATCCATGAATATTCAAATCTGCAAGATTTAAATCTGCAAATGCAGACAGACAACTATATATTTCTTTATTCAAGTTGCTGTTTCCTTAATCCTCCTTTAATGTGTATATTACTTTTTCAGTCTTAAATGTTCTTATTTTGGGGTGGAATGAATGCAGAACAGGGTTTTCAATAATTCACAAATCTGTTTCCTTCCCCTTTACGTTAAAAAAATGGTGAGTGACAAGAAAAGTCATGGAAAGCTTTCTTCAATGCAACCTGAGCCCTACCACATGCAAAATGGAGGACCTTCTTGCAGCAATACCAGAGGCACTCCAAGTGGCCAGCTACTGGTCAAAGGACATTTAATCAACTACCAAGCCTTTTAACTTTGTGTTCTGTTTGTTCGTTTGTTTGTTTGTTAAAAAATGCAAAGCAACTGTTTGGTCTGCTCCTGACACGATAAATAAATAAATATGGAAAGCTTTTTTCACCTTAATTGCAGGAGTACAATTAAAAGTCTAGTGGAGTAAAATAAATTTAAACTTCTAGCTAGAATCAATGTGAAGGGTAACAGATGCCAATATAATCAATGCATGTTTAAGGCTTTTTAATGTAAAGGTGAAATAGTGGACTTCCAACTATTGCCCCAATTTATAAGAGAACTGTTATGTTATCCCTTCAGAGCATAGATTTCTGTGATTCCTTGTGCTTTGCTTACACCTACCAATATGCACTTTACTTTTGTTAAGAAAAAAAGTGGCTCATGCTGCCCTGGAACATGAACAAAGCAAACAAGCGGATTCAAAAGAAGCTTGGCAGCAAGCCAGGGTGTACTCCCTCCCAATTACATCCTCTCTTGGGTTTTTTATTTTTTTTATTTAGAAATAAATGTCAAAACAAGCTTTTCCTAGAGAGGATTTTTTATTTTGGATTCCTAAACAGCTGTATGAATTTCATCATGTCACAAGAATCTGCCTTTAAATATCCCCTCTGTTCTTTTCCATTATAATGAGTAATACTGAATACGCATACATTTCAGTTGAGGCATAAAGACATGCAGAATTGCAGGAATTTTTGACTTGCCTAAAGTTGAATATGTTGTTTGAAAGTGTGTAAATCTATGCAGAATTGGAGGAAACAGTGCTCATATTTTGAGGCAAGTAAGGAATATAGAACAGCATATTAAAACTAACTTGGAAAAATATCCAATTTCATCTTCATTATAGCATACTATGCCAAAGCATTTTCTTCTTGAATTACATGAACAACTGTGGAATGCTTTTGAATGTTGCCATAATGGAGGCTTTGACAGAATTTATAACAGCAATTCATTTTAGAGATCAGGTTTTGGATTTGTAAATCTGTAAAACATGTTAGAGGTTCTTTTAGCTACACCTGAACTAACAGGATCTATGTGGTGACTAGCCAACAGGATAAAATCAAGATAATACCTTGAGTGTAATATGATGACATAGCACATTTGTTCAGGAGCCCGAGGCATTCACACTGCATAATTGCAGTGCTATGATTCCACTTTAACTGTAGAGTAGTGAAATCATAGCACTGTAATTCTGGAGTAAGAAAATGCCTTCAAAGAAAGAGTGCTCTGCCTATCCATTAGCCTAGCCTTGAATGTAAAATAGGAGGAAGTCTTTCAAGTGGCTGAGACTCCCTAATAAATTCACCAGGAGTCTGTAATTCATACATAAATTGTGACATCATCAAAAGTTTGTGATATGCAGCATAGTGGAATAGTTGGTCCTTGTGATCTCTTCCAAACCTATGATTCTTGGACACTGTAAGACCAGCAATCAAATCCCCACTCAACTATGGAAACCTATCAGATTGCCTTGGGCAAGTCATGTTCTCTCATCCACAGAGGAAGGTGAATGCAAATCTCTTCTGAAAAAATGCTGCCCCGCCCCAATGATAATTGTGTTAGGATCACCATAACTCGGAAATGAATCAAAGTTTGCAATTCAAATAGTAATTCAAAGTGACATGGGTCAGCAGGCAAAAATATTACTACAAATGCACATTTATATCACCTATATTTTTAATTCAAGTCAAGTTAATTCAGCCATAACCATCTTTATTAGAACCCCCCTATATCTCCATAGTAGATATAATGATGGAACCCAGCATGGTGTAGTGATTTCTGAATTGGGTACTACACTGTGCAAAGCTTCGGAGTTCCATTTCATAATTCGGAGATTTATATGATTTGTTAACCCTCTGAAGCACTAAACAGAAGCCTCCAAAACTTTTCAGAGATATTAGTAAAAATATGCTGTTTTGGAGCATTTTTTTTCCAATGTGACATACTCCATAATTGTCTGGGCTGGAAGAGGGCAAGAGAATGATATGATTGACAACAACAGCTGCATGCGTGGTCCCCCCCCCCCCGTCAGTCAATCAGAAGAGCCAAGAACAAAGCCAATCACAAAGCTTTCTGCAAAGCTGGTGGCCTCCTCCAATATTTTGTGGAGTAGTAGGAGAGAGAGGAAAATATATGCTGCGCATTCTGAATGTTTGGTAAAAAATTAACTTAGCTTTTTGACAATTCTGTTAGTTTCTGTCCCTTCATATCCAGTTTATAACCTTCCCCTGTTTAAATTATCCAGTCCCAAATTCCAGCTGCATTCTTCTGGCACGAGAAGAATTCTGTGAAATGCAGTTAGGGAAGGTGAGGACTTCTGTAGCAGAGTATTCAAAAGTCCCCACCCTAAACTGCATTTCCCAGAATTGTGCTTGTGCCAGAAGAATGGGGCTGCCCATGTTAACACCCATGTGTGATGAGGGGGTTAGGTGAATCCCATGTGCTTAAGTTGGAAAAAAAAAACACTTTAAAATCCATAGATAGACTAAAAGTCCCAAAACTATGCAGGCTTCCTGCTGCTCATGTTATCTCACTGTGCCACAATGTAAGGGGATACCTCTTGTAGCTTTTTAAAAATAATTTTAATTGGAATTTTTTAAATCCATAAAAATAAGTAGATTAATGTATCTTTCCGATACTTTGTAGAATTGATACCCTGCTTATGTTGTGTCATTGTGCAAAAATTCAATGGGATACCTCTTGTAGTTGTTTTTATTATAAAACCTTTACAAAATTCCTTTAAAAAAGTCAGTAGATGACCAAAGCATTCTGAAACTTTGCAGGCTTAAAATTGTAAATGTTGTCTACATGTTTGCCAAATTTAATTCTGATAGCCATACAAATAACAGAGAAATGAGCCTTTAACGTTTCCTCATTGCTGCTAATGGAACAAATCTTAATAAAACAATTATGAAGCTTTGGAGATTCAGATTATTAATCAGAACAGAACCCCTCTGAATCTTTACGAAAAGAGGTAGGGGCCATCCAAATCTCTGAAACTAATAATTAATGAACTTTCAGCTGCTTTGCACACATCTATTGGGTACATTCCTGAAGATCAGTCTTCAGTTCTCCGCTTGGTGCTAGAAACCGAGTGGATGGCATTGGTCAAGTCATATTCTCTCAGCCCCAGAAAACCCCATGAAACTTCATAAAAATGACTTGAAGGCATACAACAACAACAACTACAACAGCAACAATGATAATGACAATACAATGTCAGGGAGGACCTAAAAATTACTGGTTTTGAATGAAAGAGTCATAATCACATAGACAACACACTCCCTAATACTTAGGAAATTCGGAGAGCTGTATTGTTCTACAGGTAGAATTAGAGATGAGCTGCAACAGCACGGCCCTTGGTGATGGTGGGGTGCTTATTCCTATGTAACCAATAGATAAGTCTTGGTAGTTATGGTGTTTTTTCTTGATTGAAACAATGGCTCCTTCATGTTTCCAGGACAGAGAACTGGTAGCCCTGCAGGGGCCTGTGTCAGGGGAGAGAGGGCCTGACATTAAGCCTCACACTTGTTGAGGTGCTGTGGTTTTTGGTTTGGGAGTGTTTTTTATGGATTTAAACTGATTTTTTTCCTAAAAAAATACCAATGATATTTAATTCTATTTTAATGTTTGCGTATTTGTAGATTTTAAATTTTATCAAAATGCTTTTAATGTAAGCCACTTGGAGTCTCCTCATAGTTTTAATGTTTTTATTTATTTACCCATGGGGTAAATAAACAATGTGCAATGTTAAAAGTGGATTCTGCAGAAAATGCTTCAGCTGTATACCACAAATGGGAAAATCAACCTGTTTAGCAAGCCTTGCAAATACTGATTTGTTATACCTATTTTATGGACCTTAGGGAAGGCTGAGTGAAGGAGGATAGATGCTTTTGAACTGTGGTACTGGAGGAAAGTTCTGAGAGTGCCTTGGATCACCAGAAGATCCAACCAGTCCATACTTCAGGAAATGAAGCCCGACTGTTCATTGGAGGGAAGGATAGTAAAGGCAAAGATGAAGTACTTTGGTCACATCATGAGAAGAAAGGAAAGCTTAGCAAAGACAATTATGCTGGGGAAAATGGAACAAAAAGGAAGAGGGGCTGACCAAGGGAAAGATGGATGGATGGGATCCTTGAAGTGACTGGATTGACCTCAAAGGAGCTGGGGGTAGTAACGGCCAACAGGGAGCTTTGGAATGCAGTGGTCCATGAGGTCATGAAGAGTTGGAAACGACTGAATGAATGAACAACAACAATTTTATGTACCTATATACCTAAAGTAACAGAAATATTTCTTAGGTGGAGAAGGGTTGTGAGTGGAAAAACTTTAAGAAGCCCTGATCCAGATGTGGTACTATTTGTGAATGGCGAATGGAGATAAAATGAAAAAGAAGGTGTGAGACCTGCTGAATATTTGTTAGAAAATGAGGCAAAAGAGTAAGTAGGCAAAGGCTACACAGCCAAATATTGGCTATTTCAAGCTCTGCAGTCATTCTGTTGACAACAGAATAATAATAATAATAATAATAATAATAATAATAATAATAATAATACCAGATTGTACTTCAAGAACTGAAATATCGCTTTTGCCTTACCAATATTCTTATACAAGGACTGTACAGTTGAAAAGAAAATCCATATTCCTTGTCTCCTTCAGGATTTCTTTTTAAAGTCATGACCTTCATGTGAATTTCAAGGTTTACACAAAAAGCATGAGAGTTCTTAAGAGTTTTGCCTCAAGCATTTGGGGAAAATTAAACTGCCAGAGGGTAGGAACAGCCATTCACAAAAGAGATAACAGTGGCATTACCTACAAATCATTTTGCAATGTGTAGTAAATGGATCTGGGCAACCCTCCTCACCCGCTACCATTCTACATATACACAATTTTATCCCATTCCAACCCACCTTCACCATTGTCATCCATACTGTAGGCAGAGATAGGAGGCATACAATATGAAGTGAATAGTGAATTTGCAAGAACAAAGACTTCCTTCTTTGTATTCTGAAACAAATCAAGGCTCTTCATTTTGTGCTTTCTTACATTAAAGAAGATACCATTTGATTGACCCTTGGTGGAAACAGGATAACAGCAATGATTTTATAATTAGCATTCTGGTCCCCTAGACATTTTGTAAGCTATGTCAACAATAAAAACTTACCATCACAACAACTAAGCGTGAAACAAGATTTAAAGATTTAGCAGCTATTTTCAGCAACATGATGTCTAGAGGAGCACATCAAAGGCATCTTAATAACATCAGTAAGAGCTATTAAGAGGTCTTCTGGAATGGCAACTCTTTTTGTAGCTGCCAATGACAAGAAGAAAAATCAGCTTATCACCCAAGGATATCAGAGCAAAAGATACAATAGGTATGGCTAAAACAGATCAGTATGTCAAATTATTCTTGGATCTCCTGCCTGTCCAAAAATACAAGGCCACCCAGGATTCCATGGGCCATTGCCATAATTTAACTATCAGGTCCAGGTCCTAAAGGACAGGACCAAAGATGTATGAGCCTCAGGTTTCAATAAAGGAGTCATTCCCATGTGCAACTTGCTGTATGTGTAAGTTTTCAAAACATATACAGCAGAAGTCCAACTATAGAGGAGATAACACATTGTAAACTCAATTCCATTCAAAACCCTTTGATTGTTTTCATTTCTTATACATATATCAACAAAACACAGAGCTGCCACATTCACATTAAGCAGAAACAATTGGTTCTTCTTCTTGAAGTATGAAACAAAATAAAATAAAATAAAATCTTGCAATATAGTTTCAGAGAGGAATCTGGTTGCTGCCTAAGCATTTCCTCAGATCACTTCTTGGCTGTTTTATATGCATCTGAAAGAAGCATAATGAACAAAAACACTCATTGAGGGTTTTGAAAACCGAGTAAAGTAAACCAGCATTTATTTACCTGTAATATGTGAGTTATACTTTAGTAACTCTCTCCAGGCTTATGAAAATAAAAACTAAGCACTCAGCTCTGGGAACAGGTCAGAAAGTTTGCCACATCAGACACTACAACCTAAGGAAAAAATCAAAAGCAGTCTCTCCTTCCATAGCTGCCATTGTTGGATAACAGGTTTTAAAATAGATAAAAGGTGAAGTATCTTGGTGTCACTTTGACAAATAAAAATTTGTCTACAGCTTCAAAATAACTATGAAACTTTGTGGATACATATTTTAAAGACTTATTATGGTGGAATAAGTTACAAATGTCATCATTGGGCAGACTCTCTGAAATAAAAATGAATGTATTGCCAAGGATTCTATTTCTTTTTAAATATCTGTTATAGCAACAGATACCATTAAACAATGGCAAAAGGACATATCTAAATTTGTATGGCAAAAAAGCCAAGAATTAAATTTAAGGTGCTACAAGATGTAAAAGAATGTGGTTCACACCTGATGTGAAACAACTTTTGCTGCTTGCTGTTTAGTTTAGATAAAAGACTGGGTTTGTTGAGTAATGTTCAATCCCGATAAGACAGAGGTCCTCCTGGTCGATCGTAAACCGGATCGGGGTATAGGGTGGTCACCTGTGTTGGACGGGGTTACACTCCCCCTAAAGCCACAGGTCCGCAGTTTGGGTGTCCTCTTGGATTCTTCGCTTACACTTGAGGCTCAGGTGTCGGCGGTATCCGGGAGGGCCTTTGCGCAACTCAGACTTGTGCGCCAACTGCGACCATACCTCGTGAAGGCTGATCTGGCCGGGGTGGTCCACGCCTTGGTCACCTCTAGAATGGACTACTGCAATGCGCTCTATGTGGGGCTGCCCTTGAAGATGGCTCGGAAACTTCAATTGGTCCAGCGGGCAGCAGCCAAGATGCTAACCGGGGCTCATTATCAAGAGAGGTCAACCCTCTTGTTCAAGGAGCTCCACTGGCTGCCATTTATTTTCCGGGCCCAATTCAAGGTGCAGGTGCTCACCTACAAAGCCCTGAACGGTTTGGGACCACCCTACCTGCGTGACCGCATTACCATCTACGAACCCACACGCTCGCTCCGGTCATCTGGGGAGGCCCTGCTCGTGATCCCACCTACATCGCAAGCGCGTTTGGTGGGGACACGGGACAGGGCCTTCTCTGTAGCGGCCCCCCGACTTTGGAACGCCCTTCCAAAAGATCTCCGACAGGCCCCTACTCTAGCTGTCTTTAGAAGGAATTTAAAAACTTGGCTGTTCCGTTGTGCCTTTTCAGACTAGGAATTCCCACCCAAGTCCTAGTAGCACCTTAACATAACTAATCACTGCTGCACACCGCACTTTTAATCCGACGTGCCTCCTACCATTTCAGCACTTTTAACCCTTGTACCCCATTGCGCCGGCCGAACCAGTTTTTAATAATGTCTTGATGTATCGCCATTGCCGTTATTTTGCTTATTGTTTTGATTTGCTTTGCTATTGTTGTGTTATGTTTTTCTACTGTATTGTGTTTTGAGGCTTCGGCCTGTGTAAGCCGCATCGAGTCCTTCGGGAGATGCTAGCGGGGTACAAATAAAGTTAATAATAATAATAATAATAATAATGTTGGTACAGGAAGTAAATGATCTGAGGTATGGTTGGCATGGTTACATATGGTATGACAAAGTGAAAGAATTTGTATTTTAAAAATCAATAATATGGGAGAGATATAGATTAGATATATCCTCACAGATGCAAATGTGGATATCTGTGCAAGAAACATTTTATAGAAAAGAGATACAAGGCAAAAAGAAATGATTATTACCTTATCAAGATTTCCTAGAAAATGCACAAGGAGAATATAGAATTAAAACAAGACAATAATTGATTGCAGGGGTTTTTGGTTTTCAGTGGTTTTCTTATTTACAGTTAATGAAGAGATTAAGCAAGTAATTATTTGGTTTTAAACAGAATAAATAGGAATTTTAGTTGCAATTATGTACTAATGATGACCATTTCATTGCTAAAATATATAAGATGTTATTGAAATGGGAAATGGTAGACAAGCAAGTTAAAGAATGCATGACAAAGTGGACACAAAATATTTGACATAATATAATGTTGGACCAATGCGAGAAAATGTGGACCAAGGTGTTAAAATGTACATTATGTTATAATCTGAAATAGAATTTTTATAAATGATGTATCAATAGTATATGACTCATGAAAAGCTTTCTAAGATGTCTAAATTGGTTTTCAGCACTTGCTGGAAATGTCAACAGCAAGTGACGACTTCCTTCCATATGAGGTGGACATGTAAACATGCCAAGAAATACTGGATTCAAATACATAAAGTGATCCAGAAAGTTGGTGGGTTTTTTTTTTGGGGGGGGGGGTGGATATTCCAGTTAAAACCGGAGACTTTTCTACTTAATCTGACTGATATTAATGACTATGATAGACTGATCGCAGCAGCCAGATTGCTCTCTATATGCTATATAGAAGTTGAAACTAATTTTGTTTTCTTTTGGATGAGGATAGACCAGAGGTCATCTATGTTTCCATTTTGTTTTCTTCTTTCTTTTTGTTTTCTTTATTTTTTAACTTTTTGCTATTTTTTTGTTTTTCTACTCTATATTTGTTTTCTTGATTCACTTTTTTGGCTTTTAACGTAACCTTTTAAACTTTTAAAATAAAGTTTTTTTTAAAAAAAGTGGTGCTTACTGCTTTGGTTATCCAGTGTAGAGATGAAGCCTTGGTCTGCTTTTGTCCACTCTTACTTGCTTCCAATTCCTGCTGACCGCTTCTCTTCCTCTCCCTTCCTCAGATGGCTGTTCCCTGTTGTACCTTTAAACCATTCTCACTTCTACCCATTCCAGCGGGGTAGTGGATAGACCCATTAACACAGTTTAGAATAAAGTAAAAACTATGAAATACTTTATTAAAATTGGCAAAGCTACAGGCCTCATTTTCCCAGCAGCAAAAACACTGAGGAAAAAATGCCTTCATGGGAACAGAGTGGGAAAAAGACCAATTCTTGTACTAAAAATTTGATATGTTTAGATTGAGGGTTTTTTTTTTACATTTTCTACCCTTCTCAAAATCTCCTCCTGTGCAGGGAAAAGGGTTACTTTGTTTTAAATCTGCATTTCAGAGCTTCCAAATAAAAAGAGAGCTTTGCTTCTCCCATAATGTACTGAGTTGCTCGTGCTCAGTGTTTCACATCTCACCAATCTAAATAATGGATCAATTGTAGTTTTATTATTCAGTTTAATTAGATCTTGGATTTTGAAAGTATTTTATTGTAATTACTTCATTAAACATGAACTGCAAAGTAAAAATAAAACAAAAACAAAACAAAGCAAAGACCCACAAAGTTTTGTTTACTCCCTTGATTGCTTTTTATGATAAATAAAGGCAGCCTTGGGGTATTTAGTTTTTAAAACCTTCTAAACTAATATTTGAGTTTTATCCCCTCCCACATCTTTCTGCATTTTAAAATAATAAGTGTTTGTTTGCAATGACCACTGGACATGTAAGGGATCTCATGTGTTTTTTTGCTCCCATCTATCATGTCTACCTGTAAGAACATAATGACTGCTTTCTCTGACCAAGGGATACAGTGGTATATTGCCATCAGACCTGGATTAACAGTTAGCAGCACTGATGTTATCAGTCTGATTCAAGAATTTCATGATACTAAAATAAGCAACTAAAACTTCACCAAATCCATACTCTCAGTTCTACAAATAATAATAATAATAATAATAATAATAATAATAATAATAATGTTGTAAGATATACTGCTGGCATCATAAACTGGACACAGGCAGAACTAGACAATTTAGACAGAAAAACAAAAAAAAAACTCATGACCATTCATAATTCACTACATCCTCACAATGATGTTGACCAGCTATATCTACCTAGAAGGTCTAGTAGCAAAGGACTTTTACAAGTAAAACAAGCAGTCGAAGAAGAAAAAAAATGTCCTGGCAGAATATGTAAAGGAAAGCCAAGAACCTGTTTTAATTGAAGTCAATAATTGGACAATTCTCAAAGCAAAGCAGAAAAAGAATCTGTACAAGAAAACTGCTCTACAAACCAGAGCTGACAACTGACACAAAAAAAGCATTGTATGGGCAGTTCCTTGACAAAATTTAAGGAAAAGTTGATAAGGAAAAGACCTGGTTATGGCTCACGAATGGAACACCGAAGAAGGAGACAGAAGGCCTGATTCTTTCAGCCCAGGAGCAAGCCATCAGAACAAATGCAATTAAGGCCAGGATTAAAAAATCAGCTGATGACCCAAAATGCAGACTGTGCAAGGAAGCTGATGAAACCATTGATCATATCTTCAGCTGCTGCAAGAAAATCACACAAACAGACTACAAGCAGAGGCACAACTCTGTGGACCAAATGATCCATTGGAACTTATGTCACAAGTTCCACCTGCCAGTAATAAAGAACTGGTAGGATCATAAACCTACAAAGGTAGTGGAAAATGAACACACAAAAATACTGTGGGACTTTCAAATCCAAACTGACAAAAACTTTGAAACACAATACATCACGATTGTGGAAAAGAAAAGAAAAAAAGATTATTGATGTTGCCATACCAGGTGACAGTCGCATTGAAGTAAAACAGGAAAAACTCTGTCATTATCACGACCTCAAAATCAAACTGCAAAGGCTCTGGCATAAAGCAGTACAGGTGGACCCAATGGTAATGGGCACACTGGGTGCCATGCCAAAAGATCTCAGCCAGCATTTTGAAACAATAAACACTGGCAGAATCATGATCTGTCAACTGCAAAAGGCCGCCTTACTTGGATCGCACACATCATTCAAAAATACATCACACAGTCCTAGATACTTGGGAAGTGTTTGACTTGTGATTTTGTGATCCAAAATCCAGCATATATATCTCATTTGCTGTGACATACTATGTTTTTGTGTCAATGAACTAATAATAATAATAATAATAATAATAATAATAATAATAATATAAAAAGCTCAATTGGTAGGAACAAGAGAGAGAGGGCCTTCCCGGTGGTTACTCCCCCCCCCCCCCCCGACTCTGGAATTCTCTGACCAGAGAAGCCAGAATGGCCCCCTCCCTGCTGTCCTTCAGGTGGCAGGTTAAAACCTTTTTATCCTGGCAGGTTTTTAAAGAAAAAGGTTTCTAAGATCGTCAGGGGCTGCTGTGGTTTTATATACTTTAATGATGTTCAATACTGTTTTAATACTTGTATATTTGTATATTTTAAGTTGTATTTAAGTTGTATTGCAATGCTTTAGTTGTGAGCCGCTTTGTCTCTGTATGGAGAGAAAAAATGGGATATAAATAATTAATAACAATAGTAAGAAAGACTTGGGATTGAGAAAGTTTTGGAAGAAAGGAGAGCAATTCCCCATTATAACTATTTGCAAACGCACTGAAATGTAGGGCTTCTTCAGAGTTTCATATAATTTCTGGAGCATTTTCTGACTTTTCAGAAAACCATGGACATTGTGTGGATACTCAGAAGCATTACTCACTTTAAGGTTTGTGGCCCACATAGATGGGCTCTTAAGGATTTTATAGGTTGTTGTTGCGTGCATTCAACTCATTATAGAATTACGGCAACCCTATCATTTTTTTTGCAAGATTTATTCAGATGGGGGTTGCGTCCGTCTTCTTCTGAGGTTGTGTGTGACTTGCCCAAGGTCACCCAGTGAGCTCTCATGGCTGAATGGGATTCATATCTTGGTCTTCAGAGTCATAGTCCAACTTTGAAGTCACTATACCATGCTGGTTATTTTAAAAGGCTATATACCATTAACTTTCATAATTTTAGAGACCACAGTCTCTTTATTTTTGGGGATGGAGCATCTATATTTGACTTCAATTTACCTTCAACAGCTCCCCACCCCCACCTCCTTTCACCTACCGCTGTTCACAAGTTGTTGCTGTGTTCCAGTGTCCCTAGAAATACACAGCTGGAAAAATGCATTCTGACTTTCTTCAGAATTGATTGCATATTTTGTTGATGTGTATTCTCCAGCTTTTGTTGGTGTGTATTTTACAGCAAAAGAGTTGTGGAGAAAAATAAACTCTAGGAACAGAAATAAACTCTAGGAACAGAAAAGCATGAATAAGAGAATAGAACAAAATATATCAAGGGTGAATGAGGCCATAGTACAGGACAAAAGCAGGCAAGGAAGAGAGAAAGATTAACCATGACTTTTCAATGTGACATTTGACATTTTAAAATAAAACAAATCCATTTGGGAGCAGCACATTCAAGAGTTTTACTGCACAGCAAGGATAAAGAAGAGTCACACATTACCTAGACTAAAAAGAATGTAAGAGGTGATATGGAATCAGTCTGCATCCATTAGAATGAAGAAAGAAACTGAATTATTTGGCTTAACACAAGGGGATTGAAAAAGCAATGATGGGATTGGATGAAAGTGTGATGCAACACATTTGGGCTGAACATCTGCCAAGAATGCAGTAGTTTCCCAGTGAAATGAGTATGAGTTCCTGTTACTTGTCAGTAAATTTAAAGCTACAATGCTGAGAGCACAGGCAAATTTCATTTGTGGGATAAAACTACTGTCCACTATAGATATGGTTCTATTGTGACAGACAGATAGATCAAAGAAACCTCAAACATATTTTCCATGTTCTTTTGGGCTTTGAGAGAGAAACAACAGTAATTAAAGGAGGAGGGAAGCAATTTTAGATACTGTTTTCTAGGAGTTCACAACTGGGCTCTTTCCATCCTCCATGGTGAGACACTGAACAATTCAACATTAACTGCCATAAAAGGGCCAACTGTGCATTTGGTATGAAGATAGGTATAAGCAACAGAGTAAATTGCTTCATGTAGAGCTGATTATCCCAGAACACAGGAAGTTCTTTTCATTTACTTTACCCAGGACTTAGAAAAGTTTCTTTTTGGATTACAACTGCCAAGTTTGGGTAATTGTAGTCTCAAAAGTAGCTTTTGATTGGATGGTATGTTGAGATAAGATTACCAAATACAAAGAATACAGGACACAACTCTGTAACTTTGATTAATTGCATAGGGGAGCAACTGCTTGCAGGCAAAGCTAAGGTTATCATTTTATTTCTGACATTTCTCTTTCCCCCCTTTAATAACACCCTGACATGCATAGTGTAAGGCATGTTAACATATTCTTTTCCCTTTCACTTTATAGTCAAAGCACTGGAAACCTTCATTTCATAGGCTTGGTTTCTATGTGTAACAGTTTGGTGAAAGTACAGATCTAGAATAGAATTCTTGGAATTTCTCAGGTGGTATGGCCATTGGCCAAGGTAGCTGGAGAAGCAGAGCAATAAAAATGCCGAGGACCCCCCTGCTGCCCATTACTGTTCATAGTAGAGATCTTTTCTACAATCCCTCTAAGATATCTGTAGCCAACCAGGCATTATTATAGTCAAAGCATTTGGCAAGATCGAATGCTCGTCTGATTTATTGGGGCAGATCTGATGCTCTTATCTGTATCAGATATATTTGTAAGAAAAAAACAGACATTTTAGTGCCAGGCCTGCTTTCATAGGTACCAATAAGCCTAAAACTTCCATTCTCTTCAGCTCGCTGCACAACACTTCGAACCACAAAGTCTGCTTTATTGGAAGTGCTGGGAGGTAAAAGACCTGAAGCTTTGCCAGTCATAATGACTGATAATCTTACCCTGGAGAGGTTCCATGCGATTTCTTCCTAATCTGCTAGGGCATCACACAACATAAAGAGGCTTCCTTCAAGGGCTGACTGTAACAGAGCTCCTTCCCTGTGGTCTTAGACCCTCATTACAGTGCAGACTGCCAGCAAGAGAGCAACTAATGAAGGTAGGTTTTCAAAGTGGACACCAGTACCTTGACAACTGGACACAAGCCACCACATTATTTCACATCCCAGAAGCTGTGGAATGGCAACAGCTTTCATCAATACTGAGTTTGGCGGCAATCAGCTTGGCAAGCAAAATGCAAGAGAAGCTATGCTTGAAGATAATGACTGCCTTTCTCTTCCCCCAAAATTATGTTCTGCTATAGAATTGTAACTCCTTCAGAGTGAAATCCTAACTGGCAAAGATGGTAACTGGCCAGCTGAAACTGACACTGAACCAGCTGATGCTATTCTTTTATCCAAACCCCTAGAGCTGTTGAAGGTTGCTTGTGCCTACCCTTCCTGCCATTGTGGTTGGGTTCCTGGAGTGCAGCTGGCAGAAGAGAGTTCTTCCATCAAGAAAAGGCACATGCTTAATTCTAATCAACACATATTTGAGTTGTAGTTGAACTCTTAACACACACACACAATATCCTAGGAAGTTCCTTGTTCTTCTTTCTTTAACTCAAGGAGCATGGTCAGTTCGTTGTCTTCCCTAATAAGATTTCAAAATCTGGCAGATTTGTCATCTAAGAAAAACACAAAAGTCAACCTGGATCCTTTCCTTCTTGAATCTACATAAGTGCAAGCAAGACGTACCTTTCTGGTATCCAGTTACTAAAGACTTGGTGACCACATTATCCAGAAGGAACACGAACTTGAACTTGCTGGAGCAATTGCTAGTGATCTTGTTCCCCTACTAACAATATTAATTGAGTTTTAAATGAATTATCTAGCATGTAGTCTGTGAGACTACTCATGAAAATACACACATCAGCTTCCCATAATCAGAAAGACATTGTTGAATGTCAATCTAGAGCACTGTAATGTGTCTCTGGAAACCAGGGTTTGAATCCCTGCACAGCCAAAGAAATCCACTGGATGACCTTGGGGAAGTCACAGTGCATCCGCCTCAAAGGAAAGCAAAGGCTGAACAACTTTTGCCAACCCCCCAACCCCCCGCCCGCCAAAAAAAAAAACCACCAAGAAACCCTTAGGGTCACTGTAAGTTGGAAACAACTTGAAATTAAACAGCAGCAGCATCTATTCCCTATGAAATATGTGCATGTTTGGGAAAATATACTAACTCAGTTTAGCAAGTGAGAAAATGCATGGATTCACATACTGAAAAATTGTGTACCCATGCACATGTTTCCACAGCTAAACTAACTACCTCTCAACTTGGGAGGTAGACATGCTTAACTCTAAAAAAAAGAGAAAACTAAGAAATGACATGATGGTCATTTTATAATAGTTATATTGCATTTAAGTAAAAGTGAGTTTAATTTCAGATATTTCTGAGGGTAAGACTTAATCCAACAGATTCAATTATAAGAATGGACGTAGAAACAAAACACTGGAGAATTTCTGATAAAAACTGCTTGCCAGTGAAATGGACAACTTGAGTGGGTGGTGTGTTCTCTTGGGAAATATTACAGAAGAGAAGATGTGTTCTTTATAGGGAATAAAACTTACCCATGTGTTCCTCCTTGCCCCATGGATATTCCTGTTTTTAGTATGTGCACATCATATTTCTCAGATAAGAACTTCATATATTACTGATTATGGATTCAGTTTCTGTGGTTCTTCAAAATGTGTGAAGGTGTGTGGTTGCATGGGTCTATTTATTTATTTATTTACCTTACTTATATACCACTGTTCTCAGCCCGAAGGCGACTCACAGCGGTTCACAACAATAAGAGACAGCAGAATTCAATGTTACAGTATAAAAAACAGTTAACACATTACACAATTAATAAACAATAAGCAATTAACAATTACTACAATAGCCATTCACTATCATCTCATCATCAAAAACATGATCCAGATTTGTCATCCATTGATCCATTCCAAAATCAATATTAAATAGAACTTTCTTCTCTTCCCTCTTTCTACTGCCATTTCCCCAGACTCCTACATTTTATAGACTCCTAGAGCAGGTGTTTCTTCTGAGAGTGCATGGGGTGTTTTTGTTTTGTTTGTTTTTTGTAATAAGAACGAGGGGTAAATCTTCCTCCATTTCTGCTTGAATTTTGCTGTTTTGTCAATGTACGTGCATAACTGGTCCATGCCACCATTTATCTCAGTTTAAAATGGGAACATTGCACTTGTAACCCGGAATCCTGTTGGGAGTATGTTCCTGTAGAGAAGCAGCTGGAAAATTTTGTGTGATGCAGAATGGTTGTATTCAGTGAAAGTTGTGGAAGCAGAGCTGTAAAATTGGTGCCATTGTATATGTATGAACCTTGTGTATTAGTGCACGTATGTGTCACACATGGAGGGACATGCACATTGGATGTTGTGCATGGATGTGCATATCCATTTGGTTGCACCTTTGATGCCTTGGTTCAGTAGAATAAGATTGTCATTCAGCATTTGAATTGTCCATATGTGAGATTTATGTTATACACTATGATCTTCCTCCTTCCACTCATGCTCCATGACATTTTTCAAAGGTCACTAGGTAGCTTGCAGAGATCTATTGGTTGGGGTATTGCCTTTGGACACCCCTCTCAAGCTTATTCATGTTTTCTTACTTACTTTTATTTCATTGCTAAGGTTTTACTCAAAAGTTATTGAGAACAATTTTGGCTCATTCTCCCTCAATTTTGTTTTCCCCCTGATTGTAATCATACGGTAGGAATTTTAAACTTAACTTATTTCATTGTCACATTCTAAAATCCTGATAGGTGGTGATGTTGATTTCAGTATTTGGGCCTATAGAGTTAAGTATGAATTAAGCAAGAATTATACTTGTCAGTTATGTGAATCACCTAGAGCCTTAATAGGACGCCTCTTTCAGACTGATCCATGTGGCATGTCCAGGGATGGAAAGGACCACAAAAATATGAGAGTTTATATTAGGCAGGTCCCACATTTGGATATCTGAAAGACCATGTGAACTGTCACATGGTTTCCTAGATGCAAGGGGGAAAAGATATTTAAAAAAATAAAATATGTTTCTTTATTTTTACTGGTAAAACTAGGAGAACTAGAAAATTGCTTTTATTCCAAAATAAAACTGAGCTCTTGGAAATGTAACGAATGAACTCATTTATGCATTAGGTTTGCTTACTGACATGCAAAAATATACTTTCTGAGAGAATTTTGTAGTTGTGATATCAGTCTGGATTATATCTTCCTTGAACATCAGCCTACATTCCTGCCCCAATTCTCTCCCTAGTCTTTATTTCAATTCTCCAATTATTTTACTCTGCCTCAGCCATGTATTAGTCTATTTTGGTCTAATTCTTTGCTATATTATGCACTGCAACATCCCATAAATGAACACTTATATTCTTGACACCTTTGAGAATGTCCGAAGCACACTGTTAAGAATCAAGGATTCCCAAGCTCTGAAGAGATGTGGAAATTCTCGTAGGTACTAAGCACAGAAACTTGCTATGAACCAAATAAAAAAGAGAGACAGAGATACCACTTCTCTCCTTCACAAAGTTATCCTTAGACAGCAAGCAAAATGAGACTCATCTTGTGCTGAACACAGACAAACAAAAACTCCACAAACAGCTGCACTGAATGTCAGAATCAAGAGAGTTGGCTGTGTAATATCAGACTAAAAATTAGACTGGACAAAACACTTAGAGGACATGGCACCAGGAGCAAGCCAGATGTAGCATGAACAGGATTACCTAATATTCTTTGGATTTGTAACTGTAGAAATATCATTTTTCTTGGAACAGGCACAATATTACGTTCCTTTGATGGTGCTTGAATTCCAGAAGCATCCCAGCCATTTGGAAGCAAACACAGAGTATTTATGTAACAAACACACACATAATTTCTGCTTCCAAGACTCTTGCTTTTGATCAGTGATGGTGGTAGAGAAACTGAGAGGGAAACACATTATCCCAAGCCAGCTTTGCAAACACCTGCAAAAGAGCCAGGGTTCCCAGATGGTAGTTGGGTATCATTGCAACCCCTGGACTCTTTCCCTTGCAAACACTGGCAGTTGTAGATGACAATGATGCATCCACTTTCCCCCTTCTTTCCTTGCAAATCCAAATGAATGTGCCAAGTGTCACAAACACTGCTACATCTCCATATTGCTTCATTTTCAGCGAAAAGGAGCCATGCCAATTGGGCCAGAAAATCCAAGTATGACTGCAATCTTCCACATTACTTCCCTCACAAAATATTGGCAGTGGTGCAAAAGGTACCCAGTACAGTTGCCAGCCATTGATGCATTTCCCAGACTTCCCCCACCCACCCACAAACAGTTACAGAGATGCCAAAGGAAGCCAGACAAATCAGAGAATTGGATAATCAGAGAATTATAGAGTTCAAAAAGACCTCAAGGGTCACCTAAATTACCATTCAGGAATACAGAAAAAATTCCTGAATGGAATGCCAACAGGTGGGCATCTAGCTTCTGTTTAAAGAAGACTCCACCACAATCCAAACAACTCATATTGTCTTCCTAATATTTAGGTCAAATCTCTTTTTCCTGTAGCTTAAATCAGTTGCTCCATGTCCTAGTGTCTGGAGCAGCAGGAAACAAGCTTGCCTCCTCCTCAATGTGACATTCTTTCAAATATTTAAACATGCTTATCATGTTATTTCTCAACCTTATCTTTACCAGGCTAAACATGCACAGCTCTCTAAGCCACTCCTCTTAAGGCATAGTTTCCAGTCTTTTATTATTTTCATCATCCTGCTTTGGCACACTTCAACTTGTCACTATCCCTCTTGTATTGTGGTGTCCAGAACTGGACACAGTATTCTAAGTGATATATGACCAAAACAGAATAGAGAAGTACTATTTCTTTTCTTGATCTAGACACCATGCTCATATTGATGCAGCCTAGAATATTATTGGCTCCTAGATCCCTTTAACATGTACTGTTGTCAAGTGAGGAGTCACTCATCCCATATCCATGCATTTTACATAGTACTGTTTTAAAAAGAAATATTTGCATTGTCTACAAATAAAGTTCATAATCCCAAGATGCCAGGATTCTAGCGTCATCCTCTGATCTTGTCCCCAGTAAAAGCTGCCCATAATGCCAAACCCTCAAAAAGGATAATGAGTTACCATTGAGGTATCCCCTTAATAGGAAGAACAAAATATTTAAGCATTACATGGATTTTTGTGTGTGTCAGGAGCGACTTGAGAAACTTCAAGTCGCTTCTGGTGTGAGAGAACTGGCTGTTTCCAAGGATGTTGCCCAGGAGACACCTGGATGTTTTACCATCCTATGAGAGCTCACCCTGCTCTCAGGATTTAAACCACTGACCTTTTGGTCAGCAGTCCTGCCAGCACAAGGGTTTCAGCTCTGAACACACCCACTATACTCAGTTACTGGTTATTGGTTGTCGATGAGTTTATGTTTCTATGATGTTTTATAGTTTTTTCTTTATGTATTTAATTTAGCATAATGCTATGTATTTTTGGTGTTATATTTTAATTTTGTTTTACTGGGCCTGATCACCATGTAAGCCACTCCAAGTCTCTTTGGGGAGATGGGACAGGATATAAGAATAAAGTTGTTGTTGTTGCTGTTGTTGTCATTATTATTAATATTAAACCATTGTGCCACTGGGGGCTCCATGGATGCTACAAGGTCTATTTCTTTACTTAATCAACCATCTCCATTTTCATCATACATTGTTTCATCTATTGCATGAGAGGACAACATGAAGCCCACAACCAACATGCAGCCATAAACATAACTTCTATGGAGCCTGAAGCCCCAAGGCATTCCAGCACAACTCCTGAAATGCCACAACTTTTAGCAACTTGTGGATTAATCTCTCCCGTAAATCATGCCAAAGGCAACAACACCATATGCAAATACATGTTTTGCAATTCTCTCTCCCCCCACCGCCCATGAACTCCTCTTTCCTAACCTTTCCTACAGTTGAATAGCATTCACTGTGACTGAAAAGGATGTGATGTCACTTCTGGTGCACTTCAGTGTCACTTCTGTTGGTACACACCCACACACACATAAACACACAAATGGATGCAGTTATCAACACTTGGTTTATTGTTTGTTCAATGCACCTTCAATTCAGCAGCTGTTATTCAGTCCAGATATTGTTCATAATGTTTCTCATATCTATTTCCATCCTTCAATACACACAGTTGCATATAACATCTTTATTTAAAGCCTTTGGTAAAGATAATTAAAAGCCTGTTTCTATTGTCTGTGATTCTTGCCTTCCCCTAAAGTAGCAATAAGTTCTAATCAAAGCCAAATTTTGGCTGATTCCCCAAATGGGCTTTGAGTTCTAAAGCTACAGCTGGTGCAAAGAGACAAAGTGACTGCAGAAGATATAATATACGTTGATGTAGCTTAATTCAGTGTGAAATAAGCTTGTCAGGCATAAAATTTACTCTAGCATCAAAACTCAAGCCAAAGTCTGTTTTGTGCACCAACCAGTGCTAAGAGTGTTGTACACCATTTCATATGCTCAAATACAAGTGATTCACATCTCACATCAATCTCCATAACTGCTCACAGGATAAAGCTTTGTTTGTCAAGAAAAGTGAATAGTTATGATGCCTTTGGGGATTGAAAGAGCTGTGAATCCTGCAGACCTTTTCTGACTACTACTGGACACGTGATTGCATGTCTTTCACCCTCTCTTTGCAGTGTGAGTTCCAACCTATAAGGTGGAAATGCCATTGCGGAATCCTCCATGGTGTCTGGAAAAGTCCAGGAGTGATTATCTGAGAATGGATGTTCCTGTCCAAAGCCAGAGATCTACCAATGACTTTGGGAAGAAATTTCCATTTCTTCTCTGATCCCATGACCCTGTCCCAGGATATATTGTTTTCTTAGTGATTTTTTAAATTAAAACAAACAACAACACATATACATGTGCACAGTAATGTGCCCAAAGAGATGCTGAGTTAAGCTTATGTTTGCTATATTATGGAAGAAGAAATGTAGGAACTGATACAAACTGGGAAATCACTGTGAGCTCAAAAGCAAATCTATGGGCAACATGCTAATGAGAGATACTAGTTTTAGGATTTTGGCAAATCAACCATTCATGTGTTTCTTTTCTAAAACTGCTGTTTAACCTGTTGCAGCTTTAGTAGGCATAACATCTGTTCTAGAAGCAGCTGTTTACCTAACCTACAGCTGTCAAGCAAGCAAATCCTCAGCACGCTTTAACATTTCATTAAAAAAATAGATACTAAAAATTCAAATACTATTTAGTAGCTGTTATTCAGAGTCCTAACAATCAAGGAACCCGCCTTTCCAGCTTTTGTTTGCACAAACACTTCTGAAACTTTGCCCATTTGTAGGCATCCCCCTGTTTTCATAGAGTGTCAACACGGATGGGAAATTAAAGTCTGCTGGATCCAAGTTTCAAATGCCTCATACTTTGATTAAAAATGTGCTTGTCAATTGTGGATTGATTGTTGGTTTACACTAAGTTGATGAATGTAGGAGCTGATAGAGATGACATTTTACTTGGTGGTGGCAAGCCATGACAAGGATGCCAGAAACACCTTTCTGGCATCCAGTTCTGATTTAAAGGGCCCAAACTGGGACACTATGGGACAGGAACATCCTGGAATAGAAAATGCTGCAGTGCATTCTGACAACAGGAACCAGCACTGAAATAATCACCTGCTAGGAATTAGTCAAAGAGAATGTCTAATCCCTCTTATGTAGAAGTGTGGAGGATTTGCTTAATGAGGGATGTACAGATCACAGGCTTATCAGTCAAATGCAATGGTTATTTGGTGTATTTTGGTCTTGTGTTCTAATTCTAGGTTGAGGAAAATGAGCTCAGTTAGTTAGTCGTTACTGTTTTATATACCATTTTTCCAAGTGCCTAAAGCTGCTCACAATAAACAGCAACTTGTCAATTTAATACTTTGATGCATTTTGAGCGATTTACAAAGCATTAATAAATACAAATAAAGGGGGGGACATGTAATCCCTATGAGATAAATTCAATATCACAACAAAACAAACAATACTTAATTCTAAGGAAGAACTAGAGACAGGGGGCTATCCTATCACCATTCAATCTTCTGTTATCCACTAAACATTAGGCTTGTTTGATCAAAAAAATGGTTCTGTGCCGTCACACCCAGATGCCTTAAAAATAAAACTGAGATGTGCCACTCTCTTTGACTGGGCAGACCGCTGGGATCTTACTTTAGAGGCTCAAACTTTCTGAGTAACTGAGTCTACTGCAGGTATGGAACTGCAAATGGAGTATTTATTTACAAAGTCCTTGTAGACTAGACATAGCCTATCAATGTTACAAACAGGCAATTGGTAAAGCATAGAGATGAGCTTTCTTGCATTCAAATATCAAGGTAATATTTCTCCAAAAGGAAAAAAAGGAGAATTCTGGAATCCCTTTACTCTAACTCTGAGCCCCTATGGTTAGAAAAAAGCAGGTTTTTTTCCTATAGTTCAGAGTTAGCCTTGGAGGCAAATGCTCAATACTATCTATCTAACTCAATAGTTCTTTCTCAATAAACACAATACTCAATACTTTCTCAATAGCTTCTCTATTGATCTATATATCTATAATTTCTCTATAAACTCAATTTATCTTTCTATCTCAATTTAATTTAGTTGAATTTAATTTAATCTAATTTAGTGGAATTTAGTACTTGCAATGGTTTTCTCAGAGTTATCCTGATTTGGCTATAGCACATCTGAATTCTTCCTCTAGTCTGAAGAGGCAGGGGAAACTCTAAAATAGAGATTCCTTCCCTGGGAGAAAGGGCGGGCTCAAAGAGCTGCTCTAGGCCAATAGCTGCAAAGAGTCTGCAGATTGGTTTTCCTGTCTTTGAAACTGCTAACCTTTTAGGGATTGCAAAGGTGCAGCAGCTCTGAGATGAATGCAAGGAGAAGACACTCTAAGCAACTAAAAAGGTAAACAAAACCAGGCTCCTGGGAGATGGAATAGGTTCAAAACTCATTTCGGCTGTAGGGCGCACTGGTGGTTCAATTCTAAAGTTGAATCTTCCTTTAACAATATTTTTTTCCAAAACTTTCCAAAACTTCTGAAACAGCTTCGTTAATGGCATATACACATGTGCTGTAGGAAAAACAGCACTTGCACTGGGGAAACTTCAGGGGCTCTTCCACTCAGGCTACTCCTGACCAAGGTGCTCTTCCACTCCAGGCCTGCCTCAGCTGTCAATACCGAGGGGGAGGAAGAGGAGGAGGAGGAGGAGGAGGCAGCGACACCCTCTCAGGTGCCACTTGGCTCCCGCTGCCGGGCTTCAACCAGGCAGTGGGCTTCAGGCTGTTAGGAATAATGGGAGTGGAAATCCAAAAGACCTGGGTGGGCCAAAGTTTGCCCAGGCCTGGATTAGATGCAGCCATGCCACAGTTCAATGTTATGGGATCCTGGGGTTTGTAGTATGGCACTCTTTGGCAAAGGAGGCTAAAAAACCATGCAAAGCTACAGCTCCCAGGATTGTGTAGCATTCAGGCAAAGCAGTTGGAAGTGGTAACTCGATAGGATCTGCCTGATCCACCTGGATGAAGGGAGGCACAAGAGAGAATGGAAAAAGAAAGGAGGGAGGGAAGGAAGAGAGGAAGGGGAGGAAGGTGCTGCTGACAGGTTCTCCTTCCTTTCCAGAATTGGTTGCTTTAACCAATATCCCAGTGGCAACCTTTAGTGCCACTGATCTGTATCAGAAAGCATCCTCTCCTTTTCCCTTCCCAATTTTCTCTCACCTTCTTCCTTTCCTTTTTTTTTAAACCCAGCATTGGCTTGATCCTGTTGAGTGGAGGCTGCCTCCTGCCTGGCTAAACTCCCAGTTGCCAAACATTGAGATTGAGGTGAGAAGAAGGCAGGGGGGGGGGGGGAGTGAGGAAAACTCAGTTTGAATGCAAACTCCAGAGTTCCAGCTGGTAATGCAGAAAAGGAGGAGGAGGAGGAGGAGGAGGAGGAGCCTGCTGCTCGGCCATTTTGGCTAATGCGCAGCAAGGCAGGATGGGAAATGTAGTTTAACAACAGGGCCTTTTGCAATCTCTACCATTGGGGGCCTTCCCTTCACAAACTAAAAAAAATGGCTGTGCTTAGGCATGCCCATCTCATCCCTCCTTTGCATCACTCGGGAGGGGAAGCAAAACTTTACAAAAGTTACTTAATGCTTGTGAAAATTAAAATAACCTTGGGAGAGTTCTGAACATTATGAAATATTTATGAATAAACAGGGTAAGTGGTTCAAATCGCAATTACACCTCTTACTTTTCCTGCATGGTTCAAAATTGATTGAAAAGACCAAATTCAATAGGTTTTAATGAATTTAAGGTTTTAACTAAGCGATCCTAACCAACTCTACTAAACATAATACCCAACTCCCTAATCATTTCTCATACTACTACTTTTCCAGATTTTTTATCAACTTGGCCATCCTACTCTGAAGATATTTCAACTTTTCAACATCTTTCTTGAATTTTAGTGTCCAAAACTACACATAGTTTTCAAGCTGAGTCTTGACAAAAATTGATATGATTTCTCTTTATCAGGACACTATGCTCCTGTTGTTATAGCCTAGAATTCTTCTGACATTTTTAACTGATGAATTACTCTGTGGACTTGTGTCCTTTTAACTGGTACCTTTGTCAGGCCAGATCTCATTCATCCTATATTTGTGCATTGAATTATTTTCCCCTGCCTAAACACCAAAATTCATATTGTTAAGTTTTGGGCCAACTCCATTGATAGTTATCAATGTTGTTTTATATCTTGATTCTGTACTTCCTGGTTTGGTGTCATATGCAAATTCGCTCAACAAGCTTTCAGTTCCATCATCCAAATTGTTTATAAACATGTACAGGACTTGGGCACAAAACACATATCTTTAAGATGAAGGGAACCATTGGCAAGCACATCTTAATTTGGTTCATCAATCAATTAACAATCCATCTAGGGTTGTCTAATATGTCACATTTTACCAGCTTGTCTATTACAGTATCTGTAGATATGGTACATGTAAAAAATAAAGGTATGGCACAACTCTGCTGGCTTTTTTTCTCCAAACCTAAAATGTTCATATTATGTTGCTTGAGCTTCCCTACTGAGCTTTTTACTGCTTCCATGTGAAGCATGTGGTAGCTGACTGACTCTTTAGTCCACTATGAGCTACTAGAAAAGAAGACAATAAATAGGACTTGTCCCCGATGTCATGACCTAACACTAGCTGGTCAACTCAGACCAGTTGAAACCCTTCCAGAGGGACTTTCAAGTTTCCTCAGCTTTGGCTCTGACTTTTTATATACTTTGGTCTTCCCTTCATTCTAACAAAATATTTACTGTAGGCTACAGCCCATCCCCTTATGACTGGCAGTTGCACAAAGAAGACAGTAAATAGAACTTGTGTCTGATGTCAGAACTTTTGTATTGTGGGTGTGTGAACCTTTGTATTGTGGGTGTGTGAAAAAATTCTGGAAGCTGGACAGATGAGGAAGAAATTCCTCTAGGTAAGCACACCCATGTACAACCAGGGATTGGGGGGGGGGGGTGGCAGGACAAATGAAAAAAAGGAAGAGTGGAATAGCCATAACTAGAAGGGAAATGATTGTTTTCTACTTCCAAAATAATTCCCTTTTCATAAATTCAGAAGAAAAGCAGACTACTCTGAAGAAAATCTAAATCTGTAAGCAATGTAGTGGTTGACTTTATAAACCCTTCTCCCCTTTTAAAAAATCTTTATCTCTCTAACAGAGAAAAAAAGGAAAATGTTAATAATTGGGTCAATTTAAGTTCAAAAAGCAGATTATGTTACCATTTCTTCCTGACAGATTAATCACCTCCACCCACTCTCTACACGCATCTCTTTGTCTGTCCCTGTGTTATGTCTGCATCTATCTATTCCTGCTATCGGAAAATAACACTCATCCTAGGACTACACCAATTTGACATGGGCCATACCTCAGCTATTTTGCTCACCACCAAATTATCTGTTTTGTTTTGTCTGTATTTTGTTAGCAAGGCAAAGGTCTTAAATGAGGTGTGGGAGGAAATCGGAACTACTGTCCTTTTAGTTCGCCCCAAAATTTCAATTTTAGGAAATCAAAATTGTCTGCCCATAAGTTACCTTTCTGTTATTATTGAGAGCTACTGTTATATTGGTTCACAGCTCACCATCTGCAGAGAAGAAAACCACACACAATTATAGGGTTAGTGATCTTCCCCCTTTACTAACATCAATTTATTTTGGAGATGCAGTGATCAATATAGTTCAAAGAAAATAAATTACAACAAGGTTATTATCAATATAAAGCGGTGTGATATACCATATCATATTACATATACTGTAAAATCTTCTTTTAAAAAAATAACTGCTAGATTTTTAAACATTTTTTAACATTTGTATTTTTTTAATAGCTTGGGAAGACATGCTATGCTGATCCAAGGTATTTTTCAGTCTGAAGTAGAACTCTCTGACAGTGTTGACTCTTTGAAGTCTTTCTGCCCCTTTCAAATATCATTTCTTGGATTCTGCTATCTCTCTTTTTTCACACCTTTCCTTTAATTTGACAGGAATACACTTGCTACACTGCTGTCTATGAATTGCATACCTGATCATTAAATTTCAGCAAGAATGGATTTTATTACAGTGACCTCAAGGAGGAAAGTGTAGTGCAAATCTTGATTAGATGTGTCCTTATTTGCCATGAAATGACAATAAATATTTAATTGGATAGATTTTTGATAGTGTGGGGGTTTGTTTGTTTTTGTTTTTCTTGAAATATGTGCAAAATGGGGATAAAGTCATAACAATTGGTTTCCTGAATGTTCCAGTAGAAGTGTGGATTCATATAGTGCAGTTTTACTGCATTGAACTACGTTATATGAGTGTACACTAACCATCCTGGTTCATATGGCAGTGCAGATGGGCCAATGGTAAGATTTCCCCTGCCCCAATATTCTGAATGCCAAGAACAGCCTATATCCTACAACAGACACAAAAGCAGGTCTTCTGTTGAGGTTTTAAAATGTATTTAACTGAATTGGACAGTAACTCTTTGGTAATATTTCAGTTATCTATTTTTCTGAGGAGAAAAAGAGTTGAAGAAGACCTGTGTCTGAGTGATGCATGCTTCACACACAGAATGGTCCCAGGTTTATTTCCCAGCATATACCTGAAGGCTTGCAGTAAAAGTTCTACCTGAAAGATTGTAGATCCATATTTTGAAATACAATATGGCACTAGCCTAGGATGGGAATCCTGAAGTCCCCAGATGCTATTGGACTACATCTCCCATCAACCTCAGGCAATGTAGTTGATAGCAAGAATGTTTGGTGCTGCAACTCAGCACCATCTGGAAAGCTGCATGTTTCCAATTCCTGAACTACATAGAGATTTTTTTTTTTTTGTTTGAGACAAGTTTGCTTTCCATCTCCCTGTTTTCAGGCTGCTTCAGATTATGATATTATGGCAGATGCAGAAGCAAGGCAATAGCCTTTTTTCATTCTGAAGGACTTGACTGATTGCCTCCTGATATCAATGGCAAATCTCCTATTTGCATACCTGTGATCAAAAATGATGCAGGTAAAGAAAAAGAACAAAGGAGGATAGCAAGCAAGGAGACAGAAAGACAGACTGTGTAGAGCAGTTTTAAAAGGAGAGAAGGAACAAGGAAGACAGAATTTTATGGTATGCACTGGAAATGAAAGATTTTTTTCCTTATGCTCATTAAGTGTTTAATCTTAATCCTATTCATCATCATTAACTCCAGCAATGGGCCAAAATATTTAAGTGAGTCGAAATGAAAGGATTTAAAAGGCAATTGACGTCTCCTCAAATCATGCAAGAGTAATCTTAAAAGATTAAGAAAGCTAGGGTGACCCAACTTGTAAAGGAAGTGAGGAGGTGGAAAGCATTAAAATTAGGAGGAAAATCAATTAGATCCCTTTTTCATAATAACATTTCATCTTTATTCCTCTACAATAATTCAGTTGAGGTGTGTGTAGGGAGGGGGAGAATAGAAATGATACAGAAATGATTTAAAAGCTCCAATCCAATCTAGCAAAAAGGGGAAAATGTTTTAATATAGCTTAAATGAATCTTTGGTAGAGACGAAAGACTTATCAGGCTAGCCTTTCTCCCCACCTTTTTGTGTAAATCTGGTTCTTAACTATCACTATATTATGAATTGCTTTGATGTTTATTCCACAAGGGCTGATTATTGTGACTGACGCCATTTACAGCTTGTGTGTGTGAGTTTCATATGTACATCCCCTGGAGGCACTCATTGTAACTTGGTTTCAGTTATGCTTTAGTTAATGGGCACTTAAAATAAAGTGGTAGCCATTTCGCTTTAATTTCTCAAAAGGGGTTAGGGCTGTTTCCTTTTCCATTTCAAGATGAAAGGAGCAATGCTGCGGATCCTTAACGAACCTCAAATGAATTGGGAAAGCTGATAAATTTAATGATCTCATCAGCATATATAGATAGTTAGTGAAAAAGTATGGAAGGTAGGTAGCAGCTTCACTTGGTGATAGCAAAAGCGATGGAAGGAAATAGAAAATAGTAATGGGAGAAGGTGGAAGCCTGCAGGCCAAGTCTGAGCTGGTGGATTCAAATCACTCCATGAAATTTGCTTTACTTACTTTCACAACTGCCATTTTTGTCTGTTATTGTCCCCTTAGGAATGCTAAATTGTAATATTGCAGTTATATGAGAAATCGCAAACTGGCAGAATTCTCCATCAGCATCTATCATGAGAGATATGTTTGTCCAGACCAAAAGCTTATAGTCCAACATGATTTCAACTTTAGCCAACCAGATTGTTATTGGAAGTCTACAAGTACAACATAAATGCCATAGCAGTGTTCATTTCATGTTTCCCAGCAACAGCTATTTAGTCATATAGTGGCTCAAATTTTAGATATAGTACATATATTGTTATCATGGGAGTAGATACTGAAAGACTGATCCTCCGTTATTTCTGTATATTCCCATTCTAAATCTGATAATGTTTTGGCTATCGCTGCAGCTTCTGATGACAAATTTCATTGTAACTGTGTCCTTTAGGAAACAGTACTTTTTAACTATTCTGAATTTGCCACCATTTAATTCCTTTGGGCAACCTCATTTTCTAATAATATCAGAGATGCATTTCCACAGCACACTTTTAGCATGTCCAGCCTTAATCACCTTTATTAAAGCCAAACATTCCAAGCGCTCTACTCTTTTTTATAGGGGATTTGCTCCAATTCATGACTTAATGGCCATATTCTCTATTCTTCAATTTTCATTCCAACAATTCAGTCTCAATCCTGAAGTTCTTTACCTATCTTTTCTGCTTATCACCTCATAACCTTTTTCATGACAAAAATAACCCCAATC
The DNA here is from genome assembly GCF_037176765.1 of Anolis sagrei. Taxonomy (NCBI): domain Eukaryota; kingdom Metazoa; phylum Chordata; class Lepidosauria; order Squamata; family Anolidae; genus Anolis; species Anolis sagrei. The sequence goes on along the minus strand of NC_090023.1, from coordinate 37,726,835 downwards.
CAATTTTATCTGTGCTCCATAGGACATTATGCTAGCCCTGAGATCGCCACCCACTTTATTTGTTAACACTATGGTTGATACCAGCAAGCCAGATAAGTGAAGATGATTGGTGGATGTAGTTGTAAATGTAGCCCACAAAATATTGCCTATTTCTAGCTCAGTTTGCCAAAGTGCTCTAGGAAGAGTATATAGAAGCTCTAACTAGAAGAAACACTGTATAGCTGGGCATGTTAAAAGAATTAAGACAGCTTTTATTATCTAGATATATTAAACTTCAACTTTCATCTTCTGAGTTCTTTTCCAACTTGGAATATAGAATGAAATTCTGCAGATATATGCTGTATGATATTTCAAGCACTCTTTCAATTCCTTCATTTGCTTTTCATCCAAGTTTTGAAAACTAATCACAGCTCAGACAGAGCCGCCTGTGCAACACTATACAAAAGCTAGATTTTGTAGCTCCAAAGTTAAGACTTAAGCTCCAGGCAACAATGTAGCTTGAATCACTGGAAAAAGACACAGGGGATCTCATTAGATAAAGCTTACTTAATGATCCTTTATTCTCCATGAACTTTCATTCTCCATAAACCCGCCACCTCGCCAACATGATAGTCACTGTAATAAGGCTATGAGTTGGGCCTAGGAATGAGTAAAAACTTGTCTAAGCTTCAGTTACAAACAAAGACTTACAATCTTATAACATGAGCATCCTGCTTTGCTGGTTTCACCACTGAACAGAAGGGAAGTGGAGTAGATCCATTGCCCTGCATGCCACTCTCTCATGGTTGCACTTCCCCTATCACATATGGGAAGCGTTGCCCAAGTGGTGAGGATCTGTGCTGGCTCCATTGGGGCTGGCACAACATGGGCAGGCTCCCGTGTTGGGAGGGAAGCATTGTATGATGCTTCCATTCCAGTTGTGGGTGCAACCTCCGCTGGAAGTCCAGCGACACTGTGGGATGGGCAGCATGCCATCTGTTACTGGACTGGTTGGGAAGCATCCAAGGATGCTTCCCAAGACCTTTCTGATGAGGTTATTGATGAAGGTATGGCTCCAAAAATTGACAAAAGTCTTTCAGTCCCCATATTTCTAATTTCATATTTTTGTTCAACCCTAATGCAAAAAACTTAAACCAAATTTTAAAGTAGTTTGCACTGAATTGGGGGGAAATTAACAAGAGCAAAATCAGGGGCAAAGGACCAGGTCTGCATTTGTGAGAAATAGCAGCAAACGGTCTTCCTCTTCCTTGATTTTACTTTGTACTCCCCCCTCTCTCTCCATCATTCATTCAATCGATGAATGAATGAATGATATAGAGATATTATAGATAGATATTTCTGGTACCTGTATACATCAATGGAACTCTTTTGCCCTATTTGCATCCATGAGGCTGGAACCATCAACTGTGGCAGAAACAAGACTGGGGGCACATCTACACTGATCGCTTAGATCAGCTTGGAACCTGTTTTGGGAGAAACTGGTTTGCTGAACAGATTATTAAATTGCCTTGTCTGGAATATGTTTGAGGCCAGGAGAGTGATTATATTAACCCAGGATTCTGTTCTCAAACTGCGATGTGGTTCCTTCCCCCATTGTTCTCATAGATTCAAGGCAGTGCTTTGGAGGGACATAAGGTGAAAAAACAAAACAAAATAGGGAACTGCACGACCAAAAAGTAATACAGTTATATAATCATAAGAATGTATATCAATCTATGCTCATAGTACTATAACACTAAATGTCCACGTCATTGTCGACATTTATATATTGACTCTACTTGAAGAACTCTCCACTTTGCAAAACTGATTATTCGTGGATTTCTACACTTGTATCAACTATCACCTGAGGAAGAGTCTACATAGTTGAAACTGGTTGTGGTTTATAAAGTGTGGATTCCAAAAAAGAACTGACAAACTTTGATTTGCTGTTGACAAACTTTGGTTAAAAAAAGGACTTACAAACTTGTGCATTCTGCTGTAGAATCAGCTATTTATCCCAAATTAGGAAGTTTTGGATTAAGAGACTTGCAAAAAAGACTTACAAACTTTGATTTGTTATTGATAAACTTTTGTTTTTCAAAAAGGATTTACAAACTTGTGCATTTTGCTGTAAGAATCAGTTGTTTATCCCACATAAGGATTTTTTTTTTTGGTTTGGGGGGTTGCATTAGTATACTTTGTACAAGCTGCTAGTACATTTAGTATTATAGTACTATGAGCATAGAAGAAGAAGAAAACCAGGGAAGCCTGGGAAACACAGACTGGCAGTGAGACCAATTGTGACTGGTTCTGTTCTAGAATCAGCCAGGTTGTTCAGATAGCTCAAATTAGAGGGATAGTACAAATTTTGGGTCAGGATTCAAACTATCCCTTGAGATGGGCATGACTTTGGTTAACAAGGGCACAATGCCATATCAAGGCGGCCTTGCCCTGTGTCAGCTCCATGTGCTATTTAGCCACCAAAGAGCTGATTCAGTGCTCATCTGACCTAAGCAGTTGGTGTAAATTCGCCATTAAGAAGCTTCAGGTTAAGCAAGCAGGACTAATTTTCTTACAGGGTTGCCATAATCATGTACACAGAGGACGCATCCACACAACACCCAAAATGCATGACCTCGTGCACTTTTACCTGAGGCGTCAAAATGGTGTCTCAGGTAAAAGAGTATTAATTCAGGTAAAAGAAAATTAATTCGACACCTGGAAAGACCTGCAATTAATTTGACACCTGAAAAGACACCCCCCCCCCCCCAAAAAAGGCTAAAAAGTAAAAATTACTTACTTGGACACCATTAAAGTGGTGCCGGAGCTCTCCTGGCACATAGAAATGATGTGGCAGGGGAAGGAGGAGGAGGAAAATTGCTCCTTGCACCCCTTCTTCTGGTGCATCATTTCTACATGCAGCTAGCATACAGTTTTATTTGTGAAAGACGCTCCTGGCTACCACTAACAACTGGGCCTCCAGGGTCAGCAAGGAGTCCAGGGTCACTCCCAAGCTGCAAACCTGTGTCTTCGGGGGAGTGTAACTCCATCCAGCACAGGCTGTAACCCTATACCCTGATCTGCCTTCCAACTGACCAGAAGTACCTCTGTCTTGTCTGGATTTAATTTCAACTTGTTAGCCCTCATCCCATCCATCACTGATGATGATGAGGGGCAAGGGGCACTGGGTTCTCCATGCCCCCTGATGATGCGAGACGATGTGGGATGACTCCAGCTGCCATGTGACAGGTTCATAAGGCTGAGGGAACATGACTGGCTCAGTTATCCAGTGGCTTTTCATGACTGAAGAATTGTGTTAACTCCAGTTTCCTATAATCCTAGCTCAGCCACAACACTCAAGCTAGTTGTCTTCATAGTTCATACTGCTGTTTGACCCATTTTAAAGTCCAATCTTCTTGTCCTGTTTCAGTCCCTAACTACAGTCTTAGGGGACGATATCCTTCGTTTCTTCAACATTGACTTTGTTGAGGAAGTGAGAATAGGTTTGTGACTACGTTATTTCAGCATTGTTATTAACAGAGCAACTGCCAGCACAGCAGAACTGATAAATAGGCCTCACTGTCAGTCTTTGCGTATCTCTTTCTCTCTTACTTTCCTAACTATTCCTCTTTTTCTAATAAACTAATAATATTTCCAAATTCTTTGTTAAATTTCATTGTTAAAGTCACATGTCTTAGAATCAGACCAAAACTACAGTCCCCTTTTGAAGGATGATTCACTTCCTCTTCTCTCTTTTCCTTGCTGGATATTACACTTGTGTTTACATTCAGGTGAAAGCTAAAGGAAAAAAAAAAAACCCAGAGAAAATGCACTTTAACAAGAGAAATGAGGACAAATTTGATTTTGGTTGTTGCTGTTGGTACTGAGTTTAGAAGAACACTACATATTATGTGAGTTAAAATTTAGGACCCTCTAATGCTTATTCAGAGCATTCAGAGAAAGATAACTTCTAATGGAACAGCATTTCATGTTCCACATATATATATGTACATATGCACAAAACTGTTTTCCTCTGTTTCAAACAAAAATGCATGAAAAAATCACTTTATTCTTAGAGAATCTATGAAACATCTTGTTCAGAAGATCATAAAAGCTTATTTGGGAAATAGTTAAAGTTACAATATTGTTGTTTGAAGGCTTCACTGAACAGTAAAGGTTTATCTGCTCAGTCCTGGACAATGGACATATACTCTGGCACAGAGATCTGATAATGAGTATTGGGTTGTTTATTTCAAGAAGAAACAAACAACCCAATGCAGGATTCAGACATATGGTGAAGAAATCACATAATTATTTGACTCCAAGCCTAAATTCATCCTTTGCACTGATGGAGGGGTAGATATTTCAAACAAAACAAAATAATGGTTTGCTCTTTAAAAATAACTGAACATCAAAATTTTACCCTAGTATAATAAACATATAAATAATATACATATAAATAGTATAGAGAAGCTGACACCACAATGGTTTCTTTCATTCTCATTTTCCGCCTCACCCCCACCCCCCTCGTAGCCACTGGGATATGGTCACCAGTTCTCCAAACCTCCTTCCATGGTTCAGTCTGATATTCCTTTCTCTCTTTCTAGGGCTCCATGCCAGCACTGATGCTCTGAGAAAGATCCTCAACATGGAGCTTGGACTGTATTTGGGCAGATAATTTCCTCACAATGTATTTTGATAACCGTTGCTACTTTGTGGATTATATGCAAACAGATTGTTATTATTTCAGATTTATCCGTCATTTAAGCTATTCTCTAATTAACCTCTGGAAATCATATTTGGCCTATGGCTTGCCTGCTGCACGAACATACTATTCAAGACTCTGCTGCTGGAGAATGAGACCAGCATGAATAGAATCTGGGAGGCATGAGAAAGAAGGAGGCTAGAGAAGGAATTACTTCCTCCTATGTCATTGGAAGTGCCAAAAAGAGTTTAAAATAGCTTCAGACCAAGAGCAGATATGTCACTTGGAAATGACTTGTGCAGTGTTCATTGAATGCTGCCATTAAGAGTGCAGGAAACAGATTTTGCAAAGAGAATTGCTGTGTTCAACAAAGCCTGAGGCTAATGTAACCTACAGTTTCCGATTACCAGGACGAGTTCCAAAGCCTCACACTGAAATAGGCTAATATCAAGAGATGTAGAGAAGTGAAAGTTTTGTAATGGGAGGTGAGGAGACGGAAGCAGCTAGTCGGACCCGTGTGATTCAAATTAGATATCTGAAAAGAATTGATTGCCTCTCCTGAATGCAGAGTGCTAACTATAATGAGATCTTTCATCATAAGGAGGATGCCATAAGCCAGGCTATAGGAAGGCACAAATAGCATTGTGAATTCTGAATCATGAGAGCATAAATTGGAAAACAATTGGAGATTTATTTGTCTAACCAAGTGGCAACATTAGAAAAAAAAAAGAGTGAAGGAAGGAGAAGCAGATGTTTAAAAGAAGCTATTGAAGCAGTTCCACTTGGCAAGTCAAAGCACAGAAATACAATACAGAGATGGATTGGTTAATTTATTTATTTTAAATCAGGCATTTGGCTCTACTACTTTAAAAAGCAAGCAAACAAACTACCTGGCCCTTTCAGATGCCACTCTTATTCAAATCTTTCTGAAAAGAAAATAAGGTAGTCAAAGGACTAGCTGGATTAATACTGGAATCAGATTAAGAACATATGAAGTGTTTTCTTGGTGACTTTCCAAAGTCACATTCCTCAGGTCACTTTGTCCATTTGCTTTCCATTTTGGAGATCTCTCAAAAGCAATAAGACTGGTAATAAAAAGGAGTGCCCAGTAAACTCATTTTCTGGTTGAAGCTACAGCTTTCAATTAAGGAACTGCCTTGCTCCTTTTTTCTGTAAGGTTGAATTGTTAGTGGGGATGGGAAAAATATTCAAAACTATTTAAATGTTTGGAAAACATAGTTTTTGAGCATCAAGGAAGCCTAATGTTTTTTTAAAAAAATATTTATATATTTATCAAACAAAATGTATAGGCATGCATTCTTATCTCTTTTTACAACATCTTAGACAGAAGAGTATGTCATATTATGCCTAATGTGAAAGGTTCAAAAACGTATTGGAATTGCATGCAGAAATTGTTGTTTCCAAAGCATTGAAATGGAAGTTGTCTCATACTTGGGGACAGTCAAAATACTTTCAGCACACAGCTGTTTGCCTCAAATGACCAGCTTAATTAAATATTTTTGTACACTATTATTTATCTGCTATAGCCCAATCACATAGCATGGATACCAGAGTTGCTGTTTTTCACTGGAAAAACAACAACAACAACAACAACACATATTTCTTTCTGATTATTAAAAGATTTGGGAAGATTTTCATAGGGAAGGATCATTGAATAATGAACTGGATTCACAACTTTGAAATGAAAGAAAAATTCATTCCCCAGAGTCTTGTTAGAGTTGTATTAGCCAGACTCTAGGTTAGAGTTCTGGTCTTGTTAGACTTCTATCATATCTATCTAATGCTTTAATGCTTTTTCCCCCAAAGGGAACCATTGGAAACATTTATGTCTCACAGCTCCCCCTAGTTTTTTCCTTGCCCATGCAATTATATACTAAAAATCACATTAATACTAGAAAGGAATGTAAATATTTTTTTAAAGATTATATATGTATTTTGTATTCCATCCTATCTACAAGGTGCTCAGGATTAGATGGAGCTATTCCATGTTGTTCTGTCAAGAGTCATTTAACTTAAGAGCTTGAAAGTGCCATATAGGTTACCTATAGAAATGAGATGGGCATTTGCCAATTTCTTGAATGGGGTCAAAACTGAAGTTCAAAACCTTCCCTCCTTTCTTCCCCTATTGCCCCGAAGTTGCACAGAAACTGCAAGACATGGAAAGATTTTATAAAAGATGAAAATTGACATCTCTAGATACAGAGTCCTACTCAGAGCTTGGAAAAGTTACTTCTTACTTTTCAAAGTTTGCTCCTTAGACCCCTGTCCAAGTATTTTGCTTTTGCATTAAGAAAAATACTATAATCTCTATAAATAATATGAATCCAGCCAAAATCTGACGTCACTAGACTATGCATTTCTGCATAGAACTTGCTATCTAGGAACATAAGAAGCAGCCTTACATACAGCCAACATGTTTTGCATATCTAACAATATAGTGCAGTGGCACTCAAGAATCTCAGACAAAACACATTTTTTCCCAGTGCCTACTACCTTCTCTCTCTCTCTTTTTAATCTGAAGATGCCACTTTAGTCACTCTGAATGAAAACCTTGTGCTCTCTCACAGCAGTGTCTCTCTCTCCAGGTAGTCCTAGCATATTTGTGCATAAATATGTACTATTTGTTATGTCATATAGTTGCTAGGGCTGATCTTACTACCAGTTAAAGTGGGATAGCCATTTTGGCTGGAAGATGACATAGATTGGAGAGTGGCAAGGTGCTAGAGGACAGTATTATGCTTACCATGCAGTCTACTCTTTAACTCTTAAATTATTTTTCAGCTTTCAGCTGTAGTGAGGCTGTTGGCAGCCTTGAAGACTGTCAGTCTTCCTAGAATGATGCTTGTGGACTGGGAAAATGGAGCCATTTTATCTGTTACAAGAACAATGGCTATTGGAACAATTATGGTAGTCTGTTGCAAACAAAAAACATGGTTCTTTGGCTAATCTTATGAATGATTTTCCCTTGACCTCCTAAGCTCTCTTGAATGTAATATTCACCACTTCTGCAAGAATCCGAAGTAGGATTTTGCAATGTCTACACATTCTACTTTCAAGTCTACACATTCTACAGATAGAGAGCTGTATCCATTATATGAAATCCATAAGAAAGTGAAAATAACATTAATCAAGCATTGTCTCCACTGAAATGTTTTGGCTGACAGTTCCTTGAATTCCTCAACCAATATTGGCTGCCGATCCAATTCCGAGCACAATTCAAAGTGCTGGTTTTAACCTACAAAACCCTATACGGTTCCGGCCCAGTGTATTTGTCCGAACGGATCTCCCTCTACGTCCCACCTCGGAGTTTAAGATCATCTGGGGAGGCCCTGCTCTTGACCCCGCCTCTATCTCAAGTGAGGCTGGCGGGGACGAGGAGCAGGGCCTTCTCGGTGGTGGCCCCTCACCTATGGAACTCACTCCCCGGGGAGATCAGATCAGCGACCTCCCTTCTGTCGTTCAGAAAAAAGCTGAAGACCTGGATTTGGGACCAAGCTTTTGGACATTCTGGCAGCTAAAATAAGGACTCATTGATGAGCAGGAATTGTTGGAATGAATGGACATTTCGGAACTCCGAATCTCACTGTGCATGAAATTGTTTTTATTATATTATGTAGTGATGTGTTTTAATGCTGTTAAATGTTTATACTGTTTTATATATGCTGTATATTTTGACAGGCATCAAATTTGTGCCTCTGTTTGTAAGCTGCCCTGAGTCCCCCCTCAGGGGTGAGAAGGGCGGGGTATAAGTAACTGCAATAAATAAATAAATAATAAAATATTGTCACTGGGAAACCCTTGGAGCTGTAATGGGAAAAAAAGTTGTTTCCCCCCTTTCCAAGTTTTGATTTTCACCATATTATTTTTCTGGAATTTCTGAAGAAAGGCTTTTAGACTACTTTCATACACACAGAGGTCTACTTTATATGGGTGGTACTCAATATGTGTGTATGCAGGCTACCTTATGAATATATTTGATTTTATGGATTTTCCCCATATTTTCATAGTTTTCCCTAGCCATGGACACATATACCTTTATGAATAGTTTTGGAATGGACATGAGATTATTCTGCTTATTGTGCAATATCTACTGAGCACCCTAAAAAGCAAACGTCTATTTTCTAGAGCAGCCCAGAATGAATGAACATGCTGGTAATTAAAGCTACTGAGCAAACATGAACAGTCTCTTATGGCTCAGCAAATTCTGTATTGGAGTCTTTTCTGTGTTATGAAGAGGATTCAAGCTGACATTTTGCTTCCATTCACTCCTATCACATTTAACCTTCTCATTTTAATCTGATGTATTTCAGAACTCTGGTTCAGTGGCTTATTGCTGTGTTGGAGGAGAAGGAAGGAAAGAGAGATTTTTTTTCTATCCTTTAGCTCCAGTTTCATAACCTTACCACTTTTTCTTATCCTTCCTTGTCTCCCTAACGATCAGAGAATCTTACTCTTTGATGACGAGCGCTCTCTAAAAGTCTGTATTTCTTTAAAGTAACAGATTCACTTGTTCAGAAAACAGCAAATGACTGTAAGAAAATTGCAGATGTTTAGCTGCTTTTTCTCTTATCACTATGTGTCAGGGATATAATTCTTCACTGATTTTGTTCTTAAAAGAAAGCAATGAATTATTTTAGCAATTTTGCTTGAAGAAATCTTTGAGAACTAAAGTTTTCTAAGACTATTAATAGCTCAAGACACATAAATTCCCATGTGTTTTTCTGCAGAAAACATTTTTATGCTGTTTTCTATGCTAAAATGTGCAAATTTTGTGCAGAACTATGAAGATTTTTTTATCAGGGTTCTTTTCATAGTTTTGTGATACTTGAGAAACATGTTTTTCAATATTTTCAAATGTTTACTTTTTCACTATAAGAATTGAAAATGCACTTGCAGTTCAGTATACTTTTCAGCATAAGAAGCTTTCCATCCCTGGCGCAGCCGGGGAGGAAGAAAGGTTTGTCCCCTCCCCCAAAGGGAGAGAAATAGTTCCGTCTGGAACTATATTGGGGGGGCAGAGCCAGGCCAGATCCTTTTTCTTCCTTATAGGAGCAACCTTCGACCCACTATCCCCACCCATTAAAAACAGTTTATTATAGTTGCCATTAGGGGGCCGGGTAGGGATTTTTCCCCTCTTATGTTCTAGGAGGGTTTTTCGCCTATCCTATACTGTTATAGGGCAAATTGGGGTGGTGTGGTGTTAAATAGGATGTCACGGAAAAATGATAGGGAAAGTTGGATATTTGGTGTACACCCAAGGCATCCTCTTCAGGGGTGATAGGCCATTAACTAAAACACTCACCTGAGTTTCACTTTGATTAAGTGAGGTGAATTTAAATGGCCTAGGAATGGGGGGAGTCTGGCTTTAGTTACCTTGAGAGAGACTTCTCTGATACATTTTCCTTAGAGGTTGCCCAAATTAGGTTTCCAGGGGACCCAGGTGTTTCGCCCCAGCTAGCCAAGGAGTAGGCCAGGCAGGGATGCTACCTCTGATTTGCCACACCAAGTTCAGGTTGCAGGAATTGTAGGTCTAGTTAAATAGGTAACAGTTAATAAAAGTTGCCCATATTTTAAACCCAAATACTTTGTGTGATCTCGTTATTTCAGGAGTGGGAGGACAAATCTCAAGTTGGAAGATGCCTTTATCATCTCCTTTATTTATTTGCCCTCTTACATTCTTACTTAACTTTCCCAGAAACCTGCTAGTTTATTTCGCCAACGTCAGTACTGCAATTTCTCAAGTCACTCCTGACATGAAAAAAAAAGGTATTGCGGCGAACAATTGTTTAATTAATCACATCTGTTATATTTGATCTCCTAATTCATTACAGATCAGCTGAACATATAACCTTTAGATTTTTTTTTACATTTGTGTATTTGCTATGCATATTAATTCCAGAGATGTGAGTTTATGTATTTATTTTAAATATTTAGGACATTTTTGTCTTGAAACAAGAACAAGAATATAGGTATTTATAAATATGGGTAATTGATTAAAAATAACACTTATCATTACCAGGTTTGAAATAGTGTTTGGCCATGGAATCCCACTGTGTGACCTTGGGAAAGGCACATTTTCTTAGGAAGGCAATTGCAAAGCCCATTCTGAATAAATCATGTCAAAAATCCCTATGATAGGTTCACCTTAGGGTTGATTTGAAGATAAACAATAGGAACAGCTTCTGATCCTGAGTACAAGACACCCACGGCCCAGAATTCCATGAATTTCTCTAATCGCATTTCAAAGCCATCCAAATAGGTTAACTGTTGCAGATTCACCCACTTCCTGTGAAAGGAGAACCTGGGAAACTTTTAAAACTGACAGCAAAACCCACAGTCACTTAGTTTTCAGTAGCAATAATTATATTATTCTCTGGCTGCTAGTAAATAAACAACACCCAGTAGGTTTGTATGTACTCACATTCTTTTATTGCTTCTTCTTTGTAGATAAATCATCTGGCATTCCAAATGTCTCTAATTTCTCCATTCCATCAATCTTGCCCTCAGCATTCTTCCTTTTCAATAGTTTTTCCCCAGCCCCATCCTCTCTTCACACATTCCTCCCAGTTTCCCAGCTGTTCCTTATCAAATTGTTCAGTATCTCACCATTTTTGCAGACTTAGACAACTCTGTTTTATTTCTGGAACTGCTCAGGCTTTTGTCAATGGCAGGACTCTCTTTCACCACCACTCTGTTAAAGAATTCATCACACCACGTTGTAACCAAATTTATGTCACCGTGGGAAGAAATGTTCTATCCCAAATCTCCCACCATTCAGTTTCAGTAGATTATTCTGGATTCTACTATTATAAGTAAGGGAGAAGAGATTCTTCACCCTTTCAACATGTTGGACATCATAGATATTACATAGATATTAGTAACACATCTTATATCTAACTCACATTTTCCTATGTCAAAAAGCCCCAAACTTTGCAACATCTCCTCATAGGGGTGTAAAACTCATTGTTTTGCAGAAAGTGTGTCTGCTAACTGGCTTAATGTAACACCTCCTTATATGTAACCATGAATCAGTTTTTAGCAGCAATTCTCCCCTCTCCAAACTAAGTTTCATTAAATTCACATGGTAGACATAATCTCATTGAAATGTGTAGTTGAAAGGTTACCCTGGAGCTTGGAAAGTCTTAGACCTTTGACTTGTCTATTCTGTATCAGCAGCCTCTGTTGAATCTGTAGTACATCAGGGGTTTCAAAAATAATTTTCAAACTGCATTTAAATTCATGCACCTTTGAGACTAGACATTCTGGCCTTCCATTGTTTTGCTTCTCTCCCTTAGCTCTCACTCTAGATATGTCAGGCATTTAACTCTTTGGTGCAGTAAAATGCAAGACTTCCCAGTACTCCCAATTAAAGAGGCTACAACCTTAACAGTTGCTGCCAATAATGACAAATAATACAGAGAGGTAATAGCAGTAAAGCTTCCGCTGTCTGTTAATATACATGCTATGTATTCTAGTAGCCCTATATTATTATTATTTTCAAAAACCTTATTAAAATATATGCAAGTGCTTTCAATTTGTATTTTTCAGGCGTATCTTTGAACTTTTTATACTATTTAGAGCCACTCTCTCAGCCTCACTCTGTACACCAGAATATTATATTTTATTTGTGTTGCTAAAAAAACCCCAATCTACCTACAGCTGGGAAAGGTTAAGATGTGGGTGAAAGTTCCATAAAACTAATGAACATACTTTTCTTTTCTTAGGGAAGATTAAAATGTCAGATACATTAACCATGAAGTTCCATCTCAGGAAGAAAAAGCTGCCATCAAAATTACAGTCTCTGAAGAGGCCAAATTTAAGTTTTTTGTCTGTAGAACTCTCCACATAATAACACATTCAAAATAACAGTAAGATTCATCATCAAGTAATTTGTAGCTGTGTTATATGATTTGGTTATAACATAGATGTACATGGGATAACCAATGAAAGAAATTCACTATGTGCTGATGTCGCTCATAATTTTTTCAAGTTAAAAAAACACTAAGTTTTGTGCGCTAACTTTCGACTTGACAAGTTCATGATACTACTACTTTTCAAAAGTTGCCTGCAGGTCTAATTGGGAAGGGGGTAGAAAGCACCTGCTGAATAGGTGAAAGACTTGAGTCCCCTTCAGGGGAGATAAAATGGGTTATAAATGAATATAATAAATAAACAAATAAAACTTCAAGCAGAGAGGGAATTGGATAGGTTTATATGTATAAAGGTGTCTCAGAAGGTGAGCTACTGACAGCCCATGGCTAATCTCCCAGTTTGGACAGCTTTTGCCATCTTGCCCAGATGGAATGCAAGGCAATTTAGCAAAGATTCTTAGAACAGTCACATGAAGATTTCAAAGGGAATGGATCCTAAGAACTGCCAGGTGTGATTCTGGTGACTGTCCTGTCAGCTTTGCCAAGCACTGAAAAACTGCACTATGAAATGCTAATCTCTCTCAATAAGGGTAGCTTCCCAGAATCCTCATCATCCTGTACAGAGATAAGCAGCATTTGGTATCACAGCATTTCTGAAATTAGCTTTTCATCAAGGCTCCTTTCCTCTGCTTTCTTTTTTTCCAGTTTGGTTTCTTTGAACTGAAAAAGGAACATAGTCTCTCCTAAGAGAACACATAAGATGGGAGAGAAGAGTGCAAGAAAGTGAATGAAGCAGGCAGAGAGGAAAATAAAACAGTTAAAAGCTCAACATAACACAAGTGTGCAGCAGGAAAGATTGACAAAAGAAAAACCACAAGCCTTCTTCTTGCACCTTATCTTGAGCAATATGGCTAAAAGAGTGAATAGGAAGTGATAAATGGGCATCCCCATCTGCATCTCAGAGGGACATCCATCACTACAACTCGTTAATGTCCATACTGCCTAGAGTGGTAATGTCTGCAATCTACCTACTTTTCAGTGGGTGGACCCCCAACACTACATCCCATCAGACTCAACACTACATTCTGTCTTCAGTGTTTGGCAATGTAGTAATGATTACTATAGAAAACATTTGAACTACCTATTAAAATAGTGCTGTTCAAACTTCATTTTAAAGTAACTTTAACATGTGAGATTTCTTTCAAAAGTACTCATAGTTATTATGGTCATGTGAGAGAGCGAAAGGCAGTGTACAGAGTCACTTCACTCAAAATATCTTGCTGTGAAGAAGCACCACTCAAAATGGCATCATCAGTGTTGGCCCACACCATCACCCCAAAGAAAGTGGGAGACAGGGAGGGGAGGAGATAGATTCCTCTTATCCCATTTTACACAGGTGTTACTACTTGAGAAGACTGGACAGAAAAAAGGCAAGTGAGGAAAAATATCCATAAAGCTGGTTGGACAACTTTCGGGAGGAAGAGCTCAGTGAAGTTCAGCCTGATGGGACAAGGAAGAAAAAAATCCAGCCATCACCATTCATTTTAGAATGTCTAGCCTTCCATCTATTGCTGGGTTGTAACTTCCTATCAATCTTAGATAACATAAGGGATCATGGAATGTGAGTCCAAACACCCGGAGGGCCATTGCACCTCTGTTTTAGAGTAACCATCCCCAATTTAGTCCTTTAATAGGACCCTACAATTCAGAAACTGACAAGGTGAAGTATTTCTCCCATCTCTTGTGTTAGGGAAAAAATTGGCATGTTTTTATGACCCAAACTGCTCTCAAGGAACATAGCTGGAGACCTAAAACAATGGCAGTCCTAGTGCAATGGAAAGGATATATGGTATGCTTTCTCCAAGCCCTTTCATTCAATTTGATGTTTAATGTATTGTTGAAAGCTTTCACGGCTGGAATCACTGGGTTGTTGTAAGTTTTTTGGTCTATATGGCCATGTTTCAGAAGCATTCTCTCCTGACGTTTTGCCTGCATCAAGGGCAGGCATCCATAGATGCAGGCAAAATGTCAGGAGAGAATGCTTCTGGAACATGGCCATAAAGCCCGAAAAACTGACAACAACCCAATCTGATGTTTGTTTCTTTTTAAAAAACTCTTCCATTTATTTCTTTTGTAATTGTTATTTTGTTAGTTATATTTTTATCCTTCTTTGTCTGCAAAGGACTCAAGGTGGGCAAAGTCCTGAAACATGTGGTGGCCTCACAACTCCAGGAGTTCCTGATAGACACTGATTATCTGGATCCGGCGTAGTTTGGCTTTAGACCGAGGGCATGGTACCAAGACAGCCTTGGTCTCCTTAGTGGATGATCTTCGCCGGGAACTGGACAGGAGGAGTGTATCCCTGTTGGTTCTGCTGGACCTCTCTTCAGCTTTCGATACCGTCGACCACGGTATCCTTCTGGGACGCCTCGCGGGAATGGGCCTCGGGGGTACTGCTTTGCAGTGGCTCCAGTCCTTCCTCAAGGGTCATTCCCAGAAAGTGTTGCTAGGGGACTTCTGCTCGACCCCATGGCCATTGTTCTGTGGGGTCCCGCAGGGCTCTGTACTGTCCCTTATGTTGTTCAACATATACATGAAGCAGCTGGGAGAGATCATCCGGAGTTTCAGGGTTCGGTGTCATCTGTATGCAGATGATGTCCAAATCTGTTACTCCTTTCCACCTGCTACTAAGGAGGCTGTTCAGGTCCTGAACCAGTGTTTGGCCGCTGTAACGGTCTGGATGAGGGACAACAGATTGAAACGACAGAGGTACTCCTGGTCAGTCGAAAGGCCAAACAGGGCATAGGGTTACAGCCTGTGCTTGACGGGGTTACACTCCCCCTGAAAGTGCAGGTTCGCAGTCTGGGAGTGGCCCTGGACTCATCGCTGAGCTTGGAACCCCAGGTCTCAGCGGTGGTCAGGGGAGCTTTTGCACAATTAAAACTTGTGTGCCAGCTGCGCCCATACCTTGGGAAGTCTGACTTGGCCACGGTGGTCCACACTCTGGTTACATCCTGTTTAGACTACTGCAATGCTCTCTATGTGGGGCTGCCTTTGAAGACTGCCCGGAAGCTTCAATTGGTCCAACGAGCGGCAGCCAGATTACTAACTGGAGCAGGGTACAGGGAGCACACAACGCCTCTGTTACGCCAGCTCCACTGGCTGCCAATCAGCTTCCGAGCACAATTCAAAGTGCTGGTTTCAAACATATAAATCCCTAAACGACTCCAGCCCAATTGACCTGTCCGAACGGATTCTCCCCTATGAACCATCAAGGTTATTAAGATCTTCCAGGGGGGGGGGGGGGCTGCTCTTGGTCCCACCACCTTTGCAGTCGCGTCTTGTGGGAACAAGGGACAGGGCCTTCTCGGTGGTGGTCCCTCGGCTCTGGATCTCCCTCATCTAGAGATTAGATCTGCCCCTTCCCTCCTATCGTTTAGAAAAAAAAAACCTGGCTGTGGAACATGGCATTCGATGACTGAGGCAATGACTCCGACCACACGGAAGGATGGCAATGAATTGTGATTTCACCTGACGATTTGGCCTGTGTAATGTTTATGATTGTATTTTAATGCACTTGTTTTATTGTATTATGAGGATGTTTTGTATCTTATTATTGTATCTGAATTTCATGCTGTAAACCGGCCTGAGTCCCTCTTAGGAGGTGAAGAAGACCGGTATATAAAAACTCTAAATAAATAAATAAATAAATGTGTCATACATGGCACTCCTATTTTTCCATCCTCCCTTCAACCCAGTGAGATACACAAAACTAAAATAATGATTGCCCTAATGAATTTCATAACTTTGTGAAGGCTAAAACCAGGATCTTCCATGTCCTACTATTTCCTCACACTAGGGAATGAATCCACTTTCAATCTGGTTTCTGTGGTTTGTAGTTTAGGAAGAAGCCTTTAGCTTCACTAAACTACAAACCCCAGAATTCTGCAGGAGGCAGAAACCAGATTGAAAGTGGATTTATTCTCTTGTGTGATGAGATCCAGTTCAACCTTTGAACCAGATTACCACAAATGCTTATTACTGGTTAAGGTAATTGCATTAATGGCATTATATTATTATTTTTTTCAGTTTGCTTTCTGTGAAGGCAATTAAACTACTAGAGGAAATAAACATGAAATGTATGAAATTCAAAACAGTCAATGAGACTTCAGAGGGGCTACTCTGGGCCCATTTCTTAGACTCATAGAGTTGGAAGAGACCTTGTGGGCCATCCGGTTCAACCCCCTGCCAAGATGCAGGAAAATCGCATTCTTGTCTTATTCTTTTTAAGCAGAAATCTGCCAGCATAAAATACAACCTAGAAGCACAATGAACAAATTATATCACTGAAGAATGCCTACATTTTACTGTAAACAGAAAATATTTTTGTTATGAAGGTATAATCACATAAACCAAAGCAATGCTGTGGCCAAGATATCACTCTGAAATGATCAAGATTGCTATAATACCCTTGAAAGCATGCAAACCATTTCAAATGGAAAGGGAGAAACAAAGTATAGAATTGAAGAAGGGACCTAAATCTTCCATTGTATATATAGAACATCTGTCTACTTTGATCTTGTTAATCCCATTGCAACAGACGGAACTTGACCAAGGCCAGATTAAACCTAATTCTGAAATAAAATTGTGCTGTTTTTATAGTCTGGAAACTTAGTGAGTCACCTTGTTAGATATGCGTTGCTTCTCATTTCTGTGCTGCACAGAAAGAAAATTCTACTGAGATTTTATCTTTTCTTATATTACATATTGGTCAGGTAATTGAAATTACCATGGCAATTGCAGATATAAATTAAAGTACAACATTTTGATTTAGATGTGATGTACGACTGTGGTCTAGCAAAGGCCACCAATATATATTTAAGACATAAGAGGAAAATGAGTTGTAAGGAGGAATAGAAAAATGAATGGATGAAGACGCAGTGCAAGGCCTTGGTCTGATAAAGACATTCTTACTTCTGAATTTGGTCCTAGCAAAGATTACTGATTGAAAGGCTTAAATACAAACAAATAAACCTCTTGTACAAATGCTGACTTTAGTGGCCTCAGGGTGAATCTACACAGGCATGGAAATCCAAATTCACCCTGAATCGGATACTTGAAATGAATACCTGTTCCCAAGATATTTGACTTCTTTTTGTGAGTATCACAGGTTTTGCATGATTAAACTGGTGTTGGGGGATACTCTGCAGCATACTGGAGAGTCCAGATTATCCTACGGCTTTGGGGCAGGCTGGATAGCAAGATCAGGTCTTAGTCTGACTGTTCTGCTATGCAGATGGGACACCGGCACCAACATCCTGTCCATGCACTCATCAGCATTGTGAAAAGGGGATTGACTGTGCATGTACTACCATTATTCCCATCCAGATACAGATTTCCATGGTACCTCCTGGCTGTTGCAGTCAACTCCATCTGAAATCAAAAGAGGTGCCCACATGACCAGGAAGGAAGTGGGGTCAATGCAGTCACTACCAATTCCCCCAGCTTGAAGCAGCACTTTGTGCAAGCCCTGACAATTACAAGTGCCACATTCAGATAATGCAGCGCCACAGTCACATTGCCTATGTGGTCTGGCTATCTTCAGAGACAATCCAGATAATTTCTGCTCTGGATTGGCTGTGGTTTTGTCAGCCAGAGTAGACTTGCCTAGGGAAGCCAGTCTTTCTAAGCCTCAACCTTTATGTTCAACATTTTTTCAATACTTTAACAATGTCAATCTGTTTCAGTATAAAAGGAAAGGGTTAAAGAAAGAATCCAGAAACACCTTTAATATCAAGTTTTATTTTAGAAAGTGTGTTCATAGATTTCAGTCCACTTCTTCAGATTAATTCATTGAATACAGCTTTTAAGCTACAGATATTTAGGAACAGTTGCATAGTTGTGCTGGAGAATCAAAGTGTAATGGCATAGAGAATATGAAAATTCTGACCTTAGTCATAAAGCTTGTGTAAGTTGATACAGCTCTGCTAAGTAACTGGTCTGTTAGTCTAGAGATATCAAAGTAATGCAAATTGTCCCAAGTTTAGTTCTGTTGAATAGACAGCTTAAAGGAGGGGTCTTTTAAAAAGTAAATGAGGTAAGAATTGGTATATTAATATATGTAAGATTTGTGTAATCATGTTCATTGACCTGTATTACAAAAAGGTCATTGCAAAGATTACTAAAACGTAGAGCTAGGAAAGGGATGCTAAATTGTGAAAAAGACACTCAAAAATCTCTTTACAGTGTAAAATATAACTGTAAATTCTTTAAAACAGCATTTGTATAGGCATATACAGTGTTGTGTAGCAGTTTTTGTAAACTTTTTTTTGCTAGTGCAAAAGCAGAAAGTGATTTAGTATTGTGAATGACTGTTTAAACTACCAATGATGAAATTTCTGGAGGGTTATGACTACCATTTCCCTATGTGTTACAATTCAAAAGAAGAAGTTACTCTTTTTCAGTAGCATTATGTATGCAAGCCAATATGATGCATCTGACTCTGTGACAGAGGCTCATAGCAGGGGACATTGCTGAGAGATGGAGACATACTACAGATTTAACAACATGCCTTACTCAGCAGCACTTACTAATATGACACCTTGGTTGGTAGTAACACAGTACAAATATAACAATACTCTTGGGAGGAAGCTTTCAAGGAACAGTGAGATTGCTTTTAGGCAGGAGTTCAACCTTAACTATATCTTTCTTGTCTTGTTAGAGTCTGAAAAAGAAAGATGATAAACATAGCAATCCGAGGGTTGTTGTTGTTGGGGGTTTTTTGGCAGCCATTTTCAGCCTGGAATTGAAGGAGACACTGGATACTGCAGCAACCCCTTTGAAAAGATTTGTATTGAATTATGTATGATACATCTGTATAACATCACAATATTTTGCAAGGCCATATAACACAACCTTTAAATCAACCCTGGAACATATCAAGAGCCCTTCTGAATGTCTGTCTCAAGTACAACAGCCTCTGTCTATCTCTGGCATGGAAAAAATTATAATGTTTGAAGGGCTCTCCCTCTATTCCAACTACCACTGTTATCACTTATGAGGGAAAGAATTGTAGGCAATATCTGCTGAACTTAATCTCCTCTCCACAGCCATTCCTTTTTACTATTATAAGTATTCTAAAGAGACAAACATTAGGCACTGTATGAAAGAACATATCTCCCAATACAAGCCTGCTAGAGATTTAAGATGCCTGAAAGGCCTTTTTTTTTTGTTTCGCTATCATCATTGATGAGTACATGAGAGATGGCCTTCTTGGTGGCTGCTCATACACTGTGCTGTTTTCTGTTTGAATCAATATGTCAGTTTTGCACAGAACACATCCTAGCATGTGAACGGCCATCTAAAACTGTAGTTTTCAAATTCTATCTCAAAACTGGGAAAATGTTAAAATTACTCATTGTGTCCTTCAACAAGAAATTCAGTCACATTCCTACTTTTAATCCAGCATGGCTCGTTTTATGATGTTATATATTTTTTTCAAAAAACAAAAAATAAAAACCACACATAATATTTAAAGAGGACATGTTTTCCTGCTATATTTCCAGCTTCTAATATTAAGAAGTTTAGGAAGAATCAAATTATCTATTATGGCTAATACTGTTGATTGACGTTTCTTGAACAGATTTCTCTAATCTGCTTTTAAAACCATCCAAGCTTGTGGCTATCATGGCATTCTGTGACAATGAACTGCCTACATTAAGTACACTGTGCATGAAATAGCACTTTGTATTGTCCATTCAGAATTATTGCTGCCAATTACTCTGTTATCCTAAAGTTCTGTATAATGAGTGATGGCAAAAAGAATACCTGTGTCTAATCTCAGTGCACCATTAATAGTTTTATAAATTCCCATTGTGTCATATTTTCTTTCCTATACTAAGAAACCAAAAACACATTGCCTTTCTTCCATCATGAAAATGCATTCAGTTCCTTTATCATTTTTCCTCTTTTTATTTAAGTTTCCTCCCCAATACTGCTGTGGCATCTATTTGAGATAGGGCAACCAGAACTGTTCCCTATTTCTTATGTATTTCCACCGATTAATAGAAAAGCATTGTGATACACTGTGACAAATATAATACTGACAAATGTAATGAAAACACAATATGACAAATGAAATATATTTTTTCTTCCTGTTAAATGGTTTAACCATCTCAACCATCAATATAACCTGAGCCACAGTGCATATTTGTGTGATGGCAATAAGTGTTATAAATATTCTGTATGCTTTTTCTCACCAATGAATATTAAAATTTTGATGGGTTGAACATCAATGGATATATGTATCTGTATATCAAAACTGCCAAACCATGTTGGTTTTCATGTAATTCTAACTGATTTTTAAATGGAATATCTCAGGACAGAGATAAGGCTGGGATTAGCTAGATGTCTGTATTAGTTATCACAGTTTTGAGAAATGTATAGTGAATGAAAATATTTGATCCTGAGTGTACAATTAGACGGGTGCCAGCTGAACAAAGAAAAAACCAAGAGAAACCAAGAGAAAAAAAGACAAGTGCAAAGAAGCCAGAATGGATGTCCAAATAACTTCTAACTGGACTAAGACTCAAAAGAGACATGCACAAGAAGTGGAAAAGGGGAGAAATCATCAATGAAGAATTCAAAAAAATAACCAACTCCTGTAGGAAAAAGGTTTGCAAGGCTAAAGTGCAAAATGAGCTCAGGCTTGCCAGGGACATTAAAAACAATAAAAGGGCTTCTTTTGCTTATGCTTATGAAAGGAAGAAGAGTCAATAGGGAGGAGAAGATGGGCTAATGCTGACAGGGGATAAGGAAAAGGCAGAACTACTTCATGTCTTCATTGCCTCAGTCTTTTCACAAAAAGAAAGCCATCCTCAACCTTAGCAAGATGGAGTGGATGAAGCATTAGGGGACATTCAACCCCAAATCCAGGAATACCTGGCCACTCTAAATGAATTCAAGTCCCCAGGGCCAGATCAACTGCATCCAAGAGTATTGAAGGAACTAGCAAAAGTTATTTCAACTAGCAATCATCCTTGAGAGTTCCTGGAGAATGGGACAAGTTCCAGCAGGTTGGAGGAGGGCAAATATGGTCCTTATTTTCAAGAAGGGAAAAAAGGACGACTCAAACAAGTGCTGTCCTGTCAGCTTGACGTTGATACCAGGCAAGATTCTGGAAAATATCATTAAGGAAGTGGGCTGCAAACACTTAGAAATAAGTACAGTCATTGCTAATAGCCAACACAGATTTACCAAAAAAAGGTTATGCCAGACTAATCTTATCTCTTTTTTTGATAGAGTTACAAGCTGGGTAGATGCAGGGAACACCGTGGATATAGCGTATCTGGATTTCAATAAGGCCTTCAACAAGGCCCCCTGTGATCTTCCGGAAAACAAACTAGGTAAATCTGGGCTAAGCAAAACTATGGTTAGGTGGATCTGTAATTGGTTAAATGAATGAACTGAAAGGGTGCTCACCAATGCTTCCTCTTCAACCTGGAAAGAAGTGATGAGTGGAGTGTCGCAGGGTTCTGTCTTGGACCTGGTCCTGTTGAACATCTTTATTAATGACTTACAAGAAGGGTTAGAAGGCATGATCATCATGC
The DNA here is from genome assembly GCF_037176765.1 of Anolis sagrei. Classification (NCBI taxonomy): domain Eukaryota; kingdom Metazoa; phylum Chordata; class Lepidosauria; order Squamata; family Anolidae; genus Anolis; species Anolis sagrei. Next base: position 37,704,651 of record NC_090023.1, on the reverse strand, counting down.
TTACAGACAACACCAAATTGGGAGGGATAGCTAATACCCCAGAAGACAGGAGCAGAACTCAAAACAATCTTAACAGATTGGAGAGATGGGCCAAAAAATCAAGTTCAACAGTGACAAATGCAATATACTCCACTTAGGCAGAAAAAAAATGAAATGCAAAGATAAATAATGGGGGACACCTGGCTCAACAGCAGTACATATGAAAAAGATTTTGGAGTCCTTGTGGACAGCAAGATAAACATGAGCCAACAATGCTCATAGGGAGGTAGAAGCAGCAGCAAAAAAGACAAGGGATTTTGGCCTGCATAAATAAAGAGTATAGTGTCTATAGCCAGGGAAATCATGCTACCCTTCTATTCTGCCTTGATCAGACCACACCTGGAATACTGTGTCCAATTCTGGACACCACAATTGAAGGGAGATGTTGACAAGCTGGAAGGTGTCCATAGGAGGGCAACTAAAATGATCAAGGGTCTGGAGAACAAGCCTTATGAGGCGCGGCGTAAAGAGTTGGGCATGTTTAGCCTGAAGAAGAGAAAGCTGAGAGAAGACATGATGGCCATATACAAATGTGAAGGGAAGTCATAGGGAGGTAGAAGCAAGCTTGTTTTCTGCTGTCCGGGAGACTAGAACACAGAACAATGGCTTCAAACTACAGTAAAGGAGATTCAACATGAACGTGAGGAAGGGGGGTGTTGGGGGTACTTTAAATACGATTTTCCTGCTTCTTGGCAGGGCGGTTGGACTGGATGGCCCATGAGGTTTCTTTCACCTCTATGATTCTATAAGCCATTAGTACCCGTTATGACTGCCAACAGAGTGAAAGGTGATAGAGAATCCTTTAATAGTTTTGCATGTAGAACTATGCTACACATCTTTTCTCAACCACCCCTCCATAAAAACAGTTGCTCCCTGCTTAGCCAGGCTGTGGCTAGTGGGAATGAAGGCATCAAACAAAATCGCATTATTATACTGGATATGAATATGAGTCAGATCCAGAATGCTTTTCTGATCTCACCCCTTTACAGTTCTCCACAAGCCATAGAATGTGCACATGTCCACATGTCCATGGCAGTGTCTTGTTCATTTTGGAGAATATAGGCAGCCCCCAAGTTACAAACACAATAGGTTTTGTATGTTTGTTCTTAAGTGGAATTTGTATGTAGGCTGGAACACGTACATTTTTAAATGTAACTCCAGCCAAAAATATGTATTTTTTTAAGCTTTAAATAGCACAGGGAAGGGTTAACACCCCTGTAATGTTTGCTTTGCTGTCTGTGCCCCTGTTCAGAAGATTTCACCACACTTTCTGTCCCTGTGATAATTAGATTTTGAAAAATATTGGCTTGTTGGGGAAACAAAGATTGCTGATAAAGCGTCAGTCGACATTTTCCCCCCATGATAACTCTTTTCAGGAGTAAATTTCTCTTCTGAGGGGTAGATTTCTCTCACTTCCTGTTGTCTCACTCCCATAATTAACTATGAGTCATTTGTAAGTTGGGTGTTTGTAACTCGGGGACTGCTTTTACTCGCCTACAAAATGATTTAAAATGTTCACCCTATGGCTGTGTATGAGCTTAAGAAAATTCCAGCTTCTGTGTTTCTTCTCTCGAGATGTTTGCACCATTTATACCCATAAATCATTATGCCCATTCTTGAAATTAATCTGTGTATTTAAATATCAAATCAGCATATTATGTCTGAAGGTAAGTGCTGTTGGAATTTGCAGTTTGCTCCCAAGATATTGCTCCTTGAGGTAGAGCAGTAATTGTTTTTCCCACCCCTGCACTGCACCTAAGTCATGACACTTAGTCCTCAAATACTGCCATGGTATTCTGGCATCCAAGTGGGGAACTCCTACAAACATCTATTTCTAACCCTCATAGCTAACAATTATTTGCCATTTTATGACATCCAAAATCTGACGCCTGAATCAGCTATTCTAATGATGGACTGCTCCCAGAATACACATTTCTAAGCATCTTCATCTATAAATACCTACATATAGACCTGGAAATGTGGGAGGCATTGGGTAATCTTGGAATTGGGTTGAAGAAACCAAAAGCTTCAGCCAGACATATCTACTGCTTGGAGATACATTCAAATGTCAATAGGCTTTGGCCTCCTTTGGATTTGACCATCATTTCCAATTTCTATGTAAGGTGTGAAAGCTAAACAATGCTGTCAGTTGATGAATATTACACATAGATCAGTTGTTTCTGTGCCAGTTTTCCCAGCCCAGCTGGGATGGGCATTCATTGGCAAAAAATAATTGATTATTTGGATCTGTGATCCATGCAGTGTCAAAATGTATCAGTGAAGCTGTAACTGTCATGTTTGTTTGTTTATTTTCACACAACAGTGTGTCTTTTTCTTTGTCCTTAACTCCCACTTTGACCTCATCACATTGATGAGGTGCTATGTTCAAATTTGCCAGCCTCTATTGAGACTAAGCAGGCAATCCCAGTGCCCCACTTTGCTGGCAGCAACACTTCCCCATCACACATGGGGAAGCGTCGCCACACAGCTTTCTCCATGCTACCCTCGTTCTTCCTCTTGGAACATAAAGAGGCTCCAGTGTTGCTGGTGCAGCACTGTAGGATGCTTTTGCCCCAGTTGAGCCATGGAGCACCACTGAAAGTGAGCCTGCATTGTCTGGTGGATGGCGTGAAACTCAGTGGCTCTACTGGAGTGCAAGTATCCTAGGATGCTGAAATTTCCTCATATGATGAGATCATATGACTTAAAAGCTTCTCTTGAAGGCAATAAGAGAGCTTTTGCCAGTTAGTGTAAACTAATGGTGTCAAACTTGTGGTCATCTAAGTGTTTTGGACTTCAAATCTCAGAATACCTGATCATTGAACAAGCTGACTAGAGTTTCTGGGAGTTGGAGGCCAAAACTTCTGGAGAGACACAAGTTTAAAACCACTGGTGCAAACAATTCTGAACAAGGGATCAATAGTACAAGGCAGTTGCCAGTAGGATGCAATTCTTTCATAATCACACTGGCCAACTCAATGTTTGGTGTGACAAATGTTAGACCTTTTTCTGGATATATTTGATCTACTAATTTCAAAAGTAGCACCACCTTTTTCCCCTAGCTCTAGTTTTAGAGACACAGAAATATGCTACATACCATTTTTCATCTGCTCACCAATAAGAAATCATGATAACTATATCTAAGAAATTAGAGCCGCTGCTGTCTATCCAGTGCAATAGTCTGAACCATAACCCCAGGAAAAGGCCTAAACCTAAGACACCAAGATTTTTTGTGTTATTTCTTGAAAGAAACTTATCAATTTTATTCTCTTTTGCAACGGAGATACAATTTTTCTCAAAAGACAAAGCATTTTTCTTATTTAAAAGGTTTCTGCTTGATATTCATTTGCATGTAAAATAATATTTCTGCACAGAACATGCTGTTTTCTCCACAAAATGTATGAATTTTGCATGAAGACATTGTGAAGTTCAAAGTTTTTTCTGGTCTTCTCAGAAGGTTCAATGCCTGTGAAACACATATTCTTCCCATCCTTAGCTATCAACATCCCAAAGTTTTCTATCATGTAAGTTTCCCCAGATGCAATGATAGAATCTTGAGTGACATTCATAGTCAGATATGAAGTAAAGTTGTTTCAAGTTGAACTAGTTCTAAGTCTATTTTGTGTCCCTGGAAAGATCCAAACAATTTGACAGTGAGAATGTGACTACCTGCTTCTGTTTCCATAGCCATTCTGGAGCAAGGATTTGTCATCCTGGATTGCTCTTAAATCCCAGAGTAGATTCCCTGTTGTAAAAGCCACCAATTTTCACTCTTTCTCAGCCTCATAGTTTTTGTTTTCAGACGGTTTTAGCAAAATATTGGGAAAATAGGATGAACGTTTGAGAAAACTTAGTTAAGGAATGGAAATCCCTGATCAAGACTGACATTTTTTTTTAAAAAAAGCTGCCTCTTCTATAACATCAGCACTTGTTTCATTTTGTCATTAGGAATGTTTTCTAGACAGTCCAGTAGAAAACAAATTGGTGTAAAGAGGGATGGGGGATGAACAAGAAACAGAGAGAATCAATCCATGAGATTTGTTGAAGATGGCTGTGACTACCTGCCAAGGATTTGAAGAGAGGGAGACAATTGCAAAGAGCCTCTCTTTTGGAAAAAAAAACCCAAAACAAAACATATATGGCTGTTTGATAGTAGCAACATCACCACTCTTGCTAAAACTCAAAGAAAATACCAAACTGTCAGTGCTGCCTTGTTAGAGGGACTTGTGTTCATTCACTGTCTCAGCTTAAGTGGCCTTTGTGGGCGAAGCATGATTCACTGTGTGAATTTCAATGGGATCTTTAAATTTTTGAGAGATTTTTCTCTTCTCTGAGTGAGTTTGCCTGAGCTGAGAGCTTACGATTGACAGCTCTGCAGGTATCATACCAATCTAGCCATTCTCTTTTGTGCCAGTTTCTGGAATCATGGATTCCTTCCTTAGCAATTGTCCTCTTTCTTTTCCTTTATGTGAAACATTGTTCCCTTTTACTTCTTCACCCACCCCCATCCTCCCTCACAGCAAGAGTCGGAATCAGACTCAAATCTTGTACTGATTTTTTTAAAGCAGGCTCCAGAAGCAGAGTGCATTAAGTAAGACATAGTTGGCTTGCAAGCCCTGAGTTACCATAGAAACAAGTTCAGGCCTAGTTTGGAGATTAAAAAAGGGGGAAAAGAATGGAAAGAGGACTTTGCATGTATCAAGAGACTATGTTGTGAGGACCCCATAGTGACTGAAGGGACATCACATACTGACCTTGGGTGGGCAAACGTGTGCAGCTCTTGAAAGGTGACTGGCACCAATGCACCAATGGGTACAGGAAGCAGAAGGAAGAGACATTATGTGAATGAAGCTTACTCACTGTCTGGCACTGAGTGTGGGAAGAAAGTGCATAATGGAGGATCGACAAAGAGTAAAAAAGGTCCTCCTACAGAGCAACAGGGAAAGAAAAGGAGATGTGCAATTGTGTTGATTGGCTCCTGAGTCCTGAATGAAGTGGAAAGACTTGGTGTGATCTCTCTGACCATGCTACTTCTGTAACATCTGAAAGGGAAGTTGAACTAAGCAGAACCTGGATAGAGCAATAGGCTCCCAAATCCTTTCTACTCTACATCCCTATGGAATATTGCAATAGGGACATTGGGAGAGATACAACACTCCCTCTTGCTATATACCCAAAGTTTCTAGAGAAATTCTAGGATGACATCTATTTTAGTTATGTGTCAGAGATTGCTTCAAGACTGTTCTTGAAACCATGGGATATCTCAAAACCAGGGATGCACCTACACTCTAGAATTAATGAGATTTGAAAGCACTTTCACTGCCAGTCTCAATGCTATGCAATCATAGAAGTTGCTTTACAAGGTCTTTATCCTCCTCTGCCAAAGATTGCTAGTACCTCATCAAACTACTACTCCCATGATTCCATTGCATTGAGCCACAGCAATTAAAGTGGTGGCAAATTAGATGAATTCTACAGGGTAGAGACATATCAGCATAAGACTTTATGGCCTGAAGTTTAGTGTTAGTCCCAGTTAGAGGAAACATATATCACCAATTTATATGCATCCAATTGCTTTTATGCTTTAAGTTTGTTTGGTATTATTATTATTATTATTATATTGCATTTTTTCTTTCGTAAGTCATCCTGAGGTCTTTTCAGGGAAAGGGCCAGGATATAAATAAAGCCTTATTATTATTATTATTATTATTATTATTATTATTATTATTTGGTTTAAATTTGTCTGGAATTAGGCATTTGATTTAGACCTCAGAAAGTAGCTAACAGCAAATCTGTCCATTGCTTCCTTCCACGGTAATTGGTTTGCTTTCAGATTTCAAGTTATTTAAATCAAATTTATGGTGATATTTACAGACTCTGTTATCTAAAATAACCAAAATAAAACTTTCAGCCATCTGTCCTTGCCAAATTCAGTAGATGCAGACAATCCCTTTATAGAAAAGATCATGTTGTATCTGTGGTTTAGCTATTAAAATGGGGGAACCTGTCAGCACAGAAGCATTTGCAACCCATATGCTTCATGCCGTACACAAAAAATGTAGAATTACAAACAGGAAGTAATCTGTTAAGAGCTAAGTAATCAAGATCTCCTGCTCTGGTGGCTTAATCTGTCAATTTCACTTTCTCAGCAGCTAACTCTTTTGGGTTGTTGTAGGTTTTTCTGGCCATATTCTAGAAGCATTTTCTCCTGACATTTCACCTGCATCTCTGTCAAGGATCCTCAGAGGTTGTCTGCCTTATTTAGAACCTGAATATCTTAAGAACAGCCTGATAACTTTGCCATTGGATAAAATTTGCATCAAAAGCCCTGTTCTAAATGCTATTGCCTTCAGTGATAAGGCAACTAATAACTTGAAAAGAACACAATGTTTAGAATACAGCCTCCAAAATTCTCCAAGCAGCATGGCTAGTGACTTTAATTCAAAAATAACAATTGCCCCAAGCTTTACATTGAATATATGGCTGTTTCATTGGTGATGTCAGAGTTATGGAATCTTCTCTCCTGTGACACTTAGTTTCCACTTACCTGATTAACATTTTGATGCCAAATTAAGATATGTTTTGTTGTCCTGAGCTTTTATAAACAATTGTTTAATTATTATCAAATCTCTGCTTTTTAATCACTGTTTTATAGTGTTTAATTGCTTTATTCTTTCACATTTCTGCTTATTACTGACTGAGGAGTTGTTTGATGCTTTTGCCAAAAGGAATACAACACTTTTAGATGAATGAATCAATCAATGGATTAAGAGAGGGAGAACTGCTTAGTACTTAGATAGAAGAACCAGTGAATGCCAGGTAAGACTAGGAAAAAATATTGAAAGCACAACAAAACGAAAGGGTAAAAGATCGGACTCCAAAACCAATGGAAAATAAACAGAATAGGGGTGTCTCTGTGTGTGTTTACAACAATTATATGTTTTTCAATGTGTGTCCTATATATCTCCTGACTTTATTGTCTAAGGAAAGAATTTTGTCTATAAACTAGAAGAGCTACTCCTAATCCAAGATTACAATAATGGGATATATGAACCTTTAGTTTGACTCCAGACAAAGATGCAATGTTTTTAACCTCTGTGGTATTGAAAAGAGACAGAGAAGACTCTTTTCAGGAAAGATGGTTCTTCAATAGTATTCATCAGTGACTGATGCAATTTGCAGACCAATATTTGGACAGGAGAGCTGCCTGTGAGGACATGTATCTCTGACCAGTGTGAGCAGAGAGAGTAGGAATGAAACTTGTCAGGTTAGATGTGACAAAGGAAACATAACAGTTTTTCAAATGTCGGTATTGTTCTTTCTCTTTCTGTTATGGAAGAAAGCCCCTTTGCATAAACCAAGTCAGAAAAGTAATGGCATTTCCCTAACCCTTATTTGCAGAACAGTAATTAAAAAGAAGGAAACGACAGCTGGCACTAAGCAGGTAGAACACAAGCAACGGGGGTGGGGGGGGGAGACAGATCTCAGTATAAGGTATGCGTAGTACGTGTGTAGATGTGTTTCAGTGTGGATATATATTTCCTAAGTCCAAGTGTAAACTCAAATGATGGTAAGCCCATTAAATTGATTACTGAATGGTACATGAACACTTATTCAGATCTTATGGATGCAATGGCTCTTAGCAGTTGAAACTAGCAGTTGAATGTGGGCCTATATAATTGCATAACCTGTGAATACACACACATTCACACATACAGAATTTTTTAAAAAATATTTGCAGTTTGCATTTCAAGTGAGCTGCCCTGATCTGCACTCCACAGTAGGGATGGAAAGAATATTTAAAAGTATTCCCAACATGTCCGGAACACAGGAATGTGTCCAGAGGAGGGCGACTAAAATGATCAAGGGTCTGGAGAACAAGCCCTATGAGGAGCGGCTTAGGGAACTGGGCATGTTTAGCCTGAAGAAGAGAAGGCTGAGAGGAGATATGATAGCCATGTATAAATATGTGAGAGGAAGCCACAGGGAGGAGGGAGCAAGCTTGTTTTCTGCTTCCTTGGAGACTAGGACGCGGAACAATGGCTTCAAACTACAAGAGAGGAGATTCCATCTGAACATTAGGAAGAACTTCCTGACTGTGAGAGCCGTTCAGCAGTGGAACTCTCTGCCCCGGAGTGTGTTGGAGGCTCCTTCTTTGGAAGCTTTTAAACAGAGGCTGGATGGCCATTTGTCAGGGGTGATTTGAATGCAATATTCCTGCTTCTTGGCAGGGGGTTGGACTGGATGGCCCATGAGGTCTCTTCCAACTCTTTGATTCTATCCTGACTTTCAGAAAACCTTGATACAATGAATTCTAGAAGGTTGAGACTCTAGTCAGTTTATTAGTTATTTTGTATGAAAATACTTTTGTGCAGAAAATAGCATTCTTTCTGTGCAGAAAACAAATGCCATTCTACAGAAAACTTATTTTCTATGCAGAAAGTATAATTTTTGCTCAAGAATATCACTCACATTTTTTTGCACATAGTAAGTCCCAGACTACAAAACCATGTAATCCTTGATAATTATTCAGTAAACAAAATAATAATACATTTTTTCTGGGGGAACAAAGGGATACAATAGATTAATCATTGGACACATGAGAAAATTATACAATGCATCAAGAGTTTCATATGATGGCTATTTGAGGCCTGATTACAAAAGTTTGCCCTTGAGCAATTTTCATTAATAGTCTGTTATACCAGTCTTTAAAAATGGATTAGTGCCATCACATGGAGTCAGTGTGGTATAGTGATTCGAGGGCTGATCTCAGAGTGAGAGACATGAATTCAAACACTTGTTTACCCATGGAAACCTCCTGGAGACCTTGGAGAAATCACAATCTCTTAGCTTCAGAGAAAGGGAAGTCACACAATAACAGCAGCAGCAGCAGACACAATATGAAATGATCACATGAGAAAATGATCCATGCATGCTATGGGCTGAATGAAGAGATGACCAGATATAGATTTTACAATGAGTTTCAGAAGAGGGTATTCAAGTCCGTCAAAATGAGACACCATCATAACATAAGTCATTGCAACCTCAGGTTGTAACTGCCTAACTATATACAAATGTTTGCTCTTGAAGACTTTGTACCTGTGCAGAGATTCTAGCATTAATGACATAACTTTATATTAGACCATCACCTTTCTTGAGTGAATGGGAAAATTGCAATGCAAGAGGTAATTTAATTGTTCTATTGATATTGTGATCATTGTTCCTCAAAGGACTCATCTCTTCCTTTTAGGCTTTTTAGGTTAAGATGAATGGTACAAAATGAACAGGAAAAAAACTAAGCAATAGGAGAAGATAGCAATTTGAGCATGTCCTCTTTCAAAGTAACTGCATTCATGAATTGCTCACCATTCTTTCAGCATTATCAACTGGCAGTATTCTTGAAAATGGCTCAATTGTCCTAATGGTCCAGTTCATCTCTGTAGATGTACAGGCACATCCTGGCCATTGCTGAGACTTTACTGTGCTTCTCTAGCTTTTCTGTAATGTGCAACATGCAATTCAAGTGCTTGGTACCCCCCAATATTTGAGCTGTTAGCACTTGATATAGTAATATCTCTTCTGGGGAAGGTCTGTATTTTAATAATTTTCTTAGCACCCTAGTGCATGTAAGAGGAGATATATATTTTCCTCTGCAGACAGATCCACCTCTGAACTGTAATTTATTATTTTAGTATCTCAGAAGCTGTTTCTTTGAGAAATATATGTGCAGAATTGTATTAAAGAGAGCATAGCTTTTATGACTGTGACTGATGATTTGTTTGACTAGATCTCTTATGTATCAGCCTAACTATTTGGTATTTTCTATGTGATTTATCCTAAAACTGCCTTAATAAAGTTCAGATATTACTTTCACTGAGTAATGGATGAGCTTCTCTTTAAAGTGCTCTTAAACTGTTTTTTTAATGGGTGAAAATTTGGTTGCAGAATTTATACTTATGTGTCTTCTATCTGAAAGCTATCAATACCATTCTAAACGGACAGGGGAAGTAAATTGAAAATAATTGAATTTTTCTTTATACTGACATAAAATTGAATGTGTGTTTGTAAGCACAAAAGTACATTTAATTACTCCATGAAGTAATGGAGTAGCATTTACAGTAAGATGTATGAACCAAGTACTGCAGCTAATGCAGCAATCTAATTTTAAACTCATCCATGGTGACAACACATTTTTTGCCATTACTTTTGCTGTTATACTTGATTGTCTGGGTGTTCCTGAGTACAGTTAATTGTCTATTCTTCTAATGAACACTCCAATCATGTGTTCTGTTTCCCTTCCATGCAGAGAATAGTGCAGCTGCAAATATGGCTATGTCGTACTATTCTATTTTACAAAACTACAAATCACAGAATTCTACATCATTTTGCCATGGCAGTTAAAGTGGTCCCAAACTGTTATAATTCTGCAGAATGGATACTTCCTGGGTAGCTCTAAGCAAGCTACTTTTGATCACAGCCTCACAGTTGTAATGTGTAAATTTTAAAAGAAACTATTACACAAATTCAGGGGAAAAAAAACTAGTGGACGGATCACAAAAATAAAATCTATGCAGAATACTTTGGACCTTCTATAGGAGAGAAGGGTGGAGATGAGCAAATCTTTAAACTCCATATCCAAGGATATTCTGCTTTAACCAACTCCCAAGTCTGTTCTATGCAAGTTCCTAGAATTTTCTTTTCAAAAAGAAGGGGTGAAATATACTTTTGTTTTCAACTGGACTAAGTAAATGGACACATTTTGTAGATGAGAATAGTAAATACAATAAACAAATAATATTTCTGCACATTTCCAAAATGCATGCTCTGGATGGTTTTTTGTGAAGGGAAAGATCTTTTTTTCAAATCTTACCATTTTGTCAAATTCATTTTTTCCTTTCACATAACAGTCTTGAAGTCTTGAAATGTACAGAATCCAAACATCAAATTGCATCATTTTCTGAGTTCAGCTTGGCAAGTGTGGTTTGGGTAAGTTCATTTTAAAATCCTTTGACAGAGTGAGTTTCTCATACATCCCTAGAGGTAAGCTGACTTCAGTTTGGTAACTTCAACTTTTTAAACACACACAGCGAAACCTAGAATCCCTGTACTGTGTGTAGCATTTATAGTGAAAGAGAAGTGAATACTCAGTATGCCTGCCAAAAAAATCCCAGATATCTCTGCAAAACAACAGCAGATCTATGCAGTGCTGGAGCTGGTGTGGCTTAATTTCCTCCTGTTAAATGGAAGAGAGTTCATAAAGCATTAGCAGTAAACAATCGGGGGGGGGGGTGCAAATCCACATGCTATTCCCTGCTCCCTTCCAACCTGTCACCATGATCCCGATAGAGCTTTGGATTAGGCAATATATCCACCTTCACATCTCCACTCCCTGCCTGGTACGATAGCTATGCTAATTATGTATATAAAAAAGAAAAGAAAATGAAACAGTAGCTAAGAGGAGGTTAAAAAACAAGACGTTCCAGGGAAAAGAGAGAGAATTGATAAGGGAGTTAGGCAAATTGGCAATAAAAGGCAGCCACAATATTAAATGCTTGCACTCCAGATGTACATGTAGACATTAGGAAATGATCATGATTGTCTGCTCACAGGCAGCTACAATGAAAATTAGGCACCAATGAGAAATCATAGGTTCATTTGGTGAGAAGGGGGCCTCGGGTGCATCATTCAGCCAGTGGTGGGTCTGAAAGCCTCACTGACAGATGTAATCCTCATCTGTGCCTTGTATATTGTCAGTGTTCGTATTTCCTCAGCCTGTCTTGGCAGCTTGTCCCATTATCAAACTGTTCCTAGAGCTTGATTTTCAAACTAAATGCTTCTGAGCACTTTTCACTTGTTCTAAAGTATGCCACAAGGAAAAACATTATACCCATCCTTCCTGTAAAATTATCTGACAGGGCAATCCTATGCATTTTTACCCAAAAGTAAGTCCTACAGTATCCAAATGAATGTATTGTAAATTCACACAGTGTTGTTGATCTTAGAGACAGAACCCAAATTCACTGTATTTCTGGCTCTTTTTCTATGTATAAAATATATTTACGAGCATACAAGTAAAGGTTTCATACAACTAGGTTTTTCTGATTCTCTTTCACTTGCAGTAACTAAGCCACAACATGGTTACATTACAATGGTAAGAAGATAAGATCTCACTTTCTTTCAGCATGCAAAAGGCTCTGATAGCACTTTAGAGATTAAATGAGAGAACAATGAGGAAAAGGACTTATTCTACCGAAGTTAAGGTTACCAACTTCATTTTCTGTTAGTCTCTAAGGTTCTACATGATCCCTTTGCATATTTATATTCCAACACAGCTATGCTTGTAAATTCATTCGTAGTATAATTTTAGCCTTTATTATTTGGGCATATGGCATTTCTAAATGGTGAGGAAGGACTGTCATTGATCTAAGACTTGGCTTGAACTGTGTTTTTTGCCCTTTTATCTGAGACAGCAAAATTGGCAGGAGGCGACTGCATTTTCTATCACAGGACAGCCCCTTATTACATTCCAATGTTTTAAGTAAATTAGATCTCATCTCCACACATGCTGTCCCCAACCCTCCCAGTGCAGGGTAAAGAGCATGGAAGCAGTGCCCTATGTGGACAGCAGACTGATCTGAATCAGGCTTGATCCTTCTCTCCACATTGTGCCAAAGCTGCACTGTTGCTTTGAATTTTCAAACAAACTCCAGATCATCCTCTGAATGTTCTTAATGTGGTACTAAACCAGATTAACTTGGTTTATCTTTCAATAATTGCTAGGAGTGGCAAAACATCATAGGGACAGTCAGCATTAATGGTATAATTAGGACAGGCTGTTGAGCCCATGCAGATGAGCCCTAAGTCTTTTTAAAAATATCAGTTTACAGAAATCTGCAACAAACCAAAAGACTTCTTATCTGAACAGCATGGCAATTCTCCTCATTTTGACAATATTGCAAACTAAGATTTTAACAATATAGTTCCTTACACCTTTTTTTTTTTTTTGAGGTTCTAAATTGGAGGATGGGAAGCACCTGGTATTATGATAGCTGACATTACCAAAGGTGACAATCCAGTTGCAATGCCCATTTGCCTGCCTATGTGATGAAGTCCATAGTGTTGTAGTATTAAAGGGAAAATAAAGTGATACTTTTTGTTCCAATAAATTTTGAAATTAAAAACAAATCCGTTCACGAGTAGGAATAAAACGTTACAGCTGGTGCCAAGAACTGGCAGGAGAAAAATGAAAATAAATACTGCAGCCTCCTGTGTCATCTAAAGGACTTATAGCTTCTGTTTCTCCGTTAAATATTGAGTCTTCATTGTGGAGAAAGAATCTCCACTGTGGAAAAATAGCCTGTTCTTTTTATGTATTGTAATACTCTATTATATCATCATTTTAAAATATATATATTTAAAAAAATATCAATGTTAGCTAGCCAATCTCAAAGGTTTTCTGGCAATTTCTTGAAAGTTCTCCAACACAGCCACATTTTGTGTGCAATTGGGAAAAACATTCAAAACAAATAACCTTCATCTGTCCCTTCCTGTTCTCTACCCCTGCGGATCCATCTTTGTTAACCTGTGCATTCTGCTAGTATGCAATTGTCAACGGTATCTGAATCTTCATTTGTCATTCTTATTTGATTCCTAGTCTTTAGCTCATTATTTCTGCAGCAACCCTTCAATTGCACAAATTCTGCTTTCTTTGGTTGTTCTAAACCATAGCAAGGAAACCGTTATTATTAACCTACCAGAAAACATAATTGATTACAGGAATGATAGCATAAAGCTTCATAAAAACAGAGGTAGATCAAGCAAGGAATGGTGTTTGCAATAATTAACATGAAGAAAGGTATTTTCACACCACTTGAACATGAAAATATATCTTTACATCTTGCACCTTCCATCCCTTTTCCCAATGTATTATCTCCCAAGCCTTTACCAAATGGGCAGTTCCACTGTATCACTGGGGCCCCAGGCATCATTTCTTTTCTTTACAGCTATCAGTTCCCAGAGATTCCTCAATCCATATGTGTTCTATTACACAAGATAGTCTCAAAAGTCCTGAAGCTGACAGCAGGGCAGCACGTGTAGGTGATTACAAACAAACAAAAAGACAGCCAGGGATTTTTGTATCATTAGCTATCAACCATGACTGCCACTGAATACATCAGTGTCTAAAATCTAGTATTCTGTATGTGGGATTAGTTTAATACTTTATAACAGTGGTTTCCAAACTTTTTTACCAGGGACTACTTGACCAGGGACCACTCTACAACAATAATACCAAAAGGGTTATGAATCAATTTTTGGTCAACTTTTGATTCAGTTTGAGGTGCTGAGTCAGAAAATTGCATTGAATAGACCATATCTGCTCTAGTTTTTGATACAGAACATATGCCATGGTCAGCAATAGGGAAGGAGTGGCAGGTGGCATGAAAGGAGTGGAAATAAAATGAATAAAATAAATAAAAGAGAGAAAGGAGGCTCACAGACTGGATTTTCAACCTCATAGTCCACTGGTGGTTCACGGCCGAAAGGATAACACAACCACTGCTTTACAATTATCCACACACTGTACCTTGTTCAGAACTTGAAACATTTGTGAATCTCTCTGATCCATTATTTTCCTGTGTTCAACATATCATCATAAATGTTTACAAGATAGAATGCTGATTAAAGATGCTACATTAGGACCAATTCTGATTGAAGTAGCCAACTCCTCTCTGGTTTCAATGTTGTAATTTCAATGGGCAAACAAGATGGGTGGGTGTAGCTGAATCTAATAGGTTCTTGTGGGTTTTTTCGGGCTACAGGTCCATATTCTAGAGGCATTTCTCCTGATGTTTCACCTGCATCTATGGCAAGCATCCTCAGAGGTAGTGAGGTCTGTTGGAAATAGGACAATGGGTTTATATATCTGTAGAATGGCTGGGGTGGAGCAAAGAGCTCTTCTCTGCTAGAGCTAGGTGTGAATGTTTCAACTGACCACCTTCATTAGCATTTGAAGGCCTGCCTGAACCTGGGAAAATCTTTTGTTGAGAGGTGTTAAGATGTGCCTGGTTGTTTCCTCTCTGCTGTTTTGCTGTTGTAATTTTAGAGTTTTTTAATACTGGTAGCCAGATTTTGTTCATTTTCATGGTCTCTTCCTTTCTGTTGAAATTGTCTACATGCTTGTGGATTTCAATGGCTTCTCTGTGTAGTCTGACATGGTGGTTGTTGGTGTGGTCCAGCATTTATGTGTTCTCAAATAATATGCTGTGTCCAGGCTGGTTCATCAGGTGCTCTGCTATGGCTCGCTTCACTTCTCTGGTTGAAGTAGTGCCTTTCATGTTCCTTGATTCGTGTTTGGGCGCTGCGTTTGGTGGTTCCTATGTAGACTTGTCCACAGCTGCATGGTATACGGTAGACTCCTGCAGAGGTGAGAGGATCCCTCTTGTCCTTTGAGGAACGTAGCATTTGTTGGATTTTCTTGGTGGGTTTGTAGATTGTTTGTATGTTGTGTTTCCTCATCAGCTTCCCTATGCGGTCAGTGGTTCCCTTGATGTATGGCAGGAACACTTTTCCTCTGGATGGATCTTCATCTTTACTCTCGTGGCTTGTTCTTGGTTTTGCAGCTCTTCTGATGTCTGAGGTGGAGTATCCATTGGCCTGGATAGCCCACCTCAACATGGGAGAGTTCATTTTTTGCAGAATCTGGAAATGTTCTACATCAGTGGTTCTCAACCTGTGGGTCTCCAGGTGTTTTGGCCTACAACTCCCAGAAATCTCAGCCGATTTGCCAGCTGTTGGGCTTTCTGGGAGTTGAAGGCCAAAACACCTGTGGACCCACAGGCTGAGAACCACTGCTCTACATTTTCAAAACAGAAAACAACTTGAAGATTTAGTCAGTATGAAGATGGAGGTAAGTATAAATAATGGTGTTTGCCACTATTTGGTTTGAGAGATGGTGAACAGCCCTTTTATGTAATACTGTTTTAGCCAGGTAGCCAGTTTTTAAACCCATTTTAACCAAGAAATCTGCTAACATTATAAGACATTATTCAGCAATGTAGAATATGAGGCAGCATCCCATTGTCCTATAGTTTGATAAGAAGTACTGGAGGAGGAAGATGATCACAAGTCAATGGGTGTTAAATGCTATGCATGAAGATCTCAGTTTTGAATCTCCTGTATCACTACTTAAGAAGGACAAAATAGTAGCAGATGAGAAAATAACTGGAGATTCTGTTGGGAATGAACAAATAATCATATCTAGTTCAAAGTACCTTACTATAAATAATACCAGTGTTGTAGAGAAAGACCAGAAAGGTTAGCAGCAGAATCAAAGTTTTGTCTTCACAAGACATCAGGTTCAAAGCCACAATATCACCAGAAAGAGTCCTATTTAAATCTTGTAGAGCTGCTGTCAGACAGTATGAAACATACTGAGCTACATGGGCCAAAAGTCTAATTCAAATCAGCTAGGAATTTGGACGTATAGCTCATGTGCTTGCTTATGTAAGTACAAGGTAAGTATTTCTAATGCAAAATGCATTGGGACTAGAAGTGTTTTAGATTTTTTTTCCCCAGATTTTGGAATATCTGTATTTGTATATACATACTTAATGAGATATCTTGGACATGGGACCCAACTCACAGTATTCATATACGTTTCATTTCAATCTTGTACACACAGGACTATAATACAACATTTCTAAAATAATGTTGACCACAAAACAAAGTTTGTGTACATTGAACCAAACATAGGTGCCACTATCTTAGCCATCCACATGGACACTTAGGATTTCTGAGTATTTTGGATTTCAGAATTCTGCATTGCAGGTTCCTTGTATGTACCTAACATCCTCACTACAGTTCTGGTGTATCCCCTAATTCTACACCTATACTGCATTGACCCAAAATGTATAAATGGATTATGAGACAAGAAGCTGTCCTTTTCAGCTTGGAAAAAATATAAATTGCTCACTTTTTACTGGTCCTCCCAAGAGGCTATGGCTAAAAACTATGACCAGTGTCTTGACTAATTCATCCTTGTGTCACTCCCATTATAATCAATACATCAATATACTTTTATTATAGAGATGTTGGCTCAGCTGTGATTTTTGATGGCAAAAGTCCTTACTCAGCTGCTTCCGTTTCGACTTCAAAAACTTCCATTAGCATCACTATGTGAAACTCCATTAATCCATTTCATTGAAATAATGTTCTTATTCTCATTCTATGCCTTTATTGCATCCTACCCATCCTCATTGTCTCACAGCCTTTTTAATTAATGCATGAAGATTTGGCATTAAAGTAATAAAGAATCCTGAGTAATTAACATAAACACACACACATTTCCAAGATGTTTTGAAAATAAGGGCTTATTGGCACTAATAAAAAAAATCGACTCACTTTTGGAAATAGAAAGATTGGGCCATGATAACCATTTGAAGTGACGAACCAATCACAAGACTATTCATTAACTCTCCCATTGAGGTAGCCCAGGTTAATGCGTAACCATATGTGAAACTACACCAGACAATCCTCTGAAGACAGTTACTGGAGCCTGAGTGTGAACTAGGCCAACAGTGCTCATCATGTGACCCTGGGGCAATGTGAAGTGTACAAGGCTATTTTGTAGCCCTCAACCCTTCCAAACATACAATTTCTTCAACAACAAAACAAAACAGAAAATGTGAATTGCCTTTTTTCTTACAACACCCCCTTAAAAATTAACCTTTTAAGGGAATTTCAGGGCCTCCTTACACTGTTTAATATACAAGGGTATTTCAAAAAGATGGATCTGATTTGAAATTTATCTCTGCGATCATGAACCACCCATGAATGAATCCCTTACCACCTCAAAGGGTGGGTCATAGAGTTTGATTATCCCTATGCTTCTCCTAGCACACAAATAGCTCCTAGATTCAATCAATTGCAACACAAAATGCTTTATGTCTCAGGGTCACCATCTTGCAACTGACCGAGGCTAGGTGCTATATGTGCATCAAGCAGTAATCATTTTTAACTCTATTCCACACCCTTTCAAGTGGTAAGGGTTTCATTCATGAACAGTTTGTGGTTGTAGAGATCTAATGGTGCAATGCTAACAGCAAACTAATAGTGGAAGTGAAAATAAGGGTCAGGAAAAGAAGAGATAGAAAGATCTTAAGATTATCAGGAGGTGCTGTGGTTTTTAGTTTTTATGTTTATGTTTTTTATGGATTTTAACTGATTTTTTAAAAAATACCAATGCAATTTAATCCTGTTTTAACGTTTGTATATTTATAGATTTAAAATTGCATTGAAATGCTTTTAATGTAAGCAGCTTTGAGTCTCCTTGTGGAGAGAAAAAATGGGGTATAAATAAACACAATAAATAATCATAATCATCATCATCATCATCATCATCATCTATTTATATCACCCTATGGTTAGGATAGGTGGAAAAGAGAAGAAAAGACTTTGGGTCACTAAAAACTACTTAAACCTATTACTCCTGCTCTATCTAAGACACCTTTAATGCTTTAAGTGCTTGGTGTTCTTGCATTTGCAGAAGTGGCACTGGGGAAAATATCTCTGTTTCTCTAGTTCTATTAGCAGCAGAAAATCTTGATCAGGATTGCAATGGAGAGTCTTTACCCTATCACTTCCCCAGAGGTGCTGTTTCTTTGTTGTTATTATCAGTGGCAAAAAAGCAGCTTTTAACTCCATGCCTCTAGTTTAAGGGTGGGAAACTGTGGACTTTGATATGTCTTGCCTGCAAATTCAGGGGAAAAAATAAATAAGTGGCTGTAATTCCCACTGCAACTCAATCTCTCTCTCTCATACACACACACACAGGCAGACACACACTGGTAGGGTGGGTGGGCTTGGTATCTACTGGGTTTTTGTTCAAACACAGTCTATGAATACCAAAATCTGTGGAACCAAATACAATACAAAGGCATAAATACAAAGGCATAATATAATGGCATCTATTCTATAAAATGGCAAAATCAAGGTTTATTTTAGGAATTTTAGAAAGTGTTTTCAGCTGCAGAATCCATGGATACAGAAAGTTAACTATATCACATGTTTTTCAACTTTGAGACTTGTGGTAATTTCTGGAATTTTTCTGTGTATTTTGGGCAAATTGTTTCTTATGTACAAGGTGTTTTAAAAACATGGACCCAATTTGAAAATCACTATTTACCTTTCCTGTCTTTAACAGATTCATTACAATAACACCTTGGTTTAGCCATTTCTCCTTAATCAGAATTGGTAGTGGATACACACAACATGCACACACCCCTGCATTTATGCTGATCAGCTGGAGATAAAAGGAAAATTGGTGGGAATTCCTGCAATTGTATAGGCTACATACATGTAGTTGGTGGATCAAAGAATGCTGATCAATGACCTATAGCTATGTCAAGTCAGGAACCTCAGGTAATTAAACTGAAAGTGGTTTGGAGTGGTCTACTACTGATTGCAGCACTGTTGTTACAATCAACTGTCACTTCTGTCCCTGTCAAATCCACAGAGTGGACTATAAGTGCCCAAGGAGAGATACATGATATAGTAGGTCATCAGAAGGTGCTTTGCCAGTGGCTCCCTCTTACATAGAACTAGCTTTGCAAGAAAATAAAACAATCCTAGGGTTTTTAGTTTTTTTATAGTAAGCTGGGTCAATTTGGAGGCCTCATACAGACTGCCTATCATAAGAACAGCTATTACATGTCCTTATTTCCTTTGGTATCTGAAAAGAGCTCTGAGGCTTGAATAGACAGGTTCCCAGGTAGATAACAGTATTAAATACCAGTGTCAGGTGGTAATTTCAAAACAGGTGAAGTAACAGTTTGCAGTAATGTATATTGTGTGGTTGGAAAGTCTAATGCAGTGGTTCTCAACCTGGGATCCCCAGATGTTTTTGGCCTTCAACTCCCAGAAATCCTAACAGCTGGTAAACTGGCTGGGATTTCTGGGAGTTGTAGGCCAAAAACATCTGGGAACCCCAGGTTGAGAACCACTGGTCTAATGCATTATGGGGCATGTTACATTAAAAGATATGTTAACTGTGGCATTTCTAGCAGATACTATCAAAAACAGGTGGCTTTTTAGGATGAATTGCAGTATCTTCTTAAATTCAGAACTGCTTTTATATAGGAGACCCCCCCCTCCATTATTTTTTACCACTTTATTTTATTTTGCCAGTAATGAGTGGGACTCTGGATTATGAAGCTGTTTTAATGCAACATATGCCTGTTACAAAGGAGGAGATAGTACCCTTCTATTCTATTCCACAGAAAGCCGTGTGGCATCTGAATCTTATTTGATCCTGTGATGCCTCAATGTTCTCTTTAGGATAGGACCTTGCAATTGATATAACTCCTAACTGCAATATCTTGCCACTACTTCCATCCACCCACATTTGACTTTCAGTGGTGACTCATTCCATCTAATATAATGAACATCACATTTGTGCAGAAAAGCTATCACAAACAAGACAAAACAACTTTTCAGTATGCTTTTCATGAAAGGCCCAGTAGTTTCTCATGAAAGGCCCAAGTTTCACCCATTTCTGCCACTGCTTTGCGGGGGGGGGGGGATGACCCCAAAAGGAGGATGTTCCTTTCCCTAGTGAAACAGGGAATCAAGGAGTGAATCGTGCAGGTTTTTTAGACCAATGCTTCCCAACCTTTGGTCCTCCAGATGTTTTGAACTTCAGCTCCCACAACTTCTAAGAGCAGACAAGATGGCTGGGAGTTTTAGAAGTTGAAGTCCAAAGCAACTGGAAGACCTAAGTTTGGGAGCCACTGCTTTAGGAAAAGCTTAGAGAAGGCAAGGCTCTTTCATCAGCTTCATAGAATGCAAGCTCCATCAGGCTTTCCTCGCCTGAACTGAGCTTGAACTCCTATGGTTTGCTCTTTTCCTCTAATCTCCCCTTCCTGCTTTCCTTTTGTGAAGTGTCTTGTGAATTATAAGTCTGTATTTAGAGTTTTTTGAGCTGAATTGCTAGATAATAGTTATTTTAATAAATTAATTAAAGAGGAAATGCCTACAGAAGCAAGAATTGAATGAGGAAAGCAATTATCAGCCTTATGTGTCCAAGTATGGATCCTCTCTTCCAATAACTGCTTGGAGGAATGAAAGGGCTTCATTTCTTATTTTGTGTTGTGTTGTGTTGTGTGAGAATACAGTTATGTGTGTGCATGTATGACAGGGTGCATTATTTTACAGTTTCTTTGAGGTTACAGTGAGGTAAACTCAAAAGCAAGTTGCCATTCTTTCGTAATCCTTTTCTTGAAGGAAATATTGAATGGATCTGGCAATTCTCTGCAGGGAAAGAGCATTTTCTGTGCATAAATAACTACAGCTGCACATTGATTTGATCAGGAAATGTGGATAATTCACACAAGAAGAAAAAATGAATTCTTTATTCTCCCTTGGAAAAATGCGACTGATGAGGATTTTCATCCCCATTTCATCCCCATTTCAGGTTGAATGAAAGATATATTTCCAGTATCCCTGTAAAGCAGGTCTGCACAACCTGCAGTCCTACGGGTGTTTTGGACTTCATCTCCAAGAATTCCTGAGTATTGGAACAGCTGGCCAGGGTTTCTGGCCCAAACACCTGGAGGGCAGCAGGTTGTGCTGGCCTACTCTAAACAATAGGTACAATAGAGATGATTCTCCCATGAATTTCAGTGGGCCTTAAGTATGCAAACCCAGGAAAGGGTGCTTTTCATTATGTAGGCAAAACTCCTTTGGCTTCCACAGGCAACTGATCTTAGGGCCTGTCCAAACAGCCCCTTATTGTGGAAACCTCCACAATAAAAAGGGGGCTGTCCAGATGACATTCTGTGCAGTCCTGCATTAACTCAGCACGAACCAGAAAAACCCTGGTTTGTGCTGAATTAATTTGTTAGTGGATTTATTCCATGCCTTCTTGTAATCCAGTACTTCCACGTCTGGACTGCAGAATTCCTTAGAAAAGTAGTAAAGAAGTAGTAAAAACAGGAGAGTGGGGGTAGGAGGAGGAGGAGGAAGAGGGAGGATCTGCTCCCCTGGCACATAATTTCTACATGCCAGAAGAGCTTGCTAAGACTTCTAATAGATGATAGATAAGTTTTTACTACTTTTCTAAGGGATCTGGGGGGAAGGGGGCACATTCTCTCGAGAATGTCTGGACACTCACACCAGAAAGCACATGCGGACAGCCCCCTCCCCCAAACATTCACATTTTTAACATGGATGTTTGTGGGATAAAGGGCTGTCTGGAACTGCCATAAGTCAGGACCTTCTGCTTGAATAGGCCTGTTTCCATTCCTGTGCTTTAAAATGTATGATTTAAGGATTGTGTATTCCTTTTAACAAGCATTATGCAGGTATACATAACAAACATTAATGTCAGCTCTTATCGAAGTATTCATGCAAGAAATTCAAAATGTATGCATCCTTTCTTCCTTTAATGTTTTGTTTCTTCTAAGCAAGCTGATATGGAGATGCCTTTTAAAACCCACAACAAACAAAGGGCTGGGGCATGCAGTAAAATCACAATAAATGATCATTCAGGAAGGAGAACATTATTCTGACATAGATTATCATTAAGCTGTTCACCAAGATTTTGCCTGATAGTTCAAAGAAAGGCATGAGAAGATAACAAATAAAAAAATGTCATGAAGTTTCTTGTGGCACCGAGAAAGCTTCAGTGAGCAGAATGAGAGAAAACAGGCTAATTACTGTCTTTCTTTTCCTCTCCCCATCTTGCACAGAACAAAAACAACAACAAAACAATGCACAAGAGTTTTACAATTATTAATACAGTAGGACTTTTATCTTTTCCTTATTAAGAGTTCTGAGACAGAAGCATGATATCTGACAGGTATGGTGCTGAATTGGGAGCTGAAGCATGAGTAAATGAAGGAAAGTCAGCGAGTTGGGGAAAAAAATCTAGCAATATATAGTATAATGAGCAGAGCTTAGAGTGTAAAATCTATGGTGCAATCATTTCCCTCCCCCCACTCTGTTGGTTTTAGCTCTATTTTTAAGGGCCACTTAAATATTTATCTATCTATGATGTGAAAAATGCTTACCTTCAGTATGTTGCATTTCTCCAAAACCCACCTATATAATTTATCCACCTTATGCTTATATCAGGTTGCAAGACTGCATTTTTGGTACTCATGTAGACTTCAATATTGGTTATTGTGCCCATTTCCCTTACCATATACATTTTGCAGTGGTTTTTCCTAAACTAATTTCTTTTACTGCATGCATTTCCCATGAAACAGAGCACATGGAATTTGGGTGTATTTTTCAACTGTGTGCATTTTTGATCATTCACATTTTAAAGGTACAAGTGTGGATTTTATTTCTCTTTAAGACACTGAAAACCTTGAAAATATGTCTGCAAAATATGTCTGCAAAAGGTGCCATTTGTATAAGTAAGTATAAATCTTAAGTCTGAATTTTATAGTTTCACAGAAAAGTTTAGACCTCACCAATCTATTCAAACTATATATATATCTCCATTGATAAAGAAAATTAAGGACCTTAAACTTCTGACAAAAAAGAAAGTTGCTTTATCTGACAGTGATATAATTTAATTCATTCCAGTTTGATAATGCTATTATAAAAATAATTGAAGGGTGGGATTTTGATTCAGGCTTAAGGTTAAATCAGCTTTAGGTATTTTAGTCTAATAAGACGGAGAATAAGTGTTGTGCCCACATACTCCATTCACTATTCTTTCTTGCGCTTTTATTCAATATTGCAGGAGTTTCCTTACAGCAGAGGTAAGAAACAATGGTTTAATTTCTGCCTATAAACCACAATGTGAAACCAATAGCTGTGGTTTAACAAAACTTCAAAACAAAGATGAATGGCATGTGAGGACTACTCAGGGTAATAAAACATAGTACATTATACAAAAAATTGTTAGGTTTGTACTGGCTCATAGTTATGCTGCATATACATGTGGGACCAAATTAGCAGGAGATGCATTGTGCCTCAAGACTTGAACAGGTCAAAAAATATGAAAAAGAACCCACAGACTGGCAAAACAGAAGATGTCAAAATGAACTGGCAACAAGCAGAAAGATGGAGGTAAGGCTTCACAAGTGCCTGTTGATGTTAAATCTGACACATAGCATCTGACGGAACAAACCAGGGTAAAGAAAGCAGAAGAACTTATAATGTTCCCTATCTCTCCCCTGGGTTTGAAGTATTCTTTTTTAATTCAAAAGAAAGGCTAAACAATTTGCTATTTGGACAAGAAAAGAAGCTGGGGATTTGGGAAGCATTAAACAATTGATACCAATAGAAGAGCATAAGCATTTAAGCAACTGAACCTAGCAATCAGACCATATACAAATGAAATTAATTACCTCTGTGAGAAATAAAAAGCCCAACATGCTTAGTATGCTCCCAAATCCACTAGGATAAAAGTTAGAATGGGGTCAGTAACTAAAGGACAAGTCTTAACCTCCACTACTTCATTGCCATCCCACCCACACTGCGAATTATGAAGCAAGAAAACATTTCACATTTCAGTGTGACACATTTAACATAAAGGTACACAGTATAAAAATTGTTTGGCTTAATTCCACTTGGCCATGGAATAACAGCAATGCCTCCAATAGCAACAGTCTCTTCACAGAAAGCAAACTAACTTTTGGAACCCAAAGCATTTTCAAAAACATTTTGTATGTAGGAAGAGAACTGTTCATCAAAGGGAGCCAATGCATATGTAACACTAGTCTTGTCCAATCTGGTACTTTCTACTCCAGATGGTTTGGAATGCAACTTTCATAATCCATATCTAGAATATATTGGGGTTAGTGTGTGATATGTGACATGTCACGTTCATTCATTCAGGTCATCACACGATCAGCAGATTGACAATGTGAGAAACCAGGACAGCACCAGATTGGAAAAGGCAGAGCTACACTTGAATCAGCAAATGTTGCCTAATCCAATATCCAGCAATCATCCAATGCTCGCCCTGGGTCTAGTTGTGTGATTGTTGAATCATTATCCTTCCTCAGGAAGCAACGTAAACCCAATTTAAATTAATTCTGAATCCTATATGTGAATGGGAAACAATAACACAGTTAACATAGTATTTGATAATAATAAATAGACTGACAGTTAACACTTGATATGCTGCAGTTTACCACCAGATGGCAAGATACTCATATACTCCTCACTACAGTACATCTGTTGCCAATTCAGAGAAGAAAAAGATTTAGCTTGTCTTCTGCATATACAGCAAGCAGAAAAGCAAAGCTTGTTGAGCTTGTTGATATGTGACAAAATTAACTTTGATGTATGGAAAACCTACTATAAGGTTTTCTTGGCAACATTTATTTAGAAAAGGCTTGGCATTCTCTCCCTCTTAGGCTGAGAGTGTGAGACTTGCCAAAGGATTGCAAAGCTTGAATAGAGAATACAAATTCCAGAATCCCAGGCTAACTCTCAAAGCACTACCCATGATGGATCATAGCTATCTCCTGATCACCAAATAAACTGTAGTGCCTGGTCATCATTAAAACATCTTAAAACATCTAGTAATGGCACAGATAACTCTATGGGATACTGTTAACACTTGTAAAAAAACACTTTTAAAAAAAAATCAAACCAAAGACCAGGTAGAAAAAGAACAGCGGTGCGATTGAAGACACTGAAAAGTTTTGGGTTAGGGGAGTATTAAACAATGCAATAATAGAAGGGGAGGGGATCTGAACTGCCTCTCACACTCAAGAGAGTTTTGATTTAAGAAAAGAGCTATTGTTTTGGGGGAACTCCAATGGCTCAAATGTCGACAGGACAGTGAATCTGGATTTTTGTCTGGGTTGAAAATAATATATCCAGTATGATGACACTATCATATATTTGATACCATTCTTTTACAATTTAGAGTGATTTCACTTCTCACTCACACTGCAGGAACCAGTCACCATTGAATGGTGATATTAATATTAATATGTGCAATTCATCCTATGGATGTTTTGTATCTTCTCACTTCAGACTGTATGGAAGGAGGTGATTCTGCTAGTTTTCATCCCGTCTGCCTGCATATCTTAATTCACATCACATATATAAATACTTAGCTATACGCTGGGCATTTAATATACATTGCAATTAATATTTTCAGTAATCACTTTTTGCACTTTTTTTTGGATGTCATCTAACACTGCTTTCCATATATGTGTCTATAGACTCCTTGCTTCTGGGATCTCTGTTCCTCTCCAGGACTTTACCCAGCATGTAATGTTCACCAGTATGCCAAGCAGAGGTGAAATTTTTCCCAAGCCGAGTTCTGTTGACGGATCAGAGGAAGATTGAGGTGGAGAATCTCTTGCTTCCTCATTAGTGTCAAAGATTAGCCACCATGAGACATTTTAAAATGGGGTTAATGGTCCAACAGTCCTCCAAACAAATTGACATGGCAGAGTGACAAAATTAAGTAAAATAAATAGAATCACAATATAACACAGATTAAAAACACATTTAAAACTCAAGATAAAAGAAAGACCTGCACCTATTCTTTTTACAAACCTCTCATAGTAAGAAATTTCACTGATGTTATAAAGAGTGAAGATTTCATAACATTTTAAATTCAGTTTTTTTAAAAAAAAATCAGAACTTACCACAATTTCAAAATTAAGACATGGGTAAAATGAAATATGATAAAATATTTAATCCCCAAGAGATTTCAAAAATTTAGTTTTGTTTTGGTTCATAGATTACTGACATTAAAAAAATCCTGCTAATTCAAGTTTTTTTTTATTATTTTTTGATAGCTGAGTTTGGACATTCTTGGCCATTTGTTAAGGAGCAAAAAAGTGTGGAGGAGGCCACAGCACTCCTATGGCTTTATTGATGACGTATCTACTGGAGGCACCAGTATAGATATGGTTTACTTGGCTAGCCTGTGACCTAATTTAACCCATGCATTGGGGTCTTGTGCTTTTATCAGTGCGTTAGTACCATGGAACTTAGAAACCAAGCAGTTTAAAAATAGGAATGGCCATTCTCCAAGTACAAACTCACCATAGCAATACCGAAAACACCATGTCTTAGAAACGATTTCCTGGATATGAAGAACAATATATACCATTCTGATCATAAGGCAATATGTTTTGGGGCTTGTCCAAGAGAAGATGAATACAGTGCAATTCATCAATGGAACTAAAGGTTGTGTGAGATAAGGTATGCCTTTCAGCTTGGAGAATAAATCAAACACCTTGTCTATTTTGCAGAGATATTAAAAAGAGCCTGAGGCAAAATGTACCCTTTTCCCTTGAGCTACTGTTCACATTCTTTGTCAAGATTATTGCACATACATTCCAAAAAGTTTGATGATGGTAAATATTATATATCAGAAACATAAATTTAAATATACAATATTTTGATTTCAAACTAACTAAAATTTGAAACCAAGCCATTGTATGTTCATATCAAAATTTGAGATAAGAATGTAATACAAAGAATAAGTAAAAAAAAGTGTATTCATTTTTTTATTTATCATGTCAGAAGTAAAATGCAGGTACAGTTGTAATGTACTTAAAAATACAAACAAAGTTAAAAACTTGGCACTATACTGAGTGTCCTTTGACCAGTAGCTGGCCACTTGGAGTGCCTCTGGTGTTGCTGTGAGAAGGTCCTCCATTGTGCATGTGGCAGGGCTCAGGCTGCATTGTAGTAGGTGGTCTGCAGTTTGCTCTTCTCCACACTTGCATGTCATGGACTCCACTTTGTAGCCCCATTTCTTAAGGTTGGCTATGCATCACGTGCTACCAGAGCAAGGTCTGTTCATCACCTTCCTGCGATAATGTGGCATGTCTCATTAAGAGCCACATCCACTGTTTTGATGTGGTGAGATGTGTTTCACACTGGTCATGTGTATTCAGCAGCACAGTAGCAAATTGCAAGGGCAAATGTTTTCACTGTGTCTGGTTGTGATCCCCAAGTTGTGCCAGTCAGTTCTCATATATTATTTCTAGCACCCATTTTTTGTTTGATAGTCAAGCAATGCTTCTTGTAAGGTGGAGCACAGTCCAGGGTAACTCCTTGAATTGTATTCTTATCCCAAGTTGTGACTTTAAAAATATTCAGGACAGCTATAAGGATCCCTTAAAGTAAATTAAATTGAAATCAATTGGACAAGTTAAACTTGACATCACTCACATATGTCTGAATGGGAACAAAGTTCCACTAGATTAGTTTGGATCCAAGTCTATATATTTAGGAATGACAGAAACAAGTTGAAGTGTTCATGATGTGACGAACTAGTCTTCTACTGTGCACAGAAGAGTTGTCAGCTTTACATTACGTTTGAGGAAGAAAGAAGGCCTATTTATTTGTTCCCTATTAATATGTTCAATCCCACTGCACATAGAAAACTTGATGGTCCTGCAGTAAACGGGTGTGAGTGGGCGTGCTATATGAGCACTTCTCAAGATATGTGGCCTTTAAAAATACTCCTATTTTTTTCTGGAAAGTAAAATGTGGAAAAATATATTTGCTCTTGGTGAGCATTCATAGGCTGTATTTTGTTTATTTAATTAGAATTCTCTCCCAAATGTTAAAAACCTTACCACAACCTTAGTTCTGGATAATTGCTACCCATAGTTCAGGAAGACAATTGCAGAGGTTGAATAGCCCCGTAGAATTTAGTTACCTGAATTTCAGACTTTGACACTTCATGGATTTAAAAATTGTATCATTAATCTGCCAATTTTTTCAAAATGTTTGCCTTTCTTTGAATATCCTGGAAAGTTGCCATATTTTGGGGCCTTTGCCCATCTGTTCCAAAACTGTCAGAAATACATTGTCCATCTGGCCCAATACTGGTTGCAGAAAACTGAAAATATGTCTTTAGCATATCCTGCTGCGTAGTCCTGGTTAGCCACTGCCAATAAGACTAAGTAGTCCTGGCTGACCACTGCCAAAAGGAGTAGTCTTATTGACAGTGGCTATCCAGGATTACCCAGCAGGCTACTCAACAGATGTCTTTTCAGTTTTCTGCAAGCTTCAGTGTACAAAGCATGTGCTCTGTCTCTCTGCCATAATCCAACTGGAGCCCCTAAAATTATACCTAGATTTAATGCCCCTCCTCCTGCTTAGTCACAAAGCCATGGTAGGAGATCCCATATCCTCTCTTCCAAATATGTAGTTCATAAACAAACAAACAAATAAATAACTTTATTTTTAACCCAACCTCTCTCCCCAAAGGAACTCAAGGCAGCTTTCAATGCCATATACATTAATTAAAAAACAGACATTCAAACATATAATTAAAACATGTTAAGGAACTTTGCTAGAACATTCCAATAATTTTTCTGTTCATTGAAAATGGCCTTTCATTGATGCTTCCAAACAGTAGCTTCCATAGACTAAGCTAAACAATATTTAAATTCAATTCAAATTCAATTGTGCCCATAGTATTAAAATACTTATGCAAAACTAAGCATCAGAATGCAAAGCAAGGCCAAGAACCTGTTGACGTATTATGAGTTGGAAAGTCACACTGATAAAGTTAAATAAAATTTAAATAGGGCTCAAGATGGTGTGTGGCAGCAATGATAATAGAAGGAGAAAATCACTTCTGACTTCTAAATTTCAAGGTGATTGGTGTTGATGTCACAAAATCAATATACCAGGGTCATGGGAAGTTTACTGTAGAATAGCAGAGACAATTTTGTAAGTCAGAGCTCCCATAGTGACTTGGCTTCAGGACCAGAAGCTGGTTAGAGCTGACCTCAAGGGAAGAGAGGGCAGAAAGAGGCCTTTTCTCTAGGCTTGTGTATTTCAGCTGAACCTTGATCCATTTCTGTTGGCCATATATCAGCAGACCCCCATATTCATTTTGCATGCCTCCTGAAAACTGGCACACAACCAGAAAAATACGGCTAGATCTGGCCCATTGGCGGAAATGGGCAGACTGCCCAAGCTCCCCTTGCTATCATTTTTGGGCTATAGAGATTAAAATGACCACACTTGGAGGACACATCTACTACTGTTAGCCCACCAAGTTTCATAACATTTGGGTCATCCCCTGATTTTTAGGAATTTCTTGTCTTTCTAGAAATAAAATCTCCTTGAAAGCATTCCCCAAAAAGTACCCCCCCCCCCCCCGCTGTCCCTGCCCTCTAACTTCTCCAAGAGCAGCAGCAGGGAACCTTCCTGTAAAATTTCAAAGATGCCCGACACAAGCTAGGTATAGAGGTCTAGCTGTTGCATCTTGGAATATAAATAGAAATGTTGTGCTAGCTTTATTCATGGCCCTGGTTTTTCTCCTGTCTACTACACAAGCCTCCTAGACTTTGTGAAATCTTTCCCCGTCCTTCTGAAATCCTTGTGAAATGAACTGATTAATTGTCCGCATCAGTTTCTCTGACAAAAAAGAAGAAGAAAATGCCAAGATCAGCCAAATAAATATTTAACAGCAACCACTTAGTCCTGACATCTTTCCCTCCCTTCCATCTGAGAGATATCCACAACTTTCTCATTTGATTTGCAGTAGGATTATGAAGGAAAGTAAATGTGACAAGGAGATCTATGATTGGATTTCCTATAGTAGCAACTGTAAGGGTATGTGTTTGTGTGTATGCAAGAGAAGGTGAGGAAGATGAATTAATGTACTTAGGACAAAAGCACTTGGAGAGTGTTTGCTTTACCCTTCCCGCATGCAGTTCCCAGTGGGACTCAGCTTCCCAAGCCACTAATAATCACAAGAGGAAGAAGACAGCATTATGCAGTGAGTGGTTGGAAAAAAGGTTCGTTTGCTCTCAACTCCCTCCATGCTGCTCTAGGCTGTAGTTGAACTTTAAACAATTATTAGAATTGCACTGAAATCCTAAGTATCTCCTGGGGTTAACCTTGGCCAGCAGGTATTTCCCCTCTATTTTCTCTGTCCCCACTCCAGTAGAACAAGTTCTAACTCAAATCCTGCATCCTCCTTTGTTATAATAAAACAAATAACAAGTGAATGAAATGAATCTCTTTATATACCCTCTTTTTCATGCAACGTTTCCAGAGTGCCAAGCTGGGAGTTGTTACTGACTTGCTTGATTAAGGTGTCATTGCTGCTCTGTGATTGTATTTATTATTTTCTTCCAAGAGGTGGGTGGGTTGTGATGATTGTTCTGTTTGCCCATTTGTGGATTCAAGCAGTGGGAGGGAGGGCAAACTGGTTTATTTTTTATTATTTTTTGCTGATTCCTAAAAGCTATGAATCACACGTTGATGTATAACACATCCCAGGGGAGAGCGACAACCCTAATGACAGAGCAGATAGCTCAGGGAGTAATTAATACACACCAGGCATTTGGCAATGTTTTTAAGTGTGTGTTTGTATGTGTGTATTTGTATGAGGTCACTTCTCACTGGGGAGAAGCCAGGGCTGACATTCGCAAAATATTTCAGAATTTCTGACAGCACCACCGATGCTGGGGGACAAGGGGAAGCAGGTGAATGTCATCTCCGTGCTATAAACCTGGAGATGGTGATGAAAAGGTGAGGTAGCCAGGGAGGGAATGGAGCTGGAGGGGATAGGAGAGAAGGACAGGCACAGTGCATTGATTCGGGATGCTGCGATGGAGAGGAGTCGAGTGGGTGATGGATCACCCCAGCTTAAAACAAACAAAAAGCAGGCAGCTTGCCAGGAGCGGCTTAGGCCAGTTTCATTAAAACTCTTCATTCATCATGCTGAAATGAGGCGGCATTTGTTATTGCAGCCATGGTGTGTTGGTGAGGAAGCTATTAGGGTGGGCTGTAGCAAGAGGGGGATTGGAGGCAGGGATGGGAGAGGGCAAAGAAGAAGAGAGGTAAAATGCCTAGACATATCCTCCCTTGAGCAATCCAGGACTTCATGGCTGATCAGAGCTCTCCTTCAAACTCTACTCCCCCCTCCCACCAGAAAGACCCCAGTTCATTTTGCAGTCTCATCCACTCTTTTGCAAAATGGTAGCAGAGTTGGGTATCTGTTATACTAAAACAAAATGTCTTTATTGTAAGTAGTTCACATCTTATTGATCTGCCTGAAAAAATAGAACTAAACTTAAATATCAGGTGAAATAGCTGGATGGAATCAATGCAAGAACATCAATCAGAACAAGTCCCTATGTCCAAGTGCTGAAGGGTCTTGGTATAGTGGGAAAGGCTCAGAGTATGTGCATTTGATGTGTAACATGGATACATGGCCTATAACACCATTCTTCACCATTGTCTATGATGTCTATGACTAATGGGTGTTTAGGACTAATGAAGCATAATACTGCATAAACTTTCACTGGTATCTTTTGCCTGGAGAGTATTAGTTTATTTATTTATTTATTTTAGGCACTTCTACCCCACCCTTCTCAACGCCCTAGGGGGGACTCAGGGCAGCTTACAACCGGCGCAATTCGATGCCAACAATTCAACAAATAAAATGCATAACAACAATAACGACAAGTTAAAACATTCAATTAATACAATAACAACTAAAAGCCAATCTAGTGGCCAACGTTCACCGAGTTCTAACATCCGTAAGTCCATTCAGCATTACCCATAGTCCTTTCCAAATTCTGGTAGTCATTACCTTGTCAGTCTGCCAGATCACCCAAAGGCCTGGTCCCATATGCATGTTTTCAGCTTCCTTCTGAAGGAGAGGAGGGATGTTGATGACCTAATTTCCTCGGGGAGTGAGTTCCACAGGCAGGGGGCCACCACTGAGAAGGCCCAGTCCCTTGTCCTCGCCAGCCTCACTTGTGATAGAGACGGGGCCAAGAGCAGGGCCTCCCCAGAAGATCTTAAACTCCGAGGTGGGACATAGAAGGAGATACGTTCGGACAGGTACGCTGGGCCGGAGGGTTTTATAGGTCAAAACCAGCACTTTGAATTGTGCTCGGAACTGGATCGGCAGTTATCAGTTAAGTTATCAGTGAACAATAATGGGAACTCCATGAGTGTTACCACTTTTAGATATTCTTTTATATAGTTCATGGCACATTGATTTCACATAGAACATCTAGATAGAGTCTTCATTTCCTGGAATTAAACTGAAAAAGTGAAAAGAAATTCTTGAAGTAGAATTTTGTTACTGTAGCCCATGATGTATAGTTATAGCCGTCCAGATAGAAAACATGCACTACTGCCAAGGGGCTAGACTTGTGCATTTTGTTGTGATTTCCAAAGACTGCCACATATTAATATCATGTTACAGAAATACAGATCCCAACAACCTTAGTTTAGCAAATGGCCAAGAATTAAAAGAGTTCAGTCCGACAACATTTGGGTGGCTACATGATTCTCAAAATAGTATATTGCCTTCTCCACTCTGGGAAGGCATTGAGTTATATTACAGATATCCAGTGGCATTGTGTATGTAAGCTATGACCAGCACAGGAATTATCAATGTTCCAGTATATGTATATAGGATTTCAGGTCATAGTAAATTATGGGAACTATTACATAGGTTTGGTTCAACTGACCTTCATGGCCAATACTGTGTAGTTACTCATGTAATTATGATGTGACAATCTGCACAGTGCTCAGAGCAGCAGCTGCTCTGAGCACTGGGACACTACAGTTCTCTTTAAATGACTACCATTCAGAATGATTTATCTTGACACATCTGAGAGCTGGAGAACAATACTGCCAAGGAAAATATCAAGCCAGATATTTTTCTACCAAACACGCAGCCCAAGTTTCTTCTGTCTGAAACACTCTGTACAATCTATGTCTGGAATATCTTCAGGCACAACTGGCAATGAGAGTGTGATATCATTAAAGTCTTATGAGTCTCATTACACATCACCATACGAGGACATTCATTGGTGATCTCAGATCAGATCTCTTTTAACAACAACAACAACAACAACATAATGATAATATTTCTTACCACCTCTTCTTGTGGCTCGAGGTGGGTTACACCATAATTAAAACACAGTGTGGAAGTCAGAGAAGCTAAAGAAGTTAGTGCAGAGAGCTATTAGGGAAGAATAGCTGGTATAGTGAATATAAACAGATCCTAGGAAAAGGACTGTTTGAAGTAAGAGGATTATAGTCGGGAAGAAGTCTACTAGTTTCCTGAGGGAGTTAAGAGTTGTTATTGGAAACCAAGTACTGAACTGTTTTAAAGTAACCAAATAAGCTTCATCTCATTCTTGCAACCGTTATGCTTAAGTGCCTGTGTTTTTGAAAACTACACAAATAAACATCTTTGTTCTTTGTTAACAAACATCTGTCTCAGTGTGCCTCTATATGAAGAAGTAGTCTTAACAAGATAGGAAAACAGAGTTTGGTGGCAGCAAATACTTAGAAGAATCTCAATAATATCCACCTCAGTGTTCTGCACCCTGAGTTCATATTCAGCACCATCCAGCTTACTTTCAACACATTGGTCAAACAAGAAAACTAAGAACCCCTTTTGACTTTGGTGGTAGCCTGATTCCATAGTAAAAACTCCTCAGAATATTACTTTATTTGGTGGCAGCGTTTGAGTCTTCAGCCTTCAATTAATTAATCAAATAAACAAATAGTTCCCTCTCATATATTGGTCAGGAGAGCTGAATAAAGGGCCCCTGCCAGAAGATTTTTGGGTTTGCCCTGAGTGTGTGGATTAAAAAATCCACAGTGTCTCTATAGTTGCCATTAGGATTCTGGCTGTTTGGAGTAGCTACCTCCCAGGGGACCTAGGTGTATTGGGCAGATTGTATGGGAAAATGTGATCCTGTAGATCACCTGGAACTGAACCATGTAGGGCTTTAAAGGTTAAAAGCACCTTGTACTTTGCCCAGAAACCAACTGGCAGCCAGTGGAGTGACTTTAAGATAAGTGTAATATGATCACTCTTAGATGTTCCTGTAACCAATTACAAAGGTAATCCAATGTAAAGCACATTACAAAAATTCAACCAGTGTGTGCACTACCATCTTTAGGCCCTCCAAATCTAGGAAGGGGCATAACTGGCATATAAACTGTAGCTGACAGTAAGCGGTTCTGACTGCCACATCTACCTGGGATGATATTTGAAGGGACGGATTCAAGAACACTTCCAAGCTGTTGAAATTGATCCAGTGTAAGCTCACTCACAGAGTTGCTGGACAGCTTATTGGTGGCTTCTACTCCAATGCCACATCTAAGTCAGCTCTTATGCGAGAGATTTTATCTTCAAAATGGTTATTAAAAGCATCACAGTGAACTACTGAAGGTTCTAGTAATGAGTTTGGAGGGGAGGACATCTGAGATAAACCTCTCATCATTCTGAACAGTTTAGCTGGATGTGAATCTACAGATGCAATGCGTGCAGAGAAAAAAAAAGCTTTCTTTGCTGCATGTATTGTCACCTTATAGGAACAAAAGTGACCTCTGTATCATTTCTTGCAGCATAAAAGTCAAGTTTTCCATCATCTGCGTTTCATGTTTTCAAATTGCTAGTTTGGTAGAAGCTGAGGCTAACAGTGGGAGCTCACACCACTCCCCAGATTCGAACCTGTAACCTTTCAGTTAGAAAGTTCAGCAGCTTAGTGGTTTAACCCACCATGCCACCAGGAGCCCCAATATTTGTTATGCATACCATGAACTCCCAAACTGCACCTAACAAAATGGCTTCTAGTTTTTTTTTTTAATGCCAGGAGTGACTTGAGAAACTGGAAGTCACTTCTGTTGTGAGAGAATTGGCCATCTGCAAGGACTTTACCCAGGGGATGCCCGGGTGTTTCACCATCCATGTGGGAGGCTTCTCTCATGTCCCCATATGGGGAACTGGAGCTGACAGAGGGAACTCAACCTGCTCTCCCTGGATTTGAACCACTGATCTGTTGGTCAGCAGTCCTGACAGCACAAGGGTTTAACTCATTACGCCACCGGGGGCTCCTCTAGTGGTATGTTGAAGTCACCCAGAAGTAAAAGTCTGGGCAAGTCCAACAAAATTCCCGAAACCAGTTGTGTGAGCTCAGCCACAGTTTTCAGACTCAAGTAAACACACAAATGTGATTCAGCTTCCAAGTACGTAATCTGGTTAGGTTAATGTAGTCTTTATAGCCCACAGCTATATCACCCCACCACCCTCTTTTCCTAACCTGCTCACTGATGCATTATCTGGTTGAGAGGGCCTCAGCCCAGATTGAAGCACTATCATCTCCCAGACAAGTTTCAGTTAATCTTTAACAGTGCTTTATAATGCAATGAATCTTCAAATGCGACTTGGAACAAGAAAACAGTCTGAGTCCTACTCAGCTATGAGTAAGTTCACTTGGAACCCCTATTTCAAGCTTGAAGGAAACCAGTCTAGAAGTGCTGAGATTTCACATCAGGTATCTAGGTCAGCTTTTGATTGTAATGTTTTGTGACAACAGTGTTCATTGATATGGAGATAATATGTCTGGCCTACTCATCGGTCTTTTCAAACAATGGACAAAGGAGATGTATGTGTTGGGAGAGAGTGAGCAGAGGCCCTGAGCAGCTTATACTTAATTAAATACCTTCTCCTGGTCTGACCCCTCCAACTCTGGTGGAAACATTATTCAATCTGCTCTGATTGCCAGCAGAATGAACATACTGCTCCCCAAGCAGCCGATGACCACTAGATTAGGGGAGTGGCAATTATGGCAAAAGTATCAAAAGCATTACTAAATTGTGACTGTGAATACAAAAGAGTTATCTAACTATAATGGACTGCCCAAATTACCAGTAAATGGGCAAATAAAGTCTAAATCCTCCCTAGAAACCAAAATGACCAAATAAAGGCTATCTATCACACTTTGAATTCATTGTTTGCTTAACATTAGTTATTGAAAAAGACAATAATGCTAGGAAAATAGAAATAATCAAGCAAACTACTTCTGGAAGTTTGCAGAACCTGAGAAGGGAATTTGAAGATAGTTTGTCTTGGGAGTCTTTCATTCATTGGACCATGATTGGTTGAAGCTGAATTAACAATAAACTGTGACAAAACATTTTAAAAGTCATTTTTAACTTGGCTTGTTGAAATCTTTCAAATCATGTAACAGAACACATGAGAGAATGTAACAGCAAAACATGAAAATTTGTGGCCCTGAAAGTTCTTGTCCCCCACCCCCAAACATGTTTTTTTCATGTCAGTCATTTTGGAAGCTTCTCCTAATGTGCCAAATCTCCCTATAACTGGGATGCTAACAAAGCCAAACTGTTATCACCCCAATTCGCAGAGAAATGGGGGGGGGGGGGTGTTACATTTTATTTGTAACCAGACCTTGAAGCTTAGAACTGCCTATCTCATTCAGCTGCATCTGTCAGGTAATAATGCCATCAAAGAAAGGGTGTGTGTTCAAGAGAACAAATTAAAGCAAGCCTCCCATTGAGTTCAGTCTCCATATCTCAGTGCCAGTCTATTCCTACCAAAGTCAAAAACAAAACTCCCATTGATATCATTGGGACAGCATTGCAAGCTCTGCCTTTTGTGACACCTTGATCCTCCTTTTTATCCAAGATCTAATGAAACTATAGTCAGTATAAAAGCAAAGAAATGACAGCCAGAATTTGCAACAGTTCACTATGGAAATGTGTGCAGTGATCATATGTTAATATTTACAAAACATCAGTGTCCAACCAAGGCAGTAATCTGGAAGAGAAACCACAATTACCTATGCATCAAAAACACAGTGGTGTCTCAGGGATCAAGAATATGTCCAGATGGAACATTGAAAACAGGAGAGTAGAAAAATGTTTACCTGGAGAATATGGTCCAAAAAGCAGTTACAATGGAGTTTGGATCTGTGTCTAGCATAAAATATATCTATAACAGAAACCCCATCTTATGCCTGGTTCAATATCTCTATTTCAATTAAGTCACATTAGAGACAAAACAGATGATGACAAAACATGAATGCACTTATTGTGTATATTTCAAAAGAATATGCATTACTAGATGCACTGGGAATATAGTAGTTGGGAAGGATTATTTTAGCCTGTTCCCCCTCTATAATCCTGGGTAAATAAACTCTTCTCAGCACTTTAGTCTTCTCAGCATCAGTTACTGCGAAAAATTCCTATCTCAGTGGAAATATGGTGGAAGAAAGAGATAACCTACCACCTTTTCACACAGCCCTTTCAGGCTGTCCTGTTGCACCGCTAAGGGGAAGGTACATGGGGCGCCCCTCATCACAGTGGGGACAGGACAGGGTGCACCCTTTCTCTCCCCATCAGATGGCAGAAAGGGCAGCAAAATCCATTGCCCTGCTACCCTTTCTGCCATCACATGGCAAAAAAGGGAGGAAAGTTCAAGTAGCTTCATTGGAGCTACCTAAACACTTCCCTCCTTGTAGTGGTAGAGGAAGCGCCTTTTGGCACTTCCACCCCACTTTAGGAGGAATGTGAGCAGGGCCTGCTGTGCGTCATGTGATCACGCATGGGAGGTCCCATCCAAGACGCACATAAAAGTGACGAAACAGGGCAAAAATCCCCCTTGTGAAGAGGTCCATAGTCTCCAATTTCTTTGACAATGAAAAAAGTAATATAGACCAATTCTCTGTCATTTGAAAATGAACATTTTTGAAATTTCATTACCTGTGTATACAACTTAGTATGGAATTTAGGAATGAAGCTGCCATCTGACCTGAACAATTGTGGTTTCCGGCTCCCATATCAGTGAATTGGTGAATCTGCTCCAGATTTTAGACCAAACTACAAATGCACTATCCAAGGCACTGAATCTATTTTATAGCCTGGATGAAAACCCAGAGTACACTTGTTGTCCCACTGGCAAATAAACTACCAACCACCATTGGAATTGAATGTACTAGCAAGTGAGTAGGAAATACCCTGATATTATTTCTTCACAGCTTTTCATTAGGTTAAGCAGCTTATAAATTCACCAGATGTTTTCCCCAAACAAAGCCATCAATGTGCACCTTGGATTTTCCATTAGGTTACATCTGGTGGCACAATGAGAATGAGTAAAACCCAATGATGATGATTTCTTATAAAAAAACCTTTTTTTTAATTTTTTAAACCTTTCCTCCAATGTGTCTCTTGAGCAGAAACCATGAGATATCTGGTGATATCAAGCTCAATTATAAACTAACTGGATTGATTTGGGTCAGGCACCATCTGTTAACTTCAGCCACTTGGCAGGATTGTATGTTAAAATACCGTTGAGATTGGTAGGATGAGCTATATCTGCTCCTGCAAGGAAAGATAGGATTGAAAGAAAATGCAACAAACACATGAAAATATCCACATAGTAACTGATGTGTGGGGTCAAATTTAAATGAGTTTTAGAGAGCTATCTAAATGTGTTATTTAGATAGATTGATAGATGATAAATAGATGATAGATAGATAGATAGATAGATAGATTTCTCAAAAACTATCAGATAATTAGTTTTTCTTTAGTACACTGTGCCAGCAGTGGCCACCTGTTTATTTAAAGTCTACCATTATTTAAAATTAACTCCCAGTAGTGTTTGTGGACTTCTCTAGGTCCTCGGGTGCTATTCTATGGCATGCTTCTGAGCCAAGCTTATGGATTGCTACTATCTGCAGTTCCAGATATCTATGAATGTATATGCATGTTGAAATATACACCCAGCAGATACAGAGTTCCTACTGTTCATCTTTTTGTCCCTAATCTCAAGAGGCAACACAGGGGAAAGCTTGTTTTCTGCTTCCCTGGAGACTAGGACGCGGAACAATGGCTTCAAACTACAAGAGAGGAGATTCCATCTGAACATGAGGAAGAACTTCTTGACTGTGAGAGCCGTTCAGCAGTGGAACTCTCTGCCCCGGAGTGTGGTGGAGGCTCCTTCTTTGGAAGCTTTTAAACAGAGGCTGGATGGCCATCTGTCAGGGGTGATTTGAATGCAATATTCCTGCTTCTTGGTAGAATGGGGTTGGACTGGATGGCCCATGAGTTCTCTTCCAACTCTTTGATTCTATGATTCTATGATTCTATCTCTTTGCCTTCTTTCCCATTACTTCTGAACCTTCTCAAAGTGTTATTCAAATGTTTTCAGATGGTATTGCAGGGTTAAATGAAAATGCATAAGGACAAAAAGTGGCAGTATAGCAGCAAGTTCTTCCCCAAGCTGTTTCTACTTAAGCAATGAATGTATGTTTTTATGGGAGGAACTCCACACTACATTTAACCACATAAAAACATCTGAGAAAGGCTCATGTAGCAATAACTACTAGCATAATGAATCTATGTGGTGCATAAGTTAAGTTTATAGTTAGTCTGTTCTATATTGTTTGATGTAGAGTGAAAACTTGGCTCTTTGAGCAAGCATTCGGAACCTCAGGATAAACAGACAAACTTGAATCAGAAAATGACCCAGGAATGGCCAAGACGATGGAACAGATGAAGATTTGAACGAGAGGACATAGTTTTATTTTTTTTATTATTCATTGTTTCTATGTTTCTAAATGTACTGTAATGTTTTTGTTTTTTTGTTTTTTTGCTTTTCATTAATGTATACATTTTATAAATGGCATCGAATTGTGCCAACTTTGTATGCCGCCCTGAGTCGCCGTCGGGCTGATATGGGCAGGATAGAAATAGTGTAAATAAATAAATAAAATAATAAGTATTCTGTTTAGATGTAATTTGTTTATATGTCTCCTTGTGGGCACTGAATGTTTGCCATATATGCTGGAAACCGCCCTGAGTCCCTTTGGGGAGATAGGGCAGTCTACAAATAAAGGTATTATTATTATTATTATTATTATTATTATTATTATTAATAATAATAATAATAATAATAATAATAATAATATTAATATTTGAAACACAACAAGATGAGTCCACAACAAACAAGATCACTCTGCTGGCTGTTGTATTGGATCACATGTTGGACACTTCCCAAGTGTCTAGGACTGTGTGATGTATTGGCAAATAATGTGTGCAAATCCCAGTAAGGTGGCCTTTTGCAGCTGGCAGATGCTAATTACAGGCAAAGATCTTTAGGGACTGTACCCAGTGTGCCGACCACCACTGGGACCACCTTTACTGGCTTGTTCCAGAGTCTTTGCAGTATGATCTTTAAATCTTCATATTGTGTCAGCTTTTCCAGTTGTTTCTCTTCAATGCTGCTGTCAGCTGGGATTGCAACATCGATGATCCATACTTTGTTTTTAACATGATTGTGAGGTCAGGAGTATTGTGCTCCAAAACTCTGTCACTCTGAATTCGGAAGTCCCAGAGTAGTTTGACGTGTTCATTTTCTGTAACTTTTTCAGGATTGTGATCCCACCAGTTCTTTGTCACAGATGGTACAAGTTCCAATGAATCATCTGAGCAAAGGTGTTATGCCTTTGCTTGTAGTCTGTCTGCATGATCTTCTTGCGGCAGCTGAGGATATGATCTACTGTTCCATCCACTTCCTTGCAGAGTCTATACTTGGGATCTGTCGTTGACTTTATTATTATTATTATTATTATTATTATTATTATTATTATTATTATTTGAAACACAACAAGATGAGTCCACAGCAGACACTCTGCTGGCTGTTGTATTGGATCGCTCATTTGACACTTCCCAAGTGTCTAGGACTGGGTGATGTATTGGCGAATAATGCGCGCAGATCACAGTAATGTGGCCTTCTGCAGCTGGCAGATGGTAATTTTGTCAGCGCCGATTGTGTTTAAGTGCAGGCCAAGGTCTTTAGGCACTGCACCCAGTGTGCCGATTGTTATTATTATTTTATCCAAATGAAGTCCACAGTATTCAAGATGGGGTTAAGGAAAATATAACCATATCACTACTGCTTTGACATACCACACTTCACCAAAACATGGCAAAAACAGTTTTTGCCCTGACCAATTTTGTTTGTTTAAAAAATATGCATGCCTCTTGAATAAAATTTGAGGAAGCTTTTCACATGTATTCAGGTGAGAATGCTACAAAACTATTTCAATGGGATTTTAATCTGTTTTACCTTGATGTATTATTCACTGTTTTAAATTGATGTTTTATTTGTTATAGTGTTTTATCTTGTGGCATCGAATTGTTGCCGGTGTAAGCTGCCCTGGGTCCCACACATGGGGGTTGAGAAAGGTGGGTTAGAAATATACAAAATAAATAAATAAACTGGCATTGTTGTAGTCTCAGTTTTCTATACCATTTGCAACAAAACATGTCTCTGAGGGAATTAAATAGCCTATATACTATAAAAAGATAGTTAAAATAATATTTTTGTTTCACCAATATTTTCTCCAAGTCCTCCCTACTCTTGGTTGGAGTTGAAAGCAGTAGCTGTTCCTCATTAATCACTATCCTTCACAGTACAGACAACTTCATGAGTTTCCTGTAGTTTTTACTTTTACAAAGGAGGTGCTTTGGTCCCAGCTTTGCCAACAGCATTCGGTGTTTCTTCCGAGACCGTCTCTGTGCATTAAAGGTTTTTCTGGTTTTCTACATTTTAACAATGTAGGGGGCTGTTTTCCTTTGTGTTT
This sequence comes from Anolis sagrei, assembly GCF_037176765.1. Lineage (NCBI taxonomy): Eukaryota > Metazoa > Chordata > Lepidosauria > Squamata > Anolidae > Anolis > Anolis sagrei. Next base: position 37,662,220 of record NC_090023.1, on the reverse strand, counting down.
CTGGCATGTGTCCAGCATTGTGTCTCTTGAAACTAAATTTCAAGGAAGGGAATTTTTAAAAATCTTTATATATATATTGTGGGACCAAATAGAAGACAAAAACAAAGACAAAAATCCTCCTCTAGCAAATAATTCCAAAATCAATTTGCCTGGCTTCAAGTGTCCCTGCTGTATGCTAGTTACAAGCATCAAATATCAAGTTTCACCAAAATCCCATTATATTGTCATGAACACCTTATCAAACTGTCAGGATCCAGGCACCAATTCTCCATGGTGGCTTCATTACTGTTGCACAGCCTTCGGTGCAGCAGTTGGTTGAAGCAAGGAATCAAGAATTTGAATTTGTCTCTACTCTGAGGGAAGACTAGTACCAGCTTCACACAACATGACTGCTGTAGGAAACAGGGGATTTCAATTCTGACATTATTCATTCTTGTGTAGTTCATGTGGAAACTTCAATGAAAGAGGAAATGGCAGATATGGAGGGACGGATTTATCTTAAGAGAAAATTTATGCATTTTCTTTAGTGTATTTTTTTTAAAATGCACAGCAATGGGAAATGCAATCGCTATGACTTTTTCTCATATCTATTTATTGTTTAATATTATCATGTAACATTATGAAATACTATTTACTTGTACAAGTTGCTGCATTAGATAACTAGTAAAAGTAATAATACTGCCTTGCTTTTATAGCTTAAATATAATTGCTAGTCCCAACTAAAATAGAAATATTGAATCCGTGTTGATGTTTTAAATTTCCATTGGTTTAACAAATTTACTCTAGCTGGGACTAGCAGCTCAGTTTAAGTATTTGTGTCATTGTGATTAATTGACATGGCCTGTTGTGTTTAATGTAAGAGTGATTAACTTTCTAAAGACAAAAGACACTTTCTGCAATGAACTGTTTCAAGTAAGTTATATTTAGGGTTAACTCAAGGTCCTTCCACACAGCCCTATAACCCAGAATATCAAGACATATAACCCACAATGTCTGCTTTGAACTGGATTATCTGAGTCCACACCGCCATCTAACCCAGTTCAAAGCAGATAATGTGGGATTTTATACAACTATGTGGAAGGGACCTTAGGTTCCTTTCACACAGCTGTATAAAATCTACGTTGAACTGGATTATATGGCAGAGTGGATTCAGATGACCCAGTTCAAGGCAGATATTATGGATTATCTGCCTTGATAACCCACAATATCTGCTTTGAACCGGTTCACCTGAGTCTACTCTGCCTTATAATCCAGTTGTGGGCCAATAACTGTTTTATACAGCATTAAAAATAATGCAGGGCTTCCTAATACATACAGTACAACCCCTATAACAACTGAGGATGTGTGCCAAGATTTTCCATGGATACCTGAAACTGGAGAGAATAGTAATCTCTATATTTTCACTATGCATGGATCAGAAGCTTACAATAGAATAGCACTGGAGCACCTAGAGAAACCAAAAGCTCATTTGGTAGGGGTCTTGGAATATACCCTACTGCAAATACAGGGTTCATACTTACAAACTAAATTTGTATCAAAAGCTGACAATCTTATGCACAATTGTCAATGGTGCTTTAAATGTAATTTTCCTGCTTCTTGGCAGGGGGTTGGACTGGATGGCTCATGAGGTCTCTTCCAACTCTATGATTCTATGAATTCATACATAATTTTGAAAGATGATAATGCCTGGACAACCCTTGAAAAGTGCAGTAAGGGGACAGAATAGGATCTTGCAATTTTATTCTATAGATTTCAACTTATCTGGAGTAAAAACAGTACTTTCAATTGTACCAATCCTCAGAATATAATTACAATGGTTTCATGGAAGTGTTCCTAAAAATCAAATAGTTCAATTCCATATCAAAGTAAAGAACCTCCTTATAAAATAACCCAGATTTAATCCTAACAATAGTGTCATCCTAGATTCATATGATCTGGTGGTATGGTATGATTCTAGTTTGTATATATGAGTGACTAACAAGTGACTAGCACCGAGATTATGGCGCAGCTGGCTGAGTGTCAGCTGCATTAAGATCACTCTGACCAAAAGGTCATGAGTTCGAAGCCAGCCCGGGCTGGAGTGGGTGTCCAGCCATTGTGTAGCCCGTTGTCGACCTTTTCAACCCGAAAGACAGTTGCATCTGTCAAGTAGGAAAATAAGGGACCACCTTGTGTGGGAGGCTAAATTTAACTAATTTATGAGGCCATAAAGAAAGAAGACTCCGGGGAATGTGGAATGTGGAAGAACTTCATCGGTGTCGTTGATGGACGATGAAAAGCAGCAGCTCCCCTGGCGGCCAGAAAAAAAAAAAAGTTAAATAGCCTTTGTCTGTTAAATGTTGTTTGTCAAACTGGCATTGAATGTTTGCCATATATGTGTTTACTGTAATCCGCCCTGAGTCCCCTGCGGGGTGAGAAGGGCGGAATATAAGAACTGTAAATAAATAAATAAATAAATAAATGCTATAGGAATATGATCTTTGAAAATTCTGATGTGATGTGGAAAATGGGACCTGTTAACATTCTACCATATGAGAATGCCAATCCTTTGAAATCTTTGTCATAGTCCCATCACTCCAAAAGTTGTGATGTTACTCCAATTTTACTGAATTTCTCAGAGGCTGATCCCACTCTCCTAACTTCCATAGTTATGTTGCCTTTCCCTTCTATACTTCCCAGAAGGCAAACACCTTTTTATTCATGCAGGCCTTTGGCAATCCATCTGGTTTACTCTAAAAGATGCTATTTATCCAGGTCAGGGTTATCTTTAAACAGATTTTATTTTCACATTTACTTTCTAAGTTTCTTGCTATTTTAATTCCTAGTATGTCCTTGTTTCAGATTGTGGTTGTGTATTCATGTATTTAGGTCAAATATTTTAGAAAGAAGATTCTAATATATAAATGTTAACCCTGTAGATATTCACTATAGAGCCTTATGCTTTCCAAATCATTTCTCATCGACAAAGCATCTTCTGCTATGAACATAGGAAGGACCATTGCTATCTTAGGTCACCAATTAGGATAATGGGAATTTTCTTTCTGAGTTTTCTGCTGGTGTTTGTAAGCACTAGCTGATAATTCTACATTCCTTCTCAATCCCAGGCAGGGGTATATTTATAAATTCATGGGAACCCATTCAACTCTGGAATGATAGAGGTTTTGGTAATGATGATGATAATGATTTGGCATAGGCACAGGGAACTGTGGTCCTTGAGCTGCTAGATTACAATTTTTATTAACTGTAGACAGCACACAGACAATGATGAGAGTTACTGAAATTGCAACCAAGATATAGAAGGTAATAATTGGCTATTCCAATTCTGAGGAAGAATCACACTAGTTCTTCCAGGTGTAAGAGAGAAAATGGGTTGCTGAAGTTGTAAGCAACAGCAAGTAGAAGGCAAGAATTGGCTACTCTAATTAAAATTAGGCTAGTTCTTCCAGATCTAAGAAAGAAGATGGGAGAGATGCAGAGGAGAAAGAGAAGCACAGCAAGGAAAGAGACCCCCCCCACACACACACACACTTACACACACCTTAGATAACAAAATCCATAGATGCTGAAATCCCATTATGTTTAATTGCATAGAAAGATGATGTCCCTCAAACAAAATGGCAAAATTGAGGCTTGCTTTTAGGATTTTAACAAAATATTTTCAATTTTTAAATGGCTGGATATGTGAATGCAAGATCTATGGATACAGAGGGCCAAGTACATTAGGAAAAGATGGAATAAAACTTCAAGATAAGAGTGAAATTATTTATGTTTCTTGATTCGGGCTCAATTCAAGGTGCTGGCCTTAGCCTATAAAGCCCTAAACGGTTCTGGCCCCGCTTACCTCTCCGAACGCATTTCCGCCTACGAACCGACTAGAACATTAAGATCGTCTGGGGAGGCCCTGCTCTCGATCCCGCCTGCGTCACAGGTACGCTTGGCGGGGACGAGAGACAGGGCCTTCTCAGTGGTGGCCCCTCGGCTATGGAATGCCCTGCCAGCTGACATCAGACAGGCACCTTCGTTGCTGGCGTTTCGGAGAATGGTCAAGACCTGGCTTTACGAACAAGCGTTCGGCTAAGCAATGCAACTAACTAAGGAAGACGGTAACTGAACATAGGAACGGCACAATGACTATGAGAATGGATCTGACTTTAACGGAGGCGCTATATATGTTGTTTGACGATTTGTCTGTCTATGTTAATTGTTGTGGAGCGACGTTGTCGTCCCGGTTGTTGTATTGCCGTGTTTTAATTGCACTGTAAACCTCATTGAGTCACCTGTCAAGGGCTGAAATATGCGGTATAAAAGTGAAGCAAATAAATAAATAAATAAATAAATGTTATAAGGGTTTCTAGTCAGAAATGTGGACACTAGTTAGAAGCATGAATTTCTCTCTGAACAAAGTAGAAGAATTTCTTTATTCCAAGACACTGATTGGAAGAAGTATATATAAGAAGCATTGTAGGACTTCAGGCAAAAATGCAAGTATGTGCTTTCCAGTTTAGTTAAAAAGATTGTTATCTCAAAGGGGAATGCCAGCCTGGCAATGTTTTATTATAATGAAAAGGAGAGACGGATTTCCTTAAACACAACATTAAAATACAACATATCCGTTTTCTAGAAAATGTCACAAAATATCTCTTCATTTTCCTTCAGAAGTTTTATAAATGGTTTTAGCGCCCAATACACTCAACTTCCAATGACTTGGTCTTAGAAGGAGAGATGAAGCAAACATAGTCCCAACATGCCTAGATCCAGAAGCAGATAACCCTTTCTCCATCCCACCTGCCACTGCCCAGGCCTAGGAAGAAGGAAACAAAACCTGGCATAATCCCCTCTCTCAATGCCATTCTAGAGCTTTCATATGTTGTCGCTAGTTTGACCCTAACATAAAAAGTAAGTTCAGGGGAGAAGAATATAATTTTTAAAAAGTTAAATGTCAGAATAGGGCCCAGTCAACATGATGATCTTTTTAATAAATATTTGTTTACTTATACTATGTCTATATAGTAGGCCTGGGTAACAACGCAAAAATTTGTTTCTAAAATCGATTTGTATTTGGGGGGGGGGGGGGTTTGTTTCGATATTTAAAATAATTACAAAATTTTCCTTTTAAAAAGTTCGATATTTACGAAATTTCGTAAATGGTAAAAAATTAACGAATCGATTTCTGAAACAATAACGAATCGATTCGTTAATGGCGGACACGACCGCGAAATACGCTAAAAAACCTCCAAAAACTTCTGAAGCTTCCCTCTCCCTCTGTTCTTGACTGTTGGTGTGATATTATAATTTTTTTTCACTAATTAAACCATAAAACTGGCCCAGACATGCGGAAATAATAACGAAACGACCTCAGAACAATAACGAAACGAATACAATAACGAAATACGAAGCATTTACAAAACATGTTTAAAAATTCGTTTTTTTTAATGATTGCTCCAGAATGGTTCGTTATCATTTTGTAATTGGAAAAATTAACGAATTATTAATGAATTACGAATTAACGAAACGAAACCGCCCAGGCCTACTATATAGCCAAAATAACTTGGACTCACCACTCCATTGTGTATCTACTTTATCCAATGGTAATTCTTCAGCAGCAGTATGTGAAGTTTCCTATGGATTTTCAGGGAAGTGTGGACAGTGTGGACAGCTGGTTTGACCTGGATCCAGCTTGATCCGTTGTGTACACTGACAAAAGACTCATTACTGCCTTGCCTCCAGCAAGCAGTTCTCTTCCAAAGGCTTATTAGTGACATCATTTCTGGTGATGTCATATCAAGCACCAAGCCATGTGACCGGAAATGTGACATTGTCAGCAAACCTCTCTGAGATTGCTGCTTGCTGGCAGAAAGGCAACAGCTGCCATGGCCATAGCCCTGATACACTATTGGCCTATCAGAGCATGTGAATGACTCAAGGACTCTGGAGACTGCATCAGGGCAACATTAAAGTCATTTAAACCATTTTTCCCCCCAGTAAGTTAGACACAGACTTAATTGTAGAGTGAAAAACACAAGACACCAATATTGCACTAACAGGAACATAGAATCCTTGTTTAGCTTTGAGGCTTAGTTAAGTTAGAGGATCAGAGCAGAGGAACCAGCAGTGACTATAACAGACAATGGTTGCTTTTTGTCTTATATTTGCCTATAATCTCTTTGCTAAGAAAACTTTTCAGAGATCTGGAGCTATGGACCTCATTATAAAGGCCCAAGGATTCCAGGGGCTCACAGTCCGGGGGAGGGGGGTGGTGGTGGTGGTGGTGGTGGGATGATGTGGAGAACATATTGCTCCACACCCCATGACTTATTTTGACCTCCATTCCATGGAGGGAAGCATCATCATTCAGCTTCCTTCCATTGGTGATAAGGCAACACAGGAAGGCTGCCATCTTGCCACGGCAGCATTATACACTGCTTGCTCTCCCCTTTCTTGGCAGAGCCCTACTGGAAGTCTATGTCTATTATGTAGTGGGCTCCATCCTGAAAGGGGAAAACAAGTAGCTTAAGATGGGCCAGGCAAGTAGCCTATCTGATGAGGTAGTAACTGACCTAGGTTGTAGTTTTTAAAATTAAACAATTAATTATGTGTGTGTGAATACAGCAACCTAACTTCATAAGTACTGTAAACCAGCCTCCTAGCTCTGTCTGTGATCATTTATTTATTTATTTGGTATGCTTGTATACCGCTAATATCTCAGCCTGTGCGGCGACTCATTGCGGTTTACAACATGTTAAAATATACAATTCATTTAAGCATATAAAATTAAAATAAAAATACATACAAAAAAACATACACAGTATTGGGCCACCAATACAGATCGGGACATCTCATAGTTAAAATCATCATCCAATTCGTTATCTTGATTGCTAATCCATGGTCAGATAAAACATCACATCGAAGGTCAATTGAAGACTTGCTCAAACATCCAGGTTTTTAGTTTTTTCCTAAATGCCATTAGCGAGGTGGCTGATCTTAATTCAGTAGGGAGGGCATTCCAAAGCCGGGGGGCCACCACAGAAAAGGCCCTATCTCTCGTTCCCACGAGCCGCACCTGTGAAGCAGGTGGGATAGAGAGAAGGGCTTCTCCTGAAGATCTAAGGGTCCTGGTGGGCTGATAGGCCGAGATACGTTCGGATAGGTATGTAGGGCCAGAACCGTTTAGGGCTTTAAAGGTCAAAACCAGCACTTTGAATTGGGCTCGGTAGCTAATCGGTAGCCAGTGAAGCTGGTACAGCAGAGGAGTTGTGTGCTCCCTGCGTCCAGCCCCTGTTAATACCATGGCTGCCGCCCGTTGGACTAGTTGGAGCTTCCGGGCCGTCTTCAAAGGCAACCCCACGTAGAGAGCGTTGCAGTAATCAAGACGGGATGTAACCAGAGCGTGGACTACCGTGGCCAAGTCAGACTTCCCAAGGTACGGTCGCAGTTGGCGCACAAGTCTTAACTGTGCGAATGCTCCCCTGGTCACCGCCGAAACCTGGGGCTCCAGGCTCAGCGATGAGTCCAGGATCACACCCAAACTGCGAACCTGTGTCTTCAGGGGGAGTGCGACCCCGTCTAACACAGGCTGTAACCCTATACCCTGTTCGGCCTTGCGACTGACCAGGAGCACCTCTGTCTTGTCTGGATTCAATTTCAATTTGTTCGCCCCCATCCAGACCGTCACAGCGGCCAAGCACCGGTTCAGGACTTCGACAGCCTCCTTAGTAGCAGGTGGGAAGGAGTGACAGAGTTGGACATCATCTGCGTACAGATGACACCGCACTCCGAAACTCCGGATGATCTCACCCAGCGGCTTCATGTAGATGTTAAACAACATGGGGGACAGTATTGAACCCTGAGGAACCCCACAAGACAAAGGTTGTGGGGTAGAGCAGGAGTCCCCCAGTGACACCTTCTGAGACCGACCCTCGAGGAATGACCGGAGCCACTGCAAAACAGTACCTCCGAGACCCATTCCCGCGAGGCGTCCCAGAAGGATACCGTGGTCGACGGTATCGAAGGCCGCTGAGAGGTCGAGTAGCACCAACAGGGACACACTCCCCCTGTCGAGCTCCCGACGGAGATCATCCACTAAGGCGACCAAGGCTGTCTCGGTACCATGTCCCGGCCTAAAGCCAGACTGTGCCGGATCTAGATAATCCGTGTCTACCAAGAATGCCTGGAGTTGTGAGGCCACCACACGTTCCATGACTTTGCCCAAAAAGGGAAGATTGGAAACAGGCCGATAGTTTACCAATTGAGTGGGGTCCAGTGATGGCTTCTTCAACAGCGGTTTTATCACAGCTTGCTTTAAGCTGGCTGGAAAAATGCCTTCCCGAAGGGAGGCATTAACCACCACCTTAACCCACTCGGCCAATCCCCCTCTGGCCTCCTTTAGAAGCCAGGATGGGCAGGGGTCTAGGATGCATGTGGTGGCTCTCATCCCTCCAAGCACCTTGTCCACATCCTCGGTTTGAACCAATTGAAATGAATCCATCAAAATCGGACAAGCAGATGCTCGTGTTACATCCTCAGAGACTGCCGTTAATGCGGCGTCCAGTCCAGAGCGGATCAAAGCGACTTTGTCTGTAAAGAACCGAGCAAAAGCTTCACAGCGAGCAGCCGAGTCATCAGGGCACCCATCCTGAATGGTGGGTTTTAAAAGGCCTCTGACAACTCGGAACAGTTCAGCCGGACGGTTCTTTGCAGACGCAATAGTGGCCGCGAAGAAAGTTTTCTTAGCGGCTCTTATTGCCGCGGCATATGACCTTAAAAAGGCCACAAACCGTGTTCGGTTTGACTCGCTCGGATCCGAACGCCACACGCTCTCTAGTTCCCTCTTCTTTCGCTTCAACACCGCCAGCTCCTCAGTAAACCAAGGGGCCGGTTTAGATCGGCTACTTGAGAGGGGACGTTCTGGAGCGATCGTGTCTATTGCCCTGGTCATCTCCCCATTCCAGAGAGTGACCAGGGCATCAACAGGATCACCAACCGCGGTGGCGGGAAAATCCCCAAGAGCCATCAGGAATCCTTCCGGATCCATAAGCCTCCTGGGGCGGACCAATTTAATAGGTCCTCCACCTCTGCGGAGGTTAAGGGGCGCAGTAAGTCTAAAGCTGACCAGGAAGTGGTCGGTCCATGGCAACGGAGAGATGGATAACTCCTCAACACCGCCACCTTCCTCCCATCCCTGACAGAAAACCAAGTCCAATGTATGTCCAGCACTGTGGGTGGGGCCAGATACTTGTTGGGACAGACCCATGGTCGCCATGGTAGACATGAAGTCCTGAGCCGCTCCCGTTAGGGCAGCCTCAGCATGGACATTGAAGTCCCCCAGCACAAGCAGCCGCTGGGACTCCAATGCCAGGTCCGAGACTACCCCCGCTAGCTCAGGTAGGGAGACTGTAGTGCAGCGAGGTGGACGGTACACTAACAGAATCCCTAATCTGTCCCGGTCACCCACCCTCAGGTGGACGCATTCAAAATTTGTTGACTGCGGGATGGGGGTCCTGGTCAGAGAAATAGAATCTCTATAGACTACTGCAACCCCGCCTCCCCGCCCTCCGGATCTCGGTTGATGCTGCACAGAGAACCCGGGTGGACAAAGCTGGGTCAGATTTACACCTCCAGCTTCGTCCAGCCAGGTTTCCGTGATGCACGCCAGATCTGCCCGCTCATCCAAGATTAAATCCTGGATGACAGTTGTTTTGCCGTTGACAGATCTGGCGTTCAACAGCACCACTTTCAATCCCGAGGGACCGCCATCCTGGTTACACCTGCTTACCGTATCAGGAGACCGATTTGGGATTACTAAAGGTGTTCCACGTTCCCTAGGCCGAATTAAAGGTCTCCTTTTCCCGTATCTCCCCTTCCCCACCACGACTTCTATGGGGGCTCCTCGGTTAACGGAAGCCTCTCCCTCCTCCATGACGCATTTGGTGCTTATACTAATAAACCAGGGATCGTTATGGTTTACATACGATGTTATAATTGCATTTTGCCATAGCTTATCCTTCCAGGTGTACTTCAGTCCCATTAAGCTATATTCAAGATCCCTCGCACTATTCCATTTATCCTTACCCACATATAAAATTAGCAACCAAGTCAACAGCTGCCAAGGAGCAGATGGAAACATGGGTGGTAGAAGTTACACACAGTTAGAGCAGGGATTACGCTGTTAAATTACTGATGGTGTTTTAACACAATATAATAGAACAACAATATAAATGCGATGGCTTAATAACCCAAGGTGTTAATTAGAATGCGTCATGGAGGCCTGCATCGGTACTAGCTATACAATCAAGATTAAAGTGCTGTAGTTGGCTAAATGCACCGAAAAGTCGTTTAAAGTGCTAGTGGCATAAAGTGCAAGATCAACAATTAGTGAAGTGCACAAGGTAACCAACTGGTCATGGAGTTGAATTAATTAGCAATTAGCAATAAACAAGGATGGTCCACACAATCAAAAGTCAAACAGACGGAATTAAAAACGATGGTCAACACAGTCTATCTAAGATTCTATCTGAAATTGGAAGCAACGAGATGCCCAAATGCCAAAATGCTGGGGCCAGAAGATGGTCAACACAATACTCCGGAAATTGATGGTTGGCAAGTGAGATGTTAGAGATCACATGCGATGGCGGCAGTTTTCAATAAGGTGGTGGAAAGATAGTCGTAGCCAGCGGCTAGTGTTGGTTCTGTTTTCTAATTGTCCTGCAGGGTAAAACACTTCCAGGCCTGCTAAAGGTCATATACTTAGATGTTAAGAGGGCTGACCAAGTCCTGGACAAGCAGACCAAGCCTCAAGATGGCGGTAGCGTGTTGGAGGGCGATGAGGCCAGCGCGTTGGAAAGCTGGCCAACAGCCAGCCCTCAAGATGGTGCGTTGGAAGGCTGATCAAGGAATAGGGAGGGAACAAATTGTGAGCTGACCGAAAGCCAGAGCGAAGGCAGCCAGGACAACGGAGGCCCAGAAACCCAAGGGGCCAGTCAACTGGAGCAGCAACGTTCCCTCTCGGCTCCGGACAGTCCTCCTCCCCGCAGCCGCGGAGAACCAACAGTAGCGGCGCAACAGCCTGGCGAGCCGCCAGGAAGGCCGCCAAGGTCGAAAAGCAAGGCCGCAAAGGCCGCAAAGCAGTCAGCAAAGGCCGCAGGGGTCGCTCCGCAGTCGGCAGCCGGCTCCGGATAGGCCTCCTCCCAGCAGCCACAGGAAACAGCAGTAGCGGCAGAATGACCCGGCAAGCCGCCAACGGAAGGCCGCAGGGCCAAAAACGGAGGCCGCAAAGGCCGCAAAGGCCGCAGAGCAGAGCAAGGCCACGGAGTCTTCGGTCCGGCGTCAGCGCGTCTTCGGTCCGGCACGTCCTGGAGCCCGGGCTGACGCGGCGAAGCGTGTCCCCGAGCAGGCACGGAGGGATGGTACTCGCCCTTCGCCCGAGCAGCCTCAATTCCGCCCAAACACCAGAAAAGGTGAGCAGGGGACGGCGTGCGGTCAAGGGGAGTGAGGAGTAGGGAGGGAGCAAGTTTGCAAGTTTGCAAGCCACGGGCTGCAATGGTGGCTGGCCGCTCTACCTCCTTCTTCTTTCCAGTTCTGCCTCTGTCTCTGTCGGCGCTCCTGCAACGCTCCTTCAGTTGTTTCCCCAAGGCCACCTTCGTGACCCTGGATTGACAACTATAGGAGCGGTTTTCTGTGACCCAGGCGGCCGAATTTGGATGGTAAACTTCTTTTCCTCTGCAGGAGCTAAGGTTCGCTGCTCCTACCACGCCGCCATCTTACCGGAACTCCCGCCATCTTACCGGGACAACAAAGAGCAGCTGGGAGACAGCAGTTTTAGAGCCTCCTTCTCTGGCCTGCTTCGCTCACTGGTGTAGGAGTGAGTAGCCAAGACACCTTCTTTCTCCTGTTCTTGCAGGCAAAGATGTTAAACAAAGAGCAGCTGGGAGACAGCAGTTTTAGAGCCTCCTTCTCTGGCCTGCTTCGCTCACTGGTGATCATGTGATTGTCTGTATTTTTCTATGTAAAGAAAGTTTTGGACTCATCTAGTTGGACATTATATTTCATTTCACAGCTGTGAAAATAAACTTTCAAAATGAATTTCCAAGCTCTGTTATCAAAATCCTTCTCCCAGACACAATTTTTTATTCACAAAACTCTCTTAGGACAGGAAAAGCTATATGCAACAAAACTGCATTATTCAACTGTCTTCATCTACAGATGTATTATTTAGATTATTTGAGGGCATAATCGAACAGGAAAAAAATAAAGAGAAGGAAACAAAAAGTAGAGTTTCAGAATGGCTAGATTTATTATATAATTATTTTTTTGGAGATTAGGATTAATTAAACTTGAAAAATATATTGGATGGAATTTAGCAATTTTAAATTAAATACAGCTTACTTTTTTGCCCTCACTTTAAGATTTGTTTTTTTTTAATTAAAAGAAATGAGACTCCAAAGTACCAGTTCTTTGTTTGTTTGTTTGTTTGTTTGTTTGTTTTCTTTTTCCAGATTGTAGTTGGTGGATCAAGGAGTTGGGATTGCATTTTCATTAACTAACTGATTGTACACCTCTCTTGATGACTAGATACAATTCCCAGCAGTTTAAACACATGAAAATATGTATTTTAATTCATTCTTTAAATTGTTTTAATGCATAACAGTTTAGAAATGAAACTGAATTTATGGGTCTCATCCATGTTCCACAAGTGAGATCAACACACTGTCTTGGGACATGAGAGAGAGCCTTCTCAGCTGTGGTGCACCAACTGGAGACCCAACTGGCATTCAGGTCTTTTAAAGACCAAGTTGAAACTTGCCTGTTCATTAAAGCATTGGGCCTTATTAATTCAACCAATTTATTTAAATTTAAAGTGTTTGAATATTATAAAATGTTTTTTAAATGTTACTGTTCAATATCTTTTTGGTTTTTATAATTATTTTATGGTTTCAGACTTGTTTTGTTGCTTTTTTGTAAGCTACCCTGAAATCTTTGAAAAACATACAGTGGTAGTAGTGGTGGTGGTGGTGGTAGTAAAATAATAATATGGGGTACATTCACTTTTTCCCAACATCACATGGTTATTGCATTCCTTGTAGTGGAATCAGTTGTCTATTCTTTTATCCTGAGTTGTTTCTGCACATCTAATTATGCACTAGAACCACCATGGGAAAGTTATTTTTTTGTATTATAGTTCCCTGTGTCCTGATAGATGGAGGATTCCGAAAGCTATAGTTCATAAAGTGGCTTTCCCAAGTTCTGCTAAAACAGAAACGATGAGCTTGAGGCACTTCCTTCCAAAATCACTTTTCATTTTTCCATGACAGATGGATGGTCTGTTTCTTGAAAGTAATGTGGTATGGCTGTAATATCAAAAGACTTTCTAAATTAGTGAGATGGCACTTGGAGACAGTCATCCACAGGCCAGCCAGTCTTTGACAAGGAGCGAGACTGCTGCTTTAAGAGTCCCTGCTTTTCCTATGCAAATGGCCCTGGAATCCATGCCTAGTTTTTCCATTTGTCACAGGCCTGGGCATTAATAGAATGTTTAAACGTCATGATGTCATCTCTATTAATCAGGCCCCGCTGGGCTGTGCTCCGGCACTGCATATTAATCATTACCAGCCCTGGGACTCACTTATCTGGAGAGGCTAAGTTTAGATCCATAAAACATGATTTATTTTTAAAAGTAGCATTATTAAAGATGAGCTACAGCTTTACACACATTTACATAGAAGTCTCCTTAGGAAAAGGGTGGTATTTTGAAGTTGTCAGGAAAGCGACTATTCTTTCCGACTATGAAAACAGCCTGTCAGGCACTCTATTGGTCTCTCAATTGCCAGTTATATTTTTGACCCATTCAAAAATATAACTGGACAAACTACTGTGAAAATTTCTGTTCTTTCAGTTAGTGAAAGATCAAAATGGAAACCCAAGCATTGTGTGTGCTTTTTAGATTAACTCAATGCACAGCTAGCTAAATGTTAGTACTGCTTTCTTTTTCTGCTTCAGCAAAAACTGCACAGGCATAAGGTCAGGGGAGCAGTGGTAAGGAATTTGACAGTCTTTAATGTTCCAGAAAACCCCCTTCTCCTTCTCCTTCTCCTTCTGCTTCTCCTTCTTTCTTCTTCTTCATCTTGTTCTTCTTCATCATCATCTTTTTAAAAGGTTTTAAAGATTCTCTCTACATCCTAGCATAGTTATCCCTTTTGAAGTGGAGTCAATTTAAAGGTTTGGTGGTTCTCTGCTTTTTTTGAATCATAAAGTAATTCTAGAAATAAAATTGTATTCTGGAGCCCTCAGAATAGAAAATTACTTTTTCTATCAGGTTTGTGTGTGTGTGTTTGTGTGTGTATTTTCCTTCATTTTTTCCCCCAAATCTTCCTTAATAGAAGTTGGTAAACTGCCTGCGAATGCGAGGCAGATCATCAAGTGTTCCAAAACTCAGAAAGAAATTTGTTGGATTACTCGTTACTTATGTCACTCAGAAACAAACCTGGATAGGTCCTCAACATAATGGGTACAGCGAATTCATAATTTCTGGGTTTGATTTCAGCTCTTCCAAATAATCATCTCAATAGTCTTTTCCTAAGTAAGATAAATTAAGGAAATCAATAGACTGGAAAGAGTGCGATGTGTGGCTCAGAAAACAGATCGTGGGGTTCAAGGAAGGCAGTTGAAGGAGGGAATTGATGTATTCCATATCGGCTGCTGCCCTGAGTTGTGTCAGAAGATACAATATTGAGGGAGGTTCACCTGATCATCTGAACAACTTCTGTATATTCAGGCACTGGTCACCTATGGTCACAGCAGGGGCAGAATGACCCACTCTCCTATCTCTGATATAAGCTGCTGGGAAATGCAGGAGTGAGCATCCAGGGTTAATAAAGCCCAGAAAAAATGTCAGGTTATTTGTTCCTGAAATGTTACAATTACTGTTATCACTGCAATCTATCTATCTATCTATCTATCTATCTATCTATCTATCTCTATTTATTTAAAACATTTATATTCTGCCCTGCTCACCCGAAGGGGAGTCAGAGTGGAGCACAACATACAAACGGCAGACATTCAATGTTGGGACATGAATTCATTATATGCATACAGAAACGTCAAAAACATTTGTCTCAGTATTAAAATACACTGTTTAAAATCTTAAAATGTGTTATTATTGCAATATTGAAATATGGAATGACACCTTTCAAATGTCTATCCAGGTTCACACACAAGGAATGTGGGAGACAGGGAGATTTCAAGAGATAATTCTTGGCTAATTTTGTTCCTAAAACAAATGAGTAATTTTTAGCAATTCTCCCCTTACAAGAAGGTTTTCAAAAACAGCAGTTTTTGAATACTATCACAATTATTTTCTGCTCAAAATAAGTAAAAACAACACTTTCTGAAGGAGAAAAAAATGAGCAGAAAAAAACTATTATTTTATATGCAGAATATTCTGTTCCTTGCACAGAAAATGGAGCCAGAAACTCTATGTGAACAAAAACCAAAGATAGTGTTTTTGTACCAAAATCTGCACAATATTTCAATATGCATAGAAACACCCTGCAGTTACACATATTTCTGATCAACATGACCATACGTAGACTATCCTGCTTGGACTGCCCACAACCTACTCTCAGAGGAGTTACAAAGCTACACTCACATTTGCCACACACATAGTTACTTTGTGTGGGCACACAGAAGGAATCAGTCACTCAATCCCTCTTACCTCTTCCTCCCCCAAGCAGTTTTTCTAAGTCTTGAACCTGTATTATCCTCAAAGCAGGAACTAAAAACACTCATTTCTTTTCTCAAATATTTCTCACTGCTTGCATCAACCCAGTCAGCCCAAGTGCACAACCTGTGATTCTGCTTGGAGCAGCCAACCTGGCAAGGCAACTATCTTGCCCCAATCTACTTCTATGTTGACACATTGATAAATTATGTAACTTCCTGGTATTATGATTAGACTCTTTTATTCAGAAAGAGTTTGAAAAGCAAAGCAAAATAGACAACCATTTTTTAAAAAAGATTTGTTTGATCTCCAATTAACTCCAACTGCCCAACTAACCTGTCTCTAATGCAGCTCACCCCGCCCCCCTGCTCTGGTTGTCTAAGAACATGTCAAGTAACAATTGAGTGGAACATGATAATGTTATAGAAGTACACCAGAAACAGCTTGCAGTTTCTCAAGTCGCTTCTGACACACAACCCCCCCCCCCCCCCACAATAGAAGTAGTGAATTATATCATTGGCTATTACAGACCATAGAAAACTTAAAACTTGATTGTGCAAAAAGCAATCAACTATTAAAGCAGTTTTCTGATCCTGTTATTAAGGAGAGTGCAATGGCACCACTTCAGTTACTTCTTCAAGAACTGAATTGGAGAACAGAACTGTTCTGTATCATGCGGTTTTTCCTTTGACCTCCAAAGCTAGTCTGAAAATGATGTGCCATCAACACTGTTGAATCTAGATTTAAATCAGCTTCTGTACCTTTAATGCAGGGCATGTGAGGGGAGGGCAGACATATATTGTCATTCACTACAAGAAGTAACATGTTTTGGTCCTGCTCTGTCCATTGCCCTCTAAATTAAGCCAGTTTTGCTACATTTCTATGACAGATAATGGGACTAAAGCTGAGAGAATAATAATGCCTAAGGTCATGGATGTGAACATGCAACAAAAGATAAAATTTTGCAACAGGGAGTCTTTGTAGTGAGTGGGTCATTGCTCACAGTCTTAGTTGCTAGACTACACATTCAGATACCTTTAGAAGTGTGATTCCCCCCTCTTATTTTATCCACCTTATATTTAATACTTTTTAAAGCTGCATGAGAACAGCTTCATTTTAAAGGTATTCCCACTTATTTCTCACATACATTAGAAATGCCTATTCTGAGAAAATTCTACTAAAACATTTATCAATAATATCAAAAGAAATTATGACTGAGAAATACCCTTTTTATCCATGGGCAAATATTTTCAACCCTGACCTGTGGAAGATAGCGGCACTAGTAGGGGGTTGACAAATCTTCCAGTTTCATCCCATTTGGCTTCTTCGTTTTCTGGTCTTAAATTTAAATCCTTCCAATTCTGTTTCAGTGTTCAATTATATATATATATATATATATATATATATATATATATATATATATATATCTAACACTGGTCTTTCCATGCATGCTTCTTTGGTATATGCAATATTGTATACTTTCCTCAAATATATGTATTTTTGTAATGTGTGTTTGTGTGTGTTTTACAAACAGTGTTGCTGATACATAATGTATTTATTGAGTTTTATTTACCAAGTACATGTTTAAATGTACCCTTCTACAGTATATGGATTTTTGTGTACATTTCCCCAGTGTTATATTTGGGAAAGTGCAGATTTTAATGTGCAGCTCTGTTCCAGTTTGCTCATTGGTCTGACAGGTGTGAAATTGATCAACTGGCATAAAAATTCAGATAGAAGAAATTTGTCACCCATCCTTCCTCATTAGCCCTTGTATCATATTAATAAAATAGAATTACTGCAAATTCTTTTTGGTAAGGGATAGAATGATTGTATTAATTTTGCACAATCACACTGGATTTCATTTCACCATTATGTCATTATGACATTGAACCCACAATACTGCTTCCAAAGCAACTAAATAAAATCCATATACACATTTTGTATAGTATAATAATGGTGATAGTAATAATAATAACCACTCAGGGTGGTTTCCAGTAAGAAAGGCAAACATTCAATGCTAATAACCACAATCAACAGATAAAAGATAACACAAAAACAATAGATACAATAATCACAATATAAAACTTATATTAACTAATCCAAAGAAGCAAAAATTATACTGATTAAACAAAATTATAATATATTTCAGAAATTTACCACATATCTAGCTAGCAATTAAAATATTACAATATGGAAGGATTTTTGGTGACCAACTGGGTTAAGATATGTTTCCAGTATATAAGTGCATATATATATGAAGATATACTATCCCTCCTCCACTCTGTATGCCAAAAGATAAAGGTATGAGGTAAAAGGTAAAGGTTTTCCCTTGACATTAGTCCAGTTGTGTCCGACTCTGGGGGTTGGTGCTCATCTCCATTTCTAAGCTGAAGAGCAAGCATTGTCCATAGACACCTCGAAGATCATGTGGCCAGCATGACCTCTTGGAGTGCTGTCACCCCGGTGGCACAGTGGGTTAAAGTGCTGAGGTACTGGACTTGCTGATCAAAAGCTAGCAGGTTCAAATCTGGAGAGTGGTGTGAGCTCCCACCGTCAGCCCCAGCTTCTGCCAACCTAGCAGATCAAGAGGTGCATAAATAAGTTTTTAAAAGCTTCTTGAAGGAGAGGAGATAAGGGGTCATTTATAGTTCTTTAGAGAGGGAATTCCAGAAGCAGGGAGCGATCATGGAGAAGGTCCTCTCTCTCATTCCCACCATCCGTGCCTGAGATGGGGGTAGGACCGAGAGCAGGGCTCATGCTGGTTTGCATACAGAGATGTGGTTCTGCAAATAGTCTGGGCTCACCCAATTTGCCTAACTATAATGACTGCCTAACTATAGCACATTTTTTTTACATTTAGCAATCACTTACCTGTTTAGAAAATGCTCTTTCTGTGAAAGAATACCATGTGTGATTTTTTTTCAATAAAACTCCAAAACTACTAATTGTCTTCACAATCTGTGCAGTTTTTAACAGACTTTCTCACAAAGGGAAGAAAATCATCATCATCACTTTATTTCTTAATTAATCGCTCTCCACCAAGGTGCTCCGAGAGACTTACAATTTAAAATAGTGTATACACAATACAAAACAGTCAATATAAAAACATTTAACATAAAAACATTCAGCAGTGACTATGGCAAAATTTGATCCGATTACTCAAATGCACAACCAAACATCCAAGTCTTGAGTGCCTTTACAAAAGGTCGCAACTCCGACATTGTGCTAATATATGGAGGCAATGAGTTCCACAGAATTGGAGCATAGATCGAAAAAGCTCTACGCCTTGTAGGTTCCAAATGTGCCTCCCTAGGACCCAGTATGTATAGGAGATTTTCCTGGGTGGATCGAGGTGACCACTGATGGGGAAAAGGAATGAGGCGGTCCCTAAGATATAAAGGTTCTTGGCCATTTTGAGCTCTAAATGTCAGGATCAGTATCTTGTAAGAGATCCGATGTTCTATTGGTAGCCAATGCAGTTGTTGCAGAATCGGTGTAATATGGGATCTTATAGATGATCCCGCTAGCAGTCTGGCTGCTGCATTTTGGACCATTCAAATCTTCTGGGTCTTTGACTTCGGAAGGCAAGCATATAAGGCATTGCAATAGTCCAACCTAGTGGTGACTGTTGCATGGATTACCGTTGCCAATGCTTCTACCGAAAGGTAGGATGCCAATTTCCTTGCCTGGTGAAGATGAAAAAGGCCTGCTTACTTATGGCAGTGATCTGGGCCTCCATCGTCAGCGATGAATCCAATATAACCCCAAGGCTTTTAACAGTGGCAGACGGAACCAGAGCTTCCCCATCGAAATCAGGCAGAGACTGGGTTAATTCTGGCGGCTGGCCGGGCCAGAGTATCTCAGTTTTTGCAGGATTGACTTTTAGTCTGCTTACTCGTAGCCAACTCATCACTGCTTTCAAACACAGCTTAAAGTTCTCAGGAATCACGGTTGTCCCAGGTTCGAGACGCAAGAGTAGCTGGGTATCATCTGCATACTGGTAGCACTCTATGCCAAAGCTCCGCACCAGTCCAGCAAGTGGTCGGACGTAGATGTTAAATAACAGGGGCGAGAGGATAGCATCCTGGGAACTCCACAGCAAAGGCAGGAGCTCTCAGAGCTTTGGCCTGACCACTCCACCCTCTGTCTCCGGTCCCGGAGGAATGAATTGAACCATTTGAGGGCTAAACCTCGTACACCAGACAGAGCCAATCGATGAATCAGCAAGAAAATAGCTAAAATTATGCCTCTCTTCCTCTATAAATGAAATTAGTGAAGAATTATATCTTTAAACAAATCACTACTGCTTTGAAAGTTCTATTTGTGAAATTTGCTATGAGGAGGCAGCACTAATGGACTCACAAATTTCCTCACAACAAATGAAAAAGAGCATTTTAGCCAAGTGAGACACTGTGTAAGGGGGAAATAGTCAATTTTGCAGCTTTCAATACCATCAACCATGATATCCTTCTGGAACACATGGATGGTTTGGGAATTGGAGGTACTGTGCTCCAGTCATACCTCTCAGGAAGGTTCCAGATGGTGGTACTTGGGGATAGCTGGTCCTCAAAAAAAAAAAAAGGAGCTGTTAGCTAGTATCCCACAAGGGGCCATTCTATTCTCAATGCTTTTTTATATTAACATGAAGCCACTGGAAGAGGTCATCTGGAGGCATGTGCAGGATGTTATCAATATGCTGATGACATAATTCTTCATGCCTTCATAAAACAGCCTCAGCTAAGGATAGCGTGTCTCCACTGAATGAATGCCTGGAGGAGGTAATGGGCTGGATGAGAAAAAAAACAAATTGAAACTGAATTCAGACAAAACAGAGGTACTTGCCATCAAGAGTCCTATCCTTGGGGCAAAGGTGTGTAAACCAGTTCTGGATGGGGTTAAACTCCCCCTGAAAGACTGTGTTTGCAGCTTGGGAGTGCCCCTGGATCCATCTCTCCAAATGTCAGCTTGGGTATTTGTGATGGCCAGGAGTGCTTACTATCAGCTTTGGCTGATACTCCAGCTACACCCTTTCTTAGATTTGGAGAACCTGAAGATGATAGTGCATGTGCTGGTAACCTCAAGGCTGGACTTCTGTAATGCACTTTACATTAGGCTACCTTTGTACCAAGTTCGAAAACTCCAGTTGGTTCAAAATATGGCAGCCCAATTGGTTACAGAAACATCCAGGAGTGAGCATGTTACACCTATACTTAAGTCACTCCACTGGTTGCCAATTAGTTTCCAGGCAAAGCACAAGATATTGGCTTTGACCTTTAAACCCCTACATGGTTTGGGTCCAGGTTGCTTACAGGATTGCCTTCTTCCATACAGTCTACCCCAAAACACTTAGGTCCTCTGGAGGGTGGGGTGGCAGCTACTCCAACCTGCCAAAAACCCAACCAGTGACCATCACTCAGAGGACCTTTTCAATGGCTGTCCTAAGACTGTGGAACAACTTGCCAGAAGAGCTCCAGCAGCTAAATGAGCCGTCAGAATTTAAAATCCACCTAAAGACTTATCTATTCCAATAGGCTTACCCAGCCAGTTTTAATCATGAATTTTAAACTGTGTTTTAATCTTCATTCTGTGTATTTTAAATTTTGTTTTATAGAAATAGATTTCAATATGTGTATTTTATAGAATTTTTACAATGATTATGTGTTTAATGTTGGAACAAAAAGGTGAGCAAGAAATAGAACTAACAACAACAATTGTGCGCGATGTTTTTGTTTTTATTTTATTTTTTGCATTTAGGGGTGTTTGGTTGAGAAAGAAATCATTCGTACTATAAAAGTTAGATTTTGTTGAAAATACAATTTGTAAGAAGTCCTGAAATGCAAAAAAGATAGAAAAGGAGGGGTATTAAATCATCAAAAATATGCAGATGTCAGTTCTTTTTTCTCCAGCTATACCTACAACTTTTTGTCATTTTAGGATGCACTCCTATGCACTCATGCTTACCAAGAGCCAGTCTAAAATATTCAAGCAATGAGTTTAGAAAGACTTTGGGTCTCGGGGAGAAATTGGGTCAGCTGACGTCTTGTATCCTAATCCACCTCAAGGTTTTTCTGAGGATAAGGGAAGGTCATATATGCATATATTTATCTTTGAGGAAAGGACAGGATTAAACGAAAATATATAATACTGGGAGAAGCTATCATGCACTGCATGAGATTTTTTAGTGACGTATGCATAGCATTGGTTAGATTTTTTGCATATATTTAATCCCTTGCCTTTCCAGAGCAGCCATGTGTACATTTTCTGCATCATATGGCCTTTCAGGTCAAATGTTTTTCTCTCATATTGCAGTGAAATATTAACCTTAAAAGGTTGATACCTAATATGAGAGAAAGTGAGGAAAGGAATGCAATGTTGCCATTATGAATTAAGACTTTCTTTTAATATATGAAGATAAGCTGAAAATGATTTGACTAACACTTGAGCCTATGCCACCCACAGGAGAGCCTGTAACTGAGAAGGTAAGTATAATGGATGGAAACCCATTTACAGGGCTAGTTAGACGACAAGAAACAGAATCACCTCCTGTGGCGTCAGTTTGGGAGTTCTTAATGGGGAAAGCCAGTTCTTGCAACATGCTTGCAACTCAAAGCTTCAGCTCAGAAAGCACTTGAGATCAGAATGTGCAGAATAAGGCACACTCCTTTTCTCATTCTGTTTTCCTTCATCCACTCCTTCTCCAGGTGAATTACAACTCCCAGGACAGAGCTGTCTAATAGTGCAGGCAGTCCATTGAATAGATACTGACCTGCCACACAGAAATCCCCATTAACCCACAAGCAAAGACTCTCTCAGGGGTTGTGGCAGAGGGTTAATTGACCTATATTTAATTAATACAGATGACTTAATCAATGCTAATGCTTCTAATCCACATTATGCAGCCATGTGGACAACATTTTCATAGGTAAGAACTGCTGATTTCTGTGCTTAGGTAGAGGATTGAAGTCAATTTTTCGTGACATTTTCATTATGTGATGATGTTGGTTACTGTGTTTCCAATGAACCCTGAACCAATGTCATGTTGGACATCTGATTTATCCACTACAGAATGAAAATAATTGGACAATTCAGTGTTAATCTATGGTGGAGATAAGACATTCTACTTAGTCACTAACATTCTTTCTGATGCTTGTATTTGTCCATTTGCTTTCTAAAAACCCACACAGAGATACACACACAAACATATGTGGTGGTGGTGATCAGGTTTATTGTGTCCTGGCTACTCAAACTGGGACATTTACATTTGTGTTTGCAATGAAACAGGAATGAAGCATTTGTATTTTTATTAGTTATGTTTTATCTCATTGACATATCAGAGAGCTGAAGATGACCAAATAGGAATTTGAACTTGATTCTGCCCAGTTCTAATTCAGCACTATAATCACCCTCTCAATATAATTTCTTTTTCATATCAAAAATGGAAATGTGACAGGTGCATGCCCTGTCACTTTTATGGCACAGTTTTCAATTTGAGACTGGTAGTTTCATTAACTTAGCTCTCACTACTGTGTTGTTCATTTCAACAATATGATTGTCCCAAAATGAATCAACATTTTAAGTTAACAGGATTTAAATAAATATTGATATATTGTTCAGCACTTTATTCAATGGATCGTATTTCAGTGGGATCACCAATAAGTTTCAGGAGCCTATCAATAGTACTAGAAATTGGATGATACAATGAGAACTTCACTTTCACAGCAGTGCTGCTGGTTCCTACAAGTGAAGTGACATTAGCATTAGAAATATCACAAGTACTCCAAGATGAACTGAACCACCTAAATTGAGCTTTACAGGTGAATGGATACTCTACCACAGACATCAGAAGACCGAGAACAAGCCACAAGAGTAAAGACAAAGATCCATCCAGAGGGAAAGTGTTCTTGCTATACATCAAGGGAACTACCAACCACAGAGGGAAGCTGAAGAGGAAACACAATCTACAAAGTTTCTACAGACCCTCTAAGAAAACCCAACAAAATGTTATGTTCAGCAAAGGACAAGAGGGATCCTCTCACATCTTCTGGAGTGTACGGTATACCATGCAGCTGTGGGCATGTCTACACAGCAACCACCAAACTTAGTGGTTAAACATGAATCAAGGAACATGAAAGGCACTGCACACTACTTCAGCCAGAGAAGCCAGTCATAGGAGAGCACCTGATGAACCAACCTGGACACAGCATATGACCTGAGAACACAGAAATGCTGGACCACTCTAACAACTACCATGTCAGGCTATACAGAGAAGCCATTGAAATCCACAAGAATGTGGACAATTTCAACAAAAAAGAAGAAACCATGAAAACGAACAAAATCTGGCTACCAGTATTTAAAAAACCCTCTAAAATTATAACAGTAAATAAAGAACAATATTTAAACACAGGAGAACTCCAGAGGAGAAACAATCAGGAACAGCTAATCACCTCTCAACAAAGGCAAAACAAGCCACTCCAAAAAAAAAAAAAATCTGTCCGGCCATCACATGCTAATCAAGGTGGACAACTGAAACATTCACATCTAGCTCCAACAGACAAGAGTTCCTTCTCCCACCCTGGAGTTTCCACAGATATATAAACCCAATTTTCCTAGTTTCCAACAAACCTCACAACTTCTGAGGATTTCTGCCATAGATGGAGACAAAATGTCAGGAAATAATACTTCTAGAACATGGCCATACAGCCTAAAAAACCTACAATAACCCATTGATTCTAGCCATGAAAGCCTTCGACAACACTCCTAACATGGTTTCTCTAGTTGCTGTAATGTTATCAAAATTCCATGTAAAGGAGCTTTGAGCATAAATAGAAGCCACTCCACTGGAAAAAAAATGAATTGGCTTTAAGTAGCATAATCCAGTCACCTTATTGAGATGATCTCTGTTCATATAGCCCCAACCTTACTCCTATACTCTGCCTTTTCTTATCTCACTTATTTCTTTTTTTCCATGGTGTCATCTTTGGTCTTGAATGTATGTTATTAAAGCCCACTGGAACATTGCCATTGACTAGAGTTGGTGTAATCGTGGCATCATCACAGTGTCATTGTTTAAGCTGACACATTGCACCTAAAATTGCCTTGCACATTTATTTGCCTCCCAAGATTCTGGCACCTATCCCCATAGCTGTTATAGTTAAGATTCAGCTATCAGCATGTATTCTGCAAATTGCTCTAGTCACCTATTGTAACAAACTGAAGGTTCAGATCTAGGGTGCATAATTTCATTATGTTAGAAATGCCTCATGCATCATTTAGATGTGATCTCCCTCAACTTGATTGGTAGGGAAGGAGGAGGATACAGTTCACTCTACATTAATTGAAATTGCTACCCTAGCCTAGCCACAGTAATGTTCAAATTAGACCCATACAGTTCAATTTCTCTTATCAGTCCAAGAAGAGAGATGAAGTATTTTATGTGAAATCATACCATATTATGCTTTAGTTACAGAATTCATAAAGCAATTCCCCATTCTCCTTCACTTGAGATTCATATTTTGAAATCAGGGACAAAGTAGAAATTACCTTAGGTTCAAAGGCAAAGTCAGCATTACCAAGTTCAAAGATAGAAGCAATTGGGAAATCTCACTATTCATTTCTGCTCTATCTGAACTTCAAATCAACAGAATTTAATTTGGCTAATTGATACTTACTGGCCATAGCCCAGAGCTTAGAAATATTACTTTAAAGGGGGGAAATGATTGCTACAACTTTAAGCCACTTGACATTTCTTGGTGAGGTAGTAAAGAGTGCACCTACACTGTAGAATTAATGCCGTTTGACACAACTTTAACTGCATGGCTCAATTCTATGGAATCACAGGAGTTGTAGTTTTACAAAGCATTTAGGCTTCCCTTTCAGAGTGCTGTTTCCTCACTGACCGACAAATACAGAATTCCACAGCATTGGACCATGGCATTTGAAGTGGTGTCAAACTGCATTTGTTCTACAGTGTAGATGCAGCCACAGTTAGTAAGGGATCAGTAAGAGAAGATAATCAAGAATAATTGCTCTTCACAAGGAAATCTCACACAGAGGGATTGTTGTTGGAAAGTAAAGAATCAAGATCTTCACTTGGGCTATTGTTGTTGTTGGACTATTTATTTTTCCAAAAAGGAGGACAGAAAGCACTCTATATCTTTTGAGGCTGATTCATCTTTGCTGTGGCATCAACTCAGTCAATGAGACAAAAGGAAACCATCTGGCACCTGTTATTTATGGGCAGCAGGCACTTGCCCCAGCTTAGAGTTCTGTTTTAGCACAACTGATACACCATAGCAAGAATGCAATGAAGTTATTGGTATACAGATTTGCCATATGTGTACCCTTGATGCTCTTATTTGTTTCTGCTGCTGTATGCCAAAGTGGTTAGGGAATAAGGGACCTCATATGTCCTCATTACTAACAGAGGGGACTCTTGCGATTGCTTAGAGATCTAATGAGGTTTGTGGATTCAATGAAAAGGCTAACATTTTTAGTATTATACTTGTGATACTAGTATTATTGTTTGAGTTAAAGGAAAAGGGCTGAATAAAGTCCACAAACAGCACAACAGCATATACCCAAACATCCAATTCATCATGGAAAAAGGAAATGAAGGAAAATTGCATTTTCTAGATGTGTTGGTTATCCATGGACCAGACCATGGCCATCACATGCTAATCAAGGTAGACAACTGAAACATTCACATCTAGCTCCAACAGACGAGAGTTCTTTCTCCCACCCTGGACTTTCCACAGATATATAACCCCAATTTTCCTAGTTTCCAATATACCTCACAACCTCTGAGGATGCTTGCCATACATGCAGGTGAAACATCAGGAGAGAATGCTTGTAGAACATGGCCATACAGTCCAAAAATCCTACAACAATCCACGAAGTGGTTTGACCAATTTTAGTCAAATCATGACCTGTACAGCCTTCTAAAAATATCAAAGAACCGAAAAAGAGTGGGGAGGGAAATCACAGAAGCCATGGGATGGGATCTCCCTGTTTCCCATGAATTCTTTTTCCATCTGATAAATTGTTGGAACTGGGATTGATTTTCCAAGTTTGAACTGAATGTGTGATTGAGAAGATAGAAAGCACAATACATTCACCAAAAGGCAAAAGAGAATATAAGGCTATATATTATTGCAGTTATCGATTCAGCTGAGCCTAAAAAACTTTACTGTGCATGATTGTCCGTGAACTACTATTGTGCAATATTTCCATGATGTGAGAGTGGCTACTTACCATGATTGTAATAGGTGACATTGTAGATGCTGGTGTTGTATGACTGCTATACATTTTTGGGTGACAATGTAATTCTGCGATACTACTGTGCCACTCTCCTGTTTTGCTTTTAAGGCACTTTGCAATTTAAAAAATCACAGAAGAGGTGTGGATACTGCCACAGAAGCCAGGAGACCGCATTGCACAAGTTAAGTCCAACTTTGCCCATCAATAACCTCAGGGACTTAATTGTAGGAAGCTGACAGACCACCAACAATGTCATGTGATAATACCATCCTGCTATTGTGCCTGTTTGCCACGTTTGTGTGATAAAGTACTAAAGCAAATGATTGCAAACTATGCCATATGCTTATAAGATCCAAAATGACATTGACTGCATTCCTAGATTTATTTATTTCATTTCATTTCTATACTGCTTTTCTCACTCCTGGGGGGACTCAAAGCAGTTCACAGCATAGTAAATGGCAAAATTCAATGCCTCACAAAAATTAAAATACATCACATATCTAAAATAGCATATAACTATAGATTTAAACCGTTAATCTATAAAACATCAAACATAGGTTCATTTGGTAACTTCATTTCACTCCCCGAATATTTGCTATATACGTTTTAAGTAGCTCCCAGAGGTGCGGACATAAACCTGGCTGCTCTTCTCCAGTTGTCATTTATGAGAGGAAGGAATATCAGAATGAGAGTGCTACCTTGTAACAGTGTGTGTTCCTCAATCATTAGTTTTGGTGAGTTTTTTTTATTTCAGTGACTTTCTTTGTGCAAATGTGGTCATAGTTAATGTATCATTCTTAATGGCATCACACTATCTCCTGTGACATTATAAGAAGTCATCTCTAAGTCTCAGCCTGACACTTGAACATCTCAAAACCTGGATTAGATTCTTGTTTCGCCAGCCTACCTCTGAACATTTTTGTAGACTGAATAACATAAAAAATAACAACTGAGAAAGAAAAGCAGCATAGTATTCTTTTGCATCCTAAATAATGTTCTATGTATAATATGGTGCTTTCTAGCCCAGAAACTTGATGACTTAGTGTTTATCTCAGATATGGCCCCAATGACTGTAAAACACAGATGTTTCTGTGCCACTGCTATCTCTCAGTAGTTCTCTGGAGAGTTCATTTCCCTATTTTTCAGCCATGCAGTTATCAGCTGAGTTCCAGTGTGGGGCAAAGACTTATGCTTCCATCATTTTGCCATTAAACATCTAATTCTCCCCTCTTTCTAGTATGTGTGGTATAATGTGTAATATTGTGCCTACAAAAGCCCAGGAGGCTTTAAAAGAATTCAGTTTTCAAGGGATTCTTGCAATTAAATTGTATTTGGCTGTAATTCAGTGAAGTGCTATATTCTGTCAAGTGCTGTATTTTGAAGAAGTAAGAAAATAACATTCCATTCCAGAGATGTCATCAAGATCTTGAAAAATCTTGGACATCATCAAGTTTGCAGATGACACCAAATTTGGAAGGATAGTTAATACTCCAAAAGACAGGAGCAGAATTCAAAACAATCTTAACAGTTTAGAGGTGGAAAAATAACTAACAAAATGAAGTTTGTCCCTGTTGAATGAAGTTCAACAGGGGCAAATGCAAGATACTCCAATTAGGCAGAAAAAATGAAATGCAAAGATACAGAATGCAGGATGCCTGGCTCAACAGAAGTATGTGCAAAAAAGATCTTGGATTCCTCATGAACTAAAGGTTAAACATGGGCCAACAATGGGTTGTTGAGGGTTTTTTCGGGCTATATGGCCATGTTCTAGAAGCATTCTCTCCTGACATTTCACCTGCATCTATAGCAAGCATTCTCAGAGGTAGTGAGGTCTGTTGGAACTAGGAAAATTGGGTTTACATATCTGTGGAATGTCCAGGGTGGGAGAAAGAACTCTTGTCTGTTGGAGCTAGGTGTGAATGAGCCAACAATGTCATGAGGTGACTAAAAAAGCCAATAGGATTTTGGGCTTTGTGAATAGGAGTATAGTGTCTAAATCCAGGGAAGTCATGCTACCCCTCTATTCTGCCAAGTAGGACCACACCTGGAATACTGTGTCCAATTCTGGGCATCACAATTTAAGGGAGATATGGACAAGCTGGAATGTGCCTAGAGGAGGGCGACTAAAATGATCAAGTGTCTGGAGAACAAGCCCTATAAAGAGCAGCTTAAAGAGCTGGGCATGTTTAGCCTGAAGAAGAGAAGGCTGATAGGAGACATGATGGCCATGTATAAATATGTATGGGGAAGTCATAGGGAGGAGGGAGCAAACTTGTTTTCTGCTGCCCTGAAGACTAGGATGTGGAACAATGCCTTCAAACTACAGGAAAGGAAATTCCACCTAAACATTACAAAGAACTTCCTGACTGTTAGAGCCATTCAGCAGTGGAACTCTCTGCCCTGGCATGTGGTGGAGGCTTCTTCTTTGAAGGCTTTTAAGCAGAGCCTGGATGGCCATCTTTTTTTTTTTTTTTGTCGTATCAGGAGCAACTTGAGATATTGCAAGTTGCTTCTGGTGTGAGAGAATTGGCCGCCTGCAAGGACGTTGCCCAGGGTGATTTGATGTTTTTTTATCCTTGTGGGAGGCTTCTCTCATGTCCCCGTATGAGGAGCTGAAGCTGATAGAGGGAGCTCATCCGCCTCTCCCCGGATTCAAACCTGCGACCTGTCAGTCTTCAGTCCTGCCGGCACAGGGGTTTAACCCACTGTGCCACCGGGGGCTCTGGATGGCCATCTGTCAGGGGTGCTTTGAATGCGATTTTCCTGCTTCGTAAGTTTCCAACTTATGAGGAGCTATTACATGGTTTTCCAGGGCTGGGAATGTATGACTCTCCCAAAGTCACTGGATTGCCATGGCCAAGTGAAGATTCAAACCATGATCTCTAGTTGTTGTCCACCACTTAAACTACCACAACATGCTGGCTCCCTTAGTTTATGTGCAGACATATAAACTATAGAGGAAGTTTGGATGAAAAAAAGGTGTTCTTTCTCTAGGCCTTCCTATAGCTAAATTATTCTGTTTCCTCCAGTTCCTGATCATATCTCTTTAGATGGAAGATCTAAAGAAGATACAGGAGATTCTTTTCTTTGTAACCACAAGATTAATAAGAGTGATACTCAGCAGCCATGGAAAAGGCTGCAGGAAGAGAGGTTTCCTTTAAAGTTAAAGATAGGAAGTCTATAGGTGGTAAGTTTGACATCTCAGCACTGAAGTATATGCTTTAATTACCTCCAAATAAAATGTAGGAAGCTTTATTTTGAGGCCGGAAACCTAGAAATACTGACTTCTTCACAGAATTTAATATAATTAATTTTCAGACTTCTAAGGATGCAGCATTTCTAAGGGTGCTAGCCAAACATTAATATGGATTGTGACAATTAATTGCCTATGACAGGACATATTTTTCCCACTCTGGAGTGGACCTGTATCCTTTTTGTCTTGAAGAAAAAGGGCTCAGCCTATGTTGTTTTACCTAACTATCAATAGAAATCAGCTTCTAAGACAAAGATGAGGCTGCATTTCCATGGGAGGTGACAAGATTACTGCAATTGCAACATGTAGCTAGATTAGCTGACACATTCAGATGATGTGTAAGTTCAGATCTGCTGCTATCAACAAGATATTGAACCACCTGGATAAGGGTTTCTTTCAGATGTGTTAATTAGCTGGAAATCCTTTGCCAGACTTCAAACCTGAGCCTTGTATTCAGCATCATTTACAATTTTAATATTTCATTTATTTATTCTTAGACAAAGGATGATTTATGTTTGGGTGGTATTCAGTGACAGGCACAATAAAACATTAATTTGTTTATCATTTCCAAGAAACATCCACAAGCTTCATGTAATAGAAAGCATAGAATGTGTGGGAAGGGAGAATGGCCTGTCACTGTAACAGCTTCCGAACTTTGGCAATGAATGAAGGTAGCAAACCTGTATAAGCATTCTATTTCAATGTGTAAGAGGTAAATTGAGGAGTCTGTTACTGGTCCAGGTTACGTTTGCATGTGCTGGCTTTTTAAAATCCAAGAAAAACATGTTTCAATGAACATAACAACATGTTTAATTATAGTCATCCTTTAAAAAAATCAGTTTTCAATCTCTTCCCATTTCTGTATACATTTGATCTTCAAATGAACATTGATGTATTCATTTATCCTTAAAATATGCATTTCTCTTTAGCTACACTAGCTCTAAAACTGCTGATTAATCCCAATTAATGTAGACCCATTTAATGACATGGATTTATATAAGTCTTGACTCAGTATTCAACAACTAAGTCAATGGGTCTGCTCTAAGAACAAGATTAGGGCCACATCTTGTATGCAACCTGGAGCAGGAAGTCTGTGATATTAGAGGTAGTATACAGTCATCATGACTAATAACTATTGATAGTTTTATCATCCATGAACTTGCCTAATCCTTCTTTAAAGCCACTTTAAGTTAATGGCTGTCACATCTTGTGATATCCAAAATTCAATTGTTAACTACACAATACTAAGTTAAATAAGGCTGATTTTGAATGAAATCTAAAAGTTGAAGCCATTAGCACAACCCATTTGGTATCTTCTTGGTATTCTTTCCAAGGGTGTAGGGGCAATCAGGAGCACACCTACTGTAATGTTGCTTGGTATGGCTGATACTTCCATCACATCAGAAGTGGGGTGGAAGAACCCCAAACATCCCAAGGCAACATAAGGTCTGGGCCTTACTGTAGGCCAATTGATAGTTAAATGGGTTTTTGTTGTTGTTGTTGTTGTTGTTGTTGTTGTTGTTGTTGTTGTGTGTCTTCAAGTTGTTTCTGGATTTTGGAGAACCTAAGGTAATCATATCACAGGATTTTTTGGGCCTGAAAGTGTGTAATTCATTCACAGTTACACAGTGATGTCTCATGACTTAACAGGGAATCAAACCTTGGTTTCCAGATTTGTAATCCAACATCTTTTATTATACATAAATATATCAATAGATGAATCTCACAATTGTAGAATGTATTCTGTAATGGTGAGCACCATGTCCTTGGGTTCTCTTGTTGCACCACCAGTCCATTGCCACCCCACTCATCAAACCAAAGATAAGAGAGTAATATGGGTTTGATTGTAGAATTATTGGTTGTACTAAAGACTACCATTCTGGCCCTACTGTCTGGCTTTTGAAAATGGCAATAAATAGAAACTAAGTTGTCCCCTAATGTTTTATTAAAACATTGCATTTTCAATATCCAGCATAGGTTGCTGAAATTTCAATAGAATCTACTGAGTTTCAATAAAAATATAGTTCAGCAAGAAAAAAAAAACAGAGGAAAAAAGAAAAGAAAGTAGAGGAGGAGAGTGAAATTAATGTAATTTGTGCAACCTATTCCAACAGTACTTCTGAAATTTTGACAGGTTTTACTTAAATTACATAGTAATTTTTTCTCAGCCGTAGTTTTACAAGCAAAGCAATACAAGCCCAAATGAATATATTCTTTGCCTTCCTTTCCTCTCAGGGTTCAAAATTTAAATGAAACACCAGGGCTTAGGAAATGAAGGTTTGCTTCATCCCTCAAGTGTTCTAAGATTCCAAAATGCCTGACATTACAATGAAAAATTTAAATATTGAAATATGTCTTGATAGTTTAAAAATATACCTTCATTTTTATATAGTTGCCACATGGCAAAACTAGAAAAGAAGGGTTGCCAATAGCACAGCAGACAGTGGATTCATGACAACTTATGCTGAGTTAAGCTTATTTAGGAAACTGCTACTTCACTTTTGTTCCCCAAATATCATTTATTATCATCCTGCTGCTCATATTACCAGGCGCATTTGCAGCAACTGTAGTTCAGTGACCTATTAAGAATGGCCCTGTCACACTCAACAAACTATCTCTCACACCAGAAGTGACTTGTAGTTTCTCAAGTCACTCCTGACATGAAAAAAAAAAAACCTCAACAAATCTAGGGGCTCTAGCCTATAGCGCACAATGGATTAAACTGTCTGGGAAAACAGATCTTCTTGACTTCACAACCTCTGAGGATGCCTGCTGCAGGTGAAACATCAGGAGAGAATGCTTCTAGAACATGGCAGTACAGCCTGGAAAACCTATAACAACCCAGTGATTTCGGCCATGAAAGCCTTTGACAATACAGATCTTCTTGAGCCAATCTAAGAATGAGTCCAACTGAAAGCTTCATATTTGGGATTTGAATGTCCAAAAAGCAGATTTGTGTACACTTGTGAGAGAAGTCTCTTCTCCTGCTTCTCCCCCCACCCCTTGCTGGCAAGGAATCCCTAAGAGCCGATCACAGGATGCAGGGCTACTTCCAGTGGGTCTCTGTGAAGCTCTGTGCTGGCAGCATTGTGGGAGCAGAGCCCAGAAGAGTTGGGTGTACACCTGACATCTTACAGAACAAAGCAAGTGGAGCCAAACAGGAAGTGAGGACAGATGGGGAAATGTTGTGGGAAAGGAGACTATGGCCCCTGAGGGAAAGGAACAGAGCATGATGGTTCACTCCACTGCTCCATGATTTCCCCCTCTGTCCTCCACTTTAGCTCTGTCTAGGGGCCCTGGTGGTGTGGCAGGTTAAACTGCTGAGCTGCTGAACTTGCTAACAGAAAGGTTTGGCGGTTGGAATCAGGGGAGTGAGGTGAGCTCCCGCTGTTAGGCCAAGCATCTCCCAACCTAGCAGTTCGAAAAACATACAGATGTGAGTAGATCAATAGGTTCCACTTCTGTCATGATGGCAACATGACCTTAGAGGTGTCTACAGACAATGCTGGCTCTTCAGCTTAGAAATGGAGATTAGCACCACCCCCCAAGGTTGGACATGACTAGATTTAATGTCACGGGAAAACCTTTCTTTACTATAAGGTCTTATGAATTGATACCATGAGATCGTAGTCTTATGTATCAATACCATGATCCAGGCTGAAATCTGCTTCCAAGGCTGCAGAGAGATGTCTCCAAATAGTACATCTCTCGAGATTGACTGAGATAACCAGCTCCCATATATCATGGACATGCTACTTGAAATCCAGTCAAAAACATCAATGACAGAAGATGGGCCCTTTTAAAGTTCAAAACATGTGTTCCACAACCAGAGACTGGAAAAGTAGGATTTTGAAATGCTACTCCAAGAATCTCAAATCATCAGAAGCATGCAACTGCGGAACGAGTCTCTATTTTGCGCCTGTAATCCTGTCCCCCATTGGTCATATCAGCATAATTGAAACAAACAGAAGTGATATCACATCAGCGGCTGCAATTTTGAGCAGCTTTTCATTCCCCACCATTTTAAGATATAGTGGGCTTTTGGGGCACATTTTCTGCATTTCACTGTGGTTTTAGGCCATTTTATGGAGCTGGGACAAAAAATAACCTAAAACTGAAAAATGGGGGTCAGTGGTCTTTACAAATAAGGGTTCTGCAGGCAAAACAGCTCACCTTTGATCCACATAGATGGTAGGTGGAGATATTCAGAATAGAAAAATTCAGCAACTGAAAATTACTCTGGATATACAGTTCCACTCTAGTGAAAAACTACACAAAACAGACTCCTAAAAGAATTCTATTAAACAGCCATCTGGCAAAGGAATAAGGAGACAGACCTGTTGTATTATTAGGAGAAGAGACAGGAAGATTCTGATTTTTCTTTCCTTTACAGATTTGCTCATAACCTCTGTCAAGAGCTGTACTAGGAGATTTGATTTACTTTTTGAGAAATCTGGAGGATTTATGAAGTTACCAGGCAGGAAATTTTTAAACACTAAAGCCTCAAAGTCAATTGCAGATTGGAGTCTTTGCCATCTGAACATCCGCTGTCTGCCACATTGTGCTGTTCATTGGTCACAGTTGATTAAAGTGCCACATGGCAGAAGTGTAAGGGTGAAGCCCTCAAAGCGATTCAATTACCAATTATTATGGAGCCCCATCCCTCCCAGCTAAAGTTGGAGACAATTTCTGCTGTAAAATATGTGTAGAGAAAAATGTTTTGCCCTGATAAAATTACCAGATTAACAATTTAACGTGGAAAAGATGACAGTTCCAAGTAGATGACCAGCTAGCCAAGCTTTGAGGAGAATTAGGTGCTTCCTCTTCACCATTTTATTTTCTAGTGTTATATATGGTCCCAGCTACACATTCAATGTTTTTCATATGCAATCTTTCAAGGATAAGTGTGTTGTGGGGACAGTACTACAAGACCAAGCTCCATCTTCCTTCTCACATCAGATAGCGACTGTTTGCACACAGAGGTGCATATTGGGGTCAGAAACTGACATCATATTAAATGCTTTCGGAGCATGAAGGCCCACCACTGAACTTATGTAGAAGTCTGGTAGTGTAACGGCTATCAACTGACTGGCATTAGTAAAATAGAGCCCTCTGTGCACATTACCCAAACAATCAAAGCTGTAGTTGGTGCTATCCAGCAGCTATTGCATAACTTGGGTAAACATGTTGCACAAAGAGGTACCAATGCCTCCTTGGATGATGCTGAAGACTCATAATGCTAACATAATCACTGCTCACACTAACCTCTATCAACAACAGAAATTTGTCAAGATTTCATGCTATACTGCTGTATGCATTGTACTTGAATTCATTCATTGCTTGTACTTGAGCATTTTAAGACTATACAGTGGGAAGAAGAGTTTGGTTATTTTGATCAGTGGTTTTTCTTGTTCTTACTGCATTCTAAGAATCTATTTTTGAGTTATTAGAAGTTCTGTTGTTGGATCAAAATTCATTTTTCGTAGGAAAGCTGGACAGAAATTTTGTCCAGCTTCTCTAATAACGGCACTCTCTTACTGCTGTCTCTTTCACCCTTACCATGCCACCCTGTGAATGTTGTTTCCTTTCTGTGGGAAATTGGTATTTCAAAACTCCATGCTGGTTTTTTTTCTCCCAAGTTTAAAAGCAGAATGGGAAAGGAATAAAACCATGGATGAGATGTGTCACCTTTATGCAAACAAGACCTTTTTTAAAAATTAAATGCCATCTTAGAAAATGCAAATGTATTATATTCCCCTACAAAGTAATAATAATTAACATACATTTAAAGCTATTTGGTCAAAACATTTCCATGAAAGATTAGTTTTGCAAATAATAATGCACAAGGCTACTTTGATGAAGTGGGTACATTAGCACTTTGCCCTAATAATTGATTCTTTGTGGATCTGAACAATTTTATATTGTATCAAGGTTCCCGTTAGAAAAGGAATAAAGCTCTGGATGTAGTATTTTTAACCTTTAAGAAATTTTCTGCAAACAATTTGATATAGTGAATTAAATACTTTATGTTTCTATCATTGGCAAAGTATTTTGGCAGGAGATAAATGAGTGAAATCTAATTCAACAGGTGCAGTGGATCTTTTCCAAGACTGGGC
Organism: Anolis sagrei; assembly: GCF_037176765.1. Classification (NCBI taxonomy): domain Eukaryota; kingdom Metazoa; phylum Chordata; class Lepidosauria; order Squamata; family Anolidae; genus Anolis; species Anolis sagrei. Next base: position 37,625,880 of record NC_090023.1, on the reverse strand, counting down.
TGAAGAAAATTAGTTTGGAAGAACTGTAGCAACATTGACCTCCTTCATAACAACCCCTACAGACACACAAAACCAGCATGCTTATAGCATGTGTGATCAAAACTCAGTTGTGTCACAGTAAATTTAAGGAAAGTCCCCAATTCAAAAGGAGTATCCTCAAATCTGTGAAAGAGCAAGAAAACCCCTGGACAGATTTTATTTTGGCAATAGTGATTCTGAACACAATTTGCAAAGTTATTTTTGAGAAGTATGAATATGCTGACATGCTGAAGCCACCCATAATTTAGCAGCGGTAGTATGCTGAGTATACCCCAGTATACCCCAGAACATCACCTTGCCATTGTTCAGTTATGGATAGTAGGCCTGTTTGATCAAGAAAAAATTTGTTTCTAAAATCGATTTGTAATTGGGGTGTTTTTTTGTTTCGATATTTAAAATATTTACAAAACTTTCCAAAAAAATGTTTTGTTATTTACGAAATTTCGTAAATATTTACAAAACATTTTGTAAGTGTGAATGTTGCAGTAATGGTCACCTTGATTAGCACTGAATGGCTTTCATTTCTCCCACCCTGGACATTTCATAGATAAACTCCATTTGCCTAGTTTCCAACAGACCTCTGAGGATGCCTGCCATAGATGTGGGCAAAATGTCAGGAGAGAATGCTTCTGGAACATGGTCATACACTCATGACATACAGCCCTGAAAACTCACACAACCGGCCTCCGCGCGCCATCCAATCGGCTCCGGCTCCTGTGCCCTCCTCCTCCTCCTCCTCCTCCCAGCTGTGTTGCAGGAAGTGCCAGGAGGAGGAGGAGGAGGGCGCAGGAGCCGGAGCCGATTGGATGGCGCGCGCGCGCTCACCCTTACAACCGGCCTCCGCGCGCCATCCAATCGGCTCCGGCTCCTGCGCCCTCCTCCTCCTCCTCCCAGCTGTGTTGCAGGAAGTGCCAGGAGGAGGAGGAGGAGGAGGAGGGCGCAGGAGCCGGAGCCGATTGGATGGCGCGCGCGCGCTCACCCTTACAACCGGCCTCCGCGCGCCATCCAATCGGCTCCGGCTCCTGCGCCCTCCTCCTCCTCCTCCTCCTCCTGGCACTTCCTGCAACACAGCTGGGAGTAGGAGGAGGAGGAGGAGGAGGAGGGCGCAGGAGCCGGAGCCGATTGGATGGCGCGCGCGCGCGCTCACCCTTACAACCGGCCTCCGCGCGCCATCCAATCGGCTCCGGCTCCTGCGCCCTCCTCCTCCTCCTCCTGGCACTTCCTGCAACACAGCTGGGAGGAGGAGGAGGAGGAGGGCGCAGGAGCCGGAGCCGATTGGATGGCGCGCGCGCGCGCTCACCCTTCCAACCGGCCTCCGCGCGCCATCCAATCGGCTCCGGCTCCTGCGCCCTCCTCCTCCTCCTCCTCCTCCTCCCAGCTGTGTTGCAGGAAGTGCCAGGAGGAGGAGGAGGAGGAGGAGGGCGCAGGAGCCGGAGCCGATTGGATGGCGCGCGGAGGCCGGTTGGAAGGGTGAGCGCGCGCGGGCCGGGCGCCCAACAGGCAGGGGCGGTGCTTGGCTCACTGGGTGTGCGCTCGCGCCGCCCCTTCGCCCCGCCCGCCCCATTTACAAAACGGGCGAAAGCTCGTAAATACTGTGGGAGTTGCCGTTTCGATATTTAAAAACCCTTCCGGGTTTGAAAATATGTTTTGTTATCGTACCGTAAATGCAAAAATTAACGAATGTTTTACGAATTACGAAATTAACGAACGAAACCGCACAGGCCTAATGGATAGATGCTTTTTTCTTCATGAGTCTGAAATGTAACTTCCCAAACTTTGGCTTTAAATGTATTCCTATTATTTTTATATAGGGAAGTTTGCATATTTATCCACTTGAAACTATTGTATAAGCTACTATTGTTAGAACATAGTTAAGAGAATACATTTTGCTACATACTTTTAATTAATATAGGAGTTCACCATAACAACCAAACAACAAAACACAACATATTACAAACCATACACAAACCTGAAACCCAACCCACACAAAATAAAACCACTTCCTCACAGCCATGCACCCTTCACCATGACTTTTTTATATACATAAAAAAGATTTTGAAAGGTTCATGTGTTTTGACCCTGGATTGTGGCCTAGAGCAGGAACATCAATAGGATTTCTATATATGCCAAATGTAGAATATAGTGCTTTTTCTGTTGTGCTTTGTAAAGGTGCTTTTGAAATTCAGTCTGAGAATTCCATTATAAAATGACTTGACCTGCACTTCAAACTAAAAAGTGGAAATGAAGGCATTGTGAGCTGGAATGTTTGTATCTGATTTTAGTTCTTTTTGACTTTTGGCATTTCAGCATAGGACATTAACACACACACATTCTAAAATGGCTTCTGCCATGAAAGCATGTCTTGCAAGACATGGGAGCATAGCTACCTGGTCCACTCAAAGCACATTGATCTCATTGTACATGTAGGGGTGTAATTCCTCCCAATCTGTGTTGCCCCACCTTCAATGCCACCTCATATACACTAACTGTGTATATTTGGGAGTTCAGAGATTTGAAGCTGCAGACCCCTTGAAACTTTTGTATTTTCATAGTGCCAAAGCACTGGTCATTCACAACTTAAAATGTTTTAAAAGCATTTGCAATTTACATATTTATCATAAACCCATTTTCCTAGTTCCAACAGACCTCACTACCTCTTAGGATGCTTGCCATAGATGCAGGCGAAACGTCAGGAGAGAATGCCTCTAGAACATGGCCATATAGCCCAAAAAAAACCTACAACAATCCAATTTACATATGTTTTGCATTGTGTTCATATGACAAGTGGGAGAACATTTTAAGCTTTTGTAATAAGGAAAAAGCATGCATGAGTGGAAAGTTCTACAAAATATTGCCTTGCAAGAAAAAAAAATCAATTGAGGGAAATTCATATTGCAGATGGTGCAAGCAAGGACTATCACCATTCCATTGCGGGTTTTTTTAGGAAGTGATTGTGACAATAAAAAGGAGAAAGGGTCAGGTTTTTGCTTTGCAGCTGAGAAGAACAGAGTACAACAACCATCACAGCCTCCCAATGCAGGGCTAAAGCAGATTTACCTTATCACATTGTAGAATCCACTTTCTAAAGCTCTTTGAAGAAAATAAGAAAGGGTATTCATTTAGTACAACTTTTATACAACTTGAAGCTTGGTTTGAGATGAGATTAGAACAATGTTGTAGGTGTTTTTATTAATTTCTAGGAGGCCCCCAATGTGACTTACATACTTGTGGGAAATTTTCCATAGTTTTCAGTTCAAATTGATGTAGTAAGTGCTTTTAAAATAAGCTTTGAATGTATAGGGAATCTAAATGATGAAAATAAGTGTATTTTATTAATTTATTCCTATGAAAAATATTTGTGTATGCAATTTTTTTAAATACAAAGGCTGCTGTCTTGTAGCAAGGCATTAAAAAACATAACTTAATATTTTTAACAACATCCCTGTCTTTCTAGTTTGGTCTATGTTTGTCTTGCTGCACAAAGGACACAAAGTATACTTTTGTGTACAGATATCTTCTGCAAGTTATGGAAGTTGATGAGCCTTGATGAAAACTCACAGGCTCATTGTCTTGTTGTCACGTAGAAAGTGAGAATCAAATTCCTGGCATAGTTGTCAATTTCTTAGAAATGTGTTTTGACTGGGGATGGAAATAATGATCAAAATAGTTGAACAGTAGTCCAAAATATGTTTCTTGAATGCTGAGAAATCCTCTCAAGGTAAAATCTGGAAGGGCAATAATCTTTGCATCTGAGAATTTGTTCTATGGTATAGGACCCCAGTCCAACTTTCATATATGGTGAGAGGAATGAGTCAAATGTGTTGGCATTGTGGTTTAAACAAAGGATGATATGTCCTTAGGGTGTGGGAATGTCTAAACGTAGCAACCTTTGGGGGGGGGGGGATATTTAAAAAACAGAAAAACTATTTAAAATATCACTTCAAATGAACATGGATTTGATGCTAATGAGAGTTTTTGATAACAACAATATCAATAATTATTTAAAGCTATGATTTTAGCAGGACAAACATTGATAGCATGGGGTTGGAAATTTGAAAAAAATGGCCTATGGAAAACTGGAATAACTACCTTTACGATCAAGTGCAATCTGAATAGAAGAACAGATTTATGGATGGACAACACACATGAAAGTGATGTGGATAAAGACTGTTCAAAATGACAGCCGTGTTAGTATCTTATGTTCTGACAAAACACCTGAGTAGCATTTCAGATTTATTATTTATAATAGACTGATTCATTAATCTACACTTCTGTTATGATTGTCACACATTTTTCAGACTGTGTTATATCTTCCATATCAAAGTTGTCTCATAATCCTTTTTCATTAGTGGCAGTGGGTTGGCATTATTGCTTATAATATTTTGTATGTAATGGCATCATTCTTCTAAAGAAGCTTTCTACTGCTTGCAAAAATTCTGTTAGCATTTTGCATGACTATCAAATTAGTGAACTTGACTTTGTTTGGAAAAGGCATTGCTCAACAGTTTAACAGTTATTTCACTTCTTATTATGGAATCATTTGACAAGATGTAACTTGTTGCACCATTTTTCTGTCATTAGTAGCTACAGATAGAAAAATATTTGAACATATTTAAATGATACAATTAAAATGTACTCCTTGAGTTTTGGTAAACTGGATTGTTAAGGGAAGAAAATCTTTCAAGTACATAAAAATGTACTGAATGTGGCATTTTTTCCACAGAAAGCAAGCAAGGGCATGCCTGCATTTTCTATATTAAACCTCATTTTATTCCAAGATTAAGATCTAAACAGTGATCATTCTTTGAACATTGCACATTAAATTCTCACAAGAATTGAATTATAGAATTGGAGCAGACCACAAGGGCCATCTAGTCCAACCCCATTCCATGCAGGAATACAAAACCAAAATACTCTCAAAATATGACTATTTATAAAAATTGAAAATTTTCAAAGAAGAAGAGTCCACCAACTTCCAGCCCGGTGTATTTTTCCATGAAACAGCTCTTAGTGTCAGGTGGTTATTCCTAATGTTTAGGTTAGTCTCCTCTTTAATTTCTCTCTCTTTCTGTAATTTTAATCAATTACTTTGTGTTCTAGTCTCTAGAGCTGCAGAAGCCAAGTTGTGGAAAAAATGTTCAGAGAAAATTATTTCTTGTTTACAAGAAATAAATGCATGAAGATTTACAATTTTACTTCCAGCAAAATGACAGCAATTCTTGCAATTTTTCTGATAGCTTTACATTGGATCCAGCAAAACAACCGAGCAATTCAGTGGTACATAGGGGCCTTTTGCACTACCCAAATAGAGCACAATCATTCCACTTTAATTGACATAGCAACTTCTAATGGAATCCTGAGATTTGCTGGCTGGTGAAATACTAGGGCTCTCTGGCTGAGCATTCTAAATACTTCTCATTAAGTTGGCCTCTACTGTCATGACAGTTACACTGGGATTGTATCACTATAATTTTGCCATGTGAATGGGTCCATAATCTCCCCTTGATTGGAGACAGAAAGGTTAATTTAGCTTTCTTCCAGTTTTTAATTTCATTTTTAAATGAAATGACAGAAGAAGGATTTTTTTAAAAAAATAATAATTGTGGAAAAATTATATTCATGGAACTATGTAGTTCACATCGCTATGTAATTGCCCGAAGACCTTTCTTTTTATACGATACAAGACGAATGGAGAGTCACTAGAACATTTTAGAATAATGATGTAAAAATGATGACAGGTGAATGGGGAAAAGCACAAAGTATTTCTCTGCCACACAATACTATCATCATATTTTGAACCCAACCATGTTACAATGGGTGCTGTATTCGTGAAATCGGAACCGTTGGCTTAGCAGATATTGCACTGTATGTGTGTGTTTGATTTTTGTCAGAAGAATACAACAAAAGCAAGTTTCCTTTTGTTCATTGATGGGCAAAAAGAACAAAGGCATTCTTTAAAATTGGTTTTCAATAGGAATGCCACATTTTAATTGAAAATAATTCAGGTTTGCTCATACAAAGCAGCAAAAAAAAAATCTTAAGAAATATGTACTTTGGCTTAAATTCTTCCAACCTTATTTGGGTAGAATTGTGAATAGTGTTTATAAAACAGAAGCATATTGTTGAAGAAGCTGCTCTGCCTGTGGACATTGTTTATGAAAATTGTAGAGCCCACACTGAGCTCACTACTGGTGCCATATACAACAAAGACATATAGCATTGATTAAAGATTCACTATATGCCCAGAGTAAGATTTTGGAGAAAAAAGTGTATTCATATACAGATTGGATACCAGCCAATTCTCTTTTAAAGCCTCTTATAATATTCTTCATTTGAATGAGCAAAAGTCCTGCTCCAATATCTGCTTGTGATGATTTGATTACACAAATCTTCCACCATACAAAATCAGAATATTTGTACAATAGCACAAATAACATTTCTTGAACATTTGCCCAATTTGCCTGTCTTGAACCTGGACCCTTTTGAACTTATGTGGCTTGCAATGTCACTGACTTGCTGAACTGTTACACCATTTATTTACAAGTTTATTATCCCATATGTCCTGGATCTAACCTGACCTATCCAGTATCATTCTGTCAACAGGGCAACAAATAAAGACAATAAAACAATAAAACCTGTTTCCATGTGGAATAATACCGTGTTTCCCCAAAAATAAGATACTGGCTTATATTTATTTTTCCTCAAGAAGACGCACTATAGCTTATTTCAGGGTATGTCTCATTTTTATTAAGTATGGTACAGCTATCTACATTTGTTCAAATATAGTTAAGTTGTCTTCTTCTGGAACATCATCATAACTCTCCAAACCTGGAATTCCATCCTGAATTTCTTGAAACTCCATTACTATTAGAACCATTGACTCCAATCTTTCAAGTCAAGAATACAGCCCCCCGAGTGCACACAATACCTAGAACAGAGCGTACTGTTCCTCACTTCACTGAGGAGACTTTTACTTTCACTTTCTATGTCTCCCTCTATGCCTCAGCTTGCAGCATGCACAGAACAACCAGGACCTGGCAGGGGGAGCCGACCTTGTTGATGGTGCTGTGTGCACCTCTCTGGTCACCTCCGAGATAGCAGCTGCTACAATGGGGCAGATGAGAAGGGCTGCCCATCATCACTGCTCCATGCTGCTATGCTGCATAGTCACACATCACTATGTCTTATTTTCGGGGTATAGCTTATATTGTGCAAATGCTTAGAAATCCTAATACTGCTTATTTTATGAGGATGTCTTATTTGGGTGGAAACATGGTAGTACAATAACTGGGTAGTGCAAATAAGTTCCAGATCTCTGCATTCTTTTGTCCCAAGATCTGACTCATTTCAATCCTGACTCCTTGTTTTTTTCTGACCTGACTTCTTTTTTGCTGCTCCATTCTGTCTCCTTTTTTCTCCTTCTTTCCAGGACAGACAATATATCAAGATTAAAGGCAACCTGGTCCTTCTAGATGTTTTGGCCCACAACTCCCATAACTCTCAAACAATGTGGCAAATGCTGAGGGACATGGGAAGTGTATTTTAGAACATTTGAAGAGCACTTTGCTTGACTTGTGTTCAGTGAAGCAGACTAATGAAAAGACTATGGATCCTTCCACACAGTCATATAGCCCAGAATATCAAGGCAGAAAATCCCACAATATCTGCTTTGAACTGTGTCATCTGAGTCCACACTGCCATATATTCCAGTTCAAAGCAGATAATGTGGGATGTTATTCAGCTGTGTGGAAGGGGCCAGAATTGCTTAGGCAACCATACACATTAATTGGATGAAATCAATGTGAATGAACCCCTTAAGAAATAAAATTTTTGCCTCACTTTATGATATTTCCAAACCATGGATTTGCAGTCTTACAGCTCAAGAGACTAGTACCGATCTTTACTCTTTTGTTAAAAAAAAGTGGTATATCTGTAGGAGCCACATGACATGCTATTTTAAGTGTGTCACTGATGATATGCCCTTTTGACATTCCTATTTTTAATCTTGCTGACTTTAAATTAGCGTTTAATCAGCTAATTTTTAGAACTGCTGTGCAGCAGATTTGCCTAGATGAGTTAAAGCAACTGGAATCTCTGCCTCCTTTCCTACTAAAAAAGATAATTGTAGTAGCTGAAAGGCTTTATTTCAAGTATGCTATTTAAAAAATGAAACACACTTTGCTTACTGCAAATATTATAGAATATAGAGAGAACTCAGCTGCAGTTCCACAATCAGATGTGACTGTCCTCCACACACTATAGATATAGCTATCAATAACTAGAAAAATTCTGGCCTTTATCTTATTGCAGTTCTTTGTGTTTTTCTGCTGTCCTCATCCGGTTGCAAAATTTTATTTGCCTTTTTGCATTTTCCTGATGAATTTCCTCATGGTCTAATACATGCTTCAATTACACACTGTAAACTATTCACAATTTAAAATGTATCAATGGCTTTACATGTATTTCATTCCACAAAACACATCATGAGTTTTTGCAAATGTGTGAATTTTCTGAGGCAAGGTGTTGCACATCAGAGCAAGTCTCTCAATGTGTGAAACTGATAGTTTCATCAAGAATCTAAATTTCACTGGATTTATTTCTATCTCTACTAGTAACTTTGAAATCCCAATGGAGGGCAGGCAATGTATTATAGCTGCTAACCTTACTGTATACATCACAGGGATGTAGAACTATAGTCTCTTTAGAAATCTAAGATGCTGAACAATGTTTATCTCAGGACTCTATATTAAGCTTGTATCAAATAACATGCTTATTTATTTATTGAAATATTTACAACTCAACCTATATCCAGGGTTCTGTACAAAACAATTCATCTAAATAATGTAAAGCAATTTTAACTGTGAAAAAGAAAAAAATGCAGTGCTACAGTGTATTAAATAAACTTACAGAATTAAAATGAGTTAAAAGAGTTAAAGCTATGTGAATCTACAAACTGGATATAATCACTAGAGTCCTAAAGGCTTTAAGAAAAATACGGGTTTTTTAAACTTGAAGCCAAAATGAAGTTAATGTTTGTGCTAGGCAGCATATTACCATACAATAACCTTATCAAAATTAAGTGAGGAATTCTCCATGCATCATGGCAAATCTGTGGGGTCCTGGAAGGGGGTGTGGAGAACCTGTTGTCCCATGCCCCACATCATCTAACTTACTGCTGGTCCCGTCCCATACCGCACATCATTTGATTTACTACTGAGCCTATCCCACGAGAGGAAGCATACATGCCTGACTTCCCCCCATTTTAGCAAAGGCAGCACGGGAAGCTTCACATGTTGCTGAGGTGGCAGCATATGCCGCTTGTCCTTCCCTTTCACCATGGAGACTAGACAGAAGTAGATTTGCACTGTGAATGGGCTCAGTGGTGAGAGGGGAGAACAAGTGGTATACAATGGGCAAAATGCTCCATTTGATGAGGTTGTATGACATCAGAAAAGAAGAGCCGGGAGAGGAATGAGGTTGAGGGGTGGAGGGTAATTGATGAGCTTAATTGTGAAGTTTCTGGGGTGGGGGAGTGGGTTGACTCCTTTTCAAAAAGGACAAGGAAGGTCAGGACTAGGAAAGGAGACAATGGTTTAACATCTGAGCCCGCTGAACAACTTCTAGATATTCCACAACACTGCCAACACCTGTTACAAACAAACAATCTGGCTGTGGAAGTCTCAAACTCTATTGTGGAATAGAGGCAGGTGGACATCTAAGAGAGCGGTCCAAATCTCTTTATCACAAATCCTATCTGTATGCCGGCCAGAAGTGAAAATCAAGACCATTGACTGGCTCTATAGAGATTATCGATCTTGGGACCACTCCACGTGTCTTCTTGTTGCGTTAGAAGACAGGTTGCTAGTGGAGGAACTGTTCTTACGTGGGCCTCAATGAAGCACTGGGGCATTGTTTTTAGAAAAGTGTTTTGGATCCATCAATCCGCCCTCTGGTCACTGGGCTGAGATCACACCTACAGGTTCCCAAAAGCCCCAGTATTAGAGTGGAAAGTCCACCCATTTTGGCCTCTTCCCCCAGTTAGAATTCCATTTTGAGACACCCCCCCTAGCTTCCATCTTCCAATCATCAATCCCACCCACTCACGCTTCCATTGTTCCGTCCCCTCTCTAGGTCAGATGCCTCCTTTGCTCTATCTCCTGTGGAGATCTCCTCCCTCTCCAGTAAAACAAACTCTCGAGGTGTTTCCTCAGTCTTGAAGAGCTGATTAATTCCCCCAGAGTATAATTCCTACCAGTCTAGCCTTCAGGAGGGTGGGGGTTTAAATGGTTCGGGTACCATTGAGGTGGTGTTGGGCAGGAGGAGGAATGGTCACTTTCTACCCAGGGAGAAGCGCAACAGAGTTCTTGCAACCTTGGAGGATAGGTGTGGTAGTCTTCATGACAGACCCCCCCGTACTCAAGATCCTGCTTTTGAATGCCAGATCCGTCAATGGCAAAACATCTGTCATTCAGGACTTGATCCTGAATGAGGCGGCGGATCTGACGTGCATCACCGAGACCTGGTTGGACAAATTGGGGGGGGGGGTAAACCTCACCCAGCTGTGTCCTCCGGGCTTCAGGGTACATCATCAGGCTAGATCTGGGAGGTGGGGAGGAAGAGTTGCGGTGTTGTTTTGGCAGACCATCGCCCTGATCAGATGCACCGTTCCGCAACTTCCAAGGTTTGAATGTGTCTACGTGAAGGTGGGTTCCAGAAACAGCCTGGGGGTTCTGCTGGTGTACCATCCACCCTGCAACCCGGCAGTTTCCCTACCTGAGCTAGCGGAAGTGGTCTCAAATTTAGCCCTGGCCTCCCAACAACTTTTAGTTTTGGGTGACTTTACCATTCACACCGAGACCACATTGACAGGTGCAGCTCAGGATTTCATGGTTGCCATGATGACCATGGGGTTGTCACAAGTAATATCTGGTCCCACTCATCAGGCGGGACACACGTTGGACCTTGTTTTTATTGTGGACAGTGGAACAGTCAGAGTGGAAGAGCAAAACATTCTTCCATTGTCATGGTCTGACCATCATCTGATCAGTTTAAGATTAACCCTACCCGCTAACCTCCACAGGGGTGGTTTACCCATTAAGATGGTCCACCCCAGGAGACTTATGGATCCAGAGGGACTCCTGAGGTCTCTTAGGGATCTTCCTGTCATGGAGACTGACGATCCTGTTGACGCCCTTGTTGATCGCTATAATAGCGAGATGGCCATGGCGATTAACACAATCGTCCCAAACGTCCCCTTTCTTTGCACAGAGTTACTCCAACTCCTTGCTTCACCAAGGAGCTGGCCGAAATGAAGCGCTGGAGGAGGGGTCTAGAGGGCATCTGGAGGAAATCTCGAGGCGCATTCAACCAAGCACGGGCTAAAGTCGCTATTAGGGCTTACTCCGCTGCTCTGTAAGCAGCCAGGAAATTATTCTCGACTGCTCGCATAGCGTCTGCAGCTAACAGACCACCGGAGTTGTTGGGGAGCTCCTTCGTCCTCCCAAGGTTGGGGAGCTTCCTGATGATTCGGCAACTTGGTGCAGCAATTTCATGCACCATTTTGCAGGCAAAGTTGCTCAGATACACCTTGAGCTGGACTCCAGCTTAAATGCAGTTCCAGATGAGGTAACCGAGGCACCTGTCTGTTCAATCTTATGGGATTCTTTCCACCTTGTTCAATCTGATGACGTGGAGGGGATCCTTGAGACTGTGAGAGCAACCACTTGCGCTCTGGATCCTTGCCCGCCCTGGCAAGTTAAACTGGCCAAAGAGGGGTTATTGGGATGGTTTGTTGTAATAATAAATGCTTCACTGGGTCAGGGAAAATTTCCGTCCTGTCTTAAGCAGGCAGTGGTAAAACCTCTTCTAAAGAAATCCCTCTGAAATTACTGGTCCACAGTTTGCGGATCCTCCTGGACTCAGCGCTGATGCTTGATGCTCAGGTGTCGGCGGTGGCCAGGAGGGCCTTCGCACAACTAAAACTCGTGCACCAACCGTGACCTTACCTCGTGAAGTCTGACTTGACCATGGTAGTCCATGCCTTAGTTACCTCTAGACTGGATTACTGCAATTCTCTCTACGTGGGGCTACCCTTGAAGACAGCCCAGAAATTACAACTTGTCCAATGTTCGGCAGCCAGATTAATAACTGAAGTGACTTATAGGCAACGGTCAACCCCCCTGTTTAAGGAGCTCCACTGGCCACTGTTTATTTTTCGGTCCCAATTCAAGGTGCAGGTTATCACCTACAAAGCCCTAAACGGTTTGGGACCCGCCTACCTTCCTGACCATATCTCCCTTCATGAACCATCTCGGGCCCTCCGATCCTCTGGGGAGGCCCTGCTCTTGCCACTGCCAGTGTCACAAGCTTGCCTGGTAAGTACAAAGGAGAGAGCCTTTTTCACCATGGCCCCCCAACTCTGGAATTCGTTGCTTGGAGAAATTAGGAAAGCCCCTTCTTTAGAAGTTTTTAAGGAGAACCTTAAAACCAGGCTCTCCCACTGTGTCTTTGATGAGTAGGTATACAATTTCACATGACTGTTTATCTGATAATTCTGTCATTAGAGTTTATGTGTGTCCCTCCCTCCCTTTGTGGGAAAGCTTGACTCCATAACCCCTGCCATGATCAGTACTACTCTGCATATTATCTGCTTCTCTATTTTATCTTGTCTGAGTTTTTAATTAATTTCAATTAGTTGTTTTTTAATAATTACATGTAGCTCCCCCATTGTCTCTGTGCTTGTGTCTATTGTAATTCTTATATTGTTATGTATTCATCTGTTTTATGTAATTATGATGTTGTTTATTGTTTGCGATTTTGGTTGTGTTTTGGTTTTCTTTATTGTAATTGTTGTTCGGGCCTGGCCCCATGTAAGCCGCTTTGAGTCCCCATTGGGGAGATGGTGGCGGGGTACAAATAAAGATGATGATGATGATGATTATTATTATTATTCCAATGTTTAGGATGAATCTCTTTCCCTCTTGATGAATCTATTGCTCCATGGAGCTCCACAAGACAAACTTGCTCCATATGACATCCTTTAAAATTTTTAAACATGACTATCACATCACTTTACTTTTGTTTCTAAAAGGTAAACATATATATTTCCCTAAGCCGTTACACATATAGTTTGGTTTCTAGACCTATTACCATTTTGTTTCCCCCCCTTTGAAAACATGTAAATACTCTTTATGGTCTTTCATCAGGGGACTCCAGTGAGACAATGTATTGTCTTTACTCTGGAGAATCAGAGGAGAAACCAGATGCTTTGAACACACATCTATGTTGCAGAGGAGAAATGTGGAAAGCAACATGAAAGTGGCATAGCTCTTATTTTCTTTTTCTCATTTTTCTCTTCTTTCATTCTTTTCTTAAACTTCTTTTTTAAGGGTAATGTTAGGTTTGGAATTGGTATTTAATTATGCACTAGGCCCTTTCTCTTAAAAATAATTATAACTGCATGTATAAATTAAATATAATTTATTTCTCAAACTAAGAAAAAGTTAAATGGCCTAAGGAGAATTCCACAGAACTAGTTTTTTTTAACCCCCACCCCACAAAAAAACCAAAAACAAAATCAAGCAAGCTTTTATAGAGTTATATTTTATCACAATGAACTTTCAAACTATTGTATATTTAAAAGAAAACAATCAAAAGACTATGTGTGTTTACTGGGCCATTCTGAAAAAAGCTTTGTTCTAATGCATTCATACATTATGGTAGTTGACTCTTTTTTTCCCATAAGTGGAATGAGTCAGAGTTAAATACTTAAAAAGTAATATGAGAAAATACTTTAAAAGCTATGTTACAAAGGATTTTTTTTAAAAAAAAAGGAAAATTGTACTTTCACTGAATATATATCAGATGAAGAAGCATCTGGCCTTGACAGACCAAGCCAATAAATATGGCAAGTATTAGGACTGAATCTATAATTACTGACACAGTTTTTGTGTTCTTCTTCAGCTTAAAAGAAAGCACTATGACATACCTGTTATTATTGAGCAAAAGCTGAGAGATTGAGATTGAACCATGAGACTGTCTGAGACTGACTAACCTCACTACCTATAAGGATGTTATAGGAAGAAGGACAGTCATGTATAGCTTCTACTTAACCCCTACCTAAAAGATGACACTAGGGCTACATTTTGAAGGGATGGAGCTGAGCTTGTTTTGTACTTGGATGAAACATTTTGAGTTCATATTCTCAATTTCTTACAATTGGAACTTTCCTCTCACTATGAATAATATTGATAAAGGATGTGGACAATGGACACATTTTACTGGAGCATGCCTGATAAAAACCAAGGAATCCTTGCTGGCATGCAAAAGAGTTGTGCAAAAGCAGATTTGTTTTCTTATATAATATATAATGTGAGTGTACTACCTTCTCAGTGGAATACATAAGATAGGCATCTCTCACCAAACCACCACAGTGTTGGGAAGAAGGGAGAAAAAGAAAGACAAGTTGATCTCTCTTCTCTCCTTGCTACAATATTTTTTTTCTGTGGTATATTAAAATCCTAACTAAAGAAAGATTCATGACTCTGATGATGATACATAATGAAGGCAGGCATTCTGTTTCACCAAGCCAAGGAATGTTTGAATTCACTACTTCATACATTGATGTTACTTTCATCTGTCTGGACGAGGCAGTCCTATTGAATGACAAGAGCATTAATGATATGTATTGACCTAAAGTATCAATTAAAGAAGGTCATTTGGGGTTTACTTCTCACTGGTATGGATAAAATAGATGGAATCAGTACATCATCCTGATCTCAGCAATGGCTAAATGCTGAGGTTCAATCCAATCATGAAGACAATTGTCTTTCTCTTATTTTAGGTAGTACAAAAGACCTAGTGATCACCAGGTTAGGAAAGGCTGAGCTAAAAAAGTTGCATCTGGATATTGATTTTCTTTCCAATCAATTATCCTAATTAATTCCAATGAATATGTCTTTGCTAGAGTTTCAGTTTTTGATGCTCTCTCTAAAAAGGTAGCTCCAGGACATCTAGTCTTCTTTCTCAACTTGGCCTGAAATACTGAGGAAAGCATGTGAGAACATAGAAGGTAGTTTGAGAGCACACAGGATTTGCATTATTGCACAATATTATTATCAATCACAGGTTATGTTTATGAAGGCATCTGCCTTAGCATTCTATTTCTGACTTGATGGCACTGCAGCAAAGATGAGATAGCATTCTTTATGGTCTTAAATATGTAGGTGTCCAACTTTAATGTACAATATTTCTGACACTATATTGTAATGTATCTTTTACATGATCATTCTACTGTTTATGACGATAGTGTCTGCCTTTGTAATTGAAAATTTAACTGAATGTTTTTACAGCTGGATGTTTTGCATCTCCAAAATTGGAGAATTCATCAGGTAAACAACTGATAAAAAGTTTCAAGTAAATAGCTGTCATTTTTATAAGCATGTTGGTGTTTGTTCTGATCATGGCGGAAACTTCTTTTTTATTTTACTCAACTTATTTCAAGTGCACTATTAGCTCTCAAATTTGGAATTTCCTTCCGCTTGAATTATATTGGCCCTACACACGCACACGCACACACACACACACACACACAAACACACAAACACACTTCTTCAATGTCATAATGTTTTTAAAAGGCAAATAGCTTCATGATTTGGAGCCACTTTGAAATATCTGTGACCATGACTTATATGTATACAGCCTGCATTTATGTGTCTGTGTTGTCATTTAAAGTATGAGGAGCAGTTTAGGGAGCTGGGTATGTTTAGCTTGGAGAAAAAGATTTCAGAGAGGAGACATGAAAGCCTGGATTAAATATTTGAAAGTTTTCTGGGCTGTATGACCATGTTCCAGAAGCTTTCCCTCCTGATATTTCACCTACATCTATGGCAGGCATCCTCAGAGGTTGTGAGAGACCTCACAACCTCTGAGGATGCCTGCCATAGATGTGGGTGAAATGTCAGTAGAGAATATTTTTGAAACATGGACATGCAGCCCAGAAAACTCACAGCAACCCAATTTCCTGAAGGTAAGAGCTGTTCACTTGTGTGACAGAATCTCCTTCTCTGGATTTAAAGCAGAGGCTGGATAGCCATCTGTCAGGAGTTCTTTAATTGTGTGTTCCTCCATGGCAGGGAGTTGAACTGGATGGTCCTGGTGGTTTCTTCCAGCTCTATGATTCTATGTGCTACTAGATGAGGGTATGGGCCTAAAAGCACACTTGAAATATTTATTAATATTTATTTACTACATTTATATACCGCTTTTCCCCTCCTAAGGGAACTCAAAGTAGTTTCCAACATTATAAAGACAAAATTCAATGCCGTACATACATGTGAAAACCATTGGTCAAGATCCTATATGGCTGACAAACCATTGCACAACTGCTATGTTCAATGTGCAGAAACAGTACATAGAGGCAATGGCACTGCACAGAGACAATATATTTTAATGCACTATTTTGTGCACAATGATCTTGCCATTAGCTGGATATTAATGTTGCACATTGTCCAAAATTGTTCTGCATACATAGCACGATGTATGCCTGTGTATGCCACTAATTGGATGCCAGACATTATTATAAAAATTAATTCATCATAAGTCTAGTGATGCAATTTGCATTTCTAGTCTTTCACTGAAATTGGAATAGGGCCACTATACTTATTTTGATATATAGTTTATTTTATATAGTACTTAGGTTATGTAGCTATTTTATGTAGATATTATATATTATATATTGTGTTTTAGTAGTTTTGATATATAGAAAGGTTGCTTTTACCCAAGAATTCTCTTGCTCAGCATGTACCAATGTAAAGTCTGGTTGGATTCAACTTTGCATAGGAAATGGAATTTCACATAAAACATTATCCTTGTTGCAAAATTGAGAGATTTTGTTATTGTTACTCCCAGAAAAGTGCTGCACCTTTTTTGCATGTTTAGGCTAGACTTGACTTGTGATAGTTGTACACAGAGTTATTAATTAAGGGACACAAACAAATCAAAATGAGTGAACTAGGGATGATGAGTGAATTAGGGTTGAAGAACAACTGTCTCTGGTTCAGCTTTAAAACTAGTCTATTTTATTTTTTACTTTTTAGAGTAATGTATACCTATCATATTTAGTCAGATTTTGTGATGCAGTTCTCAGCTCAAAAGTCGCAAGCAAAAATGAATACAATATACCTAATGGAACATGGAAGTTTTTGTAAGCTTCATGTATTTTTAAAATTGCAGATAGATGCAAAAAATGGGTGGAAAGGATTGATGATTGACTACATGTGAAACTGGCATGGAGTGGAAATAGACTAATTTGCATAGCATCTGAGCAACACACAGATGGTCATTTAACAAATGATAGTATACTTCAATATGTATGTAACCCCTTGCTGTGTTGGTCATATGTGGCATCTGTCGTATGGTATTCATTATACCCCAGCCTCTTAGCTTTCCTCTCCCCGCTTGCTGGGTAGGGAGGGTGATTTGCCTTCCTCCAGCATAGAGACCAGAGAAATAATCCCAGTGAGACTATTTTTCAGGGGGTGGAGCAAACCTAGCTCTGCCCCAGAAGTTAATTCATTGATCCAGCACTGACACACCTTCCCGCCCGCTAACAATGTACTTGTTGGGTCGCCTCTGGGCCCGGGTAAGAATCGCTCCCATGTTCTAGGGGTTTTTTTTAACCTATCCTACACTGTTTCTTCATGGGTCGTTTGGTGTATGTGAGTTTTAAATAGGCTATCATGCAGAAATCAGAAATGAGTTCTCATATCAGTGTACACCTTAAGCACCCCTTTGTGGTGAAGGCCAGGAACAGGAACAACCACCTGCAGTTTAAACAACCAGGGTGAGAGTGAACAGAAATGGCCTTGGAGCAGGTGGAGTTCTGGCCCCAATAAACCCTCTGGACTTGGGGCAGTATCTTCCATTCTGTTTCCTTGAGTGGTTGACCTGGAAACAGTACAATTTGTTTACATGTTGGGACCCAGGTGTTTCACCCAAGTTAGCTGAGGAGTAGATCTTGGAGTAAGTCTCAAATTATCCCACACCAAATTCATACCCCTTAAGAATTGTTTTGCAGGTCGCAGAAAAGTTGAATAGGTAACATTAATAAAGGCCGCCCATATTTATCCCACATTGTTGTGTGGTTTTATTATTTCAGTGGTTGGGGGGAAATGATCTAGAGAAGCAAGGAATAGAAGACTTGATCTCCAATTTCATTTGGCTTCCTGTCATATGGTGCCAAGTGTACCATCAAACATTTATTCCAGAATTTTAGAAAACACCCTCCACCAGGTTACGTCTTGCTTAATAGTCATGTGTTCCTTAGCTTTATTCTCTGGAAGGGGACCAAATAATCCATACACAAGAGCTATTGTGTTCACTAATTATGACACAAGGCTTATCATGTTGGTACCCAAAATTTAGTCTTCAAAACTGGGCCACATATATGTATACAAATATGGCAAAACAATTCTAATTCACTGTTCACAGTGGAGTTTCAGATCCAACTGGGGTAGATGTTTCTGTCATGATGGTAATAGTTAAACATGAAACAATCCAGCCAGAAGATTGGGGAAAAAAACATAATCTGCTTGAGTGAATTCTGGTGGCTATATGATAAAGCACCAAATAAATTTTTCAGGGGGTATGTGAATATGATTGCTGAGCTGCTGTTACTCTCTTGACATCTGTGCATCTTGCACTTTCCTTGCTTCAATCCATCCCCTGTTTCATACTCATTATGCACATGCACACTTGAATCTTACCAACATATGTGCTAGCATCAGGGTGTATGTTGTCTCTTTCTTCCAGACTAACCAGTATCCCTGAGCAGGCTAAGAATGGGAAGAAGGAAATACTGGAACTCTTTGTTTTTTATTTCTTAATCTTACCCCATTTAGTCAATCCTTGATAGACACAGATTGGTCAGTTATTTGCAACATATGAATCCAGTTAGCTGAGAACCATCTAAAATATTTTAGATGTGTGCTCATTGTAGGACCTTTTTCATATGAATTTTGGACTTCTGTGACTGTGAAAACATTAATTACAGCTCTTTGAAAAACTAGCAAACAACCATACTACTTGTTCTAAAAATTAATGACTATGGAAAAATGAACATGAATGCAGCAATACCAAGAGATGACAAGACCATTTTTCCACTAATTTAGTCATTCTTGTGTTGTTGAAGGCTTTCATGGTCAAAATCAATGAGTTGTAGGTTTTTTGGGCTGTATGGCCATGTTCTAGAAGTATTCTCTCCTGATGTTTCACCTGCATCTATGGGTGGCATCCTTAGAGGTAATGAGGTCTGTTGGAAACTAGGGAAATTGGGGAAGCTGATGAGGAAACACAACCTACAAACCATCTACAGACCAATTAAAAAACTCCAACAATGCTACGTTCAGCAAAGGACAAGAGGGATCCTCTCACATCTGCGGGAGTCTATCATATACCATGCAGCTGTGGACAAGACTACAGAGGGACCACCAAACACAGCAGTGCCCAAACACGAATCAAGGAACATGAAAGGCACTGCAGACTACTTCAACCAGAGAAGTCAGCCATAGCAGAGCACCTGATGAACCAACCTGGACAAATCATATTATTTGAGAACACAGAAATGCTGGACCATTCTAACAACTACCATGTCAGGCTACACAGAAAAGCCATTGAAATTCACAAGCATGTGGACAATTTCAACAGAAAGGAGGAAACCATAAAAATGAACAAAATCTGACGACCAGTATTAAAAAAAACTCTAAAATGTTAACAGTAAATAAAAAAAACAACACTCAAACATGGGAGAACTCCAGACAAGAAACAACCAGGAACAGCTAATCACCGCTCAGCAAAGGATTACCCCAGGCAGTAACAAGCCCCCCCCCCCAAAAAAAACCTGTCAGGCCATCAAATGCTAATCAAGTGGCTAACTGAAACATTCACACCTATCTCCAACAGAGAAGAGTTCTTTCTCCCACCCTGGACTTTCCACAGATATAGAAATTTAATTTTCCTAGTTTCCAACAGACCTCACTACCTCTGAAGATGACTGCCCTAGATGCAGGTGAAACGTCAGGAGAGAATACTTCTAGAACATGACCATACAGCCTGAAAAACCTAGAACAACCCACTTAGTCATTCTTATTAGTTATGTCCCACATTAATCAGGACTAAATCAATATGAATCAATTAAACCAACATTTGGTTAGATATTAGCAACAATGATTTGTCAAGGTTTCTAGAAGATGACTTCATTATCATTCTGTAAACCATTTAATTCTGTATTCCCTACATGTCTGTAGGTGCTTTTCTATGCCACATATCCTAGCCCTCTTTCCGAATGTCAAATGCACTCTGGTGGAGGGTGTCTACTAGGCATGTGTGATCAATGACAAAAATGTTTCAAAAGTCATTACAAAATTAGGGGGGGGGGTGATGTTTCATTTCTAAAGTGTTTCTAAAGTATAGTTAGCAAAACTTTATTATAGCGAGAGTAACGAAATTTCATTACTTTTTCATGATAGTAATTGTACAGGTAGGGAAACTTCAGGGGCTCCTTTCTCCCTCATTTTTACAGCTGTTGGGGTGATATGTGCTACAATGGTAGAACTTAATTCACACTGTTAGCCCACTAAATTTCAGGATGTTTCACTTATCCCGTGATTTTTGAGGAATTTTTAAATGTTTGACAAAAATGTTTTTTAAAAAGAAAAAAGCCACAATATCTATCTCATTGGATGTCTCTCAAGAGAACTTCCATTTAGGAATTTCTTCCCAGCCCAGCACAGAGATGTACTTGCTAGAAGTAGCAGTCAGTCCTCTCCTTTGCAGATTCAACAATTTATTGGAACACTGGCTAGCTGCTGCTATGGAGGGAAAATAGCTCTTCCCTATCCTGATTGAGGCTTTCTCATGCTGAGCAGAATTCTGGAAAACGTAGTTTATGGCAGCGTTTTTGTTGTTGTTGTTGTTGTTGTTGTTGTTGTTGTTGTTGTTGTTATTCTTCTTCTTCTTCTTCTTCTTCTTATTATTATTATTATTATCTGGCATACGGCTCCTTGCCTTTCTAAACTACATTTTCCAGAATTCTGTGGTTTCTCAGTCCCTTTCTCAGCGAACTCTGCTTTCTCCCTGCTGTTTCCCCCTCCTCGTGGAGAAAGGTCATTAATTTAAAGAGGAAAGGCAGCCTTTTTTGGCTTTGCTTTGCTTCCTTGTGCTGAAAATGAAACTGACTTTGGGAGGCTTCCAAGATTTACAAAATACAAACAAAAAAGTATTCGGGTAAGTTTTGATTCTTAAATTTTTGGCACAGGCTATACCTGTGCATTGGATGTCACATTATAAGTACAAATTTAACAAATTTGAAATGACTTACATTGACTAATGAAAAAATTGCACACCCTTCGTGTTTACACTATGCTTCATATTCTGTAAAGCCATTTTTGCTGTGCGATGTGGTTTACATTTGGGGCTGATGCACATTTATGGGTTTAACTTGGACGTTCCTGTCACTTGGTTTAATGCACTTTAAACCTTCGAATTTGTGCTAAAGAATATTTTTGGGAACATGTATTTTCTAGCTGCTGCAGCTTGGAGTCAGTTTGAAGCTGCATTAAATGGACAATGTAGATGTACCCATTTTTTGATTAGGAGTTTCTTGGGCTTAAGAACCTGTGTTTTTTCTTGTTCATTTTAGTCTGTATTAGCTTGTCGTGTATGGGAATGGTGCAATATCAATCAAGGATAACAGTGATAACAAAAAACGGATAGCTTTTTTATCCATAAAGTCATTAGAATTGCTTTTCACCTTAAGGACAGAAAAGCATCCCGAGCTCTGAGGATTACCTGGGAATGAATCCCACTGGAGCATTGCAGTGCACCCAAATACCTGGGAGTCACTCTGGACCGTGCTCTGACCTACAAGAAGCACTGCCTGAATATCAAGTAAAAGGTGGGTGCTAGAAACAATATACGAAAGCTGACTGGCACAACCTGGGGATCACAACCAGACACAGTGAAGACATCTGCCCTTGCGCTATGCTACTCTGCTTCTGAGTATGCATGCCCAGTGTGGAACACATCTCGCCATGCTAAAACAGTGGATGTGGCTCTTAATGAGACATGCCGCATTATCACAGGGTGTCTGCGCCCTACACCACTGGAGAAATTACACTGTTTAGCCAGTATTGCACCACCTGACATCCGCCAGGAAGTAGCAACCAATAGTGAAAGGACCAAGGCAGTGACATCTCCAGTTCATCCCGTTTGGGTATCAGCCAGCATGTCAATGACTTAAATCAAGAAATAGTTTTCTAATATCTACAGAGACACTCGCTGGAACACCCCAGCAAGCGAGAGTCCAAAAGTGGCAGGCTCAAACCCAGAACCTCAATCAATGGCTGATACCAAATGAGAGACTCCCCCCTGGGCACACAGAAAACTGGGCGACTTGGAAGGCACTGAACAGACTGCGCTCTGGCACCATGAGATGCAGAGCCAATCTTAAGAAATGGGGCCACAAAGTGGAATCCACGACATGCGAATGTGGAGAAGAGCAAACCACAGGCCACCTGCTGCAATGCAACCTGCGTCTTGCTACATGCACAATGGAGGACTTCCTTGCAGCAACACCAGAGGCACTCCAAGTGACCAGATACTGGTCAAAGGACATTTAATCAACTACCAAGCTTGCAAACTTTGTGTTTTGTCTGTCTGTTTTTTCTGTCTGTTTTGTTAAAAATGTAATACAAATGTCTGATTGCTCCTGACACAATAAATAAATAAATAAATAAATAAATAAATTTAGAATTGAGACAGCTGCATACTATGCTGCATAATAACCATCCAACAGACATCTCTCCTTTAGAAGCAAATGTTTGTGACATGCCACAAAAGAAGCTGCAAAGCACCAACACGACTTCCATTTGAAGAATGGTTCGAAAATGGTTTTCCCTTTATGAGGATCAGCCACCATAGCTCTTATTGATGACAGGCTGCTGAGGAGCAGAGTTATGATATCCAGAAACTGACAACAAAAGCAATAAAAACTGACATATTTCATGAAAGCCAAGCTATGGTACTACATGCAATTAAGAGAGAGTGTAATTATTCACCTCAGGAAGGACTTTGATGGATGCCTCCAAGTTTATTCCGCTCTCTGCTTTTCACTTGCTTCCTATATTTCTTGACAGTGGAATCGGCAGGCTTGCAGTTTGATTCTGTTACTCCTGATCCTTTCTTGAGATGGAGAGTATCATATTGGTTAGGACTGGGCTTGAAAAATACCAACATACTTGATTTGAGAGTCCTTGAGTCCAGATAACATTTGATCCAGTTTGAAACACTGATGAAGTGTCTAAAAGCACAAGTGAACACTAAGACTGATGGCACTGCCAATAGTTGCAGACAGTAAAACTATAAACGAGGCATGTCACTAGCAACCTAATGAACATGATAATGAAAAAATGATGAAAGGGCAAATCTTAGAAGCTTAAAAAGAATGCAGAAGTTTATCTGTAATGTTATAAATAGGTCATAATCTATTAACCAGGGATGCCCAATATTTTTATTTGGTCCACATTTTTGTGGACTGATATGATTCACACTTTCTAAAGCAACATGCAAATGAAATTGTCTTTTGCATTTCTCCATATTTTGCAGCAGCTAAACAACAAACAGATAAATATCCTAGTATGTACAGGATGGTGTATTTTTGCTGTATGCTGTAGAAAAAATGTAGGTGTATCTCCCAAAAAATAGAATGTATGGGACTTTTGTATGAACATACGTCACACTAACAGAAATTAGAAACAAACTATCCTAATACTAATCAAGATCAGATAAAAAAAATGATCATTTTACTCTTCCATTTGAATGTTTTGTATCTTGAGTTTTATTACAAATATGTAAAATATTGCAAATTATGAATATTTTACGCAGAAAAAAATGAAATTCTTCTCCATTGCATCCTGATAAATTTAATAGCTAATAGATGCAGTATGTTAGGATCTCACCCAATAACAGCATTTCAGGTCATATGTAAGTCAATTTTGGCAAAAATAGAATTAATTTATCTCATTGCACAAACTGGAAATTTCAGTATTTTGTAAGAAGTAAGAAGTTATTGAAATGTTTGATGATGACAAACAAAAGCAGAGCTTAAAATTCAGGACCTGAAGTAGTTAGCATAAGGGAGGAAAAGCTGTAGTGGCAATAAAAAGCTTTAATCATAATAGCCACCTGGGTTGCAAGGCTGTGATTCAGCTCCCAGCTGGTGTGAGTCCAATATGTACTAGATGGACCTGATAGAGTAGACATGTGTTAGTTAGTACAGTGTAACATGCACATGCACACACACTAATCACTGTTACCTGCTAAAGATTACATCCAATTAAACTCAGCAGGGCTTCTAAATAAACATGTGTCCAAGTTAAGTAATATAAAGTAACCTAAAAGCATGTCTTTACACAACCAAAGCTTGGCACATCATATTTAAAAATTAACATATCATTATTGGTTGTTGCATTTTGTCTTTAAAATGTAATATACTTTACTTGGTATTTAAAATTGCTTTAGTTAACACAGTAATAACATGCCATATGCTGTTCACATTTTTTTTTAAATGTGGGGGAGGGGAGCATACAAAAATGTAAAAAAAAAAAAACCCTAACCTATTTTAAACCCTAAAAACATTAAAATATTTTTCCTGCATTAATATATTCAATCACAACAGGTAAAATTATTAGTTGTTTTATTATTTCACAAAGGGAACATTGCTGGAACTTGTTACCCATCAAAGTAACATGTCACAGGCAATGCCATTACTTTTTGTTATTGTTGTTGTTTTAAAATCCCAGCACTGGGTATAACAGATAATTTATCTTTGAAGCACATTATCTAGCATACCATTTAAATTTATGATATTTGCAATTAATTTATGATTACACAATTTAGAATGTGGTGCCACAAAACAGTCATATTCTCAGGAGGGAACAATACTTGTGCCATTAGGACCATTACACAAGCAATATGACCATGGTGCAGCTTTTATGATGTGTATCAGTATTGCATTTTGTGACATAAAGCTGTCTTTATAGAATGAAGGCAGAAGGAGTAGAGAGTAATAGCTCCCAACAGAACTTCAAGTACTCGCGATCCAAAACAGAGGACAGTGGAAAGTCAAGGGTGTCTTGCACCCAGCCAGAGAATTGCCCCTACATTTTGCACTCCTGCTGTGCAATGGGCCTCCCCAGTCATCAAGTGTGGTCCCTCCCCCCTAAATCCAGTGGGAATTCCCTATTCAACAGAATACCTTCTACAGGGCCTTGTTGCATATCATCATGTTTCTCTAACACAATTGCATCTCAAATCACTGAAGTAGTTCTTTCATCCTAAAGTTACACATGACAGTCCATTTTGCAGAATATCAGCCAATGTCATAGTGTACAGGGGTTTTCTAAAAGGAATACACACACACACACACACACATATATATATGGACTGCAAGATCTCTTTTCAGCTCTTGCATTAGCAGATGCTGGGGATTCATTCCACAATTTGTATATGGACATGCTCTGCTGGTGAACTGCCTGATTCATCCAAAATTAGTCTCCAAGTAGAAAAAAAATGCTAAGGTACATGATAGTTCTCCTGAGAAATATGATTCCTTTTCCCACAGAATGAAATGAGAAAGGAACCATTTATTTTTCAGGACTTAATAAAAATGTTGTCTTATTTTTCACAAAATGTTCATAATGCTATGAAAAAAAAGTCTTGTAAAATATTTCTTTTGCATCTCCTGGAACAGATTTCAATTTCATTTGGTTATGTAGCACTGTGATGCCATTCTATATTAAATATTGCTCTTATGCCTGTGTTTAACCATGTGTATGAAAAGTTGAGGAAGGGGACATATCAGTGGTTATGTCCCCTTCAGTTACGCATGCATTGCAACCTATACTGACGTTGGGTTCACTTCTGGCTCTAAACTGTGGGGTAAACTGGATTAGTCAAAATTAGCCCCAATTTAGGGGGAAAAACAGTGAATGTTCTGGAGTAGCCTGAAACTCAAGCTTCAGGGCAGGAAACCCAGAAGGACTAGGACTAATCCAGACTGGCCTGCTGTTTACACAGAGCGGTGATGTTATCTCCTTATCCCTGCAGATCATACTCATGTCTCTGCTATCACTACTCAACCCATCTGTAGAGCTCTGTGTGAGCTCTAGGCCATCAGGAGCAATCTGTGCTAACATCTTTCTCCCTGTACATGTGGACACCTCTGTCAAGTTCAGAATGAGGCACCCACAATGGTCAAGAGCTCACACAGATTTCTGCGGCCAGCTGGGAACAGCAATGATGAAATGTGCAGTAAAGTGATGATCCAGCGAGGCAGATGCAGTCTTGTCTTTCTGCTGCTGCCATGGGCTTGGGTTGGGTCATTTGGCCCCTACAGGACCAGTCTGGAGCATTTATGCTGTTCTGGTTTGTCACATAGTGCAGACTTGCCCATGCCATTGGTGTGGTAAATCAGATCTATCTTTAATATCTTTAATTTGTGCTACCCATGGTCCTGAATCATATTCACAGAATAGTTCTTTAAAGGTCCATTAAAGTTTATACTGAAACCCAACATGGATTATCCATTCCAATAACATGGGAACTACCAATGAAGATAAATTAAACTGCAACTACAGGAGAATAGTTTAGCATTCACCTGAAGGAGATAAATTGCATTTGAGATTGACCTAATCACTGAGATTTATACCAAGTTGAATGAGACAGGGAAGACATTGAGCTGAGTGGGAGCTTCCATAAAATTCTCACGTTTGTATCCATCATTGTGGCCATTTTGACTTAGTGCCTATACAATGCCCTCAGTCAGGGAAGCTCCAAGACCTCTGTCAAATCATCAGGTAAGAGTCAGTTTGAGAGGTCATGTTCAGACAGATTAATTGGCTAAAGACCACAGCACTCTGCTCTTCCTTTTTCTATCATGGATTAGGTTTAATTGAATGGAAGCATAGGGTTCAAATCTCACAGGTATCCATTGCTGGAAACTTCCTCCAGGGTTGGCTGAGTAGGTCATCAAGTAGAACTTCACTTTTACTTGCTGTGTGTTAGGGCTTCATTAGAAGCACTGATACTGTAGTGGAAGTTCTTGTGCACCTGTGGCATTTATTAGCTTTTAAAATAGCCATCAATGTGTACATCTTACTTTGCCAGCTGCATTAAGGCTCTAGTTTTAAACCTGACCATTGTCATGGGTTAAAGAATTGCTGATTTTGAGGAGTCTGTGAATTTGGACTACATTACAGTGCCTGTCTAAAATAAGGCATGTCCTGGGAACCCAAATAATTAGGAGTATTTCAAATATTTTAGGTAAAAATTAGAGAGGACGCAGTAAGCTGATTTAGCCCATGAGAACCCTAGACCAAATGAGAGTTAATTACTAGATCCCAGTTCATCATAATAGTCCTACGAGTTCACAGCAAACATTAAACAGACATAGTATGCTATTTCCCATAAAAGTCTGTGTTGGTAT
The DNA here is from genome assembly GCF_037176765.1 of Anolis sagrei. Lineage (NCBI taxonomy): Eukaryota > Metazoa > Chordata > Lepidosauria > Squamata > Anolidae > Anolis > Anolis sagrei. Next base: position 37,598,300 of record NC_090023.1, on the reverse strand, counting down.
CTGCCTTTACAAAGCTCATAAACTGGCGCTGAATAAAATGAACAGCCTCTAGCTCTTGCTCTTATGCAAACGGTATTTAGAGGCATACTACTTTTGACCTTGAAGGGTAAACTTGGAATCATCTTGACCAGGGGCAGATCATACATTTATGTTCTCTATCAATTTTACTTGCATTCATTTCTAACTGCACTCTGTCCTATTTCTGAATTAATCTGCCTTTGAAAAAACTTCACAAAGATGTTAGATTTCAATTAATATTCAAGTTCATGGCTGAACACATTTTTTTTCACAAAACACACAAATCTTAATGTGTACTTCCAGTATAATTTTTATATTTTATCCTAAAATATCCATTTTATACATATGCATGCACACACATATTTTAAGCAAGTGTTTTGTGGTCAAGTGTCCATGCACACATACGGAAACATGTGGAATGTCAACAAATTTTGTCCCATTTTGCACATTTGTTTGGGAAGTGCAGATCAGTTTGAGTTTCTTGTCAAAATGCACAGTGAACAAAACCCACAGACATCTGTCATGATAATCATTGGTATAGAGCAGTGGTTCTCAACATGTGTGTCCTCATGTGTTTGACCTTCAACTCCCAGAAATCACAACCAGTTTACCACCTGTTAGGATTTCTGGGAGTTGCCACCCTAAACATTTGGGGGCTCATAGGTTGAGAACCACTGGTATAGAGGAAATAGGGTACACAGTGTAGAAGTATCAGGGACCTCTTTGATTCAGAGGTGATGACAGCATTTGGCACATCCTGAGACATCTGTGTCCCCTCTGAGCTTAATTGCAATTATCACAGAAACTATATCCCCCCCCCTTTTTTTCTTATACATTGAATTTAGGGGATTGCTTGACCTTGAAGGGTCATTTAAGTCTTCTTAGGGGAGGAAAAACCCATGGCTCATAACTGAGATAACATTTATTAGAATCATTACTACTACGAATTAGCACAGATGTTTATACTTTTGTACACTTTTAGACTTCGCGGGGGCATCTGGGGACATGATGAGCACCTGCATTTCAACATCAACAAATACATTGCTGATAGAGAGTAATAGCCATACACTGAATTACTCTCCATAAATGTGTCTAATCCTCTTATAAAACCATCTAAGCTAGTAGCCATCTTCACATCCTGCAGCAGCAAAAATTAATTGTGGATTGAGTGGAGTTCTTTCTTTTGTCTGTTTTGGGAATGTATAGAGAATCAATTTAATTGGATGACCCTGAGTTATAATATTTAGACACACATATACACACACACACATGGAGAGAAAGAGAGAGATGGGAAAGCCTATTACTTTCTATATACTGTGCCTAATTTTATAAATTTCTTTCACGTCCCTTTGTATAATTTTCCCCTTGAAACTTTCTAAGTCCAACATTCTGTCCAGCTAGCTATATGTAGGCACAGAGGCAATGGCTCTGGTGATTGTTTTGCCTCAGCATTTGTTATTCTGGTATTCTTTCACTTCCACCAGTCAGCTATTATGATACATAGCTCTAGCTGCTGCTATTGCTATAGCAATATACCGTACATTTGCCTAAATTCATCCTACAATTACTGATAAAAAAAGAAAAGGAAAGTTGGTACTCTTTATGCTATGACTTTCATTAGAAAAGTCAGATTTTTGTTTAAAAAACCAACAACAACCAAAGCCGCTGTCCTACCATCCTGTGAATTAAACAGTAAGAGGGCCAAAGAGTGAAAGATTTAATTCTTAGGAGGCAGGTGTTGCTACAAGGGTGACAACATTCCCAATAAAGAAGTGTGACTTTGATGATAATGTTACTTTGAGAGATAGTTACTACTTTTATTTTTTTTATAACCAAGGTCAATGTGAACCAGCTGCTACATTAGTGACTGACTAAAAGCTTAAACTCAATCATGTTAATTTGAAGAACTCTGTGACTTTAATGAGAGAGAAGTTAATATGTGGAGTACACAGTGACCTCAACCCTGATGTTAATTTTGACCTAGAGCTACATTGATTTGAAAAGCTACTGAAATAAATACACACATGAGTTATAAATAGTTTCATAACCAATATATAGACATTATTAGTAATATAAGTATGTAGTGATAGGACCCCATTGATATTGGGGGCTCCTATTCAACACTATGGTCATTGTCCTGTGGTTTTCCTCTGTGATCCAACTTGTCCCCCATGCTATTTAACATATGCATGGAATCAACCTGAAGGGTTATTAGAAGCCTGGAGATTCAATATCATCACTACTAGTATAATGATGCTGCTGAAAACCTTTTCTCTTTTCTATCTAAATCTAAATAAGCTATTCAGGTTCTATAGTCATTTGTTCACTGTATGAGGCCAAACAATCTAAAATTGAATCCAACCAATCCAAAGGGACTGATGGTTTGTTCAAGGAAAAATCAAGGGATACAGATCTATCTTAAGTGGTATGGAATTATGCTCCGTTAATAGTATATGTTCCACCATTGAGCTGTGGCCATTTCCACATATGTACAGATGATTTGAGTGCACTTCATACTGTGAAATATCACTGTGCACACATATAACAGATCACTGAGACCCACAGATCAACAAAAAATTGGAAGATAGCAGACATATAGGTACATGTTGTACCTAGTGTAGTATCATATGAATGGAAGGAGAGGGACAAATATGCTATTTCTAGCCTGTCAACTGTTTGAGCCAGTCCTCACAATGTAATCCACTGTACACTGGAATCAATGGCAAAAGTCTCATTGATTTAATAGAGCTGGGTTTATCCTTCCTTCATATATATATATATATATATATATATATATATATACACTGTTAGTTTAGTGTGCTTTAAAACAAATCAAGTATCATAGAGCACAAAGGGTCAAATTACAAATTGTTTCATTGCAGAGCCTGGTCTCAAATGCCTCTCTTTGATTTCATACAATTCATTTATATGGGAAGAAGTTGGGGTACAGCTATTTATAGCCCTTTGTTTCCCTTGTCCACACTCCTGCATCACAATGCACAGAATTACAACATACCTCCTGTGGTCTCCCATTGTCATGATTCATACCTTTGTAGGCAGAAGCCGAAGCCTAGAAGTCAGTAAGACAGCCTCCATGTTGGTAAGGCAGCTTCTGACAGAGAGGGAGATTGGATTGTGATCTGAAGGGAAGTGGGTGGATTTCTAGTGAGCTCAAGTTTTCCTGTGAGAGAGTGTTTGGAGGGAGGTGTGTCTATAGAGATTGGCCAGGAAGGTCAAGATAGCCACCTGTGGACTTGTGTGAGTGTTAGAACACAAGTTGTTTTTACTCTCTAGGGGACAGGGTATCTTAGCTATTAGGGATCTCTGTGAGGAGGGAAGCTGGATACTCTGGGGACAGCCAGGATTGGTTTGTCAAAGGGACTCACTGCTACTAGATTTAAGGTAGAGTGAGGAAAATTGCTCACGTTAAAGAAAAGAAACCCGGTTAAGGAAACCATCAAGCTTGTTAAGACCAAGAAACCATTTAAGAAGATGGTGCTTTGTTAACCAAATATGCTTGTGTACCTCATAGAAGAAGTTAGTTGTGTGTTCAAGTATACAAATAAACATTGTTCTGGTTCAACCTTCAAAGCAGCCTCAGCATTGAATCATTCCATAGAATCTGTTCCAGTAATTTTTAACATTTTTTTTACCTCAGACATTTTAAAGGGAGTTAAAGGGGAGGGCTGGTGAACAACAGGGTTTACCTCAGGCATAACATCAAGATAATTTCTCAAATCCATTTGAGTGGTGGCAGCAACTATACCACTACACATTCAGGTTTCCTCAATACACATCAAAGCGCTTTGGGACAGGATTGTGTCGGTGTCCAGTTGGAGCCGTAAGTAATAAAAAATCCTTTACACTGATTCTTCAAAGTGGTGACCAGATGTGCTATATATCAGCTGAAGGAGTGTGTGTGTGTGTGTGTGTGTGTGTGTGTGTGTTAGGGGATTTATTAGTGAAGTATTAATCCCCTGGGTCCTGACTACATTATACCCATCTTCCAGTACCCCAAGAAGCAGGAGGTGAAAACTCATTGTGACCAACCTCACATGAATATTTTAAGTAAAAAGTAGGGAAAGATAATACTCTCTAAACTCATGAAACAGACTGGAAAAGCTGAACAGCCGAGGGAAAGCAAGAACTTCAAAGAGTAATGTTTTCCATATAGGTGCATAAGGATTCCTTCAAATCTCTCCCGCATTAGTAACAGAGTGAACAACTGCTTGACAAAACGTCTATGGTCCTTTCCCCAAAGAAAACAATGCCACAAGGTAAGGAAACTCTTCAGAAGAAAATGAAATGTTTCTGCAACAGAATCAAATCTATGCCAATATTATTTTCAGAAAATGGTCAGTATTTCTGGAAGGCAAAAGTCATTTGAAGCAAGACAAATCAGGTCAGCAAACTATCTTCTGAAAAAAGAAAAGTCCAGTTTTCTAACAAACTCTGTAAATGATACAAAATTCTAAACTGTCCATGGCTTCAGTATGAAGCATACTTACTAAAAACTATTTCATTCAAATAATTGAGGGTGTCAAGGTACAGACACCACGAAGTCAGTCCCAAGTGCAAAGTAACAACAGTTTATTGAAGGTACAGCTCAAAAGAATAAAAAATTCTTAACAGCAGCAAAATAGTATTTCAAAATAAAGCACAGACGAACCGGTCAAAAAGGAGGCAAAACATAGAGTCCCAAAGTCCTAAAAATCCCCAATCCACTAACCAAAATGCACAGCAAGGAAAAGACACTTGCTATTGTTTCAGCGAGCACGATCCAGGGTGTAGTAAAGTCATAGTCAAGCCGGTCCAGGGATCATCCACAGCAAACCGGATACTACAGCAGTGGGGGTGGGCGGTTTCGTTCGTTAATTTCGTAATTCGTTATTAATTCGTTATTTTTTTTGATAACGAAGCGATATTGAACCATTCAGGAGCAACTAAAAAACGAAACGAATTTTTCCAATTCGTTTCGTAATTGTTTCGAAATTGTTTCGTAATTGTTTCAAAATTGTTTCCTTATTATTTCGTTATTATTTCCGTATGTCTGGTGCAAGTTTTATAGTCGTTGTTTGTTTTATCAGTGATAAAAAAAATTATCACACCAACAGTCAACAACAGAGGGAGAGGGAAGCTTCAGAAGTTCCCCCTGTCCCATTTGGTGGATTTTTTAGCGTATTGCGCAATCACATCCGCCATTAACGAATCGATTCGTTATTGTTTCGAAATTGTTTCGTAATTTCCGAAATTTTGTAAATATCGAACTTTTTAAAAGAAAAATTTCGGAATTCTTTTAAATAACGAAACGCAAAAAACCCCTAAAAATGAATCGCATTTAGAAACAAATTTTTCCGTGGTTGGACAGCCCTACACAGCAGCAGTGTCAAGTGTCCAATCCAAGGTCAGAGCAGAACAGCGAAGGCGATGTCCAGAAGCTATCCAAGGTCCAAGCCAAAGCAGTAACAGAAGGTCCACGAAGTTCAGGAATCACAACCCAGCGTAGCAGGCAACCCAGCATACACTTTGCCATTCGCAAAGTCCCCATTGCAAGCTTTCCTCTGAGCTGCAATGAGACAACACCCCATCCTCAGCTGCTCTTACATTCTCCTCCAAACTAGAATCAGACAACTGCCAGTTGTGCTGCCCTAGCTGCTCTTTGCCTTGCCTGCAAAGAGGTCCTTCTCCTGCTTCTACTTACATCTCCCCAAATAGACTAATCTTCCTCCAAGTTTCATCCCCAGCAAACCCTCTAAATGTGTCACTACTTGTAGACTCCTCTCACACTTCTCTCACTTCTGCTACTTTTGTCCAATCCATCTCATCCCCAACCCCATCAGTGTCACTCCCAGCACTTCTCATAGAATCTGCTTCATTGCCAAACCCATCATCCCCATCAAACCCTTCAAAAGACTCTTCATCAGTGGGTTCAGTAAGTATTTGCCTAATTTTCTTCTGCTGTTGGTCTTCAAAAGATTCTTGCTCCTGAGTAGACCTTTTTTCCTGCCTAGTCTCCAACTCCCTGTTGTTACTACTACTCAGAGACTCATCCACAACAGAGGGTTTTTAAAAATGAAATTTAAGTACATGCCTTTCACCTGAATGTACTTTTCTTCCCAAAATTGAAATAAAATATAATATAGAATAAACAGTTCTTGCAATTGTCACTTTTGAAACAGTTATCCAAAACACAGAGGAGGAAATGGAACTGAACTGAAGCTTTGTCATATGGAAAATCTGGTAGTTATTGATAAGGCAAAACTATGGAAAGCATGAATGAATTTTGCCTTTGTAACTAAAAAATGAAATGAGGGTAGTCTATTCATGCAACTAAACTGAAGCTATAAAATGCAACCTTTATCTCAATGGATACTGGCAATGTACAAGAGGGCTGATTGCCTTTAAACTCTCACAAACATAGAATAGGCATTATTACAAAACAAAAGCTGGCAGTCCAACACTAATGCATGATAAGTAAGTGTATTTTTATCCTGATTTGTATAAATTCAACCACAGACCTGAAAGAGAGAGATACATTATGAAAAATAGACTGTTGATTACCTTCACAAATCCCCATTTGTAATGCATGTGGTGCAAGAGTTTGATTACTATACTTGAAGCTCAGTGAACATTTAGAACATCCAGAGCCCTTCTAAATATAAATTTGAGGAATCTCTGCTAGCAGCAAATTCTTCTGGGTACCAAATAAGAACGCACACATTGATAAAGTCCATATTCACTTATGTCAATTTCTGTTTCCCCTTCATGTCCAATCCATGACAATTTCAATCTATATATTTATTAATAAGAAAAAAAATCATCCATTTTGAGAGGATAATTTTGTGTTTTCTTCCAACTCGGCAGCCTCTTCCACCCATTCCCAAAGCGCCCCCCCCCCCCAGCGCCCACTTGAGGCAAATGGGAACTTGTTTTCCTAGCAGCACTTTGTGTGGTGTGGGCATTGAAGGAGCCTCTCTGCTCCCTCAGAGGACATTATGGAGATAGATTTTTTTTCTCTCTGTGTGTGTTTCTCACTTTCTTTCTCAGTCTGGTTGACTGTATCCATTCTCCTCCTCTCTTGTGGTGTGCACTTGGGATTTCAATTCCCAGAACACCCACTTATGTTGTTCTTTTTTTTAAAAAAAAAAGTATGGTAAACATTTTAATAATTTCCCCAAAATCAGAGGATTGGTGAAACATTCTGAAAGTTGGCAGGCTTGCAGTTGTAAATGTGGCCTACAACTGAGGCAAGTTTCATGCTGGATAAGCCTAAAGGTGATGGAGAAATAAATTTCCCCATTGGCACCAATGAACCCAATCTTACAGAAACGAAAAGAGAACCCATCCTAATTTTGAGAACTTCCCAGTGCACAGAACAAGGGGAGGCAGTAAAAAATGAGGCTGAAAATGGCACAGGTTTTTGCCAAGTCACACACACCTACTAGGTAGACCTTTTAAATATCAACATTGTTTCATGACTTCATTCCACAAAGGGGGGGATGGGGGACTGCATGGAATAAAATCCCCCATTGTGTGACATTTCATAGAGTATCATCTTTTAAAAAGACAAAAGAATTTACTCACCCCCATCACACGGGATCTCCTCTTCCCATTTCTAGCTCAACCATTCATTTAATTCCCATCACATGGGAAAGCAGTGTCACCTCTCATTTCCAGGATACAAGTACACCTCCTAAAACATGCCCCCTTTTTGAGATCTTTTTTGGGATCATTTGCCCTCAAGGCTCTTACACTAAAAGGGAGACAAGGCACCATACTTGAGACACTACTATCCCCTGGGATCATTTAACGCTCAAGCCGCTTACACTACAGGAGACACGAGGCAGCCTTTTTAAAACACTTATTTCAATGCAGCCCACACTGTCCTTAAACCATTAATGGAAACAAAAGGAGCATTAGCAGGCCATCCACAAGAATGCCCACACTTTCACGTCACTAAAAAGATCTAAAATGGGGAAATCTGATAGTTCCCATTCCATCTTCAAATAAGCTCATTTAGCCATCTCTGCATGAATTGGGATCTCTGAAGATGATTGCTCTCTGACTCCAAAAATCTCTGTTTCTGCACACAGGCAAGTTCCATCATTTGATAGGCTCTGTGGTACTCTGTCTTTAAAATGTTTAAAATGTTTTAAAGTGTGTAGAAATGGTGGAATCTTGCATTTGATTCCAAAGTTGCATGGCTACAACTTTCCAGGAAAATATAGATTCTGGAATGAAAATGGGTCCACTTCACATAGACTATGTTAGAAATACCAAATCCATGCATATTCCTAACACTATCTCTAGAATATATGAGCGGCAGAACTGTTTCTAGAACATGGCCATACAGCCCGAAAAACCTACAACAACCCAGCAGAACTGTTATTAGAATTTTTCAAGTACTCTTCCAGAACTAATGTAAAGGGGGAGGCACCATATAATGAATTTTGAAAAAGGTTTTATACTAACATGTTTCATCTAAAGGCATTATAGTGATTGAGTGTAATAATTCATTGGGTCATATCAAAGGGACCTTGAAAATAAAACACAGACAAATAAAGACTAGCAAACCACTCTCAGAACAGATTATAACAAGCAATTTTCTACACTTCGCAGTGAAATGGGGGAGGCAACAGTGGTGATAGCAACAAAGGAAGTGAAGAAGCGGACTGGCTCCAAGATTCCTGTTTCTTAAAAGTTGGTTACAGAGTATTCTTTGGAGACAAAAGGAGATTTGGATCAGAAAATTGCTGGTGCCTTGCCTATAAGGACCTTTATGAAGTCAGATTTTTAAGAAATAAGCAGTTTTGGAGTTGTTCATCTCCTCTTACCTCTGTTGTTCCCCTGGCATTATTTCGTTGTCACTATCATTACTACCTCCTGCTTTTCCCACCACTCACATGCTGGTGGAGCAGGATCTCACCTTAAATTACCAGACACATGTGGATTGGTGAGGAGGATGAAAAGGAGATATTGTGAGGAGAAATGGTGTAATACAAAGATCTTGCATGATTTGTCATATACAGCAGGCAGGTGCCTGTCAGCTCCTCACATATTTATGAGTTTCTCATCCATATCTTTCCATTTCTGCATTTTGAGTCCAAAAGCAATTGTGCTCTTTCTTTCTCATGCTCCCTCTCTTCCTCTCTCCCTCCCCCCCCCCCCTCTCACACAATAACAAACATTATTTCAACAACATCCCCTTTCCCTCATTACTGCAACGAGGACAGAGAAAGGCAAAGACAACACTTTTTAAAAAATGAAAGATTCATTTGCCATATCATAAAGATGAGCATTGTAATCACTTCCTTTAAGCAAAGATTAAAAGATAATAAAAGCCCCCATTAAGGACCTCGTTAGCTTAACTAGATTTTCATATGCAAAATGATGTTTGCCACGTGCCTTTTCTTATTAAATGACTCCAAATGAAGCACCTGTGCTACTTTCCAATACTGTCTTTCTTTCTTTCCTAGCCAGCTTTGATTTTCTCCCATGGCAAGCACAGATATATCCTCAAGAAGCACTAGTGCATCCCAGCATTCAGCACTGCTCCTGTTGCTTAGTTGGTACAATAAAAGTCAGCATCATTAGCTTTTCGTCCTTGAATCTATAGGTTTGGCCTAGTAGTCATAGCAAGCAACCAAGGTGGAAGGAGTCACTGCTTTTATTTTTGTCAATGCCTAAGGCCTGGGATCATACAAAGGCAGTTCCATTGCCATGAAAGAGTTATTTTTCCCCCACTAAATAGCCAACACAACTCTCTCTTATAGCTAAGCCAAGAGGATGAAAGAGAGTGAAATAGCTTTTGGTGCATAATGCAAATACTCATGACAAGCTTCTCTGGTGACATTTATCATATCCTACAACCAGCTGATAGGATGCTTAGCTGCTGCTATCCTGAAATACCAGCATATGACAAAAATGCTAGGCCCAGGGAAAAATCGATGTTTATGGCTGCAATATTAAATACATTCACTAGAGTGTAAAGCTCTATGGAATGCAATAGGACTTATTTTCAAGTAAATAAGTATAAGATTGCTGTGAAAGACAGGGTATCATCTTGTGCAAAGATACATAGCACATATATCTGAAACTTGGAAAATCTTATCCACAGTCTTTTGATGTGCCTCAAAATTGTTCTGAAATTGCTCTCTTGAACAAATTCCCAATAATGGACAGACATTTTACATTAGGGGAAAAATAGTGATGGCCCAGGGATGTTTAGACTCCACCCTGTTTAAGAAATGTCATTAACAAAACGTTTTCTAACTTCCTATTTTACTACACATGAGTCTCCTGAATCCTTTTTTCATTTGCCACAGACAAACTTGCAGTGGTAAGACTAATGTTGTAGTTCTCTACGCTATTACTCAAGCTCACAAGAATGGGAGGCAAAGAAAATAGGCATCAGTTCTGAAGACTCTGCCTCCCAAATGCCAAACATCAGGTGCTCTGGACTGGTAGGGAATTTCTCCTTTTGTGAGTAGTCTGATGTTTCTGATGAGTTCACAGAGATTTTAAAAATGGGCTACATTTATGAAAGTGTCAACATTCTATGGTAGATGAAAACCCAAAGGAAATCACAGAAACTTTGTGAAAAAACAGATGTCAAGAATCTGATCAGGCTTGCTCGCTCTGAAAGGAGAACTAGCACAGTGAAGTACCCACAAAAGCCAACCGCATATGTACATCCAGATTGAAATGTCAGTCCAGTACTAACAATCAGATAAATTTCTACAGCTGGGAACTCAGCAAGAGGTGGGAATCAGGGCTTTCATCCTCGTTAAATCTGTAATCGGTGCCTCATTCTATTTCGTTTAAGTCCTGCTGTGAGTGTGGGTGAAAGCCTTACAGTGCCAAGCAAAGAGGTCACCCAGGAGTGACAGCAAATGATAGGCCTATCCAAGCAAAGGCACAGAGGTGAAAGCTGGCAAGAAATGGTTGAGGTGTTTCATGAGCCTTCAGAGACAACAGCAGGAAGTTTCCAATGTCTAGCAAGCCTCTCTCTTTTCATAGCCGGGATTGTGGTGAGGGGGGAATTTTTAATTTGACCCTTAAGTTATTTACTTTCAGCTCTAGAAAAAATGGTTCAATAACTAATGGAACAGAATTTTTCAAGCCTGTAAGCTTATTGATATGTTCCTTAATCATATCAGGCCAGACTCTGGGAAAGCTCAATGCTAAGAAGCTTTCAATCATAGTGTGCATTCCTAAAGTTAAATAAGCAACCATAGTGTTCAACTTTCTTGTGCTGATCAACTCTTGTAGACTTCATAAATCCATCATTTACAGTAGTGTCATTGGCATTGGAAAATGTTGTGATGCAAACAGAAAAGAAACTGATATTCCTTCTATTACTTGATCAAAAATGTCCACCTCAACTGACTCATTTCTGTAAACTTTGCGGTTCCAAAGTATCACCCATGGGATCTGGTTCCCAAGAAGTCACAGAGTAACCCTCATGAAGTCAAATCATGTAGAGATAAAACTCTCCAGTCCTGGACAAGGTCAAAGAAGGATCCTGTAAAGTGCCTTTTTTCCAGAATGATGAAAATAAATAAATAAATAAATAAATAAATAAATAACACCCAGGAGTCTGTGTTCTAGATAGACAAAAGAGAAAACCATCAGGCCAGCAAACAATTGAACCCAAGCAAAATATTGCATAGTATTATTTTTATTCCATCTTTGACTTTTGAAAAGCTATTATATAGATTAGGGGTGAGTTGATTTTCTCAGTTCTATTCAATTATAGCCTACTGGGTTTGCTTTGTCTATGGAATTTCTAAAATTAAGCAGGCTGTATACATTCTGTTGAAAGGTCCTCTGTTTTTTGGTAAATGTATTTTGAGGCATTCTTTTAGTTACAAAAAAGTCTGCCCAGGTAAACTGAGCTCACAAACTATTTGTCTATCAATATAGCACAGTTCAAAAAGCAATCTCAATATAATGATGCAGTAGTGTGCACAATCAAATAAAGATTCCTTTTTTACACTGTGTTACATCAATGTCATGGATAGAACAAAGGTGTGATGGAATTAAATCTGTTGTAAAATACACAAATATTTGTACAATGCCTGGAAATAAGCAAACAAACAAAAACAAACAAAATGGGAAGAAAGTACTAACATATCAATGTCGTTATGCAAAGAAAAACACATAATTCAGAGACACACAAATAAAGAAATGGAATTGAAGAAAATTTGAAAGTATATTCCTAGGAGTAGATGCCTAAAACATCTAGTTTATGGTGGATATAAAGGGTTCAAGTTGATGATTTATTGTATAAGAAAAAGTTAACTATGAAAATGTAAGCAATTAGGCATCTTATTTCTCAAAAACTTTTAGTGCTTAACAGCTATACTTTGCTCCTGTAAAATTTACATTTAAAACATAGATGCATCTCTTCCTTCATTCATATGGTTTACTTTAATTATTTTAAATATTTATGTGCTCCCTAATTCTGTGCTTGAGGCAAATAATAACAGTTGAAGTCACAATAGCACAACTAATTAGAACCACAATTAACTCCAAATGACTAAGACATCCATAAACATGATTGCCAAGTATTAAACTAATCTGGCCTGAGATCCCCAAAACCATTTAGTATGGGCAGGATCTTCATTCATCAGAACTCATGAACTCTTCTGAGAGGCTGTTCCACACAACCCAAGAAAGACAGGAAAGCATTTGGCATCTCAGGAAGATCATATTGATCTTTTGCAGTGATGAAAAAGGTCTCATATAGTGCACCCAATGAAAATAACCCAAATATGTGATAAGAGCATATAGAGGAAAAGTCATCCATAGCCATCTGAAAACTATACTATTAAGTTCTTCCTTTAAGTAGATTTAAATGCAACAGCTCCCAAATGACTATCTACTTTCTGCAGCAGCATTTTTGATGAACTTGAGTTTCCAAGTTAACTTCAAGGTCAATGAGAATCCAGTCCCTGCATAGTTTGATAGTTTCTGATACAGAAACATTTTACAGTGATATACTGGGAATGGTTTTTCATGCCTTTATGCCAGAGTATAGCATTGTAATTATCATTACACTCAAATGTTTATATGTAACTATTTTTGTCATAAATTGGTGAGAGTGGAGGAGGCAATAATAATAATAATAATCATCATCATCATCATCATCTTTATTTCTACCTCACAACCATCTCCCCAACAGCGACTTGTGGCGGCTTACATGAGTCCAAGCCCAGACAACATATTATAGCAAAATAAAACCAAAACATAAGCAACAAGCAACAACATCATAAGTTGCAACAAGCAACTATTTAAGAACTTCCATCTATGCCTCCTTCTAACCACCCTTCCACTCCTATTTTCTTTTTCCACCTCTACTTAGTTCAGCGGTTCTCAACCTGGGGGTCGTGACCCCCAGGGGGGTTGCCTGGCCATTTTGGAGGGGTCGCGAGGCCACCTCCATTGGCCCCGCCCCAAGGGCGCAGGCCAGGCAAGGTCTCCCTCGTGTGAGGCCTGGCCCTGCACAAAGCCCGCCTTGCCTGCCTCGCTCTCCTGCCACTGAGCGAGCGGGCGAGACAGGCGATTCATCCTCCATACAGGCCTGGCCTGCTGCAAAGTCGGCCTCACCTACCTCGCTCTTCGGTCATTCGGCGAGGGGGCAAGGCAGGCGAGGGGTTCTCTGTGCGGGCCTGGCCCGTGCAAAGCCGGCCTCGCCTGCCTCTCTCTCCCACCAGTCGGCGAGGGGGCGAGGCAGGCGAGGCGTCCTCCATGTGAGCCTGGCCCGCTGCAAAGCCTGCCTCGCCTGCCTCGCTCTCCCACCATTTATTTATTTACAGCTTTTATATTCCGCCCTTCTCATCCCACAGGGGACTCAGGGCAGATTACAGTGTACACATATATGGCAAACATTCAATGCCAATTTTGATGTACAAACATATACACACATACACAGAGGCTATTTAGCTTTTTCTGGCCGCCAGGGGAGCTGTCGCTTTCATCGTCCATCTGCGATGCTGATGAAGTACCTCCACATTCCTCGCATGCTTCCCCGCTGGAGTGCTTCTTTATGGCCTCATAAATAAGCTAATTTTAGCCTCCCCACAATTTTAAGGTGGTACCTTATTTTCCTACTTGACAGATGCAACTGTCTTTCGGGTTGCAAGGCTACACCATGGTTGGAAACCCACTCCAACCCAAGCTGGCTTTGAACTCATGACCTTTTGGTCAGAGTGATCTTAATGCAGCTGACACTCAGCCAGCTGCACCACAATCCTGATGCGCCACAATCCATTTGGAGAGGAGGCGAGGCAGGCGAGGGGTCCTCCGTGCGGGCCTGGCCCCATGCAACCCCCCCTTACTTGCCACACTCTCTCGCCATCCGAGGAGTGAGGCAGAGAGAGAAACAGCTGAGACAGCGAAAGTAGTGAAAGAGCAAAGGAATCGATTGAAGGTACTGCAAATCCCATCACCTGTATTCCACTCTCCCCCAAACATATTTTTTAGATTAATCATAGAATCATAGAATCAAAGAGTTGGAAGAGACCTCATGGCCCATCCAGTCCAACCCCCTGCCAAGAAGCAGGAATATTGCATTCAAATCACCCCTGACAAATGGCCATCCAGCCTCTGCTTAAAAGCTTCCAAAGAAGGAGCCTCCACCACACTCCGGGGCAGAGAGTTCCACTGCTGAACAGCTCTCACAGTCAGGAAGTTCTTCCTCATGTTCAGATGGAATCTCCTCTCTTGTAGTTTGAAGCCATTGTTCCGCGTCCTAGTCTCCAAGGAAACAGAAAACAAGCTTGCTCCCTCCTCCCTGTGGCTTCCTCTCACATATTTATACATGGCTATCATATCTCCTCTCAGCCTTCTCTTCTTCAGGCTAAACATGCCCAGTTCCCTAAGCCGCTCCTCATAGGGCTTGTTCTCCAGACCCTTGATCATTTTAGTCGCCCTCCTCTGGACACATTCCAGCTTGTCAATATCTCTCTTGAATTGTGGTGCCCAGAATTGGACACAATATTCCAGATGTGGTCTAACCAAAGCAGAATAGAGGGGTAGCATTACTTCCTTAGATCTAGACACTATGCTCCTATTGATGCAGGCCAAAATCCCATTGGCTTTTTTTGCTGCCACATCACATTGTTGGCTCATGTTTAACTTGTTGTCCATGAGGACTCCAAGATCTTTTTCACACGTACTGCTCTTGAGCCAGGCGTCACCCATTCTGTATCTTTGCATTTCATTTTTTCTGCCAAAGTGGAGTATCTTGCATTTGTCACTGTTGAACTTCATTTTGTTAGTTTTGGCCCATCTCTCTAATCTGTCAAGATCGTTTTGAATTCTGCTCCTGTCCTCTGGACTATTGGCTATCCCTCCCAATTTGGTGTCGTCTGCAAACTTGACGATCATGCCTTCTAGCCCTTCATCTAAGTCGTTAATAAAGATGTTGAACAGGACCGGGTCCAGGACGGAACCCTGCGGCACTCCACTTGTCACTTCTTTCCAAGATGAAGAGGAAGCATTAGTGAGCACTCTCTGTGTTCGTCCACTTAACCAATTACAGATCCACCTCACCATAGTTTTGCCTAGCCCACATTGGACTAGTTTCCTTGCCAAAAGGTCATGGGGGACCTTGTCGAAGGCCTTACTGAAATCCAGGTACGCTACATCCACGGCATTTCCCGCATCTACCCAGCTTGTAGCTCTATCGAAGAAAGAGATCAGATTAGTCTGGCATGACTTGTTTTTGATAAATCCATGTTGACTATTAGCGATGACTGCATATGTTTCTAAGTGTTTGCAGACCGCTTCCTTAACAATCTTTTCCAGAATCTTGCCCGGTATCGACGTGAGGCTGACCGGACGGTAGTTGTTTGGGTCATCCTTTTTTCCCTCCTTGAAGGTTGGGACCACATTGGCCCTCCTCCAATCTGCTGGAACTTCTCACGTTCTCCAAGAACTCTTAAAGATGGTTGCCAATGGTTCCGAAATGACTTCCGCTAATCTTGATGCTTTAATTATGCTGAATTTGTAACAATTAAAATATATCCTGCATATCAGATATTTACATTACAATTTGTAAGAGTAGCAAAATGACAGTTATAAAGGAGCAACGAAAATAATTTTATGGTTGGAAGTCACCACAACATGAGGAACCATATCTAGGGGTCCCGATGTTAGAAAAGTTGAGAACCACTGTCTTAGTTGCTTCTTTTTCTGATAAGCTGTTCTAGCTTTGTGGGTGGAGAGTATATTTTCAGAGAGACTCACTTTCAAACTTTTTCAGATTCTCAAAGAATCTCTAAAAGGAAATATTTTTTTTCTCTACCATATGACTTTTCCTTGATCAGCAGGAATATGTATTCACATGAAATCTCTCCCACCTTAAAATGAACTAGTAGTATGTAATTCCAAGTAGTTCTTCTACCTGCAGTAGCTGGCACACAAGTTTTAACTGTGCAAATGGCCTCCCAGCTACTGCTAGTACCTGATCTACAAGTGTCAGTGATGAATCCAGGAGGGCCCCCACACTGCGGACCTTTGTCCTCAGGGGGTGTGTAAACCCGGCAAGCACAGATTGCCACCCTATACCCCAATTGGCCTCACTACTAACTCAGCATGTTTGCCCTCATCCAATCTATCACTGGTGCTGGGCACTAGTGGGATCCAGGGAGCTTCCTTGGAGTGAGGTGTCTGCATAAAAATGGCACCCAACTCCAAAACTCTGGATGACATCTCCCAGCAGTTTCATCTAAAAGATGAATGGGGGAGAGAATAGAACCTTATGGGAGAAGTCAGGGCATCTAGGATTAAAATGCCCCCTGGTACCACCCACTCCCTCCATTGGCATTCTTGCTGTAGTGATACTTTATTATCTGGCCTTTGTTCATCCAGGGTGGGGGGCAAAGTCAGCCCTTCCTTGCAAACACATATGTTCCACAAGGGCTGGATTGGATTTTGTTTTACTATTTCATTTTTGTTTGATTAATTAATATATTTTGGTTTGTTCAAAAAGAAAATCCCCATAACTTTATGGTTCTTAGTTCCAGTAAGAATTCCTTGCATGTTCTGCATGAAATCATTCTTGAATATAAGATAGACATATAACACATAAAAAACTACAGTATCCTAAGTAAAAGAGAAATAATTTGGTATCCTCATCTCATTGTCTGAGCTGATCACTCCTGTCATCTCCAGCTGCTATGTACCATTTTGGAGGTGGAGGAGTTGTAGTCTAACATATCTGGAGGATGCCAGATTGAGGAAGGCTGATTTAGTGGCGATCTTCAGATCAAATTAATTTCCTTATTCTAAGAATATATAGTATAGACCAAGGGTTCTCAAACTTTTTCAGCTGTGAAGCCCTTTTTGAAGCAGAAAATGGTGGAGCCCCAATAAGTGTGTGTGTGTGTGAGTGCACGTGTGTGTGTGTGTATGTGTATGTGTGTATGTGTGTGTGAGAGAGAGACAGACAGAGAGAGAGTATCAGGCATGGGCTGGGCCAGTGACAGATGGATGGAAACTATTTGTGTGAACTAATTCACACAGTGCAAAAAAAAAAAGGAAAGAAAGAAAGAAAGAAAGAAAGAACAATACAATATTTAAAATGAAGAATAATTTTAACCAACATAAATTTAACAGTATTTCAGTGGAAGACCCCGGGGGCTATGCAGTCCAACTACCGTCTGTCAATGGAATGGCAACGATCTCAGCACACACAAGGCACTGAAACACATCTTCTTAAGCTAAAGCTACTTTATTAAACATAAAACTAAAATAATATTTACAGTAGAAGCTAAGCAGAACAAGAAACATTTCGAGTGACTACATGGTTCCGCTTTTCGTTTTAATCTAGAATCAGGCATCTCCTTACATTCCACAGTGACGAGATGACGTATGGCGTACGACGCAACACAGCATACAACACTTTCCGCACTGAAATTTACGACTCCTCCTTCATGATACAGTTAACCTTTTCCACACAGGAATTACAATCTCTGGCACATTGCATTACAAAGCATCACGTTTCTAATTACACAAACACTAACTTTGAAAACTACAATACACTAAATCAAAACACACACATATTCTCAACACCTTCTGCTATGCAGGAAAAGCACAATCAAAGCACCCCAACAGATGGCCACCCAACCTTTGTGATGATGATGATGATGATGATGATGATGATGATGATGATGATGATGATAGCAGAAACCCCAGAGGCCATCCAATCCAACCCCTTGTGCCATGCAGGAAAAACACAATTAAAGCACCTCCAACAGATAGCCATTCAGTCTTTGTAATAATAATGATAACAATTATAACAACAACTACAGAAACC
Organism: Anolis sagrei; assembly: GCF_037176765.1. Taxonomy (NCBI): domain Eukaryota; kingdom Metazoa; phylum Chordata; class Lepidosauria; order Squamata; family Anolidae; genus Anolis; species Anolis sagrei. The sequence goes on along the minus strand of NC_090023.1, from coordinate 37,579,957 downwards.
CCAGAGGCCATTCAGTCCTACCCCCTATTACCATGCAGGAAAAACACAATCAAAGCACCCCCAGCAGATGGCCCTCCAGCCTTTGTAATAATAATAACAATAATAATAGCAACAGAAACCCCAGAGGCCATTCAGTCCTACCCCCTATTACCATGCAGGAAAGAAAAACAATCAAAGCATCCCCTAAGTGGTAAGGAAATAGCAAATAAAGAAAGCAAATAAAGAAGGGCAAGGGGCTGGGTGGCCCAGAAAAGGAGTCAGTGAGAGAGGTAGGAGAGAAAGGGTCTGTGCCCCAGGAGGATGCTGCTGTTTCTGGCAGCTCAAAAGTTGAATTTCCCTGCATTTCTCAGGAGGAAGGGGATGGAAAGAAGCATGGTGCCACAGAGCCCCTCACTATCACTCATGAAGCCCCAAGGGCTCCACAGAGCACAGTTTGAGAGTCCCTGGCATAGACAATTTCAGTTTTCCTACCCACAAAGAATATTATGTATTAATATTCTTCCACGCACAAAACCCCTTGTTTTTACATTTGAAGAATAGGTCATTTTCCCTTCATGACTGTAGGAAGCAGTAGTACCAACAGGGTTTCCACAATGGTCTTTTCCCCATGCAGCAAGGGAGGTAACCTCTATGTTTAAAACTACAAGTTTACTATAAGCTGTAGCAATCAAAGCAGCTATACTTCCTTATTACTGCATTATAGTTTTAAACTGACATGGATTTTTTTTCTTTAATCAGAAGGTCATAGAAACAACTCTGGCTTGGATGCTTTATGGCTGCCCACCTAATGGGACTAAAAGCATATCATGACTATTATAGCAACATCAAAAACTTTTAAAATTATTCATCGGAGATGGAAATGCAATACATGAGTTACACCTGCTGACTTTCCCATTTTCCTTTATAGTGAAGCATTATTATTATGAGAGCTTGACCAGCGCTGCAAAAGACTATTTGTGAACATTCATTCATTTATTCAGCTGTAAACAGCAAGTTTGCTTTGACAGCATTCATTCTTCCCCTCTGCCTGCCTGCCCTTTCTTCCCTGGCTGCAAACATTCTTAAAAATGGCTTTTGTTTGCAAAAAAATGTTTCTCAGGAGGGAAAGTGTCAAGAATTTCCCCAATATGATGAATGCAGGCTGGCAGAAATCTCAGGACTAGAAGTACTTGCACAGCTACCCTGAGTGTTCTTGGCGACTTTGAGAACATCCAGTGAGGAAGATGAAAAGGTGACACATTATTACTGGAGTGACCAATAGGGTGGTACAAATAGTGGCCAAAAAGCTGACCCATTAAGACAGGAAAGAAATCATTTGTTGACACACAGTTAGGCAGAAATGGGGCCCTGCAACCATCAAAGAAACAGTGCCCCAAAATCTATTAATAAATCATTCATCCATTATTCAAAACTCACTGGGGTCCATCAAAGCCTTTTCAATTTTCTTTAGCATTCTTTGGATTGTGACAAACTTGATCATGTGGCATTATATAACATCATACAACAGGTAGATTTTTTAAAACTGTGATTAATTCTGGCCTACAGCTCCACAATGATTCATTCTTGCTTTTATTATCCCTAAGAATTCAACGGGACTTTCTTCTGAGCAAACATGCTTGTACTTGCTCAAGGAGTCATCCATATACTCAATCCTTTCCTTCCACAATGGACATTTTCAGGATGAACTTTATAGGCAATCCAGATAGTCCTATCCTGAGTACTGCTGGTTGTTGTAGTAGAGCCTGTAAGTAACATTGCAAGCAGTAGTATGGGTGCCGGAAGGGGAAAACGGGTTACTCGCGAGCAGGAGTCAGATGAGGAACAACAAAGGAAAAGGATCCGGGATATACTTATGGCACCTACAGATGAGGACTCATTTAAGGGGTTTTCAGGGTGGAAGGTGCAGCCTACACACCAACTCTCCTCAGCAGCAGCTACACCTCGCTGCCCCTCCCTCCAACAGCCAGCACAGATGAATTGAAAAGGAGGCCAGGAGACTTCAGCTCCTCCAGAGTGGAAGGTGCAGCCTACACACCAACTCTCCTCGGCAGCAGCTACACCTCACTGCCCCTCCCTCCAACAGCCAGCAAGGAGGAATTAAAAAGGAGGCCAGGAGACCAGCTCCTCCAGAGTGGAAGGTGCAGCCTACACACTCACTCTCCTCAGTGGCAGCTGCACTTCGTTGCCCTTCCCCATCCGCAGTCTACTGGCAAGTGATAGCTCACACCTGACTTATGACACCACAACTTATAAAATCTATGTTCCTCTGGACTTTTACAAAACTGATCAATGGCCTACTACCATCATCAGATAAAACTCTCCCTCCACCCGCCCAAGGACCTCATATCACATTTACTATCCCCCAAGAAGGCCCAGGACTTTTTATTTTAACCTCCCCATTTTGTATTCAATCTGTACCTAAATAACTTTGTGTCTGTTGGGATGGGGGGGGGGGGGCAGGGATGGTATAAAAAGAAGGGCTGAAACACTATGGAGAGAGATGGGGAGTCGGGGAGGGGAGGAGAAGAGAAGGGGTCTACATTGTTAATTGCAGCAATAATATGTTTTATGCTTATGTCTATGTTTGATTCTTTTAAATTGTTTTAATGGTTTTTATCTACAGTTATATGTTATTGATTTAGATATGTGATTTTTTTGTATATGTGAGACACTGAATTTGCCATTGATTATGTTGTAAACCGCTTTGAGTCCCCCCAGAAAAGCGGTATAGAAATATAGTTAATAAATAAATAATAATAAATAATTTTCTAGGGATGAAGGCTCAATGAGTGAAGGAGAGGAGGGAGACACAGTGGATGGGAATAGAGGTAGAAAGAGGGTTACTCAGGAGCAGGAATCGGATGAGGAGCGACAAAGGAAGAGGATTTGGGATATACTTACTAGGGCTCGGCGGTTTCGTTTCATTAATTCGTAATTCGTTAATAATTCGTTATTTTTTTAATTACAAAACGATAACGAACCATTCTGGAGCAATTTTTTTAAAAAACGAATTTTTAAATAGTTTTGTAAATGCTTCGTATTTCGTTATTGTATTCGTTTCGTTATTGTTTTGAGGTCGTTTCGTTATTATTTCCGCATGTCTGGGGCAAGTTTTATGGTTGTTTTTTGTTTAATTAGTGAAAAAAAAATATAATATCACACCAACAGTCAACAACAGAGGGAGAGGGAAGCTTCAGAAGTTTTTGGAGGTTTTTTAGCATATTTCGCGGTCGCGTCCGCCATTAATGAATCGATTCGTTATTGTTTCGGAAATTGATTCATTAATGTTTTCTCATTTTTTTCACATTTACGAAATTTCTTAAATATCGAACTTTTTAAAAGGAAAATTTTGTAATTATTTTAAATATCGAAATGCAAAACCCCCCAAAAAACGAATCGATTTTAGAAACAAATTTTTCCGTTGTTACCCAGGCCTAATACTTACAGCACCTATGGATGAGGAATCATTTGAGGGTTTCTGTGGGGATGATGGGTCACAGAGTGGGGAAAACTGGGATGACACCGTGGATTGGACTAAGGTAAAGGAAGTGCAAGCTATTTGTGTGGAGCCAACATCTAGTGATACATTTATGGGATTTTCTGGAAGTGAAGATTGGCAATCGGGGAGTACAGCTGACTCTTGGGGGGATCTAAGTGTTGATAGGAGACGGAGAAGATGGAGGGATGGGTGTGGGACTTCATGTGAAGAGTTGGGAGCAGCTGCAAGGGATGATCATGGGTGATGGTCAGTTCATCTTCTGATGATGATGATGTGTAATAAAAGTGGGTTCAGAAATGGGGAATCTTTGCAGAAGGCAAGGTGTTGGTATACGTTCGTGCATTGGGTACTGTTTGGACTTGTCACTGCCTGTTCATGTTTGGCATTGGGTTTGGGTTCTGCAGGTTGCTGCTCCTGTTCGTGTGTGCTTTCGACTCGGATTGGAGTCTCATGAGTGTGAATTTCCCCCTTCCTTGACCTTGGACCGGCTTGACTACGATGCTGCTTCTGTGGACTTTGGAACTTCGCTACTTTGGATTCCTCCTGCTACGACCCTGGACTTTACTTGACTGCGCTTTCTTCCCTGCGGCTTCTCTGTTTTGTTAACCATTTGCTTGCTGTGCCTTTTCTTTGTGTGACTTCGGAGTACTGTGTTTGATTCGGTTCTTTTGTCTGAATACTTTTGTTTACTCTTTTGAACCAGGACTGGTTTTACCTTTGAGTTCTGACCAGAGGCACTGAGTTAAGTGGAACTAACTCTGAGTCTGACCCTTTATGGCGTCTGTGATTCTGACACTGGTCCTCTGTATCCATGGATTCTGCACCCACTGATTGAACCATCCATGGCTTGAATTTAAGATGTATACCACACACACACACACACACACACACACACCCCGTATATGACGCAGCCGAGGTAAAGGATGAGAAACTCATCCGCTGCGTTAGCTGCGTTGTCTGCTTGCTGCTTACGCCAGTGCAGCCCTCCGCAGGTGTGCACCTGTCCCTCCTCTTCCCTCGCCCCACAGATGCCTTCCTCGGCGGTGGAGGCAAGAAAGGCATGTGAGGGAGGAGGGAAAGGTGCGCATCTTTCCCTTCTCTCTCACCCCATGTGCGCCTTTACTATCGCCGCCAAGGAAGGCACGCGAAGGGGGAGAGAGAAGGGGGAGAGGTGCACACCTTTCCCTCTCTTGCCCCATGCACATCTTTTCTGCCTCCTCAAACCACTGCCCCCTCAGCCACGCAGGAGCTGAGAGAGGAGGATAGCATGGCCACTGGGGCTCCCTCCTCTTCTGCCGTCGCTTGCTGCCGCCAAGGAAGGCGGCGGGGGGGGGGGGAAGGGCAGGGAAAGACAGAAGGGGGTTGGACTAGATGGCCCTTGGGGTCTCTTCCAACCCTCTTTATTAATGTTGTTGTTATTATTATTGAGGCTGGGTGGCCGTCTGTCAGGGGTGCTTTGTGCATTTGATGCATGAAGGCAGAAGGGGGTTGGACTAGATGGCCCTTGGGGTCTTTTCCAACTTTTTATTAGTATTAATCTTATTATTGTTTTCATTATTATTGAGAATGGGTGACCATCTATCAGGGGTGCTTTGATTGTGCTTCTGCTGCATGAAGGCATAAGTGGGTTGGACTAGATGGCCTAAGGGATATCTTCCCACTCTTTATAAGTATTGTTGTTGTTGTTATTGTTGTTATTGAGGCTGGGTGGCCATCTGTCAGGGGTGCTTTGATTGTGGATTTGCTGCATGAATGCAGAAGGGGTTGGACTAAATGGCCTAAGGGATATCTTCTAACTATTTATTAGTATTAATGTTATTATTGTTGATGTTGTTATTGTTATTATTGAGGCTGGGTGGCCATCTGTCAGGGGTGCTTTGATTGTACTTTTCCTGTATGAAGGCAGAATGAAGGAGGTTGGACTAGATCGCTTTTAGAGCTCCCTTCCAACTCTATTATTAATATTAATATTAATATTAAGGCTAGATAGCCATTTGTCAAAAGTACTTTGATTGTGCTTTCCCTGCAAGAAGGCAAAATGAACGGGGCTGGACTAAATGGCTTTTAGAGGTCCCTCCCAAATTTAGGATTCTATGAAAGGAATCTTTGTCGACCAAAAGCCAACAGTGTTATACTGCAGCTGAAAAGGCCAATGCCATTTTAGGCTGCGTCTCTAGGAGAAGCCTGAGAGAAGGCAAAAGGGAACTTATATGACACTTTACCTCGGCTGGTTTTTTAATTGCTTTAAATGAGAATTATTTAATGCAACAGTTTATTTTAACTTATTGCCAGCATGATGTAAAGGACCCAGAGTGTAAATGAAATTCAAGAGAGAAAGAGCAACTGTAATGTACAATGTAAGGTACATTGTCCCTCTCAAAGCAACCTGCATGTCATTAGCATTTGCATTAAAATTACCATATTGAATTCAAATCTGATTTTTTTTAAATTATTTAGTTTGCATTGGAAGAGGGGTGGCCTTATATGGCAAACTCTATATTTTAACTGGAAAAGTTGGGGGTCGTCTTATACGCCCAGTTGTCTTATACGCCGAAATATACGGTGTGTGTGTGTGTGTGTGTGTGTATGTGTATATATATATATATATATATAGAGAGAGAGAGAGAGAGAGAGAGAGAGAGAGAGGACCTGATCCAAATGCATTGATGATCAGGAAAATACTATGCAATAACAAATACTTGGTTCCTTTTAGGGTGATCCCATAGTCCTGGGACACCTTTCCAAAAGAAATCTGCTTTATAAGTTTGAGATGTCAAGTTAAGACAGCAAATTTGGATGACATCTGTATTAGACTGTGGTCTGTGCATGTATGAATAGCTATTTCTGGCTTATTATTATTTACTTCTTATTAGATTCTTATGGTACTGGTGACACTGGAATTACTGTGTTATTGGGTTACTGTTGGGACCTGTGAGTGGGCTCAGCAGCAACATCTTCCTCCATCTTTCCAAGCCCCACTGTTCTGTCCAGAGTAGCAAAGTCCAGACAGCATTCAGACACACTTTTGTCATGTCAAGACCCAGCAGCAGTTCAACTTAATTTTTTCCCTTCTGCCATCCCCACCCAGCATGGCATCCATTAATGCAGGGGTGACAAATCTACTACTGGCTTATGGTTGTTTCCACACAGCTACTTCAAATTTTACAGAAAACTCCCTGGCTAGATTATAAACCCGTAGAATTCTGACACTGAGGAACTTCACAACTCTCATAAAATCCCACCGACAGAGGCAAAAGCTCTACTGATGTGTCTGATTATAAACGTGAAGGCAAGGAGTATCAAATTGAGCATTTGAAAACCATTTTAAGCTAAATGGCAGGGTGTACATTTTTTGATTGTGTGTTCCTGCATGGCAGGTTGTTGGACTGGATGACTCTTGTGGTCTATTCCAACTTTATGATCTAAATAAATAAAGAGTAAGATAGTACACCCTATAGTCTGGATTTGATGAAGGGATTTATAAAATATTTCAGAAATGTACTAGTAACTAGCTATTTTTTCATATGCACTGATGCCGTTTAAACTGTTCAATTTTATGGAAGTAGTAATTCCCTTGAGTTTTATGGGATATACTCTCAGGGGAGTGTCCCAAGTCAATATTGTTGTAATTAAATCCCACTCTAATTCTATGTGGGAGAGTTTGTGTCTTCAAGTTGCTCGTTAACTTATGGCAACGCCATGATTTTCATAGGTTTCTCTCAGACAAGGAATACACAGAGGTGATTTGTTCCAGTTCCTTTCTCTGAAATACTGTAATTATTATTATTATTATTATTATTATTATTATTATTATTATTATTATTATCTTTATTTGTACCCCACTAGCATCTCCCGAAGGACTCGATGCTGCTTACAAAGGCTAAGGCCTCAAAACACAACATAACAATACAACACCTAAAGCAAATTAAAAACAGTTAAAGCAATATTAAACAACAAGCAATAAACAATACATCAAGACACTATAAAACTGGGCCAGGCCAGGGTAATGGGTACAAGATTAAAAGTGCTGATGTGACAGGTGATATGTAAGGATTATCGGGTAAGTGCAGTGTGCAGAGTGCAGCAATCTTAGTTCTAATAAAGTGCTTCTGGGACTTGTTATGGGAGATTCCTATTCTGGGAAGGCACATCGGAACAGCCAGGTCTTCAAGTTCTTTCTAAAGACTGCCAATGTAGGGGCCTGTCTAAGATCTTTTGGGAGAGTGTTCCAGAGTCAGGGGGCCACCACAGAAAAGGCCCTGTCTCGCGTCCCCACCAAGCATGCCTGCGATGCAGGCAGAATCACGAGCAGGGCCTCTCCGGATGAACGAAGTGAGCGCCTGGGATCATAAATGGAGATGCAGTCACGCAGGTAGGATGGTCCCAAACTGTTTAGGGCTTTGTAAGTAAGCACCTGCACCTTAAATTGGGCTCGGAAAATAAACGGCAACCAGTGGAGCTCCTTGAACAGGAGGGTTTACCCCTTTCTGTAAGGAGCCCCAGTTAACATCCTGGCTGCTGCCTGTTGGACCAGTTGGAATTTCCAAGCCGTTTTCAAGGGCAGCCCCACGTAGAGCGCATTACAGTGGTCCAATCTACTGTACTACAGTACCTGGTATTTACTATCCAGCTCTCAACCAGGGCTCACCCTGCTTGGCAGCGGATCAGACAGAAACTACTGCTTATTTCCAGGTAGATATGATTAAAAGTAGAATGCAAAAATGTAACTTATTTATCATTTCCATAACTCTTTTCAATGTACAACCTGCTTCACTATTTATGTCTTGCATAATTTCATTAAGAAGTTCCCTCCAAGTCATTTTAGGATATGATAATACTCCAAGATATACAGGAAAGGGGAAGGGAGAGGATTTAAATATAAGTTTTATTCAAATCAAGTGGGACATTTAACTAATGTTCAAGCCTTCTCTAATGAGCATCTATCATCCCTAGTCAACATATATGTGTTTGAGATTGTTGGTAGTTGCATTCCCACAGATGCAAGGGACACCAGTTTGGAGAAAGGTGTGTGGCTCTCCAGATGTTATCTTATATGTAGATTTTAAGCAAGAGCAACTTCTACCAGTCCTGGTCAGTATAGTCAATAGTGAGGGTGTATGAATCCAAATTTGTTTAGAGGGCCACAGTTGCCCACACCTTTTCAACATCAATAATATGTACCTTCCTATATGATCAGCAAATCATGTCCTCTGCTAAGTCTACACAGAAGATTGTGTCTGAAATCACATTATACAAGGCAAATGGGATGATAGCTGTTATACATATTTAGGTTATATCATTATGAATGAATTGTCAATCTGTAAAGCTTTTTAGATGCACTTATTTGCCAGGCATAAATATGCCTAGAGAATTAAAGTGGGACATTTCCCATGAGTTCCATAAAATGGGCAGAAAAGAGGAAAGGACAGCCATAAAGAAATTTAGGCCACCAGCTTCACAGCTCGAATTCTGAAATAGTTCCACTGAAGTCAGTTGAACTTACTTTGAAGAATGTGATTTGAGAGCAGGAGTAGTTTTTCTTTGGAATATTCCTCCCACACACTTGTGGGTGAGTGAAATGACACTAATCAGTAAGTGGATGTAAGTAAAAAGAGGTATCCAAGGCAAGGAAGGAAAGGCATCCTCTGTCCCATTGGCAGATCAAAGTGTTTGAACAGCTGAAAAATGCTCCTGTCAAATCCTCACTTAGCCATTCCGTTTTGCTTTCTGTCTTTGCAAGCTCTCTCTCTCCCTCCCTCCCTCTCCCTCTCCCTCTCTTTTTCTTCAGAGTACTGGTCTTCGCACTGCTTATTTTGGTTCAACACCTCTCCCCAATTCTGCTGATCTTTTGTGTCAGACTCCTCATCTGATTAACATTTCAAATCCATTGTTGGCTTCTGATGGCTTAAATGAACTAATCATCATTAGCACTTCAAAACCAGCCCTCCTTTCACTGCCAGAATCACAGGTGTCTCTGTCAGCTGCATACCAGAAAATACAATCTTGAGATACAATTTTGTCTTATGTCACAAGGAGGGCAGGAGTAGTGCTGGATTCCAAGCAGCAGAGTGCTAGGTTTCCCATATGCTCTCTGATGGGAAGAGTAGGAGATTGGCTGTTCTTTGGGTGGTTTTGGGCCAGATCCAAAGCATGCAGCAATGACTACAGCTTCTTCACAAGTGAAAGCCTGCTTGCAGTAAAGACTAGCATTAATTGGGGACAATCACCCCTTCCTTAGTCCACAAGAGGGGCTGTTGTCCTTAGTTTAAAGCTTCTGTTCCTATTTGACCATGAAAGATGGAGAATAATTTCATTGGATTGGACAACTAGGACAAAAGTTGCATCTTCATGACACTATGAGAAAATGACTTTGCTTTGAAAATACTGAAATATGCAAATATTAAATTATATTATTTCAGAGAAAGTAAGGACCCATTTACACTGCCATGTATTGGAGCTTTAAACTACAATATATGGTCAGTATAGAATCATAGAATGCAATTCAGTGCAGTTAAACTGCATTATAAGAGTGTACACTGACCATACAATGCAGTTCCAAACTGCATTATATGTCAATGTAGATAGGGCCAAAGTATGTACTGAAGAAAACAAGGTGTTCAAATTAAAAAATAAAAATGGCTAAAATATGCATAACTGGAGGAAAGTACACAAAAATATGCTTTCGTCAATGGAAGAAATCTGTAAATCAGGTAAAATATGTAAATAAATGTCTACTTTAAGTACTATGCATTTATGTACTATGCCCTACTTTCCAGGCACTCCCTCTGTTCCACATATAAAAGGCTGTCATTGTGGTAGTAACTTACATATATGTAAGTTCCAATTTCGCATACATAAGCCCCTTTAAGACAGGGCAGTTAGGGCCAATTTCTTGCTCTTGTGTTGTATCCAAAAAAACTCGACATCCAATAGTTGCCAAGCCTTGGAGGGGTTCCTACTGATGCTTCTTACCAGAAAGAACATGGGGATTGAAAAGTGTAACAATGAAGAGCTCCTCAGGGGAAAAAAAAGTAATTTCTTCCTTTCAGACTCAACTGAGACCAGCTGCTTTGCTATAGTCTAAAATTCCCTCCTCTTATTTACCTACTAGTAAGTGACACCTGCAGGAACCCTCTGTCAGATTTGACAGCTGCTGGGCAATGAGATGACACTTTGCATACAAAGATAGGAGCACATATATAATTTGGACAAAATTTGCAGCCTGATAAAAAAGAATATGATGGAAAAGTAGGTAGAATTTGGAGAAATACCACATTTTCCCACATTCCTGTTGTGTATTCTAGTCCTTTTTGCATACATAAAGTAGAGAGAGGACCAGGGACTACTCGGTTCAGAATACAGAGCAGCTATTCTCTTCCCTGAATTTACTGAGTTTTATCTGGTTATTATACAAAGAATTATGCAAGTTCCAAAACAGGTGCTTAAATTCACTGATCCATCTAAGTTTTCCTCTTTTCCGTACTTTCTTCCTCATGTCACATCTCTTAGAATAGATTATATCTATGGGCTGTCTTTCTACAATACTTATCCAGTTTATGTACTTTGTATAACAATAATAATACCAACGTGGAGCATCCCGTCATATTTCTTAGCATCTTGAACTATAATGACATATGTGCAAAGTATTGCTTGAATCCATGCATTTAGGTAGCAAACCCGTCACCAGCCTTAAATTTTCTGAACTATAGAACAGATGCATCATGCTGCAAGTATATGAATTAGAGGGATGTGATAAAATAAAACAGGAAATAGTGAAGGAAGAAGAGATTAAGAAGATGATTGTCATGATAGCAAGGCAATGATAACAAAGGGCATGCCAAAGATGACTCAGGAGATAATCTGCTATATCTATGTCCTCTAAAAAATAATATTTCTCTAGATCCACCCCTTACCCAATGGAATCATCATCTGACTCAATCACAATGAATTGTAAAAATACCTGGGGTGCCTTTGCTCTTTGGAGATATTCTGAAACTTCTGTGGATTTGAACTGAACATTGCAAAGTTTTGGTCCAGGTACGGCTAGGTCCACATCCAATTTGAATTGAGGACTAATGATTAATCACCAATCCACCCTTTATCTTCTGTTGTATTATTGTTAATATCATGATCCTACCTTTTTCCAGCTGGAAAAGTTTTTAACAAATATAGCTTTAAAAAAATATATCATACATAAGTTAAGTATGTAATAATAACATTTAAAACAGTTAAAACGTAACTATGAAAAAGAAATCAAGTAACTGGAAATAAAACAATTATTTCCGTTCCCCTTGAACAATCAGTCTTTAAAGTTCTGCCCAAAATCGGCTCACATAGGCAAAGGTCCGTTTATTTATTGTGTATTTATTTCATTTGTATTCTGCCCTTCTCTGATATTGAGATCACAAATGTAAGTTAAAACAAATTACAGTTTAAAACAATGGATTCTACAAAAGTTAAACAATAATAAAACAATAATTTTAAACATTACTTTAACATATTTTTGAAAGGCAATTAATTAAAGAAATAATTATAAAAAATACTCCAGATAAAAGACCTAAATTAAATTATACGAAGCTAAATTAAAAGGTACACGTAGTTCCCCACTCCATTGGTTTGCCAGAATGAAAAGTGAAAAAGGCTCCTGTGTGTCGAATGGTTGAGTGAAAGAGGGAATTTTGGCAGGTGTTGCTTGCTACCTAGTTTTGTGATAAGCAACACTTACTGAAATTCCCTCTTCTTCACAACCATTAAAGGAATGGAAATCCTCTCCAGTATTCCTCTTGGTAACCAGTGTTGTCTTTCAAAATAGCAATTTTCACCCCAGCTGAAAATCCAGTCCCTCTCTCCCCCTAACCCCTTCCTTGCCCACTCTGGTTATTGCTCACACTCCTCCTCCCACTTCACAACTCATTGGCTTCCTTTTAATCTTCCCAATTAGTTCTGATAAACTGCTACAAATCAACTCAGTGACACCACTGCTGGGAGCTCATCCTCATATTAAACAAAAACATGTGTTACAGTGCTCTTCTGTTTTAACTCTGTAGAAATAATATTAGAATATGCCATTGGTATCTATCTAGTGTGTCCCTTTACCACTGTGCATTTTGCAGTCATTCCTCACTTTCTACTGCTCCCCCCCTCCCCGCTAGCTTTTGACCTGAACAAATACCATTGCCTCTAGCACAAACGTCTGACTTTAATGCTGTACGTACAAACGTACACACCCAAGGGCAAGTACCATCAGCAACAACCTACCCATTCATATCTGAAGCAAAATCAGACAAGGCATGTCCGGCTGGGAAGATAATTTACCCAGCCAGCTGTGCCCAAGAAAAGTCAATGTGGTTGGGGCTTCAGGCAGTTGCACATTGCCATCGGAAGAGGGCCAAATCCATTTACAGTCAAGCTTGTGCATTGCTTGGTTCCTGACTTCCCTTGCCGCAGCTTTGCTTCACACTTCATGGAGTTCAACCCTCTGGGCTGTCTGCTGATTGTGCAGGAGGAGGGGAGATGGGTGCCTGGCTCGGTTTAAATGCAATCAAAACCCATATGAGCTGTCAAGTGAGAAACGTGGCCATCTCTCATTTAGCTCTTATTTACTGTGGCTGTGAGATAACATTTCTGCTTTGAAAGGTTAAACAGATCTCAACAGCATGGTTCTTTTAAATATATATATATATTCTCGCACACATAAAGAACTCTGCATTTCTTGGTGGTTTGTGAAAATCTGAAGCAAGCTGTCCCCTGCCTCCAGATGAAGACCATTCTGTCTTTGGGGAAGGCAGATGCAGTGTGGAATACTTTTGATTTTCATAAATGTACAGTGTCTTCATGCTTATAAGTGCCTGTAATTTCAGCCACTGTTTGGCTAGATATGGCTGGAGGAACACAGATAACGTATAAAGCAAGCCAGATACCAGTAAGAATGATATGAAACCTATTAATTTTTAAATCATGTTCACACTATACAATTGACATTCCATATCCACAGATTTCACATTAATGGATTCAACCATCTACAGCTTGAAACTATCTACCAGCCCAAATCCAAAAAGCAATCCACAGATTTTGGTATTCATGGGTTATCCTTAAACCAAACATCAGCAGATACCAAGGGCCCACTATATATAATATAATAGAAATATTATATATAAAGTATTATTTTATCTTATTACATAAAGAGGTTTGAGTTTGGGGGGGGGGAGGGGGCAGAGTTGGAAATGCTACCTTTTTCATTTATAACTCACAAAATCTCCTGGGTATGTGCACTGGAACTAGCTCATACCGGTTAGTGGATCTTGGTAGCAGCAGCGTATTAAAATCAGTAACTTTTTCCTGGGCCATCCAATAGATGACATATAAGAGTAGTGATCAGAACTGCATAAGCCCAGTTTTCAAGTCACTACTTCACAATAGTGCATTCTCAATTCATCAAGTATATAGGTTATATCAGGACGTTAAAAATAGCTAATCTTTCCAAGCACAAGAAAATGCGATTTTTCTGTTTCTTGGCAGGGGGTTGGACTTGATGGTTCATGAGGTCTCTTCCAACTCAATGATTCTATGATTCCATTATTCTAGTCTTTTTATATATTTGTTGACTTGCAGTTTGAATTTTAAGATGTTAGAATGACACTACTGGATTGTAGCAATTGTCCAACCAGTCTGTACATTTCAATATTTCACAATTGAAAACTGGGATACACAGAGGCGGCCCTAGGTAATTTTCAACGGTAAGCAAACAGTATTTTGGCGCCCCTCCCCCCCAACCAATCATTGATATATATTTTCTGTTCGTCGTGGGAGTTCTGTGTGCTATATTTGGTTCAATTCCATCATTGGTGGAGTTCAGAATGCTTTCTCCTCAGCCATCGGGACCAAGAGAGAGAGAGAGAGGTGGAGATGCCCACCTTTCCTGAAGGTAGGTGCAAAAACAAAGGAGGGAGCGGAGGTGGGAGATACCTCCAGCCGGAGGGGCTCTCTCTCTCTCTCTCGCTTGGTCCCAATGGCTGAAGAGAAAGTCAGGAGAAGAGGCGACTTTTGGTGTGCACGCTGGGGTCTTCAGACACGCCTCTGGACCCAAAGAGGGCCAGGCGCGGTGGCTCCGCCCCTTGGACCACTCACAGATTGGGGAGAGGAGAGGGGGCGGGTGGAGCGCCGGGGGATCGGGAAAGGGAGCCGATCATGGGGAAGGGATCGAATGCGGAGAACGATTGAGCACCGGCTCTGCTTGCGCACCCGGTGGCTGGGTGGAGCAGGAACGAGAGGGGCTAGGCGAGGATCAAGGGCCCGGCCCCTTTGGGAAGAGGATCGCCCGGCAGCGAGGCAAGAAAACTGAGGCTCCCCCCGGACTGCTAGGGCTGGTGTGAGCGGAGGGGGCGCTCCTCAAATGGCGGACGAGGGGCATTTACAGAGGCGCCTCTGCACCCCTGGCAAAAAAAAGGGGTTCTCCGACCGCTTACTTTGCATAATGGACGAGCCGCCCCTGGGGATACATGGAGCTAAACAACATTGGACTTTGGTCAAGACAGCAAAAGTTATTAATGAGGATGGACACACAAGCTAGGAGAGGATCTGCAGAAGTTTGCATTTGCCTGAATTGGGAAGGACAATATTCTGCTCCTTTCCTCTTCTGCTGAGATGAGTGAAAATTACCTTATTTGAGCATTTTCAACTCAGGAAAAGGAAAAGTGGGAGGAAGAGAAAGAAACATTTTAAAAGCAGCTGAAATAACAAGAAAACAGAAGATTAATTGTGACTGTTCCTAACTAATAGTAGAAACAGTTGGAGGGTATGCTAGTCTTGCATTCTCTTCTGGACTGTTTCTTTCAGGCAACTGTAATGTACAGCAGGATAGGGAATCTCTTATCTATCATGTAATATCATCTGTTATGGTATTCAGTCTATCATTGTTGTATGCTTAGGAGGTACAAAGGAACCATCTATTATACCATGCAATGCTTTTTTTTATGAAGGCTAGATACATATTGGGACTGAGCCAATGTCATATAGCAAATTTCATGGCTGAGCATGCCTCTATGGGTTTCTGTACACAGCTGACTGTGAAGCTACTCCACTGACTGATGGTATGGGCAGGTGCATTAGCCGTTGTCATGATGGTCTCCCACCTTTCTATTCGCACAACTTTGTGACTGCTTTTGTAAAGTACCCAACAGGGAATGGAAGCAACCATGTCTATTGTATTTTTGACACAATAGAAACCAGTATTTAAAAGAATGTCCCCTTTAAACTTGGTTGTTCCAAACCATTAAGATGTCAAGATTTGAAAAACCTGAACTTATATTTGCTTAATCCCATTTGAAAGCCATTTAACAGAGCAATCCACTAAGCTACATGTTTTGAGGGAATATTCCATATATTATTTGTGTATAAGGTGTAGAAGTCATTTGTCTTTCTTGCTTTAAATTAGTTGTTCCAAAACTCCAGGAATTTTGGGCTTCACCTTACAGTATTCCTGGCCACTACAAAACTGCAAACTGTTGTGGCTTTATGGAAACAACTGGAGAACCAAAGTTCAAAATTCACTACTCTAGTCAACTATATTGACCCCAGGACAGGGGACATGCAAGAAGAAAGAGCTCTATCTGCTCTATTTTTCAACAATACCCCTAAGACACTTCTGTGCCCCACCATATATTTTGGTAAATATTAATTATCAAGATACTCCAACAATCCTTTGCTCATGATTTGCACCTTCTCCAGAGATACCATGTAAAGCTGGTGGAAAATTTGCCAACAATTCTTCTATCTCAGATGGCTTTATGTGTGTTCTCTGTGTGTTTATTTTCTTAAGATCAGAAATTGTATAGCCAAGAAAGAAGAGGATGCAAAAGGATAGGCAAAACATTCTTCTTAAAACTTTGTTTCTACTGCCTCTTTCCCATACACCAATGGAATGCTAATCTGTATGCTCCAGTTTTTATATTGAGTCAATTCTTGTTTCATTTTACTTCCAGTTCATAGCAACTTATTATGTTTTCTAAGGATAGTTCTGGCAATTTCTTTTAGCAGTAGCACTGAATATTAGGCAGTGATTTATATTATTTTGGATAAGATAAATAGGAGGACCCGCATCTTGGCATCCATACAGATGAAACACAGTCCAGGTTATGGGAAACAAGTGATACACTGAAAGACCTAGTAGAAAAACAATTGGTTGCCTCCTATGCTGCATCTACACTACAAGATCAATGCAGTTTGACACCACTTTCACTGCTATGGCTCAATACTATGGAATTATAGGAGGCACCATCATTCTACAGCAGAGAAGGGTAAATCTCTTGTAAAACTGCAACTCTTGCAATTCCATGTAATTAAGTCATGATGATTAAAGTGACATCAAACTGAATTATTTCTACAGTGTAGATGCACCCCTAAGTCGTAGGGGGAAGATGCCCAGAGGATCAAAGGACCCAAGCATACCTTACATGTCTAAGACCATTTAACTTACTATATATCCTTCTGCATGTCTTTAAGATACATATAATATAGTGATTTATTTATTTATCGTGTCAAAAGTAAATTGAGAATACAGTTATAATGTATAAAAAATTACAATGTTAAAAACTTGGCATTATGCTAAATTTTGTTTGAACAGACTCTGGCCATTTGGAATGCCTCTGGTGTTGTTGTAAAAAGGCCCTTCATTGTGCATGTAGCAGGACTCAGACTGCATTTTAGTAGGTGGTCTGTGGTTTACTCTTTTCCCATCTCACATGTCATGGACTCCATTTTATAGCCCCATTTCTTAAGGTTAGCTCTGCATCTCATGGTGCCAGAGTGCAGTCTGTTCAGTGCCTTCCAAGTCAACCAGTCTTTTGTGTGCCCAGGAGGGAGTTTTTCATCTGGTATCAGCCACTGATTGAAGTTCCAAGTTTTAGCCTGCCACCTTTGAACTCTTTTTTGCTAAGATGTTCCTGCAACTGTCTATGTGGATCTCAGGAAGCTGTTTCTTGATTTAAGTCATTGGCACACTGGTTGATATCTGAAAAGAGGATGGGCTGGAATGCCTTGGTCCTTTCATTGTTGGCTGCTACATCCCAGCAGATATCAGGTGGTGCAATATCAGCTAAATGGTATAATTTCTCCAGCAGTGTTGGGCATAGACATCCTGTGATAATGAGGCATATCTCATTAAGAGCCACATCCATTGCCTTAACATGGTGAGATTTATTCCATGCTGGTCATGTGTATTCAGCAGCAGAGTAGCAAAGTGCAAAGGCAGATGTCTTTACTGTGTCTGACTGTGATCCCCAGGTTGTTCCAGTTAGCTTTTGTATGATATTATTTCTAGCACCCACTTTTTGCTTGATAGTCAAACAGAACTTCTTGTAAGTCAGAGCACAGTCTGACTTACTAGATATAGTGATATATAGTAATAATGGTAGGCGATGTCAGAGGTCTCATGTTTGCAATGGTTACGTAGGGCTGGGCCTTGACTGAAGAAGTCTAAAGAATCTGTTCCTTTTGAAGTAGACTTTCCACATCTGTTCTGCCTGGACTAAATATGACCTAGATACACTTCACATTTCAGAACCTGCACATTGTCAAATGGCTTCAAATGTGTCTTGAATAATAGGTAGATTTTTAAATGTATGCATAAAACATATGCACATTTGAATTGTCCACAAAAGGAGAGCAAAACTTGCTGTAGGGGAGGGATGGAGTCAAGCTGGACTATGCATGTACACATTTTCAAATCTCTTCCAAGATTGATTTCATCCCAATGAAAAGCAGATTGACTCTAATCCAGATAAATATAGAGCTGGAGAATGTAGAAATTGAAACAAATGCAGAATTGATAAATTTACACCACTTTCCTGAATGCACAGATTGGGCAACATTCTTACAGCTGTTTAGCCATTTGCAGGCACAACATTTATATCTTTAAAAAATCAAGACAGAAAATGAGGCAATATAGTAGTCAGCCTTCAAGGACCTCTTCACATGAGCTTTTTAAGCCTCATTTTTCCTTTTGCTAATGGGGCCTGGACAGGGCCTGCCAAGCATCATCAGACAACACTGGCTTAGTCCCACCCACATTCCTTCTGAAGTGGAAGGGAAGCATCGTAAAATGCTTCCTCCTCCACCATGGAGAGGAAAGTGTTTTTTGGGTAGCTCTAATGGAGCTACTCACACTTTCCTACCATTTTCACCATATGATGAGGCAAAGGGTGGGAGGGCAATGTGCATTGCTTCCATTTGCCCTTCTGATGGGGCCTGTCCTTGTTCTGACCCCATCATATAATGGGGGAAGAAGCCAAGCCATGTGTGGCACCACGAGCCACCTCACTGTGCCTTCCCTTTCACCAGTGAAAAAAAATGAGAAAGGAAAAGAAGAGGTAGTAGTTCTAGTTAGTTTGTCATAGCCACAACTTGTCCAATGTGAACAAGGTCATTGTATGACTTGGAGTAAAAGAATCATAAAGTTGGAAGGGATCATAAGGGTTATCCAGTCCAACTTCTATCTGCCATGCAGTGAAAACACTGCTGACTAGAGATGGGAAGGCTGAAAAAAAAAAAAAAAACAGAAAAATTGGGACGGGGGGGGGGGGCGCGGGGCGGGGGGCGGACAGTTTTCCCCCGTTTTTCCAAAAGCTGTTTTCCCTTCCAGAAAAATTGGAAAAAGGTGTGTAGAATGTGTTTTTTTTCAATGATAAATAATGTATCTATGACATGGTATTCAAACTATATAACGGGTGTGTGTGTGTGAGTGAGTGAGTGAGTGTGTATCTTTTTCATAAGAAAAAAATGTATTCTATACTACGCAGACTGCAGCCAGGAAATCAGGAGACACTTACTTCTTAGGAGGAGAGCAATGTCTAATCTCGATAAAATAGTGAAGAATAGAGACATCACACTGACAACAAAATCAACATAGTTAAAGCAATGGTATTCCCCATAGTCACCTACGGATGTGAGAGGTGGACCTTAGGGAAGGCTGAGTGAAGGAGGATAGATGCTTTTGAACTGTGCTGTTGGAGTAAAGTTCTGAGAATGCCTTGGATGGCCAGAAGATCCAACCAGTCCATACTTCAGGAAATAAAGCCCAACTGCTCATTGGAGGGAAGGATAGTAGAGGCAAAGATGAAGTACTTTGGCAACATCATGAGAAGAAAGGAAAGCTTAGAGAAGACAATTATGCTGGGGGAAATGGCAGGAAAAAGGAAGAGGGGCCGACCAAGGGCAAGATGGATGGATGGGATCCTTGAAGTGATTGGATTGACCTTGAAGGAGCTGGGGTGGTGATGGCCGACAGGGAGCTCTGCCGTGGGCTCGTCCATAAGGTCATGAAGAGTCAGAAATGACTGAACAAATGAACAACAACAAAACACTTTTCTTTTTTCCCCCATGGAAAATGGTTTTAGAAAAAGCAGAAATAACTGTGTGCTCCCCACTTGCATTTTTCCATTTTTCCAGCCCTTCCCATCTCTACTGCTGACAGATGATTATCTAGCCTGTTTAAAAAAATGGATGTCCATCTGCAGGAATGAGAGTCAAAAACTTCTTAAAGTTACAAAGTTCTTTCTCATAGTAGAATCTCTTTTCCTGTAGTTTGAATCCATTGCTCTATGTCCTAGTTTCTAGGGCAGCAGAAAACGAATGTGCTCACTCCTCAATATGTCATCCTTTCAAATGTTTAAATACAGCTATCATGTCCTTTTTCAAACTTTTCTTGTCTAGGCTAAACATACCCAGTTCCTAAGCCACTTCTCACGGGGCATGGTTTCCAAATTTTTTACCATTTTGATTGTCCTTCTATGTACAAATTCAGGTTGTCGATATCACTCTTCAATTTGGGTGCTTCTGGTTCTCCATTTTGCAGCTGTCACTCAGTATGTCATAATGGAATATTTGGTACTCCCTGCCCTGGGTTAGGAGAAGCCACCCATTTAACAAGCTGCTATCATTAAGCATTCACTATCCTTCTGCTCAATTGAGTTTAATTTGACAGGAAATGGCACCTTCTGAAATTATTGTCATAGTTCTAACTGCTTATCAAATCACTGCTATCATCCACTAGACTATCTTGCTAGCTACTATGAAGGACTCCTCATCTGCCAAGAATGCCTTCCTTTGTAGGGATTATTATGATTATTATTATGATTATAATCTGTCTGCCTCTCCCCATGTATTGAGGAAATGGGCAATAACAATTATAAACACATAACATCGTTTAAAAACACACCAATTAGCTAAAACACATCATATCTAATCAAAATATGTTATAAAATTAAAATATGAGAGGTGATGATCTTGACCCAAACCATGTAGGGGTTAAAAGATAACAAGGGGCACTTTTATCTTACCCAGAAATACCAGTAGAGTGATTTTAATGTTGGTGTAATATGATCACTCCAAGATATACCAGTAACCAAACTTACCGTCCTGGCTTGAACTATTTGAAATTTTCAAACTTGGTACATGGGTAGTCTGATGTACAGTGCATTGCAAAAGTCCAGCCTTGAGGTTATCAGTGCATGCACCACCATCTTGGGATCCTCTATTTCTTCTTCCTTTACCACAGGAGTCCTGGAGTCAAGAGCTTTAGTTGCCTTTACACACAGAGTTCTAGCTGTCTTTACCCACAAGTCATGTTCACACATCATGAGAAGTCAAAGTCCTGGCCTAATAAGTAAATATATACACAAGCATTAGATTGTTGCAATTAACCTCCGTACTTTCACATGAAACATCCCTTTATCAAGGATGGAAAGAGTATTCAAAACTATTCAAAATTCTTGAATACATTTTTGTACATGTTTCTTGAGTATTAGGTAATTAGATTCCCTGTTCCTATTATCCCATTCAAATGCATTGAAATCCTATTAATCCAATCTGGCCCCCTCACCCCCATTTTTGTTATGTGTTTTTAAATATGAAAATGCAAGAATGCATATTCACATGGAACAATAAAAAAAAAGAAAAACCAACTTTAAAATGCACAATGTTGTGGCAAGGAAGCACATTTGAGACAACAAAATGTGTGTTGGTCAGTGTAATAGCATGGCAAAACATTCACATGGAAAAATAAAAAAGCCTTTGAATGGTAGAAGCACAAAGCACAAAATGAAAAGGCAGAAGCATCATTTTCTTCATACAATATTCATTCCAGCTTCCCTCCCTCTCTTGCTCTCTCTCTTTATGATGCCAAAAATGTCAGGAATAAAAACCACAGAAAAACAACCAACCCAAAGTTCCTCAAAGCAGACAAGAGCACAAAGTATGAAGGCACAGAGGCTGCTCCTTGAAGCCTGAAAGCTGTGTACTCTTGAGCTAGAACTCCCTCAAAAGTGAGTTTAAAAGCAATTAGAGGAGATATTTTCCAGAAATGAGTGCAACAGAACTGAGCTTATATAGCTTAATCTTACTAAACACACTGGGTTAGTATGTTGCTAGTAGTAAGGAGTAAGATATAACTGCCAGCCCAGTCCTCTTCTGCATGTAAAATATCTTTTTTTTCTCTCCCTTCTGCCTAAAAACAGAGGAAACAATAGCTGGTGGAAGCATGGAGGTGTTATTTGCCTGCCAACCCCCCAAAATAATGAGACTAGAAAACAGTTTCTTGGGTTCAAAACAGGGCAACTTTTATTAAAGGTTGTCTATTTAACATTTATAACTATTCTAACTTATGTGTGTCTTGAACTTGGTGGCAAAGCCGAGGTAGCATCCGTATCTGCACTACCCCTTGGCTATTTGGGCAAAACACCTGGGTCCTCTGATAACTTAAACTGGCCAGTCTCTAAGGAAAACATGTGGAGAAGTCTCCTTCAAAGTTATTGAGGCCAGACTCTTGCCATTTTAAGGCCAATCGATTTCACCTCACCCTGTCCAAATGATCTGCCGGTGAGGGTTT
The DNA here is from genome assembly GCF_037176765.1 of Anolis sagrei. Classification (NCBI taxonomy): domain Eukaryota; kingdom Metazoa; phylum Chordata; class Lepidosauria; order Squamata; family Anolidae; genus Anolis; species Anolis sagrei. The sequence continues at coordinate 37,557,578 of NC_090023.1, read as the reverse complement.
TAGCTGCAGGCCTTCACCCCTGAAGGGGGTGCCTTAGGTGTACGCCAGCTTCCAAATTTTATCTATATATTTATGCTAAACCTATTTAATTACCACACCATCCCAGCTAGCCCCTAAAGCAGTTTAAGGTAAGCAAAAAAAAAAAAAAACCTCCTAGAACGTAGGAGAGGGAAAAACTCCTACCTGGTCTGAATAGCAACCAATAATTATACTGTCGATGGGTGAGCATGGTGGGTCATCGTGCAGGCTCTGAATGAGGCAAAGGGGGATGACCTGGGCTGTAGTCTAGCTCTGCCCCTTTCTGGATAGTTCCAGTGGAACCAACCATCTCATCCTTCAGGGGAGGAGGCAAATTTCTCTCCCCGCAGTTGCACCGGTGTTGGAAAGTCTCTTGTTACTATATTATTTACTGATTTATATCCCATCTTTTCTCATGTGAATCCAGGGTGCTTCAACCTACATAAAAGCAAACACATCCATAGACTGCACAAAGTCTATAAAGTGGAGTCCACAACATGTGAGTGTAGAGAAGAGCAAACCACAGACCACCTACTACAATGCAACCTGAGCCCTACCACATGCACAATGGAGGATCTTGTCACAGTGACACCAGAGGGACTCCAAGTGGCCAGCTTCTGCTCAAATGACATTTAGCATAATGCCAAGTTTTTAAAACTTTGTGTTTTTAAATGCATTTAAACTGTTCCCTCAACTTGCTTCTGACATGATAAATAAAAATAGACTGCACACATATCACCAATATGTAACAAATATATTTAATTCAACAATCCATAGGAACTATTAAAACAGAGTAAAGTGAATTGAAAGCAAAACACAGGAGATCATGGAGCTTAGGCAAAACTTTTCTTGGGACATAAGAATTTTCAAGGGGATGTTATTTAGTTATAAAGGGGGTGTGAATTCAGCTAGTTTTGACTTTTGCCATCCTTGCAGCATGACTAAGAATCCAATAGCTGACTGAACTCTTTTATCCTGGTTTTCTAGCTGTGTGGCATATCCACATTTAACCATTCTGATATTAAAGACTTACATTCTTGATTGTTACATACCTTTTTCTGGACTGGAATCAAACCTGACACCAAGAAAGATGCCAGGAGTATAGCTTAACTTGTTACATTTGCCTACTATCTAGGAGTGAGTGATATGGCACATACGAACACCAAGTAAGCATCAAAAGAATTCATTGATTTATTGATTAGAGGAAGACACAGTCTCCTTGACAAAAGCATGTTGTCAAATGGCAGCCTGGACATGTTGCTAAAAGCCCTCTAGATTGATTACTTACCCTGGCACCTGATCCTTCACTACTTAGGCCGCGGCAAAAGAAGATCACTTTTACGTTTATTCACTGCTGCATTTAATCAAATTGGATGAGATAGACATATCAATAAAAGATTTGGATAGGATTTAGATTCTGCATCTAGTATTCTGATACCTTTTCATAGATTTCAAATGGTAGGAAACTCATAGGCAAATTGAATTGGCAAAATAGTAAAACCAACTAGCATATGAGAGTAGCACAGGTGTCTTCTAAAAAGCTGTCAGTTGTTTGGAACATCTGCTCACTCTTTTAAGATTAAGGCAAGTCCTTATGGGTGATTATATAATTGAAGTACACTCTCGGATGAACAAAAAGCACATATGTCTATATGATATCTCTTTCTCAGGAATTCTTGCATATTAACTCTCATACCTTGAGAAATGATATGAAGAAAGTTCCAAGTAACCAAAAATATTTTCCTGTGCCATTAACTTTCACACATGGGGAAGTGTCGCCGCTCTGTCAAAACTCCATTGTTCCTTATGGAATGGCTTCCATGTTGGCAGTGGCAGAGTCCCACCATGCCGCCATCCCAGTTCACCCATGGAGCCCCACCAGAAGTCACCCTACATTGTTTTATGGGTGGTGTTGTAGTAGAGCCTGTGAGTAACATTGCAAACAGTAGTATGGGTACAAGAAGGGGAAAAGGGGTTACTCAGGAGCAGGAATCTGATGATGAGCAGCAGAGAAAGAGGATCTGGGACATATTTACAGCACCTACAGATGAGGAGTCGTTTGAGGGATTCTTTGGGGATGATGGGTCAATGAGTGAAGGAGAAGAAGGAGACACCGTGGATTGGACTAAAATAAGGGAAGTGCAAACTATTTGTGAGGAGCCAACAACTAGTGATACCTTTATGGGGTTCTCTGGGGGTGAAGACTGGCAATCAGGGGATCCAACTGAGTCTTGGGGGGACCTAAGTCTTGACAGGAGATGGAGGAATTGGAGGGAAGGACAAGGGAATTCACATGAAAAGCTGGGAGCAGCTGCAGGGGATAATGATGGGGTGGTGGTCAGTTCATTTTCTGATGATGATTTGTAAATAAAAGTGAGTTCAGGGTTGATGGTCCTTGCTGAAGGCAAGGTATTGATGAACGTTCGTGTGTTGGGTGCTGTGTATTGGAAAAGATTCTTGTAGACTTGCTGCCTGTTTCGTGTTTGGCATTGGTATAGGATCTGCAGTTTGGATCTCATGATCGTTTGCGTGTTATTGACCTGGATTGGATTCTCGTGAATGTGGACTTCTCCCTGCTTGGACCTGGACCGGTTTGGCTAAAGACACTGCTTCTGCAGACACTGGAGCAGCGCTGTTTCGGATTCCTCCCGCTTCAACCCTGAACTTTGGCTGACGACGCTTCTCTCCCTGCGGCCCCTCCTTTTGTTAGCCATTTGTGAACTATGCCTTTCTGTTTTGCCTCAGAGCACTTTGCTTGATTTGTTGCTTTTGCATCCAGTTAATCTGGATTATATTTCTGTTCACCTTTTTTGGACCAGGTCTGGTTTGTTTCTTGAGTTTTGACCAGTGGCACTGCATTTAAGTGCCTCTGCGTTCTTTTTCTTTTGTTTTAATAAACTCTGTTTTGAAGCCACTTTTGAGTCTGGCCCTTTAAGGTGTCTGTGATTCCAACAGGTGGCATGAGGCTCCATGGATAAACTGGGGTAGAAGCATCCTAAGATACTTCAATTTCCCTGTGTGATAAAACTACCATACCAGCAATATCTCTACCAAATAACAATTACTACTGACATGTTTTGTCCAATTCTTTCACCTTCAGAAGTTTTTTTGGTAGAAAGTTAGCATGTAAATATACCCTACATAATATCATAAGAGCAGTAAAGAAAGAACAATAACTTGCTTCATTTGGAACTAATCTTAGTAAGTTCTATTTTTAAATAAATGCCAAGTTGTAATAGTGTTTTTTTAAAAAATGTCCAGTTCAGAAAAGCTAACAATTATTTTTTTTTTATTCCTAATGCTGCCCTTTACTTACAAATGCCTAAACCCAAAATGTTGTTGGATAGTAGTGGATCTCTTTAGCAAAGTAATCGAATTGACAAGGCAGAAGTTGAACAACAACCAATCTTGCACTCACGCACAAGTTGTAGCAGAGAAAGAAAGAAGTTTAGCATTGATTACGGGGGGGGGGGGGGGTTGTACATAGTCAAACTTAGCATCCTATGAAATGTGTAATATGAGAGAAATGCATTAAAATGGCAGCAAGACAGAGGAATGAAGGAAGTGAAGGGGTATGATAAAACAAGCAAGCAGGAATTCACCATATCAAAAAATTGAAAGCATAATCATGCATATGTTGCTAACTCTAATATTATTTCTTTTCCCACTCAAATGGCAGTGATATTACCAAGATAATTGTTTTTGTTTATCTTCATTATTATAGAAATTACCTCTTTGGGAATCCCATTCTCCCCTGGCATAGTGGCAGAATCCTTGCTACCAAGGATCTTCAGAAATTTGATTCTAAATCCCGTTGTTAATATTAGAACAATTAAATCAACACATTTTTCCAATGTTCCATCACCTTTCAACAGCTGGGACAAGCAATTAGATTTATTTCTAGGCCATTCAAGCCCTAAATATGAATGTCAGCTACCTGGGAAACTGTAAGTAGCATCACCAAAGGAAAAGAAAGCAGCCCCACCAGGACTTCTGAATGCAATAAATACAAAAATAGAGAACAGCAGGTTGAAGGTGAAATAAAGCAAACACAATAGCTTGAAACATTCCACTTGAAAAACAACTTGCAACAACAACAACCCCGGTCAAATGTAAGTTTACAAAAATCTTGCCAATAGCAAACCAGGATGGAAGCAGTAGGTAGAACATCTATGGAAATTTTGCAGATGATTTCTTCCTATCTGGCTATATCAGGCTGTCTAAAGACTATTGAAATATCCATCACCCAGTGGCAATCATCCCATACAATCAGACCTTTAAACATTATAACAGCCAATGAAATGCTAAAAATGCATGTGAACACCAGTACTTAAAATAGGTCAAATGATGCTTCTTTGCATATAAATCCTGTGACGATGCCTATCCATAGCTGAATTTATTATATTATCTCCTGCCTCATGCTTCTCTGTAGAACAAGGCCCATTTATTATTTACAAATACCATTATTAAGGAATGTTTGAGCTTCATGAGGAATCATGTAGATGAGAAACTACAAAATCAGAATATCTGTGGTCAATAGGATGGAATCAACATAGCCCACCCTTTTCAATTAAGAAACCCATGTTCTCTTCTCTCAAAACCTGGTTTCTAATGATTTGATTACAACAATGCGTGAAGAGCAGGAAATGAAGCAGTGAATGCAATATAGAATACAACAACCTTATTTCAGGATGGTCTAGGAAAGAAGGAAGAATCACCTGGGTGGACTTTTTGTTTGTTTCTTACTCTGTCGTGTCTAAATGATGTGTTTGCTAATACTAGTTTGCTACTTTATGAGAAGCCCTGGGGGTGGGGAGAAGGAGGGACTGTTATCATATTTAATGGTGCTTCTCATGCAACAGTTTCAATAATTAAAGGAGAATCACCCATGTAGAACCAGAGGGAAAAGGGGGGAGAGGAAATCTCAAACAGTTGTGTAATTATTTTCCCCTCTAGGCCTGGGAAATGTTTACAATGAGTAATCTAAGACACTGTTTAAGATTCAAACTACCACTTGTCTGAAAAAAGAGGGAGAATACAGCAACAGTGTCTGGCTGCAGCTGCTACCCAGCTATTATTCCAGAACAGAGAGGTAGGAATAAATCTGACTGACATCACCAGGGCTTCACATCTGGGCATAGGAATTAGCTCAGACATCAAGGATGCTTGGGTATCCTGGGCAAAGTGGGGATACAGCCCAGGTGGTATTTCCTAGTTCCAAACTGCAGGATGAAATTTTGCACAGGGAACAACAATAGTAACCCATAAGGTGAGGACCATGACTGCCAACCTGATTTCTAGAACCTATATGATTACTTCTATTGCAATTGAACCCCAATAGTAGATCACTTCTTAATTGAATTGACGTTCCATCCATGCATGCATTTGCTTTGGAGCAAGGAGGGAGTCTATATTCAGAGGATCACAACAGCTGCCAGAAAGTTGTTCTGTGAAAACAGAGATTGATTGTTGCCAGAATGCAGTGTTCCCTGAGGCATTTTGCCAAGTAATATTAATTAATGATGGGTGGACTCACTCAAGTCCAATCCTTAATTTGTTAAAAAATGTGAGATTAATTAAGAGACCACTAGATGTCCCAAAATTAATCATTCTCCTAGTTGAATTTAGGAGGGATGAGGCATAGAGCTTGGATTCAGATATGAAAATCATTTCTTAGATGAAAACTGTGTTGCATGTGGCCAAACAACATCAGAAAATAGTCATGTTGGCAAAAGTTATTAATGAGGAAGAACAGGCACAAGTTAGTAGAGGTTGCAACTATTTACTTTTGCCTGGGTCTGATAAGACTCTCCCATCCTATCCTTCCCCGCTTTCTCTGAGTTGAGTGCAAACTGCTTTTGCACTTTGAAGTCTCTTCAAAGGAATTGAAATAACCTGAGTACAAAGGAGGAAAATAAGAGGGAAACAGGGCAGGTGAGCTGCAGACATTGTTCCTCTCTTTCAGAAACAAAAAACCATGGTGGAGGAGGAAGAGGAAAATGACCTAGGAAATGGCTGACCATTCAGAATAAACCAAGTTAGAATTCTAAACCAACCTAGAATTCACATTCTTTACCAATACACAAAGGAAAAGCTATTTTTGGCATGTGGGGGATTTAGGCAAACAAGATTCATTTAGTTTATCCTAGTGTTCCTTCCTTGCTGGTTATACGAGTGGCTGCTTCTGACATCAGCATAGGTGTCCGATGATCAGGAGCTCCAATGGAGCTCCATAACTGGCTACGGGTGGTTGCTTCACTGACACAGAGGAGGTAACAATCAGTGGAGCAGATGCAATTCTCAGCCATCTAGACAATGATTCCAGACTCAGCATATATGTGCTGAATTTGGAGCTGTGAAAAGAACAGATTTACACCTGCACGGTGTAGACACATCCTATTTATCATTTCATATAACTCACATTAAGTTTCTTCCTAAATTGATCCCCCCTCCCTCCCTCTTTGTATTTGTGTGTGTGTAAATGGTGGACAGTTGGTCCTGTCTTTCATTGGGTATTGAGCAAGACAGCCTATTGATCCTTCCCTGGCCTCTGACAGGCCTCCTCGATCATTGCTTGAAAAAAAGATTTGAAAGGAAAAGGAGAAAGGAGGGAAAAATTGAATGAGACTACGAGATGCTTTCTATCATATTTATGTTTATGTTCATACATAACACTTCCATGTATCATCTGTTATCTTCTCTCAGTGCCTTTCTGTCATTGCCTATTTCTTTCCTTTCAAAAGAAACATCCAGACTGACTAGTGGGCAAGGCACTCTTGAGTGCTTTGGGGAGCAGAAATTATTTTTCACTTTGACTCTACTTGTACTGCCAAGCTCTCCATCACAGCCCTCTCCTTTTCAATATTGCTACATCACAGACTCCATCATTCCTCAAGCTCATACTTGGAAGAAAACTATAAGGCTTGATATATGGGGGTCTGTTTCTGCTGACGAGAGCTATGATGAGCTGGGGAAAATAAGCTGTTTTCAGGTCAACATGGCAAAGGGAAAAATGTTAATCTATTTTGATCAGATGCTAAGGTCTTTATGAAAGACACCGACATGCCAAGAAAAAGAGATAAGTATGAAGGAGCGTCTTTCAAATCAAATTTGGGAAATGGGCCTTCAGAAATACTTAGCTTTCAGCTGGGTAATGTGGAAACCTAGGGCATTTATCACCTGTAGGTTTTTCCCCAGTTTGTCTAGATAAATGTCTGTATCAGGTAAAACCAGTTCTGAAGCCCTGAGCAAAATTCATGCCATCTCAGGCAGTACCTTTGGGAAAAACATCAAGGCTTCCATATCATTTTGTCATATGCTAATAGCAGAAGCATTTTCAAAAGAAAAGTGTCCCTCATTGGGAACATAACATGTTCATGCAATTTTATTGGGGGGGGGGGGGGATAAAAATTGCAATAGCTATCAATTTGCACCAACATGGAAAATAATAGCAACATAAAAAGTCTGGTTCAGAAAACAAAAACAAAAAAAACAGAAATGAATATAATGGCATATAACATGCAAAAAAGATGTGCAAGTGTGCAATTCTATGTGGCAGAACTATGCCATTTCAATTTTATAAATTAAAAGAAGAGGCTGTATATTTCCTCATTTTGCCATATAATTATCCCTGGAGAGCTCACCTGTCATCAGACAAACAACAACAACACCTTATCAGGTTTTAGGGCACACAACTGACAGACCAATAAATTGGCTTTTCAGCTTAGTGTAATTTCTTCTTTCTGAATATCAAACAAGAGATTGGTCGTAGCAGTTTGCTGCTTCTGATACCTGGCAGCAGACTTTAGACTATGCCAGTTAGCTAAACTATTCAGGCAATATAAGAACCAGTGAGGACTGGTTCTAACACAGAGAGAATGAGGCAGATACTTAAGGCAAGACATTGTGGATGTTATGAAAGGACAGCAAATGGTTAATTTTCTGCTTTATTGTTTTTACTGTCAAAGCTGGAGAGAGATTCCTGGCAGTTATGGGCACCCCATTCTCACAATAGTAGAGGTATCCACATGACCAGGAATAAGGAGAGAGATTATCTCCTCACCTTCTTCCTGGGTATGTTAGTGCCTGTGATGATTTCAAAAAGGGGTGCCAATGATGTCTAGGAATTTGCATGATGCTCCATGGCCAGCTAGGAATGCTGACAGCTGGCCATGGGCACAATGCATTCCCTTTCCCTTGTGCTCATCAATGCAGGTACAAGGTGATAGTGATGCCTCCCCTACTCCCAGCTGCAATAATCCTGGTCAGCATGGGTTGGTCAACATGGGTTGTGAAATCCACACAGAATGTATGGACTAGAGATACTCAACTTTCTCCAGGGCACATCTTGCTTTCCATATTGACTAGATCAGTGATTCTCAACCTATGGATTCCCAGATTTTTTGCCTACAACTCCCAGAAATCCCAGCCAGTTTACCAGTTTTCTGGGAGTTGAAGGCCAAAACATCTGGGGACCCACAGGTTGAGAACCACTGGACTAGATAGACATACAGAAAATTTTCTGGAAGTGGCATGAAATAACAATTCTGGTACTTCATGATGAAGCCATACACAATCAAATGCATAACTCCACAATTAAGCTTTGAAACCGAAGTCCTGAAAGTCAAACACATATTCTGGAAATTAGGGTTACAGTGCAGAACTCTCCATTTATAAAGCAATTAAGAATAAACATGCATCTCACTTATTAAATCAGAGTGATGGCACTGTGTGCAGCCAACTTAATGTTGCAAGACAAAACTTAACCTTTGGAATGATCTGAATTTGGGTGCTTGTTTTCACAACTTTAATATTCAATACACTAAAGCTAGCATTTTATAAACTCAAATTATTTCTAAAGGATTTTAAAAAGAACTTTCCCCAGTTTTTTATGTCTCATATACTGTATAAACTTTATAAAATTAATCAGTTGAATATTCAGAATCAGTTCACCTTTATAACTAAAATATAGAAAAAAAGTGAAAAGGTCAGATTTGATACACCTAGTAGATTTTGAACCATTTACAAAGAGCTGGCTCATGTCTTTAGCATACACAGTGGGGCAGGTAAGGAACATGGTTTAGAAAGAAAAGGAACATTGCCAAGGTAGTTTTGCCTCTGCAACTTTTAGTCATGTTTATTTTAGGGGTGTAAAGAAAGGCCTCTTTGAATTACTAATTTTGAACTAGCGTTTGTAAAGTATTATGAGATCTCTTGACTCCAGCACATTAGTTTTGTGCACCTTTTTCACAAGATGAGTGTATTTAAATTCACTGTCTTTTCCCTTTGTGAAGCACAGCAAATATACAGTGAGAAGAACTGTTGACTGATTTTAAAAAGGATCCCTCTAACTTCCTCTCCGCAAACCCACCAAATTTTACTACATATTAAAAGTCCACACAAAAAGACAAAATAGTTAGCCCATGGTATCTGCTGGGGTTTGTTTCAGATCCCCTCATGAATACCAAAATCTGTGGATGCTCAAATTCCATTATATATAATAGTGTGGTAAAACGTTGTCCCTATATAAAATGACAAAAGAAGAGTGGTCGTGGAAATTTTTTCAAGTTGGTGATAGTTAATTTCATTGATATATTGATACAGTTTACTATAGTTGATAACAAACTTTGCATAATTTATTTAAACAGTTTACAAATTTCATCCAAAGTCAGTCTTGCAGATGTAAGAACTCTCTTGAGGTCAACAGAAAATATGTTGCCATCTCACAGGTCAGGATTAAAATAAGAGTTTTCTCATTTTTGCTTGTCAGAACAAGTCAAGACAAGATGTATGGTTCTAGTTTACTCAGTTCCCTCACACACAGTATTCTTAATTACTGTTGAATTCTAAAAACTCACCATAAAATGCACAAGAAGTAGTAGATGAGATGCAATTGAATAAAGCAATGGCTTTCTAATAAGTCTGACAGTGGAAACGCCAACCTGCCACTGAAATCAGAATTAATATAATAACTTTAAAGTGAAACCAGATGAAACAGACCCATTTCTATTAGCTCACAGATCCTTCTTCCCATTTTCTAGGTGCTGCTTTCATTCTAATATTATATAGTTGCCATTCAGATTCTTCACATATATGTGTGTGTGTACATATGCATGTGTATGTGTGTTGTTTTTTTACCTCACTCTTCTTGAGAGATGAGTTGGCTTATTGGCTAATCCTCTTTCTCTTGTCTCTTAGGCACTTACTGGAAGACAAAGGAGCACATAAGAGTTGAACTTGTCAAAGGAAAGAAATGTGATAAATGTCATTGGAATGAAAGACAATACAAATTAAAGAGGGTTCTTCTGTTTCCTTTCCTTCCTCAACAATCACATTGCCTGTGGCAAAATCTGACAAATTTAGCAGAAATAAGAGACAGACGCTATTTGGAATGGAGTTCCTGCTCCTCTCCAATCAAAAGGACACTCCTGCTGCTACAAATCTGTAATTGAAAAAGTGGAGTTTGCCTTTCTTAAAATGCATAATGGAAACACAGTGTGTCTTGATGGGAATTGTAATATCTGATACGTGAGAAAAATTAGTAGCATTTAATTTATTTTAAATAGTAATGCCCTCAGCACTATCTTCTGATCAAAATCTCCCTAGAGGCTTTCAAGAGATTGGATTAAAGAATAAAACAGAAAGCTATATAAATCACTGCAATCCATGGCATCTGCATTAAAACAACATATTGGCATTCAGTCTTGAGCAAATGAAAATGCCTTTTTGACTTCTGAATAGGGGACAGAGATAAGTGTGAGGGATCCATAAGGCCCATGGCTTGTGCATTACCCAGCTGTATTTTTCTATTTTTAACTAAGCGTCAGGTAGACACAAGACAAACATTTTGTTAAGGCTACTCTCTTAACTGAGGTTCCAAGACTGTATTCCTAGAAGCTATTCACTTAATTTCAGCCTCATTTGAAAAGCTCACGTAAGTTGCTAGATTCGTTCATGTGAACATTCCCAGATAGAAAAATGCTTAGAGTCCATACAAAAGTCATTTCCCAATACTACAAACACACACACTTACATATGTCCCTAGGGCATTGTGACTACCAAACATATCTGTAACTCATGAAAGTACTCTAACTGGAGTCTTAACAAAATGTGTGGATATACAGCCCTCTATTTAAAAAGTTTGAGGACCCCTGATTTAAACAATATCCCACTATTGTTCTGGAGCTATACTTGAATGACTAATTCTTGCAATTGTTTGACTGCAGTGTATATCTTCCTTATTATTAAAGAAAATGGCATTACATTTAATCTGTTCTGTTCGAGCCTCATCCTTTATAATAAGATCTAATAAATTGCATTGAAAGAGTCACCATATTTCTCCTTCGGTGTACAATCTGGATGCCAATCTACATAAATAAATTGATAACATTCAGTAACAGCAATGACAATTGATAGGGGTAAAATGACACAAGGATTTGTTTCTTCTTTACCTTCTTCCTTTTTGAAAATTTGAAGTTCCATCTGTTGGTTTCAGTCAGCATGAAAACACGCAAGAGAGAGATAATTTTGCTTTGAAAATGAAAGTTCTTCTAGTTCTGTCCTGCTTCCATCTGATTAAACTGTATGATTCATCACTTCATGAATGCAATAGCAACAGGAATTAGAACAGATGATTGCTGAGACTGCTGCAATTCATTTCTGATGGGGAAATAGCCTATATCCAGTAGTACCATGCTTCAATGGATCATTTTACAGGGTGCTGGTTTGATGTGCTTGTTTCTTCCACTCATTTAGTTTCCACTTTCCAGGCTATTTCAAGTGCTTTATCTGCAGGAAAATCCTAGCTTGCCTATTTGGTTGCTTACTAGGGCAACACAAAATACTGAATGAATGGCTACAGGTGGAATGGAATCGTGGGAGACTTGGGGAGGATCTACACTGCCATTTGGAACTGTATTGTATGGTCAGTGTAGACCCATATAATGCGGTTTAACTGCACTGAACTGCATTGTATGGATCCATGCTAACCCCACTAAATTACAATGATCTCATCCAGTCTCTTTTCCATGGACTCACCTGCCTTTTGAGAATTTAAGTATAGCTTTCTTTTCCCCTGGTAAGAGTTAGAAATTTGTCAGTTTTTCAGATTCTTTAGAATATACACTTTTGTGACTAATACTAGGTTCTATCTCTCACCCCCAACAATCTTACTCTTAGCTTTGGCTTTAGCAATATCTTTATTCCAGTGAAGACATAATAAATCCATAGACTGGAAAAGTTATTTTCCAATTGGAAATTCAACATGCCATTATGAAATTGTCCCAGACTGCCATTACCCACAACTGAAGCCCTGCCTTAAGCCTAAGTTTCATCATATTGTGCCAGCCTCAGACTACAGACATTCCCCAAGTTACAAACAAGGTATGTGAAGAGGGCCACCAATTTGTAAAGGATGGCACCAGTTTGTAACCATTTGTAAAGGAGCCACCACTTTGTAAGTACTTACTAAATTGATAACACAACTATTGGGTTATAATATTGAATTGGTCTTTCTTCAATGTGTAGTGTGGCTTAACTTGAAAGTATTTGTAACAGACTTGACTTTAGAAGAAACTGTAACATGTTTATTGAAGTATAGAAAAAGCTTGATGGTTTCAATTTTTCTTAACTCTTAGAGGCACATATCTTCAGCGGGGAGAGAACCCTAATAAGAATCTTTTATAACTTTTCATAAAACAACTCTTAAGAGGACTATTCCTTCTACTAAACAGGTTTCAAACTTATTTTCCTTCAAAATGTGCTTCTTTCTTTAACAGATTACTTCAGGTACAGATTACTTATGTTACTTCTGTTGCAGTAAAGATTCTTATTAGGGTTCTCTCCCCCTTTTGCTCATACACTGACTAATAATATAAATAAGTCAACCTGTGTTGGACGGGGTTACACTCCCCCTGAAGCCACAGGTCCGCAGTTTGGGAGTCCTCCTGGATTCATCGCTCACGCTTGAGGCTCAGGCGTCGGCAGTGTCCGGGAGGGCTTTTGCACAACTGAGACTCGTGTGCCAACTGCGACCGTACCTCACGAAGGCTGATCTGGCTGGGGTGGTCCACGCCTTGGTCACCTCTAGATTGGACTACTGCAATGCGCTCTACATAGGGCTGCCCTTGAAAACGGCTCGGAAATTCCAACTGGTCCAATGGGCAGCAGCCAGGATGTTAACCGGGGCTCATTACAGAGAGAGGTCAACCCTCCTGTTTAAGGAGCTCCACTGGCTGCCGTTTATTTTCCGAGCCCAATTTAAGGTGCAGGTGCTTACCTACAAAGCCCTGAATGGTTTGGGACCACCCTACCTGCGTGACCACATCTCTGTCTACGAACCCACATGTTCACTCCGGTCATCTGGAGAGGCCCTGCTCATGATCCCGCACTTGGTGGGGACTCGAGACAGGGCCTTTTCTGTGGTGGCCCCCATCTCTGGAACACCCTCCCAAAAGAGCTTAGACAGGCCCCTTCGCTGGCAGTCTTCAGAAAGAACTTGAAGACCTGGCTGTTCCGATGTGCCTTTTCAGATTAGGAACCCCAGGACCAAGTCCTAGAAGCACTTTAGTAACTGAGATCACTGCACACCACACACTACACTTACATATAATCCTACATACCTCCTGCCACATCAGCACTTTTAATCTTGTACCCACTTCCTGGCCTGGCCCAGTTTTATAGTGTCTTGACGTCTCGATGTATTGTTATTGCTGTTGTTTATTCTGCTTAACTGTTTTTAATTTGCTTTAGGTATTGTATTGTTGTATTGTGTTTTGAGGCCTTGGCCTGTGTAAGCCGCATCGAGTCCTGTGGGAGATGCAACTCAACCTATCAAAACTACACAGGCTAAAAGCCAAAACCTTCCTGATTCTTAACACAATAGAATCAGCCTTTCCCTGTAGTTCTTAGACTACAGACTACCTTTCTGGTTCTCAACACACAACAGAACCAGCCTTCCCTGTAGTTCACTGACTACAGACTGGCCGTTTTGAAATGGCTGCCCTACCAAGTAGCAGTTGGCTCCACCCCTTTTTCCATGGCAACCCAGCTCAAAGTGAGCTAAGCTGGCAACCATCCCCCCAGTTATGTTAGTTTAAATACCCTCTTAAACACCTATCTATTATTATACATATCTGTAGATTAAAACTCACACTTCACCACAGTTCATTCTTCAATTGAATTTGTATGTAGGTTAGAACAGGTGCAATTGTTAAGTGTAACTCTAGCCAAAAATATGTATTTTTTAGTTTGGATTATCACCCATTTGGTGTTTTTTTTGCACTCTGTGCCTCTGTTCACCTCACTTTCTGTCCCTGTAATAATTGGATTTTGTAAAAAAAAAAAGGCTTGTTGTGAAAACAAGGATTGGTGATGAAGCTTCAGTGGAGACACCTTTTCCCATGATAACTCTTTCAGAAGTGAATTTCCCTTCCTAGGGATAAACTTATCTCACTTTCTATTGTCACTTCCTGTTATCTCAACCCCATTCTTAACTACAAGTCATTTGTAAGTTGGATGTTTGTAACCTGGGGAACTGCCTGTATTTTGAAGTTCTTCCCATTAAGTAGGATGGTTTCAAGGTGGTAGAAACCACACACTAATGGCCTTTAAGCAAAATTTAAGTCTGATGTTAGAGAGGCAAAAAGGCTTACCTGTGTAATATCCCACACAAACAGTCCCATGTTTAGGTTAGGTTATAGTCACATAAATTGACCAGAAGGCATCTATTTGACCAAGAGTCTCTGGCATGTTCTTCTTTGGCACAAAAAGAAATGATGTCTGTATTTAAACAAGACACCACATCTGCTGCACCTTACACAGTGACAGTATCCTACAGTTTTAGAGTTCTGCTATCCCTCTTGCATAGTGGTGTACGAAAGAAATGTTGCCAATCTAAGAATGAAGTGTTTTGGACTAGAGTATACTTGTTCTTGGATAAATATATACAGTAAATAATACTCTACTGGATAAGTTTGAACTTTAGTGCACATGCAGGTAAAATCTCCTTATTTTCCTAAACATTATTAATGGCTTTTGTGGTAGCAAGTTTACAAATTCCAGGGCTAGGCCAAACCTACCTCAACTGTTCAGTATAATGTCTACATAAAAGGTAAGTAACTTTCATATTTGTTTATTTTCTGACCTTTTAATTTTGTTAATATTAGTAATTGCCCAAATATTTTAATATTTCTTGGGCCTATTCGGTTTCTATGAAAATGTTGTTTCTATTTAATAATCATGCACCCGAAGAGGGTTTTTTTTTTTTTTTTTTTTTTTAGGTTGGAGTGCTAGCAGTTTCCTTGAAAAGAACAATGAGGTCGAAATCAAAATTTATATCTATTATGTGTCTGGTAAAACAGCAACGAGTATATATTATTAGCCTATTGTAACTAAAGTAATTCTTTAACAGATAATAACAGTGTGGGTGCCCTATTTACTACTCTTGAAGCTCTTTGATGGTGAGGGTGAGTATGACAGGATAATGTCAGATTACAAAGCACTGTCTCTTTTGTGATTAATACAAGTCCAGATCAACACATTACTTGAATATATCAGCTTTAGTACATTGTTTCTTTTCTACCTCAGATATAAACAGGAGGCACATGTGCCATAACTATATATAAAGATGATTAATTGAAGATGGATCCAGATAAGACTGAGGCAGGTAATATACATGAGTTGTTGATCAAGCCAAGAAAGTAGAATTAATCCTTTTTTGGAGGGGGGTTAATGTCCAGATACATATTATGGAGAGATACATACTATATATGGCACATATATGTGTCACTCCATAATGTGGATCTGGACATCAACCCCTTCCCAAAAAGGATAAATTCTACTTTCTTGGCTTGATGAGCAACTCATGTATATTACTTCTCTCAGTCTGGATCCATCTTCAATTAATCATCTTCATCTAGTCTAGCTCTTATTCAGGACACTCATGCAATACCTTTACACCTCACATACTTTTGGATGCAAATGAGAAATAGAAGAGCTATTCTCAAAATGTTGATGACACTACACTCCTTCACATCATATTGCATGGTTTTGACATGGAAGACAAGATACAGAACTCCATAAAATAAAAAGTATAGGAATAAGCTAAATCTCCTGGTACCATTTTCTGGAAAGTACAAACAGAACTGTATGGAAGGATTGTGCAACCAGTCATCAATCCAGAGAGTCAATCCATGGTAACAAAATTGATACCTAAAAGGCCACTGAGAGATCAAAGGAAATAATTCTCCCTATCTCTCTTTTGATGTAAAGAAATAAAGTACTTTGCACAACAAACCAAAACCAGACTGAAATGGATCCAAATAATCAACTAAATCTGAACTAAATTTTTGTTCAAAAAAAGCATAAGATATTTTGCTCTCAGTTTTTTTAGCAAGCATGTCACAACACAGAGGAGTGAAGAGTAACTTTGTCATGTATGGTAGGGCTCAGATATTTGACAATGTTAGAAATGCTTTTTTTTTTTTTTTTAGCATGGCTGAAATATTTTCTAGGGAATATGAAATTCAGTAAGAACCTGTTAGTCAGTAAGGAGATAAACCACAAGCAAGTTTGCTTCTGTATTGATCTAAAATGGTTTCACCAAAGTCAAAGAAAGATAGATAGATAGTAAGGAAAGAACAAATATAATATACACCATACCTAATTCCACATATTACCGAATTTCTATCAGTACTTAATCCACTTTAAGTATGTACCAAAGGCTCAAAGGCTGCCTTGAATTGTGTTTGCTTCCTTAGAGATTAAAATTATATGCATTTATATATGTCATTAGATCCTAGTGTAGTTTCCACCATTATCCTGAATCTTTATCTACACAGGTATTTAATCACATACACAGAGCCAAGAAACAGCTTAAGACTTTTTATTCAGAGTTATGGTGCATTTCTTAGTTGGGAAAATGTATAATATTCAGTTCACTATAAAATTGGAGAGAAGATTCAATTGGACAACATTCAGAAGGAATAGGCTATTGAACTACCAAGTCTTACATTTATATACAAAATATTTTTTAAAAGGTATGGCTTGGGAAACAAAAGAAAGGATGAAGGAGTTTGTGCAACAAAGATGAAAATTCCTGCCGTGATGTTGCCTGCAAAAATGAGCAGAAGATAAAGGAAAAAATGCAGGTGGCAAAAGAGTGTTGGGTGTATCTTTGAGGTGTGGGGTGAAAACATGAATGACTATTAATTCATCTCTGTGTTCGTAATGTTCCTACAATGCAAGCTTCCTGTGCTTTCTGTATACTATTCTTTCTTTTTTTAATATTTTGAAGTGCTGGTTAATCGGAATGTGCTGAAGCTTGATTAGACTGAGATTGTGTAATAAGAACAACAGATACAAAATCTGAGGCTATAATATAGGGGATGAGAATAGTGTCTAGTCCCATAATAGTCCCAAATAAAGACTTGAAGAAAACTTGCAGCAGCCAAGTCCTCCTTCAGCAGTTCAGCATGATGAGAAGCTAGCTGGTGGAGAGACCTTCAAGTTCTTGTGAGTGGAGATGAATTAAGTGTTTAACATAGACTCCCAGATGTAGTGAAACATTGTGTGCCTTCAGCTGTGAGAAACACACTGTAAATACTGTCAGGCAGTATGTGGTAATGGACTGAGCTAAGGCTTAAGGCTGGTTTCTCCCTGGCTGGTACTTCTTGTAATCACAGGATCCCATTGTTGTTAGACTTATGATTGCTCACCTACTTCTCTACTAGGACATTGCTCTGATTTATGGCTTCTTGACCTCAAACTGTTGATTATTGCTGATTGCTAATGCCCTCAAACTTGAAGTGGGTCACTTAGGCTACGGATCTCATGGACACCATTTATGCACCTTAATGTAACACAACTTCCCATGTAGACCTTGAATGTTTTTGCAAAATAAGGATTTCAGCATGTGCTTGTTGTATCATGATAGGCATTCCCTGAAATTCCTTCCTTTGCACTTCCATTAAAGATGTAGGAGTTCTGTTCTTTTACAGCTAGACATTAAATATTTATTTATTTAGATTTTTTATAACCCGGTCTTCTTGACCTCCGGAGAGGGACTCAGGCCAGCTAACAACAGAGGATTCAATACAATAAGATAAAACAATATACATCATCAATATAAAATACATTAAAATAAAATTCATACAAATTACAAAAAGTCAGTTTGTCAGAGTGAAATCACAGTAGGTCAGCAGTTATTGACTCAATCATCATTCTGCAAATGCAGTATCCCAAAGCCATGATTTTACTAGCTTTCTAAAAGTCAGGAGGGAAGAGGCAGATCTAATCTCCATCGGAAGGGAGTTCCAGAGCTGAGGGGCCACCACCGAGAAGGCCCTGTCCCTCGTTCCCACCAAATGCGATTGCGAAGGAGGTGGGACCGAGAGCAGGGCCCCTCCAGAAGATCTTAACAACCTTGATGGTTCATAGGGGAGAATCCGTTCGGACAGGTAAATTGGGCCCGAACTGTTTAGGGATTTATAGGTCAACACCAGCACTTTGAATTGTGTTCAGAAGCTGATTAGCAGCCAGTGGAGCAGACGCAACAGAGGAGTAGTATGCTCCCTGTACCCTGCTCCTGTTAGTAGTCTGGCTTCCGCTCCTTGGACTAGTTGCAACTTCCGGGCAGTCTTCAGAGGCAATCCCATGTAGAGAGCGTTGCAGTAGTCTATATGGGATGTAACCAGAGCATGTACCACTGTGGCCAAGTCAGACTTCCCAAGGTACAGGCACAGCTGGCGCACAAGTTTTAATTGTGCAAAAGCTCCCCTGACCACCGCTGAGACCTGGGGTTTCAGGCTCAGCGATGAGTCCAGGATCACTTCCAAGCTGCGAACCTGCACCTTCAGGGGGAGTGTAACCCTGTCGAGCACAGGCTGTAACCCTATGCCCTGTTCGGCCTTTTGACTGACCAGGAGTACCTCTGTCTTGTCTGGATTTAGTTTCAATCTGTTAGCCCTTATCCAGTCCGTTACAGCAGCCAAGCATTGGTTCAGGACTTGAACAGCCTCCTTAGTAGTAGGTGGAAAGGAGTAACAGGGTTGGACATCATCTGTGTAGAGATGATACCGCACCCCGAAACTCCAGATGATCTCTCCCAATGGCTTCATGTATATGTTGAACAACATGGGGGACAGTACTGAGCCCTGCGGGACCCCACAGTACAATGGCCGTGGGGTCGAGCAGGAGTCTCATTTATGGTAGCAGCTCTTAGATTCAGCTCAAGAACTCTGAGATGATCTGACCCTGCTGCATGTAACACCTTCTGGGAGTGACCCTCAAGCAAGGACCGGTGCCACTGCAAAGCAGTACCCCCAAAGCCCATTCCCATGAGTAACCATGGTTAAAATAAATTTGCATTGTAATTTTATCAGAACCTTCCAGTTTTTTGTTGTGATTGTTGTGGTTGTAGTTGTTTATTGATCTGTGAGTGTGCATTCATCAACAGTATTTGACGTGTAAGATCCAACCAGTCCATCCTCCAGGAAATAAAGCCCGACTGCTCACTGGAGGGAAAGATACTAGAGACAAAGTTGAAGTACTTTGGCCACATCATGAGGAGACAGGAAAGCCTAGAGAAGACAATTATGCTGGGGAAGGCAAAAGGAAGAGGGGCCGACCAAGGGCAAGATGGATGGATGGCATCCTTGAAGTGACTGGACTGACCTTGAGGGAGCTGGGGATGGTAACGGCCGACAGGGAGCTCTGACGTGGGCTGGTCCATGAGGACACGAAGAGTCGGAGACGACTGAACGAATTAACACCAACAATTTCAGTATTCACTTTCTTACAGTTAAGATTAAGTGATAATAGTATTTGACTACTATTGTTGGATACTTGACAATATTTAAAAGTTAACAGCTGATGGAATTTGATTTGATGTCTGATGTGTGATGACTGACAGTACTGGATGCACAAAAGTATTGGACAGCTAATATTTGATATCTGACATTTAATATTTGATTTGATATTGATATTTGAAAGTTAGTAGTTAATCTAGCCAAAAACATGTATATCAATTATTAATTGAACAATCAATGAATTTTCATGATAATCAATGAACTGGTTAAAAAAGAGGCCTAAACCCAGTGACTGGCTCCAACTAGAATAAATGTATTTAATACATTTCTGGATGATAAATGAGCACTTAGTATATCTCATTTATGGTAGCAGCTCTTAGATTTAGCTCAAGAACTCTGAGATGATCTGACCCTGCTGCATGTAACATCTACCATGTTTATGTATACATAAGAGTAAGTTCTAATTGTAATATATGCTGTTTCAAGAATCCACATTTGGTCGTATTTGAAATATTTGCTTCCTTAAAATCTCAATTTTCACAAATTCAGATACGTTTCATCTTTAGTTTTGATGTTCTTGTTGTTTTGATAATTTTGGCCAGCCTCAATTAAATTAAACTTGGGCAAAAATATTAGTCTTATACACTGACTCCATGCCTTTTCTCGTCCCAAATGCTTAGTTGTTTCCAATCCTGTTTAATTTAATTTTCATTTTTACCATTTTACCTTCCAGTTGGAAACATTATACCTGTCACTGTGCTAGAGATCACACAGTTCTGCACAATTCAGGACAATACTTCAGTAAATTCCATATTTTGGAATGCTGCATCTCTTGTTTATGAACTCAGGGATATTGGTCTCTCTGGCAGGATTAACAAAAGCAGCAGCTGGAGCTAAGTAAGTATATGGACTTGATTCCAACACCTATCAGAATCAATAGAAACATTTACCTTGGCCTCACTGGATGCTGGATCCCTAAAAGTCCACAAATGTATTGCTCACTTTGCTAGTGCATCCAAAAACTCTGCTTCAAAATGAGTGGTGGCTTCCCCATTGTTAGGCAAACTGTATTATGGGCTATTTATTTATGCATTTGCATTTATCTCTTACTTCTCTTCAGTAAACTGCATAATATTTAAGACAATAGAAATCACCAGGCAGTTTCAATCATGTCTACATTAAATTAGGGCTTGGACAAGTCAGTTTATTTGGAAAATGAAATATCTATGAGTAATTGTTGAGAATATATCTGTGTTATCTTGTATCATTTCAACAGGGGACAATTGTCAGGTATTTGTGGCTGTAGACTGTGGGGCAGGCAAGCAGGCACCTAATTAGCAGCAATGAGAAAGATATGCAATAATCTGGGGTAAGTGTAGCCTGACATCTTACAATGACAGTTTGCATAGACTTCAGGAATAGAGGGGATGCAGAGCTTATTACCAGCACTGGCCCGAAACTGTCTCACTCTGATCATTTGACTTTCAGAACCACAAGGCTTCTGGACTTACTTTACTTACTTACTTACTTGTCTCCCCCCTCAAACTGTCTGCTATTCTTTCCTTCAACTTCCAGCCTTGGTTTCATCCTGGGAGTCAATGTCTGGCCTGAGTCTCACAGCAACAGGGCTTGACAAAGCTGCTGTTTCAAAGGCCTTGTCAACCCATGACCAATATATCACAGTTCCGATCCAAGACTCTCTCTTCCTTCAATGGGATTTCCACAAAATTATTGTTTTATGTATTTATTTCTTTAGTACCCTGTTATGCTGACAACTGGGGAAAAAGAAAACTCATTGTAGGTAAACAAATGCAATTAAAATATAAAAAAAAGATTTCCACTGCAATTAAAAACACATCAAAAATAAAGGGATGACAACAAATTGAAACCTCTTCAACAGCAGCCCAGTCAAGTGTTAACATGCTTGCCTTCAGGAGGAAGGACAACAGGGAGAGGACACAATAGTCTCTCTTATTAGGCAGTTCTACTCTAGGAGCAACCCACTGAAAATATCCCTTTTGTTTGTTCATTAAGCATACCTCTTATCATGGCAGGACCAAAACAAGAGCCTTCTTTGAAGATCCTAACACAGTGATAGTTTACTCTGGCATATAATTTTTCCCAGATATGTTACAATTGCATTCATATACTGAATGTTGCTGGCCTGTAGTTATTTAGAATTTAGTAATTCATAACCACCACTTTGTGATATACCTGAGAAACAGCCAGGGAATGCAGCTCTTATAATAAGGTAGTCCTCTGTTCCCTTACTCCATTCCTGGTCCGCAATTTGGCCACAACTTTCCAGAACAGTGAAGATGTCTTGTCAATGTACAAAGACAGCTCCAGGTAGAATACATAATTAAGACATACATGGTCACTATGGTTTTTCTAACTTTGATATTAAATAATATTAAAAATTGTACTCTGGTGGATGCTAGAGACAAGATTGTATGATCAAACAGTCGTTCCCACACATGATGGACTACATGAAGATTTGTCCCCTGAACAATAACTTGCATTATTTTATGACTTCCTATTTTATTTATTTCATGTATTCCACTTTTTTTCAGCAACATTCATTTTCATCTATGGCTGGCTACCTTTTTCTTGCCTTTCTTTTTTTCTTTTTCTTTCTTACTGCTCTTTCCTCTCCATTAAAACAAAGAATGCATACATAATGGAAATACAGACCTATATTTCCTGCATGGAATATATAACATTAAAGATAAATAGGAATCTTGCTCCAATTTTTTCTTTCTTTTTTAACACTTCACTTTTAAACAAATAAACAGTCTTTGGCACTATTTGCAGCAGAACCTAGTGAATTATTCACAATGAATAATTGATTTGTTGAGTATAGCCAGTTTTTCGGCTTGTGTAATATCCATGAGCAGATGGAGACTGCATTGAATGTATTTGTTTTTCAAATTTGTTTGATGGATTTCTTTTTCTACCTCCTCCCTAATTTTCTACTCTATGGGATTATGGTAAAATTCAAAAGGTGCATTTGACTTGCACATTCATTTTATACATAGTTCCTGTTGGTTCCCTTTTGTGTTTCATGACTGGGTGGTTGCAGAAAATGTTGCAACTGAATGGCTACAAGTTTGAATTTAAATCCCATTTTTGCAAACACTTATGATATGTGCGGCAATTATTTAACCTAGTAAAACTGAATGCACTAAATATTTCCAGAGAAAAGTCCTAAAACAAGGACACTAAAAATATCAGTGATTATAGAAACATTTTTTTCTTTCATTGGTAGAAGAGGTATTGTGTTCTGTCTGTTACTTTGCTTATATGCTGATTATAGCATTATTTATTTATTCGAAGCATTTATATTCACCCTTCTCAGTAGAAGCAAACGAAATATAAAACTAAAAATGTTAGTTTCGAAAAAAATCATTTTAGAGAATTCTGTTTCAAGATTGGCGATCATGTGGTCCTCCAAAAAGAATGTTGTGATCCAAATCCCATCAGTCCCAGTCAGCATGGCCAGACTCTAGGAATGATGTTAGTTGTAGTCATATTTGGAAGAGCCATGTGTTCCCCAACTCTGTCCCAGATGTTTAAATCACACTATTTGTTCTGAGACTATCCATTTGATAGTAATGGATTAACTTTCAAGTATAAGATTTATGGATTCCATCTAGCAAGAAAGTACCTCTGGATTGTTCTAATCATTTAAAAGCTTTCTCCAAAGGTGCTGAAGTAGAGCTCTTTAAGAGCTCTCTCATACACAAATGTGCATATATACACACTTCATGAACTAGTATTTC
Source organism: Anolis sagrei (assembly GCF_037176765.1). Lineage (NCBI taxonomy): Eukaryota > Metazoa > Chordata > Lepidosauria > Squamata > Anolidae > Anolis > Anolis sagrei. The sequence goes on along the minus strand of NC_090023.1, from coordinate 37,533,973 downwards.
ACAACATTCTTGTGCTAATTTCATAGTCCAGTCCATATCTAAGAGTTACCCCTCTCACTAGACCAGATTATGATCTTCTTTAAAACTGGAATCACTTAAATCTATTTGACTTATATTTACTTAAGAATGATTCACCTGTTGTGGGTGAAGATAAACATCTTTTTAAATTATATATGTCACAGTTTATTGATTTGTTATGTATGGTTTATGCAGTGTGCAATTTGCGTATTTGGTTTATGATACACAAATTACAAACTGCACAAATTGCACCGTTTGCCAAGGGGATTTTGGCCTGTATCAATAGTATAGTGTCTAGATCCAGGGAAGTCATGCTACCCCTCTATTCTGCCTTGGATAGACCATACCTGGAATACTCTGTCCAATTTGGGGCACCACAATGGAAGGGAGATGTTGACAAGCTGGAATGTGTTCAGAGGATGGCAACTAAAATGATCAAGGGTATGGCCCTATGAAGAGCGACTTAAAGACCTGGGCATGTTTAGCCTGCAGAAGAGAAGGCTGCAAAAAGACATGATGACCATATAGAATATGTGAAGGGAAGTCATAGAGAGGAGGGAGCAAGTTTGTTTTCTGCTGCCCTGGAGACCAGGATGCAGAACAATGGCTTCAAACTTCAGGAAAGAAGATTCCACCTGTACATGACGAAGAACTTCCTAACTGTGAGAGCTGTCCAGCAGTGGAACTCTTGGCCCCAGAGTGTGGTGGAGGATCCCTCTTTGAAGGCTTTTAAACAGAGGCTAGATGGCCATCTGTCGGGGGTGCTTTGAATGTGATTTTCCTGCTTGTTGGCAGGGGGTTGGACTGGATGGCCCATGAGATCTCTTCCAACTCCATGATTCTATGATTATATGTTTTTTGTTTGAATTTATATGTTATATAATTTCTATTTTAACTATTGTATGCCGCTTTGAATCCCATCCATTCGAGAGAAATGAGATAGAAATAAATAATACATAATAATAATCTTTTGTTGGATATGAGACTTAGAAGTGTGTATTATGTTTCACTTTTGTCTATTCATTCTGATGTTTGTTTTATTCTACCCTATGCTGGACTTACATTCCTTAGTAATGCACATTCCACAATACTCCACTAGAGGGCTAGGGCTATAAATCTTCCTAAATTTTGTAATCTTAGGCCAAAATGAATAATTTTACCTTTTTTCCCCCTGCTGTAAGAAAGTCCTTGAAAAAAAAAAGATTCAATTTGCATTGACTGTTCTTGAAAATAAGAATAGTATAGGGTATTTACACATGAATGCATACACACACAAAATTAACTGCAGACAGCATGATTTTCTGTATGGAAATTTTATTTTCTACACCCACAAAATTCATGTCTTCTGTGCCAAAAACTTGCTTTCTGTGAAGAAATTGTCACTTTCTTTCCCTTAACTCATCAGCTTTTGCATAAAAATCTATGTGCATTTTTTGTTGCAGAATAAGTCCTGAACTTGAAGTTCTTCATTTTTACAGTGATCATCTCATGAGCATTTCCTGACACCCAGAACACCCATTTTCACCAACTATTTAAAGCCACACCATAGAACCAGAGCTTGCACTTAACTCTCTAAAGTACTTGATCTCTGACAGGAATCTTGCTATATATTGGTTTAGTAGAGCCAGTGACCAAGACTTATATCTAGATAAGCAAAGTAGCTGGTTCAGAAATCAATGTTCTTGATCTCACTCTTAATGTTTGTGACTACCTCTGTGACTTCGCATAAAGCTAAATTTTTATACACCACCCTATATCAAAGATATCTGGACCCCTTACAAAAAGCATAAGAAGTCACACAACAACATAATTAAATACATTACAACATATTAAACTTCCGTAATGAGTTAAAGACAGAATTTACATATTTAGTACATTTTCAAACTATCTGCGTACATTGTAGTCACCTAAGTTGATGAACAACTAAGTTTTAATATGGTGCCTAAATAACAACAGAATTGGTGCCAATCGGGCTTCCAAGATATTCCACAATTTGAGTGCCATGGCTTAGAAGATCCTCTCCCTTGTCACAACAGTGTATTGATCTCACTGATGGAACATGGAGGAGGAACCTCCCAGCAGTCCCTAATCCTCAGGCAGGCACATATGGAGGAGTATCAAAATACCAAGCCATTGAAGACTTTAAATTTCATCACAGACACCTAGAATTAAAACTGGAAATATGATGACAGCCGATGAAATACTTTTAAGACTGGAAGATATGCTGCCTTTTTGACATGCCATTCAGCAGTCAAGCTACTGAATTTTGAGTTGTCTTCAAGGGCGGCCCCATGTAGAGTACATTACAGTACGCTAAACAGGCAGTTAAGAGTGTATCAGTTACTGTGATTACTTTATTTCTAGTCAGGGAAAGATTATAACTGGATTTTTTTTTTGTCGTGTCAGGAGCAACCGCTCCTGTTGTGAGAGAATTGGCCGTCTGCAAGGACGTTGCCCAGGGGACGCCTGGATGATTTTTGATGTTTTATCATCCTTGTGGGAGGCTTCTCTCATGTCCCTGCATGAGGAGCTGGAGCTAATAAAGGGAGCTCATCTGCCTCTCCCCGAATTCGAACCTGTGACCTGTTGGTCTTCAGTCCTGCCGGCACAGTGCTTTAATCCACTGCGCCACCGGGGGCTCCTTATTGTAATTGGTGCACCAGTCAAATCTGCTGCCAAGCCTTCCATGCCACAGGGTACATTTGGGCCTCTAGTGATGAGGAAAAATCTAGGTGTACACTCAAGCTACATACCTACTCCTTCAGGAGGACCACAACCCCATCTGGGAATGGTTGTTTCAATTCCCAGATCTGAGAACCACTAATCCACAGAACCTTTGTCTTACTGGGATTTACCTCCAGTTTATTGGCCCCCATCCAAGCTCTGGCCCAGCATCTGCACAGCCCCAGCTGACCCCAATGACAAGGGGAAGTACAACTAGTTGTCATCAGCATATAGATGACAAACCATTCCAAACTCCTGCTGACCTTCCCCAGTGGCATCATTGTAAATGTTGAACAGCATGGGAGATAACCCTTGAGCATATTTATTTTTAAGAGATTTGTTCAGACAACTGAAAATAAATATCATACTACCCTGTGAGTCCACATCGTGGGAGTAAATGCTACTGAATTTAGTGAGACAAACTCCATGACCTTGCCAGAAGTCCACAGGTGACTTGAAGACACATACAAAAAACACATGCCTTTCAGGGTACTATGCATAAGATTATGCTGTTAGTTCTCTCTCCTGTTAAGTAAAGCATGTTCAATTACTGCCCAATCATCTATCTTTATGGATCACGTAGTGCATTTGTATCATTTTGATGTCTTCTTTGAATGCAATACAACTTCTTCATGTTCTTTGGAAAATGCAATTATGAAAACTGGATACTAATATTCCTGCTGCAGCCAAGGTATAAAAAAATCTACGCTGCACTGCCATCTCCTGTATCTAGCATTCGGTCCTACCATTAGTACAACCCAAAATGTAATGCTAAATGCTGTAGGAAGACAAAGCAGGGGAATTCAGAATAGAAGCCAAAGGCTGCTACAAAACATAAGCAGTAACCAAACAGTGTAGTAATAAAAAGTTAATCAGATTTTTAAAATCCTCTAGGTTTTAATGAACACTCTCAACTACCCTAATCAAAGTTAATGAGAATTTTCCTTTGACTTCACTGGATACAAGGCTCTCATACAAACCACAAAATGAAAATCTGCAAAGTAAAGAAGCTATGAAAAGCTCATACACTATCAAGTACTTTGACTGAGGTTTGTGAGAAAGGAAGTACATTAATTTAGAATTGTTACAAATGGACATGTTCCAAGGTCAGTTGCCTTCCTCATCTACCTTTCTCGTGTAAAATTATGAACATCCTTCAGGGTTTTCTAAGAATTATTATTATTATTATTATTATTATTATTATTATTATTAAAGGGGTGAAGTTGGCATCCTGAATATGTTTATAATTAAAGCAGCTCAGCTTAACTCAGCTTTCTCACATTTCTTTGGAAATTAGCTTAGCTCTTCTGATGTCATAGTTGACCTGCAGAGGCATAATTCTCTATTTTTATTGGTTGAGCTGTGCTAATGTCACATAGATTAGCGCTAAAATGAATCTCCATGCTAATAATTATTTCTTTGATATTTGCCCACTAAATTTTGAAAGTATGGCAAAGGAGGCTTGCAAGAGCAATGAGGAAACAACCAACATTTACTTATATTTTAAATATTTCCTGTGTCACAAAAGACACCAATGGACTTTTGGAGAAGACTTTAGGTTTCCTTCTTTTGAGATATGTGATGGTGGCCTGAAGGCCAAAAATTCTAGACCGATGAAAAACGTGTTCCCAAATCTAATATGTTCTTGTTGTAGCTTTAATAGTAATTGTTTGCCTTCAAGTAATTTCTGACTTATGGCAAACCCATCATGGGGTTTTCTTGGTGAGCCTTGTTCTGAGGGACTTTGCCTTTTTACTCTCTGAGTGTGTCTGAATTCCTACAGCGAGCTAGTGGATTTCAGTGACTAAACCTTGGTGTCCAGAGTAATAATCTAATGTTCAAACCATTACACCATACTCCAGAAGAGCATCTTATTCCTGCCACTAATCTTTGTGTGGATGGAAATCCTGCTAAATGATTATCAGAAAATCTTGAATAAATTCAAAATGTCTACATCCGTTGGGCGTGGGATAAATATGGTGGATGTCGTTATCTTCTTCTTTGGCAGAAGCAGGACTTTCATTCTGTTGTAGATACCAGGCTTTGTGATGATCCCAGAGTGAAAATTACCTTGGAAGGCTGGAAGACATTGCTAAGTTTAGTCTTTCACTTCACTAACATTTGAAAAATGAAAGAAAGTAAAAGTTCATGTGTGATGAACTAGCTGAGCTTATACTGTTTATTTATTTATATATAATCATAGAATCATAGAGTTCAAAGAAACTACAAGGACATGCAGTTCAACCCCCTGCCATGGAGAAACACACAATCAGAGCACTTTGGACAGTTGGCCATTCATCCTCTGCCTAAAAACCTCCACTGAAGGAGACTCTGCCACACGCTGAGGACATTACTGTCAGGAACATTTTCCTGCTACTTACGTGGAATTCCCCCCCCCCCCCCCCTGAAATTTGAATCCATTGCTCTGGGCCCTAGCTTCCAGACCAGCAGAAAACAAGTTTGCACTCTCCACAATGCAACATTCTTTCAAATATTATGACTGTCATGTCTATTATGAATCTTCTTTCTCCAGCCCCCACAGTAGTTTTTTTATAGGGCTTGATTTCCAAACCTTTTATCATTGGGTTGTTCTTCTCAGGACATATTCTAGCTTTAAGATATTCTTCTTGAACTGTGCTGCCCTGAAATGGACGCAGTATTCCAGGTGAAGTCTGATCAAAGCAAAATATAGTGGGACTATGACTTTTCTTGGTCTAGATACTATGCTACTATTTTTTTAGATCAGAATTCCTCAAAAATTTTAAGTAGAGGGCCAGTTCATGGTCCCCCAGACTGTTGGGGAGGATTATTGTTTGGGAAAAAATGAAAAATTTTCTATATACACTACACACATTGTATTACTAGTACAAAATCATGAAAGAACAATACAATATTTAAAGTGAAGAAAAATCTTAATCAACATAAACTTACCAGTATTTCAATGGGAAGTGTGGGCCTTCCTTTGGCTGAGGATTTTTTGTTGTGTGCCTTCAAGTCATTTCAGACATAGGTTGACCCTAAATCTAAAGTTTAGGGCAGGGGCTGGGTAAATAACCTTGGAAGATTACTACCAGCTCACAGCCTTTAGTTTGGGAATCTCTGGTTTGGAGTATTATACTCTGCTCTGCAGCCACAGAGGCTCCCAGAGCATCTTACAAATACTTAATACAGAATTTGGTTTGTATGAAAATAATATGGGAGAGCAATATACCTTTCCCTTATTGTTACTCCTACACCAGATTTTTTTTTCCATATAGATCAGTTACAACTTGAACAGAGAAGTAAAGAAGTGATTGTTATACTTTGCACCAACTGACAACCACACTGGAGAAAATGTATGTGAAACTGTCAAAAGCATTCTTCAGAAGTATGGTATTGATATCAATAATTGCAGGGCAAACATACTATAATAAGAGTTTGATGCCAGGTCTTTAAACTCACAGAAAAAAATCTGAACAGCCATGCTGTGTTTGTGCCTTGAGTGGTTCATTTGCTAAACCAGGTTGTGCAAAACAGCATGTATGATAGCCTTTTGTGTTGTTAAACTGTTCATGTTTCTTGGCTGTTACTATTCTCTTTGCTTTGGATCTCCCTACAGATAGAAAATACTTCAAGACAGCATTGATCATTGGCCCCTGAAAAAGAAAAACCTCACTAAATACCACCTTGAAAAAGCTGTCACAGGAAAGACAGTCCTACAGAGATGATTTTGTCACCCATGACTGTATTTTGGAAACCTTTTAAATCTACACGAAAGTTGTGGTTCAGTTAGAACAAACTTTTGGAAAATAAAATCAAAATATTTCAAATATCTTCTATGGCTATGTTTTGGCAAGAGGTCTTTTAATGATTTCAACAGAATTCTGCAAAAAATGGAGGTCTGAAGTCATGTCAGCAGGGGGGAAGGGTTCTTTCTTTTCTTATCACCTTTATCCATGATATGCAGTGAAAATTTGAAGAATTTGAAGCAGGGTGAAAGAAATTGAGTAATCAAGTGAAATCCACATATTCAGATGAAAGCTCAGCAACTCAGCCACAGAAAGCCCTTTCTTCTAGCGGGAAAAAGCAACTGCTGGCATGCAGAGACAAATTCCAGGTGGAAAAATCCTACAATATATGAGACAAACGTTCTGTGAATTTGAGAAGTTCTTTTGTACCTACAGAAAAGTTGTGCATCTGCCTGGATTCTGGCAAGATTGGACAATTTATTCCTAAATCACACTATGTGAGAAAGGAAGGTAGAAGACAGCAAAACTTTTCCAGGTATTGGGGACATCCAGGGATAAGAAAAGCTTTTAGTGCTGTTAATCCCCAAATGAACTACTCTTTGAGTTGCTGTGAGAACACATTGAACTACTCTTTCCCCATCATCTGCAGTGTCATGGAGCCAAGAACTACAACATTTGGACAGGAGTTAAGAGGGTGGGTTCTGCTAATATCTATCTATCTATCTATCTATCTATCTATCTATCTATCTATCTATCTACCTTCAGATCTGATCTATCCTTGGACTTTTGAGTCACCTTCCCAAAGACTATAGAACTGTCATTGTAGGAAACTTCAGGAAAGAATGAACTTCTGACCTTACGTCCTGTCACTATCTCTAAACTAAGTTTAGTTATGCCTGGGGGAATAACTAAACTGATTCTTTGTATAGTACGTGGCTGGATAATGTGTGGTCCATGGAAGCTGCCAGGTAGCCATCAGTGCTGGTATTGTGTCCCATCCCCCCACCCTCCCCCAGTGGCCAAATTCCCTCAAATGAACACTGAGAGTATTTCAGGGCATTTCTACCATGTTCACCAGGATAAAAACCATTTTATTTCTACACAAAATTCCTCCTCCCTCCCTCCCTCCCTCCCTCCCTCCCTCCCTCCCTCCTTCCTCCCTCCCTCCCTCCTTCCTCCCTTGCTTCCTTCCTTCCTTCCTTCCTTCCTTCCTTCCTTCCTTCCTTCCTTCCTTTCTGGTCTATGAGTGACCCAATATGCCTGTAATGCCCCATGGCAATAATGCCCATGGAAGGTGTTTCACACTTTAAAGTTGCCTGAGGTGCTAGTTTCTTCCACAGCTTTACCTTCATCATTGGTGGAACTTGCAATTACTCTTTACAATATCAGAACTCAGTCTTTATTGCTACTTTGCTTTGTCTTTATATTTTTATCTATTTGTTTATTCATCTGGCTTATTTACCCTATATCTTTCTCTAGATAAAAATAACTCACAGATGCTAACAATAAAATAAATTAAAAGGGCACCATCTGAAAAGTAAACTGGATCAATCAAAGCAAACAATTTCAAAGCCAGTTTAAAAGAAATATATTAAAACAAATACAAAGCAATGTTCTTTTTTCTGCAACCCAGCTTAACAGCTCTAAACCTGTCTAGATATGGAGATGTTTATATGCTAGTAGAAAGAATTGGAGTGACCCTAGTATCCCTTTGCAGGGAATTTCACTGTTGTGGATGAACTAAGTAGGGCGTCTTTCATATCTCCAACAAATATGCCTCCTGAAAATATCAAAGTATAATGATATCAACATGCAGAGTTATGCTAATTTCATAACAGATAATAGAGTTCTTCAGGCAGTTTGTACTCCAGTAGACCCAAGAAAACATAGAGCTTAAGTAGCACTTTGGAGTTAGTATAAAACAAATACGTTTTGAACAACGAAGGAGCTACAGTCTCCCTACAACTCATCACTATGGTTAACATTTTCCAGATTGATTAATAATTTTCTGTATAGCCCTTTAGGTTACATCCCTGGGCCCTTCCATGAGGTCCCCTATCCTTTTGATTCCATTTTGAATGTATTGTCCTTATTTTTCAAGGTTTCTAATGGGAAAGGGTCGATTTTGTTTATTTGTAATTTATTTTGCCATTTTTTTCAAATTAACCACGTTGTTAAGCAGAGGCCGACTTTTAAGTTCTTTAAGTCTTTCCTGTCTATTCTCTCTCCCATATACGTTCCCCTTTGCCAACTGTTTGCTTCCTTTTCTATTTTCACCCATCTTTTTATCCCTTCCAATTCAAATTCTAATAATCTTGTCAACTGACTTGCCTCATAATATATTCCCAAAGAGGGAGCCCCCCATCCACCTATTTCTTGTTTGCTATAATACAGAAAGTTGGCAATTCTGTTTTTGTTTCCTCCCACTACCCATTTTTTAATAGAGTTGTCCCATTTATTCAGCAAATTGAGGATCAAGGAAACTCAAAGGAAAATTATCTCCAAATGATATAGGACCACCACCCAATTAGCACACATAATGGGAAATATCTCAAACAAATGCTGGCACAAGTGTGGGGGGGGGGGATAGGTACATTCTCCCACATGTGGTGGGATTGTATCAAAATTCAGAACTATTATGGCATAATAAGGACTGTAATGGAAGACATAATAGGGAAAGAATTATTGTGGAATGTCCCTCACCATAAAGGCAAAGGAAGATAACAATAATTGGACAGAAATCCTAAAATATATGACAGCCGCAATACAGGCCACAATAGCCTGGGGATGGAGAGACGATACAAAATGGGATTTGGAAACCTGGTGGGCTTATCTATCAGAATATATAATTAATGATGTTATCAATCAAAGGAAAAACAAGTATATAAATAGTCAAAGAGAACAAGACTAGTTTATGAAATGGTCTGTGTTAATTGACAAAATACACGGAGACGACAAATACAGTATTTTGAACCAGGCTTTCCACACGGTTAAATTGATGTAATAACATGATTTAGAATTGCTGTTCCAGGGGGGTGGGGGGAACGGGGGGGAGGGGGGTTGTTGGGTGATACATAACTAAGGAATGTATAGAATGTCATTTAAGGAATATTTACTTTTTGTTTATTGTCCTGTATGGCAAAATTTTTGTTGATTGTTGGGATGTATAAAAAAAAGGAAAAAAAAACATCCCTGGGCCCTTCCTTTTTTTTTTTTCCTTTTTTTTTATTAATTTTTTTTATTGATTTATCACAATTATTACATACTGTTGCATTTTATACATCAACCTCTTTAACATATTGTTTTGTTGTTTTGCTTTGACATTTCCTCCCCTTTTCTCTTTTTTTTCCCCTTTTTTCACCTCTGTGCTCCCCTCCACCCGTCTCAAGCCACATTTTTTACATTTCATCTGTCCAAAATTTCATTTCTTCTTGTGACGGTAATTTTCCTTCCTTATTTTTTAATCCATTTACCACAAATTTACCCCATATAGCATCAAAATCACTTTGTTTCCATATACCTTTTTTAACCTTTAATATACATGTCAGTTTATCATTTAATGCCATTTTCCATGCTTCCTTGTACCACTCCTCTATTCGTATATTCATTTCTTTTTTCCAATTCCTTGCTATGAGCAGTCTTGCTATAGTTAGTAAGTTTGTTATCGCTTCTTTATCCTCCTTTTTCAGTTGCTTATTGGTATATAATGATAATAAGGCTATACTAGGACTTTTGTCTATTTTCATATTCATTATGCTTTCTATTTCTCTAAATACTTTCTCCCAAAAATTATTTACATATTTACATTGCCACCACATATGTATATATGTTCCTGGTTCTTTACATCCTCTCCAACAATTTGTTGAATTGTTTTTATTCATATATGCTATTCTTACCGGTGTTAAGTACCACTTCCATATTAACTTGTAATAATTTTCTTTAACACGTATCGATAGGTTTTTTAAATGTCTTTGTCCCCATAACTGTTGCCACTCTATTTCACTTATTTTTATCCCTAAATCCTCTTCCCAAATCTCCTTAAGGGTACTCTTTTTCGTTTTCCCATCCTTCATTTCAATTAGTATCTTATAGATTTTGCTAATTATACCTCTCAAGTTTTCGTGCTCTTCTACTGCCCTTCCCTTCTGTATTATTTGTTCAAATTGATTGAGTTGGTTTCCGTTTCTATTATTTTTTTTCCAGTTTATTAACCATTGTTCTAGTTGTATACAATGAAACCATGATAATTTTATTTCTTTAAACTCTTCCAACATCCTTTCCCTCTTCATTTCCGCCTTCATCCAATCCCCTATTCTATCTAAATTTATTTCCCTTACCTTTTTATCCATTGCTTTTTTTAAATTTTTTGGGAATTTCTTTTCCATCACTATTGGGGTTATAATTGATCCTTCCTTTATTAACCTCCCCTTGTATTTATTCCATACTTTCAGTATGTTGCTCAGCATTGGGTTTCTAATTTCCCTCAGTTCTTTTCTAGTAAGTTGTTTAAAAAATATATTCCAAGTTTCATCTTCCACTTTTCCTGATTCATTACTAAGCCAATCTATTCCCTCTTTTTTAACCATTCCTTCTATAACCAAATTTAATCTACTTGCTTCATAATATTTTTTTATATTAGGTAGTGCTAGTCCACCCTCCTTTTGCGATCTATACCATAACTGTTTATTTAGCCTATTTCTTTTACTTCCATTGCAGTACTTATTAATCATTTGTTGCCATCTAATTAGCTCTTCTTCTGTAATTTGAAGTGGTAACATTCTAAATATAAAATTTATCTTTGGAAGTATTTTCATTTTTACTAATGCTATTCTTCCAAACCAGGATAAATGTATACCTTCGTACTCTATTAACTTTTTCTGAACTTCTTTTCTTAAAGTTACTACATTTACTTCCTCTATCTCTTTTAAATCCTTAGTTATTATTACTCCCAAGTATTTTAATTTATTCTTAATTCTTATTCCCATTTTTCTCTGCTCTATAAATTTTTTTTCTTCTTCTCGTGTATAATTGAGTAGCATCATTTCTGACTTATTCCAATTAACTTGTAATCCCGTTGCTTTCCCAAATATCTCCAAATGTTCTTTTATTCTATCTATTTTCTCCGCTATATTTTCTATAAATAACAATGTATCATCAGCGAATAAGCTCACCTTCTGTTTCTCCTTTTTTCCTAATCCTTCTAAATTTTTATCGTTCCTTATATTATTAGCAAAAAGTTCTATCACCATAGCAAATAATATCGGGGACAAAGGGCACCCTTGTCTAGTTCCTCTAGTCACTTTTATTTCGTTTGTCACTCCATCATTTATAGTTATCACTGCTGAATTCTTTGAATAAAATTGTTTTAGTACTCCTTTTATTTTATTTCCCATTCCAAATTTATTCACTATTTCCCCTAGTGTCTCCCATTCCACACAATCGAACGCTTTAAAAATGTCTAATGATAGTATCCCTGCTTTTCCCTTCCCCTCTTTAACCCAATGAATTTTATTCAGTGCTCTCCCTATCAAATTTGACATTTGTCTTCCTTTTATAAACCCACACTGATCTTCTTTTATGTACTTATACATACATTTATTCATTCTGTTAGCTAATATCGCGGACAATATCTTTGCATCCTGGTTTATTAATGATATGGGCCTGTATGACCCTGGGTCTGTTAAGTCTTTGTCAGGTTTGGGTATTAATATTATTAATGATCTCCTCCATGAATCGGGTATTTTATCTCCCTTCATTATTCCATTATACAATTCCAATAATTTTGGGGTTAAAACTTCTCTAAAGCTTTTATAATATTCTGTCCCTAGACCATCCAGGCCTGGGGCTTTCCCTACTTTTAATTTATTAATGACTTCCTCTATTTCTTTTTTCTTAATAGGTTGGTCCAATAGCTCTTTATCTTTCTCCTCCAGCTTACTCTCCCAATTTTCTTCCACGTATTTCCTGATTGCCTCTATGGGACATGCTTTAGTTTGATATAGATTTTTATAAAATTCCTCAAATACTTTCAATTTTTCTTTCATAGCTCTACATAATTTACCTGTTTTATCTTTTATCGTGTTTATCATTCCTTCCATTTTCTTTTTCTGTGTTGATTTGGCTAGGATCTTTGAATTCCTATCACTAAACTCAAAATATTCCCTCCTTAAATAAATTAAATTTTCTTGTACTTCGTCTATTTCTATTTTATCCAATTCCTCTTTTTTTGCTCTTAACCTAGCATAAATTCGTATATCTCTCTTTATTACATATGCTTTTTCAATCTCTTCTATTTCTCTTTCTAGATTCCTTTTCCTTTCTTCTTGCCTTCTTTTTAAGTTAATTGTCTCTTTTATACATAACCCTCTGGTCACTGCTTTCATAGTATCCCATAGGACTCCTTTTGTCACCCCCTTTTCGTTGAAGCCCCATATTTCTTGCCATTCTGCTTGCACTTTATCTACTATCTCTTTATGATTTAGTATTCTTGTGTTTAACCTCCACCTTTTCATTTTATCATAATCACATTTCAACGCAATCTCAATTGAAACCAAGGCGTGATCCGAAATCTTAATCATACCTATATCAGCATTTAGCACTTTACTTGTCATGTTCTTGGAGACAAAAATATAATCAATTCTTGTATACACCTTGTGTACCGATGAGTAATATGTATATCTACTTTCATTCCCTTTTACCAATCTCCACACATCCTTTAATTGCCATTTATTCATTACTCTGCTTAAATCCGTTGTTTCAATATTTCTAGCTTTTGATGCTATCGTAGTTTTATCCTTCTTCAAGTCCATACAGCAATTACAATCTCCTCCAAATATTACATTTTGTTGATGATAATTCTCTATTTGCTCTAACACTTTTTCATAAAATTCTTGCTGTTTCACATTTGGTGCGTATACATTTACTAATACATATTTTTCCTCCCCTATTTCCCCATATATTATTATATATCTTCCCTCTTCATCTTTCAATACCTTGTTTATGACAAAATTGCATTTCTTTGCTATTATTATTGCTACTCCTCTTGACTTTGATGACCCAAAAGATGTTTCATAGTTCCTTATCCAGCTCGACTTTAGCTCACTCGAGCCCCGTTTATTTTGATGTGTTTCCTGTAGGAAGATGGCGTCCGCCGCGTCCTTCTTCAGTAGAGATTCAATCCGCCTTCTCTTAATTACCGTCCCCAGTCCCCTCGTGTTCAGCGTTGAAATTCTTAATTTATGGGACATCATTTCCCTTTCCCTTTAAAAGCTTTTTTGTGGCTTGAAACAACGTGAACCCTTGACCCTTTCCCTCCCCTACCCTTAGTCCCCATTTCCCCCTCCCCCCCAATCCCCCCGCTTCCCTCTTTCCCCCCTTCCTCCCCTTCCAATCTTCGGGACTTCTCGTCCCAATCATGGCCCCCGGCCTTCCCAATTGGGGAGGGGGGGTGAAGTCATCCTGTGGCCCAGAGTCTCCCTCCCCCCGAGTGCTCATTTTAGATAAAAAATAAAAAAAGCGTTGTTGCAGTGTTTAATTTCTTCTTACATCTCGATTCCTCCAACGGCACCAATTAATTCCTCCATTTCTCCTCCATCCGGATCCTTTTCCTCCTCCTCCTTCCGGTCTCTTTCTTGTCTTCTTACTATTCCAAGCTCCTCCAGTAATTGATAACCTTGTTCCAGTGAATCTATTCTGTATCTCTTGCCTTTCCATTGGAACTTAAGAAAGATAGGGTATCCCCAGGTATACAAAATTCCAGCTTTCATTAACTGAATCGTGATAGGTTTCATTGAGTATCTCCAATTCTTGGTTTCTGGGCAGTAGTCGTTAAATATCTCCAATTTTGAATCACCCGTCTTTAGGTAATCAGGATTCTTCTTAAGTATTTTCATCAGGTCTTCCTTCTTTGCAAAATTGTGGAATCGAATTATTATATTTCTGGGTGTTATTTTATTTCTTCCAGCCGGGAGGCGATGAGCTCTCTCTATATCCAATTCTGACCAGTTCAATACCGGCGTAATCTTTTGCAGCCACTTCAGGATTTCAGCTTTCAGGTCTTCTTTTTTGTTCCCTTCTGGATAATTTTTAATTATTGCATTATTCCTTCTTTGATTGTCTTGCATATAAACAAACTTTCTTTCCATATCTGAAAGTCTATTTTCATTTTGTTGTGTTTGCCGTTTAAGTACAAGTTGTTCCTGTTTGTTTTTTTCAATTTCTGCTTTATTCGTTTGTATTTCTCCATGTATTGTTTTCAAGGTTTCTTGTATTGCCTGGAATTTTTTATCTGAACTTTTTCGTTCCATATCTAATTCTGATTTCATTTCTTTAGCACTGGTCAGGATATCTTGTTTTAATAGCTGAGTCTCACTTTTGATCAGATCTGCTATTTTATTTAACATTTGACTATTGCTCATTTCTTTCTCTGATTTCCCCAGTTCTTCCCTCTCACTTCTTCCTTCTGATCCAACTGGTTTTGCAGTTAGACATGGCATTGATGTTGAAACTCCGCTCACTGATTGGGGAGGGGTCCGTTTTAGCTGATTTCCCTTTTGAAGGGGAGGGCTGCGTCTAACTGCACTCATGTCTTTAGGAAGCTGAGGAGCCTGGGGAGCTTCAAGATTTTCCAACCTGTTCAATCCAGTAAGCCTTACAAGCCTTGCAAGAGATCTGTCCGAGGGCTTGGTACGTTCCCACAGAGGGTTTTTTGGAGTCTCTCTTGGTGTGTCTTTCCCTTGGTGTGTCTTCCTACTCCTACTCATTCAGTCCATTCAATCATTCAGCACAGTCCAAAAATTTCCAACCAGATATGTCTGTATCACTTGCAGCTTTTCCCTTATACCAAAGGGTTTGCTTTAACTGATAATAATAACTCACTCCTTCTTCATAGGAAAGGCATGCTTTTGATCATTGCTTTGGACATTGCTTTTGCCTTCCAAATCATTTAATTCAGTCTCTCCAAAAGTTTTTCTTTAAGTAGGAAAGCTTATGACGCACTTGAATTAATAGGTTAGTTTCACTTTCGGCCGGAGCGGCCAGCCAACTATCCAGAGTTCATAAATCAAAAGCAATTAAACGGTAGTAATTTACCTTTAGACTCCTCTTTTTTCAGCTCCTTAGACACACCACACTTTCGCCTCTTTTCCAGTCCATAAAGAGAAATCCTTGATCCATTTATCACTGCATTCTGATCTTTTTGCACGGGAGCTACCAGGGAGACGTCTTCTACTCGACCATGATGGCTCCTCCCCCCCTGGGCCCTTCCACATAACCATATGACCCAGAATATCAAGGCACATAATTGACAATATCTGCTTTGAACTGGGATATCTGAATCCTCACTGCCATGTAATCCAGTTCATTTTATATAGCTATGTGGAAGGGGCCTTTGTTTGCATGAATTAGTTACATTTCCCTTGTTCAGTGTGGTATGATGGTTTGGATGAACCCAATGTTACCCCTGGTTTCCTTTCTCCAAGTAGTTTATAATACACCACATTCTTTTGGAGCCCACATCCTAAGGTGGATTGACACTGAACACTCATCTTGGGGCTGATCTGCAGTGGCTAATGCTGGATCGGCCCCAGGATGGTTTGAACTTCCATCTCATCGCTCTTACAGTGGTAGGAGGTAGTCCTCACGGTCTAACAGCACTGAACCTGGTTCATTTCTGCCAGATGGCCTTCCTTACTATTCCCCTCCTAATCCTTTTGTCACAATGACTAGTGGGCATGACATGGCTCATGACGGTCACTCGTTTTTACAGTGATATCAGCAAGTTTGCCAGAGTGATGCAGGATGAGAGAGAGAAATCTCCCCCTTGCTTTCCCCCTTCCTTGTCTAATTGTCTTATCAATCTGGGGATTATCACTCCATCCAATGGACAATCAATATGACCCATGTCATGCCCTCTGGCCACCACGATGAGAACAAGGCCAGATACCATTTGGGACAGCCCCATGGTTGCCATGAAAGACATGAAGTCCTGAGCGGCTCCTGATAGGGTGGCCTCAGCATGGACGTTGAAGTCCCCCAGCACAATAAGCCATTGAGACTCCAACGCCAGGCTCGAGACCAACCCAGCGAGCTCAGATAAGGAGTCTGTAGCGCAGCAAGGTGGACGGTACGCTAACAGAATCCCTATTCTGTCCCGGTCACCTAACCTCAGGTAGACACATTCAAAAATGGTTGACTGTGGGATGGGGCACCTGGTCAGGGAGATGGAATCCCCATAGACCACTGCAACCCCGCCTCCCCATCCTCCAGGTCTCGGCTGGTGCTGTACGGAAAAACCTGGTGGGCACAGCTGGGTTAGATTCACTCCATTTACAGACCTGCCGTTCAACAGCACCACCTTTAACCCGGAGGAAACTATCAGACAGAAGGGATTTTTTTCTTCTTCTCACAGTCTATTGACTTTAAAGCCAGGGAGCTCTGAAATGATTTTTCCCCATATGCAAAAGTGGAATAATATAAATAATCTAACATGCAGGGTTATTGCAACAATAACCTTGATAATATATGTGGCTGAACACTCAGTAAGTACTTATTGGCAAGTGCAAATGAGAGTAAGAATCAAACAGTTTTTGGCAAGTTCATATATGCAAAAATGGTACATGAAATTACTCGCATTTCAGTAATTCTACAAAAAGGAGATGGCATCCTATTTGGCATATCATACACTCTGCAATATTTTCATTTGTTTGTAGTTGCCTTTCTAGTAGCCTGGGAATAGGCAGTGTGACCACTTTGGAGGACTTCAGGGCCAGTCTGGAAAAATACACAGCCAGAGTAGATGAGCCCTTAGTCCTTTCCTTACAGCATAAAATTCTCTCTCTCTTTCTTTATTTCTGTTCTTCCTTCCTTCTCTTCCCAGTCCATTTCATGTACAGGAGGGATGAACCCTGAGGCTCCATGTAGGCTACTAACATTCTGTTTTCAGCTCCTAATAAAAATTATGCTAGCTTCCTCCTCTGATCCAACTCAAGGGGAGAAATGCTATTTCTGGCTTTTGTTTTGTTATTTTCTCACCTGTTGTAGTGACAGAAACAGTAATTTCAGTGGTGGTTGCTGGTGGGTGGGCTAAGCTTTCAATCCCACCTCCTGCTCTGATCTAAAGATATCAGATATTAGAGAGAGAATGGAAAACTTCATGTTGAGATATATTTGCTGTGTGTGAGATAGGAACTGACTCCATGGTGCTGAGTAACTACAGACCGATCTCCAACCTCCCCTTTTTGGGTAAGGTGCTGGAGCGGGTGGTCGCCTCCCAGCTCCAGAGTTTCCTAGATGACACCAACTACCTAGATCAGTCACAGTCTGGTTTCAGGCCTGGTCATGGCACCGAGACAGCCTTGGTCGCCTTGGTGGATGACCTCTGCAGAGAGCTGGACAGGGGGAGTGTGACTCTGCTGGTTCTCCTGGACATCTCAGCGGCTTTCGATACCATCGATCATGGTATCCTTCTGGGTCGTCTCTCTGGGATGGGCCTTGGGGGCACGGTCCTGTCGTGGCTCCAGTCCTTCCTGGAGGGACGAACTCAGATGGTGAAGCTGGGAGACGCCTGCTCTGACCCCTGGCCTTTGACCTGTGGGGTCCCGCAAGGCTCCATTTTGTTGCCCATGCTTTTTAACATCTACATGAAACCGCTGGGAGAGGTCATCCGGAGTTTTGGAGTTGCGTGCCATCTTTATGCGGATGACACACAACTCTACTACTCCTTTCCACCAAATTCCAAGGAGGCTTCTCAGGTGCTAGACGAGTGCCTGGCCGCTGTGTCAATCTGGATGAGGAGGAACAAGCTGAAGATCAATCCCGACAAGACAGAGGTCCTCCTGGTCGATCGTAAACCGGATCGGGGTATAGGGTGGTTACCTGTGTTGGACGGGGTTACACTCCCCCTAAAGCCACAGGTCCGCAGTTTGGGTGTCCTCTTGGATTCTTCGCTCACACTTGAGGCTCAGGTGTCGGCGGTATCCGGGAGGGCCTTTGCGCAACTGAGACTTGTGCGCCAACTGTGACCATACCTCGTGAAGGCTGATCTGGCCGGGGTGGTCCACGCCTTGGTCACCTCTAGAATGGATTACTGCAATGCGCTCTACGTGGGGCTACCCCTGAAGACGGCTCGGAAACTGCAATTGGTCCAGCGGGCAGCAGCCAGGATGCTAACTGGAGCTCATTATCAAGAGAGGTCTACCCCTCTGTTTAAGGAGCTTCACTGGCTGCCATTTATCTTCCGAGCCCAATTCAAGGTGCAGGTGCTCACCTACAAAGCCCTAAACGGTTTGGGACCACCCTACCTGCGTGACCGCATCTCCATCTACGAACCCACACGCTCGCTGCGATCATCTGGGGAGGCCCTGCTCGTGATCCCACCTACGTCGCAAGCGCGCTTGGTGGGGACACGGGACAGGGCCTTCTCTGTGGGGGCCCCCCGACTCTGGAACGCCCTTCCAAAAGATCTCCGACAGGCCCCTACACTAGCAGTTTTCAGAAGGAACTTGAAAACTTGGCTGTTCCGTTGTGCCTTTCGGATTAGGAATCCCCATCCCAAGTCCTAGTAGCACTTTAGCACAATTAGCTGCACACCACACTTTACTTCCTACGCCCCTCCTGCCATTTCAGCACTTTTAACCCTGTACTCCTTCACGCCGGCCGAACCAGTTTTAATATGTCCTGATGTATTGTCATTGTTGTTTTGCTTAATTATTGATTTGCTTTGTTATTGCTATGTTATGTTTTCTATTGTATTGTGTTTGTGGCTTCGGCCTGTGTAAGCCGCATTGAGTCCTTCGGGAGATGCTAGCAGGGTACAAATAAAGTTAATAAATAATAATAATAATAATAATAATAACTGCCTATGTAATGTGTGCTGCAATCAACAATGCATAGATAGAGTTGTCTTGTGGAACCAGAACAAGGTTATAAGCCATACCATTCAGCATGGTCTCCCAAAAATGTCAATGAGGCTTCTGCCATGCCCCATGTAAAAGACCTTACGGTTTTCAATGGCGGATGAAGAAAATGTGAAAGTGTAAACTTATGCATGAGTGTCCTGGTTGTAATTGCATTTTATAGCATGACTCATTAAACTGAGTACCCTCCACAGGTTTACACTACTTCCATGGCCCCTTCCACACAGCCCACATTGAACTGGATTATATGGCCATGTGGTCTCAGATAACTGAGTTCAAAGCAGATGTTGTGGATTATCTGCCTTGATATTCTAGGTTATATGGTTGTGTGGAAGGGCCCCATGTTGTTCATCTTACTCTCCATCTTTTCTTTTCTCCATCTGTTTTCTTTTCATATTCTTTGTCCTCCCTGTCTCAGTCATCTCTCCTCCTTCCCCCCCCCCCCATTATAATGTTATTTTACATGCAAGTTATAAGAGCCAATGTGTTAATTTCACCAAATGAAAGGGAGTGAGATGGTGTTTCCATGCTGTTCTGTTTTTCCTCACCTCTTCACTTAGGGTGCTTCCAGACAGAGTCATGATTCAGGTCAAAGAAGTGGGGCACAAACTTCTGGTACCCTACAGCTAGTCCAAACACAGAGCCATCAGTCCCAGTAAATCCTTCCTGCTGACCTGACAGCTTTGTTTTTAGTGGATTTTAGAAATCTGTAAGATGGACAGGGGACATCCAGCAGAAATGTACTTAATTTTTTTTAAAATTGACTCTCTGAGATATGCTGGGCCTCATATGCGCTGATTTAGATATCTAAATGTATACGTAAGCAAATGTTCTATTATCTCTCCTCAATCTACTGTAATTTCAAGTGTTAATTTCATACACATCAGAACAAAGAAATGGTTGCAGAGAGTTCTCATTGTAATTGTTTCCAATTGTGCTTCCATTTAGCCACCTGTGTGTCCATGGCTCCATTTGTTTACAGCCCTGACCATTTTAGGATTTTAAATGTGGACAAGCACTGGAGCAGTCAACACCACTGTAAAGAAACAAAGCCACGTGTTTTCCTTAACTTTGGAGATATGCAGACATGCAAATATGCACATTTTTGGCTGAAATTTAGTTTAAGTGCACCTTTTTATCATGTATTTTTAGCTGTTAATCCAAATCAGAACACATTTTCCTTAAACGTCATTTAGTCACAGACACGCTTCTTTTATCCTGGTTTCTTCCACAGTTTCGGACCTGTGTAGAAGAACCCTTAGTAGTTTCATTTGTGAGAATCCCAAACATTTGAAAGGTTTGCAGCTATTATAATACATCTACACTAGCCAAGGGACATTTCAGTCTAGAGGACAGCCAGGACACAGTGAACACTTACTACAAATTTTATTCTTCTAAAGGATCATGACACTAAGAAACTCTAGGACTGAATAATTCTGCAGGCTGGGCTCAGAGACACTATAGTGCCACATATGTAGAAGACAAGCAATTTGGCTTGTTTCTTGACAGAGCGGCAGTGTTTTTCTGCCAGGGTTAAGAAACACCAGTGAAGCTAGATTTGGGGGCACTCTGAATTGGAAGAGCTAATGGAACTTCAAGTCAGAGGAGCTGATGTGGAAACCAGATGGTGCTGGTATCAGCTCTTATTAGATCAATGAGATAATGGTTTTCTGCCCATGTGTGTGCATTTAATGTCCCATCATGTTCCATTCATCTCCTGCAAGCTGGCAACAGTCCCCCCCAAACTGGCAGTTTCCGTCAGTCACATTCCCACAGCATCTTAATGGGTTGGCTCTTGTGCAAAAGCCTTCCATATGGTCATTTCCCACTTTTCTACACAGCTTTTCATTTCCCACTTTCCCTTACGTATTCCTTCATGCACATTTACCATGTGAACACATGTGTGCCTGCACACATATTCCACTTCTCCTGGATACGCCAGACTGTTTCACAAAAATACAAATATGCTGCACAGTAGACTTTTACATATACATACACATGGACATACATTGCCCAGTTATCTCAGGAGTCTTCGCATTCATTCATTCATTTGCTCATTCCCCTCCTCCCTGTACCTTTTATTTCCCAGCACCCCAAGTGGATTGCGTTGCAGTCCTGGAACAAACCCGACAAGGTCACACTGTTTGATTCTGATGTCAGTTTCAATTATGCTGCAGCTTTTATAACCAAATCAAAATACAAAAGGCTAAAAAAGAGAGACAGTGAAGAGACGACGCAGGATCCAGCTGCAGGCTGGGAAATGACATTTCAATTTGTCAATTGATCCATTTCCCCCTTTTGAGGTTTTTTCCCCCTTCTTCTTTTTTCTTGTCTGTCCTGGTAGTTAATTAGCATGTTTACATTGTGGATAACCAAGCAGGGAAAATGGGCCCTATGTCAATCAGGAGCTAAACCTGGATTCTCCCTTTAGTCTTCAGAATTGCTATGTTCTACCCATATGTTCTGTCTTCTCTCTCGCTCTCTCTCTCCCTCCCCCCCCCCACACACACACATACACACACACTTGCTATGCAACTATTTACATATAAATAGAATAAATATTTTAAAACATTACCTTAGTAATATTGTTAAGTGCTTTCAAATTGATTTTGACTTATTACTGGGTTTTCTTGCCAAGTTTTCTCTAGAGAAAGTTTATCACTGCTTTTTTCTAGGCTGAGATATGGTGACTTTTCCAAGGTTACCCAGTGTTTTTCCATGGTTGAGTAGGGATTAGAACTGAAGTCCTAGTCCAACTCTCAAATCACTATACCATCCTGGCTTTCTCCTAAATAATAGCCACACAAAATCTAAGAAGAGAAAAAGAGCAGGTTCTTTTATCTTTGATTTGGCTCTCTCACAAAACCTGAAATCCTTTGGGCCCACTTGTTCAACCTTGCTGCAAATCCTACATTTACATTGTTTCCCTTTGCTGAAGGAAAATTTCAACTCAGCCGAGAATGTCGCAAAAGCATATTTTAAAAGTGAAGTGCTTAGGGGGAGGTCAGCAATAGGTACTGTTTTTAAACACAAGAGAGAGCAGCATGTATGTGTATCTTGAAGTTGCTTGTCAATGTAGGGTAGCCATTTATATTTCATAGGCTTCTCTTAGGCAAGGAATACTCAAAGGTGGATTTGCTAACCTACAACACATGGTATTCTTTGATGGTCTTCCAGCCAATACTAACCAAGGTTGGCCCTGTTTCGTTTCCAAAATCATACTGCATGTGGTATCTTTAGAGTTCTTGGTCAGGGCCAGACTATTTAAAAATGTGATAGATGTATTTGAAAGACTTAGATTGCTTAAAATTGATAATGAAGCTAGCAAAAAGGAGTAAGTCACAGGAGCAGCAATGCAATAGTGGTCTATGGTTATGAAAACAAGACTACCCTGGTTGTAATGAGTCAGCAAACAATGTTGACTGATATTGAGATATATGTATATCATGCAACTAAGTCTTTAAATACTATAGCCTAGAAGCCACCTTGCAAGTAGTGAAGTCCCCTCCCCTCAGCCATTTCCATATTGCTGGAGATAAGGAACAGCAGTGTAGACACATCTAGCTATTTTCTTGTAGTTGGACCGATTATGATGGGCATCTCCAGAGACCTCTGGGAGTTGTCAGAAGGTCTCTTAAAAGTATGTTCTTGCAGTGCATCCAGCTACAGGGAAATAGATGGATGCTTTCCTGCTGATCCTTCCATCCTCTAACAATATAGAACTCTATGTTGAGCAGGAGCTCTGCTGCATATGAGCAGGGTTTGGAGAGATTGTGGTAGTTGTGCAAAACAGAATTATTTGCAACAATCAAAAGAGTGATTGGTGATGGTGTCATAGTTCGCTGTTGGGATGCCAACTATAACTTTGGGGGTTTACACATGCATGTTTTAAGATTGCAGTATATTGCCCCTTGCAGAATTCCATAAATTGATCCATTTAATAGAGCACAGACAGATGAGGCCAACTGATTGGTAGAGTAAAAGAAACTTCTGGTGAGCATTTTCAACTCTCAAGGTTCCTTGTTGTTCATCCATTAGAGGTAATCACTGAAACTTTCACTGCCACAAGAGTCACAGCCTACTACCCCAGCCTTTCCACCCCTGCAACAAAAGATTCCCCTTTTAAAATGGCCTCTCTTGGCTTTACCTTGTAGAATTCCCATTAGTCTCAAGTGGTCCTATTGGAAGCCATATACACATAATAGAAGAAAGTAATTTCTGTGCTCATACAAGAACTATTGAAGTTCCCCTGAAGAGAAAGAGAAGGGGGAAATGAAAGAATGGAAAGAAAAGGGGGGAAAGAACCCTAGTCCTTCTTTAGATTTCAAGATTCAGAAAAGAAAAGAAAAGAAAAGAAGAAGATGGCTGGTTTCAGCTTTCACTGTAATAATGATTTAACTAATCTCTCTCAAGACTTCAGACCATTTTGTAAGTAATCTGAATAACCCCAACTGTAGTTATTGCTGCTATAGAAATATGAAAATTGAGGCACATAAATGAGATATAAGTTGTCCTAGGCTAGTTTAATCACTATCCACACTACACTGGGTGAACACAAGTTGAGAATGCTGTATCCAAAATGCTTGGGAAAAGAAGTATTTTAGATTTGTTTATTTATGTATTTATTTGCATTTTGGAATCCCTATATTTGCATATAATACACATAACGAGATAACTTGGAGATGGAACCCAAGTCTACAATCATCATCATCATCATCATCTTTATTTATACCCTGCTTTTCTCCCTGCAGGGAGAAACAACCACACATTCTAATCGCATTAATTTTTTTTTAAAAAAAAAACAATTTTATATTAGTGTGCAGATATAAAATTTAAATACAATAAATATGATTAAAATTACATTTAAAACTCACAGGAATGTCTTCATCTGCTTGTGGAAGACAAGCAAGAATGGGACCATTGTGGTCTCTCTAGGAAGGGAGTTCCAGAGTTTGGGAGCAGCCACTGAAAAGGCCCTCTCCCTTGTTCCCACCAAAAACACTTGAGCAGGTGGTGGGACAGAGAGAAGGCCCTCTCAAGATGATCTCGGTGTTCTTACAGGCTCATAGAGGGAGATATGGTCCTTCAAAATAACCAGACCTAAAAACCTATATGGTTTATATGTCAAAACTAGTACTTTGTATTGTGTACAGAAATGGGCTGGCAGCCAGCAGAGTTGTTGCAACAGAAGAGTTGTATACTCCCTGTAGCCAATCTAGTTAGCAGTCTGGTTGGTCTCTTTGGACCAACTGAAGTTTCTGAGCACTTTTCAAATTTCATTTTGTTTTATATACATCTTTTATATATAATCTGAAAGCTTATACACCAGGCATGGGCAAACACCAGCCCTCCAAGTGTTTTGGGCTTCAACACCCAGAAATCCCAGATGGTTTGCCTGCTCTTACGAATTGTGGGAGTTGAAGTCCAAAACACCTGGAGGGCTGAAATTTGCCCATGCCTATTGTTGTATACAATATTTTAATAATTTTGCATATAAATGTGTCTCTATGTCTTCCACGCATGTGGACAATTTTCATTTTTGGAATATTTTGGATTTTGGAATTTCCAATGTGTCACCTGTATTTGGATGCTGAAGTCTGAGATATTCACAGTTTTGCTGCATCTACTAATAGCAAACAGACAGTATTTGCAATTCCACACCCCTCAGTGCAGATTAACTATATGCATGTGAAGTCATGCTACACCAAAACCACATAAGTCCCCTCAGAATGGCAATATTGCACTACACATGTCAATAATTGGGTGTTATTGTAAAATACACAACGAATGATGCAAATTTGCAATATGCAATGCAAAATGCACAACCACATTATGCAATGAACAATATCGATGCACAATGCCCAACTGCAATGTGCAGCATTGTTCTATCTGCAACTCTGATTCTGCTGATGTCAGCAGAATATGGTCTTTTGTGCTATTGTGAATTATTCACCTTGCAGATGTAGTGCAATAAAATGAAAGCCAGTATGATTCTAATTTGAAGATATACAGGTTGCATGGAGCAAGGATTAGGTATAGGTCTAGTTCTCGGGGGGGGGGGGGGAGCTCTTCTGGCAGACTCTCGGCTGACTGGGCTGAAAGATGTGCTGACAGAGTAATCTTCTAGACCAGTTGAACTACTCTGCTGGTTAAGTTGGCCTATAAGAAAAGTCCAACAAAGGGGAAGGATGAAGGAGAATCTGAGGTACAACACATCTATATTCCTGCAAACCTTAAACAAAGATGAAGTGGTTAGATTCAAAGTTGTGCCAAAGCAAGGACAAACCTAAGCAGTTTTCTTTAGTCTGAAAGTTTGAATTCAATACAGTTTTCATGGTCTTGTGTCATCTCTGATGCCTTTAACACCTAAACCAGATAGGATTGAACTCTAATTCTCCAAGTATGTATTCTCATGCAAGTGTGGCCTCATCTATACTGTTGTATAAAGCTGTTTCAGAATATAGTTTAACTGCATTGAACAGAATTATAGGAGTCTACACTTCCACATAATACAGTTAATTTGCATTATATGACAGTGTAGGTGGGGCCTAAAAGGATACTATCCACCATAAAGAGGGAAGCAACCAGAAGTCCATAATATTTGTGGAAGTTTTTCAGTTTCCTGAAAGAAGACATGGCTGCCTCACAGTAATCTCAAACAGAGGCATGCTGTATGAAGGGTGACTTTTTTACTTGTTTTTTTTTTTTTACAGTGGTTAATCTTTAAGGATAAAACTTGTCTGTTTCAGATTTTCATCATGGAAGTATTCATGTATGTCCTTTTCAACATAGAAACTCATTGATGTTAAAAACAATCCACAAATGTTCATTTGGCCAACAAGTAAAAGGGTTTCAGCGTGTCATGCTGCTGAAAAAAATTGACACGTGCCACATGGCAAAGCAATGGTTTTGTGTGGGAGGTTGTTTCATGCAAAAGCGCTGCAATTGGTGCATAAATATACATTGGGGAGCGACTGAAAATTTTACTCACATTTTGTGGAAACCCAGTTTTTGACATAGCAAATGCCCTTTGACATCCAAGATGAGAATCTGGGTTGTTGTAGGTTTTCTCGGGCTATATGGCTATGTTATAGAGGCCTCTAGAACATGGCCATATAGCCCAAAAAAACCTACAACAACCCAGTGATTCTGGCCATGAAAGCCTTCAACAATACAAGATTGTAATGTTTGTATATTGATGCTATTGTTTTTAATTGTTTTAATCTGTTTTATGATGTTCAAGCATTGAATTTTGCTACTGTAAACTGCTTTGAGTCACCCGAGGGCTGAGAAAAGCGGTATATAAATGGATTAAATAAAATAAATAAATGAGAATGTTTGGAAATGTTTTACATCCTAACAGCTACAACACAAAACAAAGAGCTTTCAGGTATACAAACAATGTTGTAGTTCATCTTGATTGGTTAGTTTCCCCCCCCCCCTCAAAACTATCTTATCTTGCCTTAACCCACAAAAGCAAGATGAAGATTCCTCACTTTTCTCAAACCCAGAGTGCAATTTGCTTCAGATATTCCCCTCAGACTCTCCTTCAGGAAATGTACCTGTCTCTAGGCATACCAGAAAGGCAGCTTCAACAGCCTGCTGGCATTCACCCCTATTACATGTGGCACATGTATAACTTCCATAAAATCGGCTCTCTGAAAATGTGCATGCAGGTTGACACATGCTCAAGCACCAAGCTAACCCCCTGGGTGCCGCAGTGCACTTGCTATGGCTTTCCAATCCATATCTGGTGGACAGACAGCTGAGTAGCATTAGGAGTCTCAAGGAGGAAACACTTATAATGGAGAACATTTTGAAATGCAGCTGCCTCATTTAGGGAGCAACTACCAAGTGACTATAAAGAAAGATTTATCGATAATGACACCATCTCTTAATGCTGAACAAGAAAGCTACAGTGCAACAAAGGACAAGTGTTCCAACATAAATCTGCATGAAATCTCACTCTTCACTGTAAAGAGTCTTAAGTTCTTCCTTCCCATGACTTTTCCCTTGGTTTTCTATTGCAAGTTTAAAGTAGGAATGGAAATAATTTTTCTGGGCCTATCAGTATTGACAAGGGTAGCATTTTTTGCACTTCTCCAGACTTGTGGAGACAAAATGTACATATTACTTTGAGCATTAACACATCTTAAAGGCTTAGAAGACTATTTTCTCTAGAAGCAATTCTCCATAAACTATCCAACAGTTGCTTTCAACTAGCAGAGCTATGGAATCAATGACAAAGATGTAAATGCTGACCCTGTCCTCAGGGATAACCGCAAAGAAAAGCAGCTGTAAAATGCAGCTCAACACATCAATCTTGTGTGTGAGCTAAAGCTCAATACTACATGTTCAAAAATGCACACATAACATATTTTGACATGCATTATCATATTCAACATACTGTAGTGTGTATGTTTTATTTTGTTTATGAGGGGTATGTCTGTTGTTGGCCTGATCAGATTTTTTCTGCCATCAGAGGGATGGCTGGCAATTTTTATTTCCAAATCTTAATTCACATTCAGTCTGAGATTACAGACTTAATCGAGATTGGATAGGTTCTCAACTAAACTGGATTCTTGCATAACCACAGCTGAAAGTCTATCCTGGGAAGGAGAGGGGCTTCCCTGTTTGTCTGTACTCATAAGAACCTACAGAGTTTGAGTGGGTCAGGTCAAAAGGCTAGCTAGTCTTGCATTCTGTTCACACAACTGCTAACTGTCTATGAGAAGTCCACAAGCAAGAATCTTTGGGTGACCTTGGTCCAATCAGACATATTCAGCCTCACAGAATGGCAAAGGCAAACCCCCTGTGAACAAAGCTTGCAAAAAAAAAAAAAAAAGCCTTTGGTCTGTGATAAATTGAGCATAATTTGAAAGCACAAAGAAACAATAACAACAACAGCAACACTTGTGATAACAAGTTCCATGGATCCCAATTATGGATATGCACATTCCTATAATGATCCAAGCATTTTACAAAGGAAGTGAATCAGGGCCAGTCACTTGAGAAGTAAGTGGCAGCAGGATGAAGGGAAGAAAAACAACATATTTCTTCTGTAGTACATTGTGTATTATATATGTGCATTATAGGATCAATATGCTCATAGATACATATAGGGGCTGTTTAGACTATTGGTGATCTTGAGAACTCCTTTCATCCCCTTATATGCTCACATGTCCAACAAATGAATCAGAATCTTCAATGACATGAAAGAGAATCGGGCAAAGTTTCAGGTGAGTCATGATCCTTTCATTCCAAGTTAAATAAGTCTTCATCAAAGGCTTATATTTTATTCATCAATTCCATCAATCAATCAACCAGTCAGTCACTCATTTCATATTTAGCCTTCAGGTAGCTCACAACACTATTCATGCCCTTCCCATTACAGCTAACTTTCACAAAAATCCCTGTGAAGAATGCTGGAGTCAGAGAGAAATGGATCCAGGATCATTCCACTAGTCAAATGGTTGATAGTTGATTTAATCACAGGGATTTCCACTCCTACCCTAGATCCAGTCCATACGTCAGAAAATAAAGTCCGACTGCTCATTGGAGGGAAGGATAGTAGAGGCAAAGATGAAGTACTTTGACCATATCATGAGAAGAAAGCAAAGCTTAGGGAAGACAATTATGCTGGGGAAAATGGAAGGAAAATGGAAGAGGGGCCGACCAAGGGCAAGGTGGATGGATGGGATCCTTGAAGTGACTGGATTGACCTTGAAGGAGCTAGGGGTGGTGATGGTCAACAGGGAGCTCTGGTGTGGGCTGGTCCATGAGGTCACGAAGAGTCAGAAATGACTGAATGAATAAGCAACAACAAAAACCTATCATTCTACCACTATGCTGGCTTTATAATAGATTTTCTAGAGTGATGCTTAGGCCAGGAACTTGATTCTAGGTTATATGCATTTCTTCTTGTTTCCAAACAAGAACTGTGCTCAGTAGCTTCAACCTGAAGAGTGAGTACATAGTTCATCAACCAAGCAAATTCTCATTTTTTTTTCAGTCTGAAAGAGCAATGCAGTGTCTAGCCACAGACCTAATGCTAACAACTCTGACAGCTGGACTGGACTTCATAAGTTGGCATTTTAATTAGACTCTCTGAAATGTCAGGAACAGTGTCATACATTTAAATAAAAAAAATTAATAACCTTGATCTCACTGAGTGTAGTGAAATCAGTCCAAAGATACTGTCTCAAGTGGGTTATTTTCCCCTCAGTTCCTGCCAACACTGCCTATCTTCTTCCTTCCTGTGCTTTCTTCCCACACCTCCACCCCTCCACCCCTCCACCCCTTGCTTGAAATGAGCATTTAAGAAACACTTATTCTAAATCCATTTTGACTCTAGTATGGCAATTGTGTGCCATTTGCGATGATTTAGCCAATTTAGTCCTATGAATTAATTGGTTAATAAGCCATCTGGATGCAACAGGTGACATATATACAGATTCTTTACACACAGGCACACTTGTCCTTGCTTCACACAGGAAAAGGCATTGGAGAGGGGAAAGGAAGGGCAGATTGCACTGTCTGGAAGGGAGAAAACAAAAGGCCTTCTCTCATGCTGAATTGATCTTGACCTCAGCAGGGCTTGCTGCCTACAGTGATTCAGAGCAGCGAAGAAGAGCCTGCAATGCTTCCAAATTTCCATCCAGAAGCACACATATGTCGGGAAGAAATTTACAGGAGGGAAACAATTTGGGCTAATTACCAAGAGCATTGGAAATTCAAATCTGAATTCCAAATCTGTCAAAATTGTGAAGTATTTAATTATCAAAACATCTCATTCATTGCTATTTCTGTATTAATTTAAACCACATTGCCCAAGTTGCAGACAGAGAAACAGTTGATATAAAACTGAGCCAGGGCTGGGAAATCCTTGCATTTCCTTTACAAACATCATTGTTAGGTTTCCCTTGTAGAGAGAGAGAGAGAGAGAGAGAGAGAGAGAGAATGAGAATCCTGGCAATCTATTTCCAACCCATATAAACAATGAGAAATTATTCATATTGTTAAGGATATATGTGGAATTTGATCACTGTGATACAAATTGACTTACTTGATCTAATTTAGCACCACCTATACTAGAATGTAAAACATGACACAATAATCTCTGAAGTTTTGTTTTTGTTGTGTGCCTTCAATTCATTTCCAAATCATGCTGGCCCTGATGTTAGCCTATGAACAGGATTACTTGGAAAGATTTGCTCAGAGAGATATTGCCTTTGTCTTCTTTTGAGACTGAGATATTGTGACTTGCACAAGGTTATCCAGTGGGATTTGTGGCCACGAAGGGATTCAACCCTAGTATCCAGAGTTATAGTGCAACACTCAAACCATTAAACCACTTTTCCAAATTGTAATGCAGTTCTTGAATTTTAATAAAGTACTAATACGCATTTAGAAAGGCATATATTATGACCAAGAACATTCAACACTGCATATTTTATGCAAAAAATAAATCTTTAAACAAAATGTCTTTATTTTCATGCCAATTCCTTTAAATTGAACGCAAATAGGGAAACAAGATAGATTGGGATTATAAATGCACACAGGAAAAAAAATCAAGATGGACCCTAAATACAGTAATTTTATGCTTTCATTCCATCCACATCATTGCTTCTGTGAGGTTCACAAAATACTCAGCTACCCACAATGAAATATTTAGGCTCCGAACTGTGTTCTGAAGATCACTAAATTTAGAGTACAGAGCTATGTATATATACTAAGAAGTAAGCTTCACTTAGTCCAATTGGACTTATTCCCTAGCAAGTACATTTAGCATTAAAGTCTGTTGCTATTAGAGACCACAGGTATAGAACAAATATTAAGCTGATGCTTCTCAAAAGATGAGGATACCCAATATGGTTCAGCAACTTCTTCTTCCATTCTTAAATACAATGAACTCCTAATTCCTTTTCATGGAAAGAAAAACAAAACCAGCACACACATTAACCTACGCAGCCATCACAAATAGGTTTGTTTGATCAGTGGCCACATACTGACTCTTTTCTAATCCTGCAAGTGGCTAAGCTGCTTTGCAGCTTTCTTGTAGGTCATGCACACAGGCAAGAACTTTGTACTTTCCTAATTACCGTAGTCAGCTGACATAATTGAAGAAAGGATGGCCAGAAGTTACTCACAAGAAAGAAACAAAGGCCACAGCATAGAATACACTTCCAAAGTATGGAATTGAGCACACTTACTCTCTCACACACATATGCAAGTGTGTGTGTGTGTAATTTAAGGAAAGTCCAGTAGCCTCCTGGATGATATATAGCCAAATGACCAAATGTCTTGTTTCATTTTGGCTGTCAACCATTTTTATGGATTCTTTTAAATTAACTGATCTACTATTAGGAGGAAAGAAAAATCCCAGCAATGCATGGAACTAAACACAGTAAGAGTTGTATCCAAAATAATTAAGAAGGTCCATAAACTTCCAGATTATATTCCTGTTCTTTCCAATTTTATTTTGAACAATCACATAAGTTTTGTTTATCCCAGAATATTTTCTATCTGCTCTCAAAATCAGATAATCTATACCGGGTCTCCAGGTGAATTTTTTGTAGCCTAATATTAAATTGGAAAGAACAGATACATACTTTAGGACTTTTAAGTCTAACTGCATGAGCCTAAAGCAGTAATAACCTACTCTGTGTTTCCTTTTAGAGTATATATTGTACTCCTTTGTTTAATAGCCCAATCATGAGACATAGGGGGACTATTGCCACAGCATAGAGATCATGAGTAGAGATGACCACCCAAGCTATAGCTCATTTCTGTAAAGAAGCCAAGGCTGAATTACAGCACATGCCTGAGGAAATTTAAGTGAAATGAGTTTTTAACCAACTTTGTATCTAGTTATTAGAGTCAGACTAGTTCCTTCTTTTGTGTTTCTCATGAGGACGCAAACTAGCACTGTAGCTTGACTGCCACCTTACACTGAGTATATCCCCCTGCTGGTTTGCCTCTTCCCTGTCATTCTCCCATCCTTAGCTAATAGCTATTAATGCATAAGACCCATCAACAGCTCTCAACCCCACAATATTCTCATTACCTATCTTGATGAGATGACTCCCTTCTACTTCTGCACCAACAGAAAAAATGGTGTCAGGTGGCAGGATTCATCTCCTGTCCCCTTGCTTTTCAAAATTTTCCATCTTCTCTTAGAGTTATAGTTGTCCTTTTTGTAGTTTTACAAAACTGGAATTGAAAAATTGCTCTAAAATAAAAATAAAGATAAAATGAATATGAAACGGCAGTATTACAGGAAGGCAGGTTTATAAGGGTGTGTGGAAGTATGGTTGCAGAACTATGTACTGCTAAATTTATGCAATTGCAATATTGAAGACATGTGAAATATTGGCTGTTATCAACTCAGCATGTATCTGCTATTAATGATAGTGAAATAGCAGTGGAATAGCAGGTTTGGGTGATAAAGTCCACAGTCTTTCATGGACTACCACAAATCAGGCTGTACACTCTTCTGAATAAGAGTTGTAATTATCTATTTCTGACAGTCCTAAAGTGAATATCTCACATTTTATTTTCCTTTTGA
Organism: Anolis sagrei; assembly: GCF_037176765.1. Taxonomy (NCBI): domain Eukaryota; kingdom Metazoa; phylum Chordata; class Lepidosauria; order Squamata; family Anolidae; genus Anolis; species Anolis sagrei. The sequence goes on along the minus strand of NC_090023.1, from coordinate 37,501,022 downwards.
AGGAGACAGCTAGAAAAGAGATGGCAGGACTTGAAAGATCAATGGATATAATGTGGGGACATTGTTTGGAAGCGAAATTAATGACAGAAATTAGAAGTGGCAAAAAGACACTAACAAGACAAGTCTGCTAAGATTTGGCAGCCTCTTATTATATTTGCATGAAGAGACTTCTCAACACATTGTCCACTGCAAGAAAAATATTTCTACATTACTATGAATACATCAAATGTGATTAATTCTTAACCATAGAAGCAGTCTATAGTTTATTTGAGGGAAGAAGGAAGGAGGGCAGGGGGTTAACTGCAATGTTCAATGGCATTAGTGCAATGTATTTATTTTAAGATTACTAATGCTATTTTAAAGAGGTAGCATGGTGTGGTTTAAGCATTGGAGTGCAGCTCTGCAGACCAAAATCTGAATCCCTGCTCACCCATGGAATGGACTGGATGATCTTGGCAAGTCACACTCAGCCTCAGAGCAAGAAAATGGCAAACCTCCTCTGAACAAATCTTGTAAAGAAAAACCTGCAACTGGTTTGCCATAGGTCAAAAACAACTTGAAGACATACAAGCACAACAAGATGTTATTTTAATAACCAGTAAAATAATTAGTTATCACATTTTAAAATGATAGCCACATTTTTTCTGGCAATTGCTGTAGGTGGTACAAAGTCCTATGGTAATTAAATATAGTGATTTCAGAGCTAGTTTTTTTTTTTTTTTTGTCGTGTCAGGAGTTGCTTCTGTTGTGAGAGAATTGGCCGTCTGCAAGAACGTTGCCCAGGGGACGCCCGGATGATTTGATGTTTTTATCATCCTTGTGGGAGGCTTCTCTCATGTCCCCGCATGAGGAGCTGGAGCTGATAGAGGGAGCTCATCCGCCTCTCCCCGGATTCGAACCTGCGACCTGTCGGTCTTCAATCCTGCCAGCACAGGACTTTAACCCACTGCGCCACCGGGGGCTCCAGTTCAGAGCTAGTGGGAGCCATGGCTACTGGATCATTTGTGTCTCTCCCTCTGTGTATGAGGGGTGTTCATTTTAAGTTTCCCCCCGAACCACTTCTATTTATCACAGGATGCTGAAACTGCACTTGTGTAATGATATAATTTACAACTCAGAACTGACAGTGGTCTTGATTTTACAGGTGCCGAAGTAGTGTGAGGTTTAATAATGGACCCAGTGGAATACAGAGCAGTCATCAAGTTCCTTTACTTGAAAGGCTGCACACCAAAGGAGACATTCAATGAGATGAAAGAGGTTTATGGTGATGATTCCCCATCCTATGATGTAGTCAAGAACTAGCATTGTCAATTCAAATGTGGCAGGACTTCAGTGCAAACAGCTCCATTTCCAGGGTGACCCCACTCTGCTATTGATCAACACATCATCCAGCAAGTGGAGGTTGCCATTTTGAAAAATCACCATGTAACCATTCATCACCTACCCCAAAATGTCAAGATAAGTGTGGGATCCATGGAAAAAAATATCAGACCATATTCATATGCATAAGGTTTCCACTCACTGAGTCCCCTGGCTGCTCACATATTTCCAGAAGCAGGAATGAGTCAAATGCTCTCAGGCTCTATTGAAAATATACCATGGAAACCAGGAGGACTTTTTTCAACAGACTTATTACACAGAATGAAAGCTGGGTCCATCACTGTGATCCTGAGACTAAAGTCCAGTCGATGAAATGGAAGTATCATGTCTCACTGCCTCCAAAGAAAGCACATGCCCAATTCTCAGCAGGTAAGGCCATGTTCACAGGATTTTGGGACCAGCACAGAGTAGTGTTGAATGATTTCCTAGCAAAGGGTACCATGATTACTGTGACATACTATGTTTCACTGCTGCAGAAATTGAGGGAGGCCGTCAAAACCAAGAGAAAGGGCTCATCAAAGGTGTCCGCCTTCTGCAAGACAGTGCACCAGTTCACAACTCACATGTGGCCCAAATGGAAGCATGCTCCTGTGGTTTTGAAATTCTACTGCATCCCCCTTATTCACCCAACTTTGCACTATCGGACTTCCACTTCTTTCAAAAAATGAAGTTACTTTTGAAGGGCAAGCATTTTTCAGATGAGGAGACTCTGATTTCCAAAGTCATAATGTGGCTTTTGGAGCAACCTGTCGATTTCTACAAGCAATGTGTTTATAGTTGTTTAAAAAGATGGGAGAAGTGTGTGTCCCTAGGTGACACCTATGGAGAGAAGAACTAATAACTGTGCCACATTTAATTGCTCAAGGAAGTGGGTCAGGGGAAATCTTTAATGAACACCCCTCATAGATAAGTAAATGTCTAGTACAAGTAAATTCCCCTAACAAAAAATTATGAGATTTTTATATATGGGACAGGATTGTCCTATGTATGAGGATAGGCTCACATTTCAAGTTTGTACTCAGCTAATTATGCTTGAACCTTCCATGTATTTTTTGAATATCACTTGGTATGAATCTGACATTTTGAAAGCATCTTTCTGTTTCCAGCAAGGCCACAAGTCAAGCTTTCCTTGGCTTCCCTCTTGCCCCACCCCCCAAAAAAGCCCTTAGCATTTTCAATCTCAACAATTTGAATCCCTTGGGTTTTCATTTTCCTTCTTCTTTCATGTCTCGTCTCTCCCTCCCATGTGAATGGCTTGCTGCTTTCTCTTCCTACCCCATTCCACCCTCCTAAAATCTTTTTCTTTTCTTGTGGACAAAATGCTAAATAATCTAAAAGCATCTTTGATGATAAGAGCAGTAAAGAACACAAATGGGCTGACAGAAGTGCATTTTAGTTCCACGTGGTCCCCAGCTTCTCAGAAAACAAAAACCAATTAGATAATGCTTATACCATCGCTACTTCAGTGCAAAAGGGTGGTGCAGTCTCACTAGGACTAATAGGGGTTTTAATAATAGATTCCTCATTCTATGATTTGGAGGGGAAAGTGGTTTCAGTTGCAGTACATCTTCTGGCCAAAGCTCAATGAATGGAGAATTAATGTTTCATGAAAGTGGGAATGAACTGGCACACTATGCCTATTATTCTTACAAGGGAGATCCCTGCAGATGAAAGTTGGGGTTTTCTTGCATGAAATGAACGGAAGGGAAAAGTGACAGAGAACATGTTCGCAGTAGTCTTTCAGCAGTCCATCGCCATGGTCAGATGCGCTGTATCGCAATCTGCTGGGTTTGAGTGTGTTCATCTGAAGGTGGGAAACCGTGATAGTCTGGGGATTCTGCTGGTGTATCATCCACCCCGTGACTCAGCAGTTTTCCTGCCTGAGCTAGCAGATGTGGTCTCTAATTTGGCCGTGGTCTCCCAACACCTGATGGTGCTGGGGGACTTTAACATTCATGCAGAGACCACTTTAACAGGAGCAGCTCAAGACTTCATGATCGACATGACGACCATGGGGCTATCACAAATTATATCTGGACCCACCCCTCAGGCTGGACATACACTCGACCTGGTTTTATTGCAGACAGCGGAACAGTCAGAGTGGAAGAGCAAAATATTCTTCCACTGTCATGGTCTGACAATCATCTGATCAGTCTAAGATTTGCTTTGGCCTCTAACCTCCGCAGGGGTGGAGGACCAATTAAGATGGCCCACCCTAGGAGACTGATGGATCCAGATGGATTCCTGAGGAATCTTAGGGATCTTCCTGTCATGGAGCCTGGCGATCCTGTTGATGCTCTGGTCGATCGTTATAATAGCGAGATGACCAAGGTGATAGATACAATCACTCCCGAACGTCCCCTTTCGTTGCGCAGAGACACGCCATCTCCTTGGTTCACTGGGGAATTGGCTGTGATGAAGCACTCGAGGAGACTAGAGTGCATCTGGAGGAAATCTCGGGGTGTCTCTGACCGAACGCGGGCTAGAACCTCACTTAGGGCCTATACCGCGGCTATACAGGTAGCCAGGGAGACTTTCCTGACTGCCCACATAGCGTTGGCATTTAACAGATCTTCCGAGTTGTTTCAGGTCATTGGGGAGCTCCTTCACCTCCCTGGGGTGGAGGAGGCCTTTGACGACCCGACAACTCGGTGCTGCGAGTTCGCGAACTACTTTGCAGATAAAGTCGCTCAGATACGCCTCGAGTTGGACACCAGCTTAAATACAATGCCAGAGGAGGTGACTGAGGCATCTGCTTGTCTGGTTTTGTGGGATTCCTTTCAGCTTGTTCATCCTGAGGACATGGAGGGGATCCTTGGGGCTGTGAGAGCGACCACATCGGCTCTTGACCCTTGCCCTTCTTGGCTAATTAAATCGGCCAGAGGTGGATTGATTGACTGGTTTGTGTTGATCATAAATGCATTGTTGGTGCTAGGGAATTTTCCATCTGGGTTGAAACAGGCTGTGGTTAGACCACTCCTGAAAAAGCCTCCCTTGACTCCATGGACTTGAGCAACTACTGACCAATCTCCAACCTCCCGTTTTTGGGCAAGGTGCTGGAGCAGGTGGTAGCCTCTCAGTTCCAGGGTTTCCTTGATGACATCAACTACCTGGACCAGTCACAGTCTGGTTTCAGGCCTGGTCACAGTATTGAGACAGCTTTGGTTGCCTTGGGGGATGACCTCCATAGGAAGCTGGACAGGGGGAGTGTGACCCTGTTGGTTCTCTTGGATATCTCAGCGGCTTTCGATACCATCGACCATGGTATCCTTCTGGGACGACTATTCAGGATGGGTATTGGAGGCACGGCTCTGTCGTGGCTCGAGTCCTTCCTGGAGGGTCACTCCCAGATGGTGAAGCTCGGACCCCTGGCCTTTGACCTGTGGGGTCCTGCAAGTTCTTTTCAACATCTACATGAAACCGATCATCTGGAGAGGTCCTGCTCTCGCTCCCACCTCCTTCACAGGTGTAATTGGTGGGGACAAGGGAGAGGGCCTTCTCGGTGTTGGGGCCTCGACTCTGGAATTCACTTCCCAGGGACATTAGACATGCCCCAATGTTGGCAGTCTTTAGGAGGAGGCTGAAAACGTGGTTGTTCCAGTGTGTTTTACCAGAATAAGGAGAGCTCTCAGCAATATACCCTCATAAAGCACTTTAATACTGACATAGGACTGACTGCATTCCCTCATTTCTCTCTGAAAAATCCTATCCCAGTTATATTTTACTCTGTTCACGTCTGCATATTTTCAATTTTAATCTATTACATTTGGCCCGTCCATTTTTTAAAATGTTTATATGTCAGTATTGATTGTTTATTATTTTTTGTTCATGTGATTTATATGATTTGTATTTTATTGATTGTTTAATTGATGTTGTGTTTATTGATGTTTTGGTTGATGTATTTTGGGCTTGGCCTCATGTAAGTCGCACCGAGTCCCTTGGGGAGATGGTAGCGGGGTACAAATAAAGTTTATTATTATTTATTATTATTATATTTCTAAATTAAAAGTCAGGAGAGAAAGGGAGAAAAAAGGGTGTATTCAAGGACTTTATCATACGAAATAGGTAAACTGCAGCTGCCCTGTCACCTTTGACGTTGGTCCCTATTTCACAATGCCAAGGGCAGCGTGATGCACTTGGCATTGTGAAAAGGAGGAGGAGGAGTGCATCCCGCTGCCCTTTTGTTTTCTCCTCATGATTTTCTTATTCCTAGCCATTGTGATAACAGTAAAAACTATCAATAGCTCACAATCCTGCAATGTTCCTGCCAGATAACTAGGTGTAATGGATCCCTTCCATTTCTGTGTTCCCCTTGCTATTCCCAAGCTGGCCATTTTCATTTTATTTTATATTATATAGTTATATTTTCCTCTTCTCTTGTTTTTAAAACTGGACTTAGGTAATTGCTCTAAAAAAAGAAAAGAAACTCCAGTAGTGTGAAGGTGGGGTTGCAAAGGTATGCAGAAGTATGCAGAAGAACTGGCAAATTGGTGCAATTGTGCAATTGAAATGAATTGTGACATCAAAAGTGCTCCATCTGGTATGTATCCACTATCAGCGATAGTACAACTGTAGTGAAATAGCGGGTTTGTACGACAGTCCTAAGACATGCCAATCTATTCTAGTGTATTCTTTCTTGGCTTACAATTCATTTCTCTGTAAACTCCTTATTCCTATTCTCTGTCCGTCCTTCTTCTTATATCGAAACAGATTAGAATAGCATTTTTCCCACCAGCATTATAGAACGGATACTACCATCTTCAAATCATCTGAGTTGCTCCTGCATAATTATAGGAATTGTAGTTAAGGTCAGAGACTTTGGAATTTGCAGCTAGAGACGTCCTCAGTTTCCTTGAACTACATTTCCCAGAATTCTGCAGAAGCAGATCAGACAATTGGCAGATGTTACCCCCATTCTATAATGCTGGTGGGAAAACATCCTTAGAAAAATGAGATTTAGTGGCCTTAGATACCCAGCAGGAACAGTCAAGAGATACAAGGAGGAAGGTCTCAGAGCCTTATAAAAAGTGGAGTTTGTGAAAAATAAAAGCCCTAAGCCATTTTCTTTGTTTTACAGAACCATCATTTAGTGCCCGCTTACTGAAAACACAAATAAAACCCATAGAGGGCCTTTTCCCCTTGTTGCCATAGAAACCATTATTACAACCTTACCGAATTGTACTTAATGCATCACTCCTTCTTTTCTGTGCAACAGTCTGCTGCTCAACATGAAGGCTACACTTTGTCCTTGGAAAAGGAAGTGGAGGAGGACATGAGGAAGAGGGGGAGGAGGAGCACAACAACCCTGGTTGCCTTCCCTCTGCCCTTCAGCCCAGGAGCCTTCTAGCAACCCACATTTTCTTTGGCTTTCATGGGGACATGTTCTCATTCCTCCGCCCACACACATATTTCTCCCTTTTCTTCTTCCTTCTCTTTCTACTCTCAGTCCCTTTGAGTGTCACATCATTTACATTTATGAAAGGAATTTCCTGGGGGTGCACGGGTAGCATAAATTGTGTATGATCAGATCAACCTTCTGCATAATGCATTTGTCTATGCATCAAATCCTCAGGGCTTTCCTCCTGGCTGAAAGTCTCTATAATGAAGCATTTGACTGTAATTTAGTTAAAGATGCTCATGGTAGGAAAAGCATGCAGCAGGATGAGGAGGAGGAGGAGGAGGGATTAGGAAGAGAAAGAATGCCACAAAATAATCCTGACTCTAATTACAAGATCGACGGCCTGCTAAAATACTCAGGAAATAACAAGTCGTTAGTAAGATAAATCCTCTCTCCAGTCTCTTTCCAAAAGTAGAATACAATTCTTTGCAACACATTGCTGTAAAATGAACTGGATGTATTTTCATTTATTTTTTGAAATGTATTATTCCACCATTTCCCTAATACTGAGAGTCAAGGTGGCCAATAAAAATCGAACTGATTTGTACCAAGTCAGACCAGTAGTCCATCAATTTCACCTCAGCCTTTTCAGAGTCTCCCAGGCAGAGATTTACCTTTGTAAAAATATTTCTTTAAAATAAGTGCAGATGTTAGGACTTTTATGCAAGACCTTATATGAATAAAGAACAAACAGCCCAGTTTGGCCATTCCATCTCGCTGGCTTTTGCTGGCAAAAGGGAAGGTTCCTGGGACAACTCATGGTGCCCCACATGCCCTCCCTCCTCCCCCATCACACATGGATGGGGGGAAAGTGTGTTGGCACCTTTTCCCATTCCCATCACATGACAGCAAGCATGGCAACATGCATTGTTCCGCCACCCGTCCTGCCATCACATGAGCTTTGGAGGCCAGAAGTGCACGTAGCTCTGCCTGGGCTGTCCACACAACACTTTCCTCCCCACACTGGAGGGCAAAGTGAGTGGGACCTGCTGTGCGTCATGTGATGGTGCACAGCAGGCCCTGTCAAAGCCGTGCATGAAGGCAGCAAAACGGGGCATCTCTGCCCTGTGTGAAAAGGTGACAAGTTCTTTCTCATTGAAGATAAGTTATCCTACAGTGAAACACTCTCCATACTCACTTGGATTCAGTAGGATTTGCTCACAGACACAGGTGTAGAGAATTATAAATATATACTGTGTTTATGTTCTAAGTGCTTGAATTCAGACTAATCTAAGCAGAATAACATCTTGTTGGATTCAATGGGAAACAAACTCACTTAGCTTTCTCTGTATCACACTCAAAATGTATAATCTACATAGCAGGACTATATTGTGTAGCTCTGGTGTCCAATTTCTAATTCTACTACTGACACACTGATAAAGTTTGGGTTATTTAATCTTTTCCCCTATTGTCAACGTTCTCTGTGATATTTTTTTTCATCATTTGTGTCATGAAAGGCATGGAAGTATTTGTCTAAGTACTAAAAGTCTGAAGGGGAAGAAGAAAAAATGCCCTTCAGTTTCCTTTGATCAAAGATAGATGTTTCATGCATTATACGTTTCCGGTATGGCAGTGATTAGTTTTCAATATACTTGGTTATGAACCATTGCACTTAAAGCAAAATATCTATTGCTTACCCAAAGAGTCAACTTCATACTCTCCCTTGGAATCCAAACCTGGATCACAAAAATCTAAAATTGGTTTCTAATGAGTAAATGGATTATAGAAGAACCCAACAAAGAATTTTCAAAGCTAGAGTTCATTTTTAGAAGACTTATTTTGACCACACATTTGGCTGTTGAAAAAATTGTGAAACTTTTGGGACATCTCCTTTCTATGTCTTCACTTTTTCTATGTGCATATAACTACCTTTTCTACTGCATGCATGTCTTTCTTTTCTATAAATATACACCCATGATGGCATGTGCATTACTTCTGTATAAAGAAAAGGGAATCAAAAAGAGATCAAATTGTTATATGCAACTGAAGGAAATTGCAGTCTTGGAAATTTCTTGGGGTTGTTGGGGGGGGGGGGTCTTCTACAACGAACCAGGCTGTAGTGGGGGAAGGGAGCAACTCAGAGTAGAAAGAAAAGCTGGTCTGGGATGCAAGGAAAAAAGAAATGAGGGCACTTCTCTATCTTAACTGCCAATAACCATCAGCAACAGCAGCTCCATGGGGCTGAAAACAGAAGGCTAGGTGCCACACACAAACAGACAATGGTACTATTCCATATACCTATGTCACTAACAGGATTCTAATTATGCTATACAATAGACTCTCAGTTGACTGGCACCCATGTGAATTGGTAAATGCTGAATAATGTAGCTTCTGGTTGCTTGAGAGTTACTATTAAAATAAGCCTAATACTTTACCCAATACTATATGATAAATGTTGTATAGATTTTATATTAATATAGAAATACAGTAATTAAAAGCAAATTAAAATGAATAAAAAGAAGCTTAACTTAATGTATCAAAGTTTTATTGTATTATAAAAACAGCTTTGTGGATGTGGAGTGCAATTTTAGTTATTACTAACTTTGCCAGTTGATTGAAAGTTCTGGTCATTTCAGTTCCAGTTAAATAGAAGTCTATTGTAGGATTTATTTGAAGTGAATGTTAGAAAGGTGGAAAGAATCTTACTGATTTTAAGTCATTATAATGGTTCATACATGGCAATAATTCTGACATGGATAGGACTTTTATCTATAACATATTACACAACTATAGATCATAACATGGTAAGACTACATGTGTGCAAACAGCTCAATGTAGAAGTTATATTATTTATTTATTTCATACATTTATACCTCATCCTTCTGTCCTAATATAGCTGCATTAGGGCAGTAGTGAGGAATTTAAAATCTCTTGGTCACCAACTCCCATCAGTACCACATGGCATAGCCAATTGCAAGGGATTCTTGGATCTGAAATGCAAAACATCTGCAGAGCTAAAGATTCCTACCCACTCGAGAGTGGCTTTCCAATATGTGCCAGTGTAGTTAACACTAAAATCTGTAAAGCTCTCCAGATGGAAATTATCCTTAAAAACAAAAAGAAGAATGTGATTTCTTCATTTATTCCATAGCTACATTCCTCCCTGGTATCATGAGTATACTGAATGATTAATAAAACATTTGTTGTAAGGACCTCTGAAAATTTCACACTATTATCTGCGGTTGGCCTTGATTTTACTTGCTAGTATTATAAAGCGAGTGACAATATTCCTGTTCTGCTATGAAATGGTTAGATTATCACCTCCATTGTAAGATGTTACATCTCATAAATGATGGAAAGCAGTGTGGAGGAGAAAATACCTATAGATCACATGGCTGTAAAGGATTTAAGAATATTTGGTGCATTCCAGAGTCTGGCAATCAACTTTACCAATATGCCATACATATAAAAGTGGAAAGGAATTTTATTGGACTCCATAGTCTTGATGAAGGTAGCACTTTTGGATCACCCAACTTGGTTGTAGAAACAATGTGCAATTAATGCCTTGAGTACTTACACATTTGCAAATGTTACAAATGTGGCCTATAAAGCCCTAAAAGGCCCCGGCCCAAATTACCTGTCCGAATGCATCTCCTCCTATGAACCATCATGGAGATTAAGATCCTCCGAGGAGGCCCTGCCTTCCGTCTTACCATTGTCACAGGCGTGATTGATGGGGACGAAAGACAAGGCCTTCTCAATGATTGTTCCCCGGCTATGGAACTCCCTTCCTGGTGAGATCAGGTTGACTCCCTCAATCCTGTCCTTTAGAAGGATGGTAAAAGCTTTGCTGTGGGACCAAACTTTCAGGACAGGGCAATAAACGGCAATAGGAAAAATGACCAGTCCAATTAGATTTGACACGGATGACTAGAACGGTTTTAAATGGTGTATTTTAATATTTTGATAAATGTTTTTTAATGTTTATATATTGTATATGAATTTGTGTCCTGGCATTGAATGTTTGTCGTGTATATGCTGTCCTCTGCTCTGAGTCCCCTTCGGGGTGAAAAGGGCGGAATATTAATGTTTTAAATAAATAAATAAATAAAACACTTCTGAGAAAATAAAGTGCACAAAAACTGGTGTGCATTATATGAACAGCTAAAATACATAGAAACAATAGGAAATTAGACAAAGTGAACAACTTAGAGAAATGTGTTAAAATAAAACAAATTTTAATTCAGGAAGAAAACACAAAGGTTCACAATCACAAAGAAGAGAGAAAAAATCAGGTAGGATTCAAAGAAACTTAGGACCTTATCACAGGAAATACTATGTTTCTTAGACTGTTTGAGAATGATTTCCAATGAGTCCCATCACATGACATTTGCCCCATCACATCAGTACTCCATCGGAATCTGTCTGCACAGCATCACAGAAACTTATTATTTGCAGATGAAATTCTAATCATGCTTTTTGAAATACTACAGATTTTTGAAGCACTGTTTTTGTGTGTGACAGGAACATCTGTATGCATCTCATCAGCAATTGTAGGGGGAATCAGATCTATTAGGCCCAAAAATAACCCTCAGGGTGATTCCAAAAAAATATAGCAGAGTACCAGAACAAGACTTTCCCTCTTTGGCAAAGCTATGGAGGGAGAGCAATTTGCCTCCTCCCCTGAGGAAGAAGTGGGATGGCTCCAGTGGAACCATCTCGAAGAGGGGGCATGGCTGGCTTGCTAGCATCCTGCCCCCAAGCTATTTGGCTGCTGACCTTTGACCCGCTACTCTTGCCCATTAACAGTATAACTATTGTGGTTGCCTTTTGGGACCGGGTAAGAATTTTTCCTCCCATGTTTTTGGAAAGGTTTTTTCACCTACCCTATACTGTTTAGGGGCTAGCTGGGATGGTAGGGAAACACAAAAAGTTGGTGTACATCCAAGGCAACCCCATTTGGGGTGTTGGCCATTATCTAATACACTCACCTGGATATCAATTTAAGGGATGAGGTGAAGTCGATTGGCCCAGAAATGGGAGGAGTCTGCTCTCAACAACTTTGAGAGAGGCTTCTCCACACATTTCCCTTAGAGGTTGCCCGGGTTTAGGTCACCAGGGGACCCAGATGTTTCACCCTTACAAGCCGTGGGGTTGGCCGGGCAGGGACACTACCTCGACTTCAACATACCAAGTTCAATACACTTATAGTTTAGTTATAGTGGAAAAAGTTAAATAGGTAACAATTAATAAACATTGCCCAATTATTAACCCAATATATTGGCGTGTGGTCTCTTCGTTTCAGGGGTGGGCTGGCAAATCCATTCATAACCAGCAAAAGGTTACTTGTGGTGAGCAGAGATAGCCTTTATCAATTTAGGATGGCTAAGGTTTACAGAGTCAAACTTAGGTTTCAAAACATTTATTCTGGAAAAGTTACATTCAGGATAGAAAAGTCCTAGAGCTAACTAACTTACTTTAACTTAATTTTCTAACAGAGACAGAAGGTAAAATGTTCATGCAAAATGCACCCTCACAAAGAGAATAGAAACAAAGAAAAAATAGGCCTAGCTCAGAGGAAAGACAAGCTTAATAGGAGGTTCCTCGCAGAGTTCCATTGGCTACATTATCAGAAGGAGGAGGAAACAGTGGCTAGGAGGAAAGTAAGAAACAAGGCTCTCTAGGTATGTGGGGGAAGGGATTCTCTAAGCTTAGCTCTGTTTCTGTCTGCCTTTTTGATGACTGGACACTTGACATGACCAAAGGCTTGTGTAGTGCAGGGGTATATCCAACAGCAATAATACTTTTTAAAAGATCATAGAATGATGTAGGGTTGTTTTGAATGGATTGGGAGGAACCAGACTTCCGTGGTGTGATGAGTCAAAGCTCAGTATTTTCAAATCAAGTCAAGGTAGTATGCACACACACACACACACACACGCACACAAACTCTTATGCAACCATGTTAATATTATCTCCTGCAGTAAGGAAGAAAGAATATTATTCATCCCCAGGGCAAAATATGGGTGTCCTGACAAATGAGAAAGCTCACTGGGAAAATAACAGACCAATGGGAATCTTATATCTCAGAATTTGAATGTCCTGCAATGCTGCAGAAGAATGATTCTGCCTAAAAATCCATTTGGGTTTATGGTGCTAAAATCCTGTTTTCTTTGGATAAAACTGGAGATGGAATGTGTTACTGAATTATGATGGCATAAGTAAGCCAATGCAGTGTAGTGTTTTGAGGACTTAAATATGACCTTGGAGATCAAGGTTCCCCACCCTGCCATAGAAAGCCACTGGGTGGGCTTAGGCAAGTTAAACTCTCTTAGGACCTCATCACATGAAAGCAGGAAAAGGAGAGATAACCCTCTTCTTTTGTTCCCTACTGTGCCTCTCTATCTTCAGGCGTGGCAGCCATCCCACCTCATTTCTCTGCTTATATTCAGCTTCTTTCCATCTTCTTTTATAGGCAGTTGAGTAGCACCTGACTCATCAATGCACAGTTTTCCACTGGAAATGGCCTTGCATCATGTGATGGCCTCCATTGGACTCAGTTTCAGCAGCGCAGAGAAACTAAGAAAAGACTGTGTGGGATGAAGTCCCTAGTCTTAGAAGAAGGCAAAAACATGCACACACCCCAATAAATCCTGCAAAGAAAACACTGTGATAGGTTTGCCTTAAGATTTTCATGAATCAGAAATGACTTAAAGGCACAAAACAAAACAAGACTTATGCCACCATAATTTGTTTTGGGCTTATTGCATTAGTTTACTAATTAGTGCAACAACCAAAATCGGTATCCCAGGAATCCATCTCCTAAGTGATATGCTCCTCAAGACTGCCATTTACATGTTGTTAGGGTTCAGCAGAGATGTATCCTGGTACTTTCTGCACCTACATGTGATGCAAGGGTATAATCTGCTGGACCCCATCTCCACTGATCCTATGTCATTGCCATAAGAAATGAAAATGGCAGTTTTGGGGCTGCATCATTTAAATAGTAAATTCTGGAGAGGGTCCAGTCAGGAGGCATAGCTAGCAAGACATAGGTTACATGCACGCCCCCACAGCTCACAGTATTCCACACCTTTTTTTTTAGGGGTATAGCAACATAGGCAAAAATATCCAGGGCTGGTCAAAAGCTTTCATATTTCAAATCATTCCCAGATTCTGTCATAGTATTAACATTTTGCTCCTGAACCACAACAGCAGCAGGAACAGAGTCCTCACTGTCCAGTCATTATGAATTTGGTTTAGCCCCACTTGACAGTCACCTTTACCTATGTGATTTTTCATTACTGTAGGAAAGGCCACCAATCTCCAGCATGCTTCGGTGTATTGCTAAGCACCTTTGCCAATGTAAACAAGGGCACCCATGCAGCCCTCCTTCTTGCCTCTCAGAGTCTTTGCACAGCTCATTATAAGAAAACTGCAGGTGTTGTCAGGCATTTCTTCTACAGATTGTGAGAAAGCATGTACATGCACGTGCAGGTGTGCACACACATAGTTTTCCTTTCATCACTCTTATATCTGGTTGATGTGTATACAAAGGAAAATGGGAAGCATGGCTAAAGAGGGGCTCCAGGAAATAATGAGTGAATATACTGTAGGTGTAACCCTTCCTCAGCCTCTAATTTTCCCCTGGAAATTCACTCCACTCCCCAATTAAGAGCAGCACAGGGCTAGAAAGTACATAATTGTCTCATAATGAATAGTTCAAAGTTTTGCTTCAAAACCGCAAAGATTAATTAAGTGTAAATAAATCAAGCAAGTGAGAAAATGAGCAATGAAGCAAGGTAGGAAGCATGACATGCATGAAGAAAAGCTAAGCTAAATCAAACTTGTTCTTGTGTGCCTTGAAGTTATTTCTGACTTATGGTAACTCTAAAGTGAACAAATCTTGGCAAATGTGGTTTGTCTTGGCCTTCCTCTGTGCCTGAGAGATTAACCTGCCAAAGTAGGTTCCCTTGACTGAGTGGGGATTTGAACCCTGGCCTCCAGAGTAATAGCCCAGTTCTCAAGCCTCTACACCATTCTGGTTCCTCAAATCAAATTAGATCTAAGGAAAACACTGAAACCAACCCACTCACAGTTAAGAAGATTATTAATTTACTCCTAACCAAATTTCACCCATGTGAAACACAACTGAAATGTGTATTTAGTATTTACCTATATTTTGTTCAGCTCATTGTATGTAAATAATTTGCTACAGTCTTAATCCCATAGCATTAAAATACAAAATTTGCACTAGCACAAATGTGCAGTAATTCAATCACAGCACAATACCATTTTGGGATGCAATTTAACCAATGAATTCATGTACTATTGTTGTGATTCGATCAAAGTAGTCATGCACTGATTCACATAGGTAATATGTAAGACAAAAAAGACCACACTAAAAACTATTAGTAAATGAACATTCACATGTCAATTAATGTTTGTTTGTTTGTTTTTTTCAAATTTAATCGGAAACCAAGAAGAGTAGAATAAAAATAGAGTAAAAAAATAAAACTCTGATTTTTTTTTTAAAAAAAAACTTAATAGGAAATTTTGCTGAATTTGACACCATCTTAATCAATTGCAAACTCTAAATGTTAGGACTCTTCCCTGAGTTAGGTCCTTTCTACACTACCACATAATTCAGATTATCAAATCACACAATCCACGTTATCTTTTAAAACCTGGATTATATAGCTCTACACTGCCATTTCTGGATTTTAATCTGGATTTTATATGGCAATGTAGAAAGGGTTGTTGATTAATCAGAATTTGAACTGTTTGGCTGATGAAATATTTGATTAAATCTCCATATAGTTGGATGCAACTAAGGCTGGATCTACACTGTATAAAATCCAGATTATCTGCATTGAACAGGATTATATGGCAGTCTAGACTCATATATTGATTATCTGCTTTGATAATCTGGATTATATGGCAGTGTAGATCCATCCTAAAACAACAGTTTTGCATGTGGAATGATTTTATTTGTATATGCTACTTGTGTCATTTTAGAAGAGGTATTCTTCCCTGTTGAGAAATAAGTAGGACTGCCTCTTCTACGAAGGCACCTGCTGTTACCATCATTTTAAGAAGTGCTTCTATTAAAGCCTAGTTGAAGTACCCAGCTTCACAAGTATTAAAAGTAGCTAGCCACCAGCCACCCTACTTAGTCATGCTTTCAATCTTTCTCTGGCTCTACCTTTTCTCTTTTCATCCCTCATCTTCTTCCTCTTAACTATTTTAAATGTTTAGGGGGGTTCTACAGAGAGAAGCAGCACCACTTGCAGCTGTTTTGGATAAATTAAAACCCCAGGCTTGCTTATAGCTTTCTCTGATGGTGAGGATGATTAAAGTTGCCTGCCACCTAGAGTGTATGTACACCCACTTTAACTGCCATGGCTCAATGCTATGGAATCATAGAGATAGTAGTTTTGCAAGGTCTTTAGACTTTGACACTATGAATCATAATATTCTCTGGACCATCCTCTTGAAAATTTGATGCCCTGATAAATTTGTGAACACCCTGCAGCTCCTCCATAATGACACAATGGCAACAGTCTTGAACAGGAACAGCTCCCAAAATGACTCATTAATGGTGGGATCAGGTGTCAAACAGAGAGACAGTATTGCCCCAACCTTTTCAAATGAAGCAGAGAGTGTTCGAGGATTGGGACATTCATAGGGATACCAAGATGCTTTTCTATATTGTCTTTAATCTCTGTTGTATAGTTATAAGTGTGATGACAAGAGATATGATTCATTTGTATTATTGTTATATTATTCTAGATAGACAACAAATACAAAACATGTGTACACAATTGAGAGTGTCTGGTGGTCAATTAGAGGTTTTAAACCTTTTTACATTTTCTGATCAATTAAGAACTGCAGCCTCACTAAATACTATATGTTGGGTTTAGAGAGTCAGTTGACATATGCATAAATAGTGCTTAATTGTTCAACACTTCATTATGCTAACTGGTAACTGAAAGTGAGAATGAATTCAAATGAAAAGAGGTGACACAAAGTATTATCCCTGGGAATAGACCTATTATTCTGCTCTCTCGCATTTAAGGAATTGAGAGTGGTCTACAAGGAAAAAGCAAACATCCAGAAAACAATCCTACATATGAAACAAAATCCATCAAAACTTTTTTTAATATTTAGAAATCAATTTAGAAATGTTGCTTTCATAGAGGAAAGCTGGAAAATAAATCCAACAAACCTTTGTTGATTGCATGTCACAATACATTTGAGTGTATTGTGTATTGCTCATTTTCATTCTTAAAACTAAGCTAATCAGCAGAGCAAAAATTTTGGTCTGGATGTTTAGAAAGTGCCAGGTGGAAACCCTAAATCAAGGACAGTTTTGATCTCCAGGAACACTTGAAGCTCTTTCAGCAAACCTGTGCTTTTACGAGTACTTATAAACCCAGTGTTGAGAAGTAAGGCACTATTATATCCTTCAAAAGCTTTGAAGATACAGATGGCAAAATGATATCCCACTGGAGAAAACAAAGAGAATAGAAAAGAAGTAGAAAATGTATAAGCTCTTCAACTAGAGGGACAATTGTGCTGTGGAATTAGAAGTTCAAACCCCTAGAAATGGCCCTAGAAAAGGTGCAAAAAGCTAAAATTGAAAGAAGGACCAGATTAATCACTGATGAACAAGTAAAAACAAGGCTGCTTTTGGATTTTAACAGTACCTAAATATTTGAAGCTGGGAATTAAACCCCTGCCATTACTATTGTAAACTGAGGCATAATCAAGTATGTTCTTTCTTGCATTATGAACACAGTGGAACATAAAAGAAAATGACAAATATTTGATTGGATTTGATTGAATTTACACCTTGCCTTTTCCCCAAGATAGGAGTCAAGATATAAATCACAGTTCATTCATTAATTGGTTCAGATGTGCATATGAATTGAGGTTGGGGGGTTACAATGGATTTAATCAAATCCTAGTCATACTTAGAGAGGACCCATTGAAATGCACATGTTTCATTGACTGATTCCAGTGGAAATAGTCTAAGTATAATTATGTTTTGGAAAGTGGGTGGGTGGGGGAGAGGGACCTACACAGAAACAAGGAAAGAGAAAAGGGGTGTGGCTTGACCTTTTGGTTACATTTTTGAAATTGTGAAATATTCTTGTAGTGCAACTGTCGGGTGGCTAAAATATAAGAACAAGAGGGACCTACCATGAAAGGCAAAGGGGGGGGGGGTCCATAGGGTTGGGGGTGCAGCAATCGCAGTGCTCGGGTGGAGGGAGATGCTGGAGGAGGAGGTGGACTGGGGAGTGCGAGAGGGTTTTTGTCACCCCCAGATCGTCTCTGGCCATATATAATCTGGATAACCAAGGTGCCACTCCCCCCCTCCCCCCGGGTTAAAACTGCTGCTGCTTAATGACAGGTTGGTGAATGGAAAAACAGTTGCCATCTGGGATTTGATTCTGGATGAGCATGTCAACCTGACCTGCATCATAGAGACTTGGCTGGACAAGGGTGGGGGGAGGGGTCAATCTCTCCCAATACTGTCCACCAGGTTTCTCTGTGCAAAAGCAGGTGAGACCTGGGGCTGATGAGAAGGAATCACAGTGGTCTATCAGGATACCATCCACTTGGCCTGGCGGCCCATTCCACAGTTGGCCACATTTGAGTCTACCTAAGGGTGTGTGGTTGGGAAAGAACAGGTATTCTCTTGGTGTACCATCCACCCTGTTTCTCAACAGTGCTTTCATGGTAAAGAGGTTTTGATCTTCTTTTCACCCTTCCTGGAGAATCTATTCAGTCTGTACAACAGCACTGCCTGTAAAATAGTACTGTGATATATAATAAAAGGAGTAATATACTTTTGCACTACATGCAAAATACACAATAGAGATGATGAAGCAGTAACTAACAACAGCAGGCAATCCAAATATGAACTAAACTATGTAATGCTCAATAAAAGACATGTGTCCCTGTGAGATCCCAGAACTGTTAAACTGCTGTGATGTCATATGATGTTCTCTCTTATCTTAGCTTCTGACAGTACAAAGAAAGTTTATAGAATATTCATGCATTATTCAGTTTTAGGAAAGGAAACAGGTAGGCCATTTGGTTGAGGAGGAAAAATATCACAATAATGCTAGGAATTGAAAAGATTATATAGCAGGAAAGTCATATGATTTAACAGGAAAAACCACATGACAAAGGGATGATCGGGAAAGTGAGTGATAAATAAGGAGGACCACAAAAGAAGAAAATATTAGGCATTAAGTTGATGAATAACAAGTGAGAATAAAGAACCCTTAGGAAGTTACCAAAAGGGAGGGTGAAAAGAAAGATTTTTTTTAAAAAAAGTACAGGATGTATAAACCCAGCCTCTAAAATTTCAGAGTTACAGTGGAATAAATCCAAGCTATGTTCAGTGATCATAAGTCCCATTGAAATCAGTGAAGCAAGGCCTGTTTAACTTGACACATTTATTTCAATGGGAGATAACTTCAATAAATTTAGTTTGGTTTGAATCTAATATAGACTGGATCTATACTGCCATATAATGCAGTTTGAAACTGCATTATATAAACAGTATAGACTCATATAATGCAGTTCATTGCTGTTAAACTGCATTATATAGCAGTGTAGATGGGACCCCATATGCATTTTGTTTATAATACTTTGTGAGAAGCATGCTTGCCCCCTGAAAATATTCTTCTATTCCTCATTTAAATAAAAAGAGTATGAACTTACATGCTTATTATGCACCTGCACCTGTACTCTTGGGTGCAAGCGCTCAAAAAAGCAGCTGCTCTCTTGGTAGCTGGCACATGTTCACTGACGGTTGAAATTGATTTGAACTTTTAAAAAACTGGCATATAATTTATAGAACGAGGCAGAACAAAGCCCTTTTTCTGATTCTTGCTGCGGTAACTCATTATGAATTAGTTTGCAACGTAAATCTAGTATATACATAATTCTTAAATATGTAACAAGCCTTGATTTTGTTTCTACTGGTGTTATACTAATTGTAACCCAAACCAAGTTCAATTACAAGTCAATTTATCTTTTCCAGAGCTGTGGGACCTGCAAACTTTGTATTTCCAGGAGTCAAATTTCACCATGTTAAGTTGTCTGTTGACTGGAATATCCTGAAGACACCAGATCCCACCTGATCTTGGAAGCTGCACAAGGTTGGCCCTTATTAGTACTTGAATGGAAGACCACCAGTGAGTACCAGGTGCTGTAAGCTTTATTTCTGAAGGGAAAAAAACCTGGCAAAACTATATTTGAATATAGCTTGCCTAAAAAAGATCAACAAAAATCATAGGGGTCCCATAAGTCAGTGGTTTTTAACCTGTGGGTCCCCAGGTGTTTTGGCCTACAACTCCCAGAAATCCCATCTGTTGGGATTTCTGGGAGTTGAAGGCCAAGACATCTGGGAATTCACAGGTTGAGAACCACTGTCATAAGTCAACAGGTCACTTGAAGGTGCATACACATGCCTGAGATGTTTGTTACTGGAAGCTTTTCATTTTTCAAGCTAATGTAAAAATGTTCCTTTTACAGTGCTCATATGTGGAATGATTTTATTTTGCCCCATAGCTACCTAGTTTGATAAAAGGATCAATCAGTGCAAAAGTGCAGTCATAGATGAAATATAGGTGCTTCTGCAGTCACTGTGTCAAACTATTATACTGTAAACAAAGGAGGGAGGGGCATGATATTGTCAGGCTTTCAAGGCACACTTTGAGAATTATCATACATAAGCTTTTTTTTGGGGGGGGGGCTTCAAAACAATTTAATATCAGACAACTTTTGTCTGATTTTTTTTTAATGCTGGAAGTGTGACTCAGCAAGCAAATGCTGCAATCTATGGGGCTGAGTCTGGGGAGGGAATTTGTCTTTGGATTTCACAATGCTGCCAGCCATGCATATAGATGGAACTTTTTACCAAAACAAATATATATCAAGCTATTAGAAAGAGGGAAACCATTCACTTGACTATAACTATTTGGTTTGTCTATGTATGGCAGAGAGAATCGTGTCACAAATAACCAAACAACGCGTCTCACAATTCTTCAAAATAGTCATGGAATGAAGAACTGTAAGACACACCATAAATAGATCCAAAAGAAAGAAACATTAAAGCAGGCATGGGCAAACTTTCTAACTTGGGGGCCGCATCATGGGCTAGAGTGGGGTTGGCAGGCTGGGAGAGAGGAGGTTCTCCCCAAGCCCCTTTCCTTCCATTTCCTCCCCTTCCTCTTCTCTTTTGGAGTCTGAAAGTGAAGAAAAGACAGGAAATGTTTGGTTCCCAAAAGGGTTGGCCTTGGTCAGGATGAGTTGGTGGATGGGAGGGAAAAGTGTATCATTAGACCAGTGGTTCTCTACCTGTGGGTTCTCAGATGTTTTGGCCTTCAACCTCCAGAAATCTTAACAGCTGGCAAACTGGCTGGGGTTTCTAAGAGTTGTAGGCCAAAACACCTGGAAACCCACAAGTTGAGAACCACTGCATTAGACCCTGTGTTGCCTACTCCTGATAGATAATCCTAGAAACTTAGAGCTGGAAGAGAACCTCAAAGGCCATCCAGTCCAACCCCCTGCCATGCAAGAAGGCACAATCAAAGCACTCCCAGTAGACGACAGCCTCTGCGTAAAAGCCTCCAGAGAAGGACACTTCACCACACTCTCAGGCAGTCTATGCCACTCTTTAACAGCTGTTACTCTCAGGAAATTCTTCCTAATCTTTTCAGCCAACTCTCTTTCCCTGCCATTTGAACGCATTGTACCCTGGTCTCTAGAACAGCAGAAAGTCCGTTTTCTGCCTACTCATTCTCAACAGGACCCCATTTTAAATCTTGAAACATGGTTCTCATGTTCCCTCTCTACCTTCTCTTCTCACAGCTAAACATCCTCTAGGAGGAAAGGATGGTGAGAGGGAAGAGGACCTGAGAAAAGAGCCCAGGGGGTTGCATCCAGCCCCTGGGCCTGGGTTTGCCCATACCTGCACTAGAGTGTAGCCTGAGTTAACACAATATACAACTTTCTCTTGTTGTTACCATGCAAGTCCAAAGTGGCAACACTAGTGCTAGAGCTTTAGAGCTCAATCTTTATAAACAATGAGTTACTTTCATTTTTTCCAATTATATAAGTTAGACTTCTTAAAACTATAATCTACCAATGGATAATCTCTAGGCCTGGGCGGTTTCGTTTCGTTAATTCGTAATTCGTTAATAATTCGTTAATTTTTCCAATTACAAAACGATAACGAACCATTCTGGAGCAATTATTTTAAAAAACGAATTTTTAAATACGTTTTGTAAATGCTTCGTATTTCGTTATTGTATTCGTTTCGTTATTGTATTCGTTTCGTTATTGTTCTGAGGTCGTTTCGTTATTATTTCCGCATGTCTGGGCCAGTTTTATGGTTTAATTAGTGAAAAAAATTATAATATCACACCAACAGTCAAGAACAGAGGGTGAGGGAAGGTTCAGAAGTTTTTGGAGGTTTTTTAGCGTATTTCGCGGTCGCGTCCGCCATTAACGAATCGATTCGTTATTGTTTCGGAAATCGATTCGTTAATTTTTTTTACCATTTACGAAATTTCGTAAATATTGAACTTTTTAAAAGGAAAATTTTGTAATTATTTTAAATATCGAAACAAAAAACCCCCCCAAATACAAATCGATTTTAGAAACAATTTTTTGCGTTGTTACCCAGGCCTAATAATCTCCCTTCTAACTATAACCATAATTTATAGTCACAGGGTGTGATCTCTGTAAATCCAGTTTTGTAATTGTGAGATTTTACAGAGATTGTTGGTCTTCAGCTTCCATTGCACTAACTGGCATAGCTAATAATGAGAAATGCTGGCAGATGCAATTCAACAAAACATCTGAAAAACCAGACATTTCCCACACAATTGCATGAAATGACAATGGAGGAATATCACATGGTTCAAGTGCGGTCTCATGCTTCTGCCTTGTGCCATTTTACATGTGTTGGTGTAATAAAAAGCTAGAGAGCTATGACACACACATACACAGACTATCAGTGAAGCTTGTCCCTTTTATTGGTTGATTGTTACTAGTAGCCAAGAGACAAACAAGATATGTGTTTTGAAATGCCAGAATGTCAGTAGGTGCTTGCTTCCTTATTACTGGAGGACGGCTTGAGATACAGTTCTCTCCAGGTCACCTCTTTTTCCACTGCTGTGCCACTGACCTTTTATTTTATACACCTGTTTCTGACAGAAAGGATGAGGGATATGGGCTAGCTTCTATATACTATAAGAACGTATTGAAAATACGAGGTTTCTTTCACTAGTGAAGAACTTGATACAATCAACCCATAAATTCAAAACAAAATGAGGGTAGAAGACAGTAACAAATGGAAGCAGGAAGATTTTCACACACAAGTACTAAATATGGTCATAGATAAGTTGACCTTGTGTATAAGCTGAAGGCATGTTTGGGGGCCAAAATGTTGATATGATTTGTGGATAAGTTAAGAGTCACTCTCTAAAGAGAGGAAAACACGAATGTCACCTCAGGAGACCACCCACTTATGCTGCCATTTCATTGCCTAGGCATTTAAAAAGACCAGAAGCTGAACCGCAGAAGACAGTAGAGTTGACTGGTGGCTCACACTGATCTGTGAATAAGTTGATCCTAGTTTTTTGACTAGAACTTTTATAATTTTTTTGACTAAAATTTCTATAATTTTATATGAGTAGAAAGGATATGCTCAGCTAAAATCTGGAGGTGCTCAAACCCTTGTTGATTGTATAGCCTTGTTTCAACAACTTTTTCTCATCTCAAGTTTTATTTCTCCCTGGTCACTGTGCTTTCAATGTCTGGCTCTTTAAAAAGACCTCTCCCAGTCAGAAATTTGGAGCCTGGACAGCTCTGAGGAACAAAGACTCTTGGAGCAGAGTGTACTTCATGGCCGAGCAGATCTGGCAGATTATGTGGAGATCAGCTGGGGTCACCAGGAGATGGGCAGCAGTGGCAGTGGCAGCAAGAAGAAGGAGGAACGATGAGAGTAGGATGCAGCCAGGGATCCCAAAAAGGAAGTATGTCTCCTAAATGAACATTTCATCTACTCCCCAAATTTGTAGCATTCGGCTAATTCGCCATTAGGAACAGCTGAAATGAATTGGGGGGGGGGGGGAGAGAGACCTGAAGCCCTAAACTGAAATGGGTCATTAGTAGACAAATATTTTGACCAATGATGGCTGAGCAGCACTAGCAGCACTCTATCTCCTTTCTCTTCCTTTTCCTTCTTTGATTAATGGGGTTTTAAGCTAATTTCCTATCTTTTTTTCTCCATTCCTTCCCAAAGGCACCTCCTTGTCAGAGTGCATGATGAGAGTTGAAGTTTTTCTCGCTGTTTCTCAAGTTTCTTTCTCAGCCAAGCAGCGCTGGTTGTGCCCATTCTCTGATTAGCTGAGAATGGACACAACTGGCAGTGACTACAATTCCCAGAACCTTCTTGTGGTCAAAATTAGTGAATTGGTGAAATATTCTGAAAGTTGGCATGTACTTTGGAGTCATAAATGTGGCCTATGAGAGAGGAAAGTTTCTTCCTGATAGGCCTAAAAATGACTGAGAAACAAGCCTCTAAAGTTTCCCTATTGTCTCCAATGTGCCAAATCGTTCCAGAATGAAAATGGCATACCCCTCCCTATTTTGGCAATGAGTCAGAAAACAGAATGGGGAACCAGCTGAAAACAGATCAGAAAATGGTAAGATTTTGTGCCGTTATGCACACCTCTACTCTTGAGAGAAAGAGGTCTTCTCCCCTAACATTCTTCCCCATTCCCACTCATGGTAATAGAATTTAAGTTTTATTGAATATGGGGTTTGTTTTTTTTACTAACCTTCACTGAGGCCTCACCTACACTGCCATATAATGCAGTTACATAATGCAGTTTAACTGCATTATGAAACTGCATTATATGACAGTGTAGACTCCTAAATTGCACTTCAATTGAGTAAAACTGCATTATGAAACTGCATTATATGGCAGTGAAGATGGGGCCTGAATTGCACAATTATTCTTTAGATTTTTTTTAAAAAATACAGAGAAGTGGAATTGTGGGAGAGCAGAGTTACAAGGATAAGCAGAATGTGTGAATAAAGAAAAGTGTGATAGGGAAGGTGATCATTCTGGTATGTTGCTATTAATGTAATCACACAACTGCAGTAAAATAGAAGTTTTTGTGATAAAGTCAAAAGTCAAAAGTTATTGAAATGCTAAAATTTGGGGACTGAAGGAAAAAATATTTGGGGAAGGGGGTGACTTTTATTTGCAAAAGCTATGTTCTCATTTCGTTCCCCCCCATAACTACACTCCAGGGAACCCTTCTACTACTACCTCTGACAATGAGAAAGACTGGGCTGCCACTAGAAAGCCAATTCACAAGATGCTTCCAGGCTAGAGAAAAGTGATGTTTAATCATGTCCCAACAGGCTGCGTAAAAAGTGTCCTGGCTGTTTTAGCAATGCAGTCTGCAAAATCTGATGCATGCTGACTTCAGCACAAGACATTAGCCTGCTCAGCCTATGGCAATGTGGCTAAAGTCAGCAGAGGTGGACTCAAAACTGTGGCTGCCAAGGACTGAGAATATCCTATGACAATACCCAGAGGGGAAGCTTTTGAAGAGCTGTGAAATTGCTGCCTCTCAGGCCTGACCTGATTTTGCCTGGGAAATAGGGCTGGCTGCTGATTCACATTTGTTTCTTTACAGTGTGTAAATTTGTAAAAAGAGATTTCTGCAACATGACTCCAATGCACCCTGATGGAAAATAACCACTGACAGGTTGCTCTGAATTTTCTACTACAAAAGGAAGAAGGAACACAACACCATAATAAAGGGAGAGGGAAATAAGTGGATTATGTGAGTGTTTTCTTCAATGAATGAAAGGTCAGTCAGTCAGGGACTATACCTAAGATTCTTACCAGTAAATCCTGTTCATTCAAAAATAAGGGGGAGAAGAATTAGTAGGAGAAATTATACCGTTTTGAAACTGATACTACATGAAAAATACCCAGCTTCCACAACAGCAAGTCAGGAAATGACACCCCCCCCCCCCCAAAAAAAAAAGGTTAAGAAATAACCAGTTAAAAAGATGAATTTTTTACCCCATACTTTTCTGGAAAGCCTAGGTTATTTTACACGTTCCTGCAATTTCATTCAGCTCTGCTATTGGGCAGGACAGGAGAGGTTTGGGGTGGCTAGTGGGCATAGATAGATGGGAGGTCCCATGATCCTCTCTGCCATGACACACTACCCATTTCCATTTTGCCTGCATGCAATTGCTTTTATTTTTTAAGGTGTGTTTTGCAGATAATTACATAACATTATTGGTACACCTCTATTGGTATGCAAATATCAGCTACTTTTTGTTTCTCTTTTATTAAAATAGCCAAATACCCTATCAAGTTATATGGATTAAATACAGACCTAAATATATTCATTTATATGAGGGAGAGAAACTGGAGTGGCCATGATTCAATGGCTAGAAATAATCTGAAGAATCATTGTTGGACTGCCCTTGAACACCAAAGTGAGATTGCTTAGGGGGGAAATGTAGCTGAGCTCTTAATGTCACCTTTACTTCGACTTAATATGGATGTGTGTGGCATTGACATCAAAAAGGAAATTGAAACAGATTCTTTCACCATTGTAGACAACACCAGAAAAAAAATTGTTACTAGTCCAAACTAGAATAGAATCATTGAATGAATCACTAAATAGTGAGACAAGATATAGGGAAACCTCATTGTCTAATAGGATTTATGCCAGCGAATTAAAGCCCAGTGCATTTCAACAGAATAGATAGCCTGGGAGCATCTGTGTCTTCAAGAATCCAGAGAACTTGTAATTTTCTCACAAAAATCAGTTTATCCCTGACATTAAAAAGGAAATTCATAATGAAAAGGAATGTTTAATGGCTATAGGTGTTTTGTAGCATCAAGTTTGCAAAGGGTTTGCTACTGGGAAAAATAAGAGCAATCAATCTTTGTCTTCTGATAACATGATGCTAGAACTGCAACAAAACTAACTCCACTTTTGGAGAAGGAAGAAAATAAATTGCCATCCCTCATTTGTGAATGATACAGCCATTCCGTCTTTTTTTTCCGATATTTTTCCTATCATCAGTGTAAAAACTGAACCTCCAGAAACATAATTGACATTTTCTTTTAAGAGTCGTTAATTAAAACAAAATTAAACATGCAGTGTACTGTACTTTGTCAGGCATCAGGCTAGGCTACTAAAACTATCACTAAGGGGCCTATTAAATATCATAATATTATCCCAGAGAACCTAATTACAGCAGTTTTAAAGGTTCTCAATCCAACATCTTGCAAAAAAACTTTTTTATTTACTTACATTTTAAAAAATCAAATGCTAACAACCTGACAAAGAAAAATCTATATGCATAGAACAAAAGCTAGTGTATAATGCTTCATTCTGGCTGAAAAGCATCATGTCAAGATAAATATCAATAAGTAAACAACACTAGTGGTCAGGCTAGGGTCTTTGATATTTGACAATCCTTTTTCTTATTTCAATATTTGTTCAGAAAGCATACAAAGATTGAAGATTTTGCACCATGAATTGGTAATATATGTGATTCTCCAGCTGTTTTAAACTGGAGCCTCATACTCTCCCACTGTCCCAATTTACAAGGACAGTTTTGATTAATCCTCTGCCATCCCATTTTATTAGCTGCTATTAAAATGTCCCAATTTCTCTTGCCTTCTCCCACCTTTGCTCTTTATCCTTCACTTATTGCAAGAGCTGTCAAGTGAGTTTGTATCTTGTATTCCATTAACCTGGAGCCCATCTATAGAGGCAGCTAAATACAGGACAATCCCTTGATTCCATTAGAGATGTTTATACACTTTGTTTCCAGCAGGTGTGAAGTCTCAACTCTTCAGTCAGGCTAAACCTGGTTCAGTGCCACTGGAGGATCAACCTTACCTTTTCCATTGTCTGTAACTATGGCAGTGGCCATGGAACTCCATCGGGCTACTGGCCATCATGGGGCACCTTTGCTAATAATGGTCAGGTGATCTCTAGAGGTCCCTGGCTACTGATGTAGTGACAAATAATAACCATGAGCACAGGGAAAATTGAATGAGAATACTGGCCCATGTGAACAGCTGGACCAATTTAAATTAGAACTGGTCCAGCTATTCACACAGACTCTGAAATGTGGGACTACTCAGGAGTTCATCATTAATCCCAATGCATTTCCTGACTTTTGCTAACATAGGGCAATATTGAGTTAACCAGTTTTACCCTGTGTAAAGGGCTTGAATGTTATGTGGGAATCAAGGAGCAATGTCAAATACCACTTTCAGGGCTTCCAGTGAACAAAATGGAGCTGTGAGCAGTGTCTCAGCAAGCACTGGGATGTCCTTGAGTGCTTAGCAAAAAAAGAGGCACAAAAATGTGCTAATGGATTTTCAAAGAGATTCAACCCACTTCTAAAGATTAGAATATTTGCAGAGAATCATCTTTGAGGTTGAAAGGAATACTGGAATCTGTACAGGAATGTGATACGGTAATAAGAACATTCGTGGTTGGAATCCTTGGTAAACCGGAGCAAGTTGTTGAGACTCAAATTGACAGGACCTTTAGGGTCCAATCCAAAACTACAGTAAGGAATGAACTCCCAAGAGATGTGATTGTGTAGTTTACAAGCAAGAAATATGAGACCAAGTTTTGCATCCTCACACCAAGGATCCAATTAAAATAGGAAATACCAGGATGGCAGTATTAAGAAAACTTCCACCACAGACAATAAAGAAAAGAAGAGATTCCTTTTTCCTGATAGAGAAACTTAAGAAGAAAGGCTACAGGTTCAGATGGGAAAATCCAGAAAGACTGATGGTATCTTATAAAGAACAAAGACATTAATTAACATCAGTCATGAAGGCCCAGGATTTCTATTAGAAAGTAAAAAAAAACAAAACCTAGATTCAGAAAAAAAGATAAAAAGACAAAAAAGAAAAAAAATATGTAAGAAGGCAAGAAGACATGGCAACTAGGGCTGGGCGGTTTTGTTTCGTTAATTCGTAATTCGTTAAAAATTCGTTATTTTTTTTGTTAACGAAGCAATAACGAACCATTCTGGAGCAACTTAAAAACGAAACGAATTTTTCAATTCATTTCATAAATGCTTCGTATTTCGTTATGTATTCATTTCGTTATTGGTTTGAGGTCGTTTCGTTATTATTTCCGCAAGTTTTATAGTTGTTTTTTTGTTTAATTAGTGAAAAAAAATATAATATCACACCAACAGTCAACAACAGAGGGAGAGGGAAGCTTCAGAAGTTTTTTTAGCGTATTGTGTGATCGCGGCCGCCATTAACGAATCGATTCGTTATTGTTTCATTATTGTTTTGTAATTTTTTTTACCATTTACGAAATTTCGTAAATATCGAACTTTTTTTAAGGAAAATTTCAGAATTCTTTTAAATATCGAAACGCAAAAAACCCCAAAAAACGAATCGATTTTAGAAACAAATTTTTCCGTTGTTACCCAGGCCTAATGGCAACCTCAATAGATCCTGGATAAGGAAGACATTCAGCAATAGCAACAGGCAACAACACATGATGAAAAATTGGATGACCATCTACTATCTCAATAATGAGGACCCTAAAGATACTTTAAAAAATATAAATGGACTAAATTAGCCATACAAAAGAATAGCTTTTCATGATTTGTGATTACCAGAAACAAGAAGAAATTCCCATTCAAGATTTATGGATTACAAAAATGATAGATCTGGCAGAAATTGAAAAATTGATCAGATTTATACAATTGCCAGACCCTACCAAATTTGAAGAAGAAATGTAATACGGTAATAATAAGAAATTGACAAATTTACTAGGCTTATACAATTGCCAGATTCTTCCAAATTTGAAAAAAAGAATTGCAATACTTTATTTATTTAAAAAAAAGAAAAGAAAATTAAAATATTGGGTTTTATAGCATCAAAGAATATTAGTACTAGCATATAGGAATAACAAGAAAAGAAAAAAAATAGAGAAGTTAGTTACAAGAATAATATGATCTCCAATGATATCCAAGGGATCCTGGAAAGTTAATCTACTAGAGATAAGAAGTTTTATGACAAAAAATCATTTGTATTATGAAGAAGACATCAAAGACAAGGTAGGAAGCATTAGGACTTTCTATTTTCCACTTCTCAACTTTTCTATCGCCTTCATTTCAAAACACTGTATATCTACTTTTCAATCCTTCTGTTTACATTTGAAAATATATGTTCTTCTTTTCTCTTTTCTTTTTTAACAGCATAGAAATCTTTTTAGTATTAGACAACAATGGAAGAAGATGAAAATGTAAGATGTTAAAAATGCCCCTGTCCACTCTTGTACCATTAAAAATGCCCCTGTCCCACTCTTGTACCATTCACCATTCCTCATATATTTGCAATAAAAAATGTGTGGGGTAGGGAGGGGAAGCAATGCCAGCCACTATTCAGAATTTATGATCCATAGACATGCACTTAATAAAGGTTAGGAAAGGTGGGGCAACATATTGTCCTACTCATTTGTTCAGCCAAACACCAACTGCAGCAGCCTCACCTAGTTTGCATGTTCTTCCTCATTATTTTTTCCCCTCATCTGAAATCATTTGTCCTGGTTTTTGTCATTGACATATTAGGGGGTATGAAATTCACATGACCTTTGCCCATTAATTCTGTCCAGGTCAGATGGAGGTTGCATCCCAAAGCTGAAGGCCCATATGTTTTGCCATTTTCTTCTAAGGTTGTGCCTCAACTCACTGCAGCCACACACGTTGGAGAGAATTGCTACTTAGCAATCTTAAAAAAAAACACATATATGCAATGTTGAAAACCTTAATATATTGAGGTAGTTTCTGATTAAACACATGTTGGTTGATCAAAATATTTTTGATGTCCACATTTGCTTCCTTTGTGAGTCCTACTCAGAAACATAAGTGTCTGAAACATTATACAAGTGAAATCCAAATATGTTGGCTTGTGGTGATAAAAGCATGAAGAAAGAGGCAGCAATCTATCTGCCCAGGGCTTACTATTGCCCAGGATTCAGATGTTATTGCAGCAGCTAATGTGCCATCAATAAAGGAGCACCTTCAACATTCCTCCTCTGTATGATAAAATTTAGGTCATTGGCTTTTGTTTTCTGCTTTCCAACTCCCACAAAGCACATTAGAGCTCTAATCCACAAGATAAAACATTATTATTGTTATTGTTGTTGGTATTTTTTAAAAATGATGAAAGAAAATATTAAGGTTACAAATAGCTTCCATTAGCATAAACAGAGTTGCCTATTAATCTGTACACTGGTGTCTCCGCTGTCAGGAGACAGAAAGGCCCCACAGGCCCTGCTATCGCTGGGGAACTGATGAAGGCATTAACACTAATGATAATGATGTGGAGGCCACTGAAAATGATATGCCAATTTCTTTTATAATCTTGTTTGGGCAAAGACTTTTCTACCCTCCCCTAAAGTTACTGCAAAATAGCTGCTATATTAGAGAGCCACAGTGGGATCAATGGCAAGGACAGGCAACTTCTAGGGAGGGTAATGAGCAGGCAATAGCTACGTGGAGATGAAAGCAAAAGTACAAAGGGCCATAAGTTAGGCACAAGGAAGCCTAGATGGATTTGGAGGAAGGAATTAACTAGAAAATATTCCCTTAAATGAAGCTTGGCTTACAAAAACAAAGCATCATCACGCCTAACTCAGATTCCATTCCTCCCTTTGGACATCCCAAATACATTTACTTATAAATTGAAGGCTTTTAGAGAAAACACACACTGAATGTCCCCAGTCTACTGTGGGCTGAAAATTCTTCAGCAAACCTTCATTCCACATGTTTTATTAGTATTCTCAAAAACCAAATTTCAAATATTTAATCACAAAACCTGAAATAAAAATCCTGAAAATTTGCCAGTTTATGAGCATACATGCATGCACACACACACACACTTCCAACACATATTTCTGAAATATTTTGGTTCTGCTCTCACATTTTATTTAGCTCTTAGATTTTTGAAGATGAAAGATGAAGTACTTTGGCCACATAAAGAAAGCTTGGAGAAGATAATGGGGAAAATAGAAGGAAAAAGGAAGAGGAGCTGACTAAGGACAAGGTGAATGGATGGTATCCTTGAAGTGACTGGCTTGACCTTGAAAGAGCTGAGGGTGGTAACAGCTGACAAGGAGCTCTGGTGTGGGCTGGTCCGTGATGACAGGAAGAGTCAGAAGCAACTGAACGAATAAACAACAAAGATGTTTTACTTCCCACACCAAAACTGAGATTGACTGATAGCCAGACTTGTGAAGCAGAGATCTGACAGACTTTCCTTCCTGTTTGATCCCACAGAAGAATTGCCAGTACAGTTAAAGTAGGTTAAAGGTTCTTCTCCCCAACATGTGGATCTAGGCTTAAGGGATAAAGGCTTGAGCATGATTCTTAATTATAAAGTGGACTCTGCATGAAATCAGAAGCAAAGCAAAGGATCAGGCTGTAGGGTTGGAATTCTGTTCACACTTACTTACATTCAAAACAGTAGGAATTGTATCTAATAAACAGAATGGGAATAAACTGTAGAAATCCAACTGTTACTGGCCACAACTTAGAACCATAATGACTGTTACTAACAACTAAGATAACAATAATCAACCAGGATAAAATGATAAGTCGATGTTCACTTATTTGTGGGAGAAATCTCATCTCAACTGGTCAACTGGTATACTTTTGGGAGAGGTAGTTGCTGAGATGTACCTACATGATATGTCTCCTAATATAGGATCCCAGCTATTACTTCTCTTATCCAGGTATATTCCCTGGTCATTGTCCTAAATTAGCATAACTTTTTTTCTCTTTTCTTTAGCCTGGGACATTTTGCGACAGTTTGGATTCCAAATATAATGTATGTCATTTTGGGGGCAGTGCCACATGGTGTGGTGCATGTGTGTGTGTACACTTGGGCCTACTTCTATCATTTTCCCACTTGTCCAATTCATCTCCAGGAAAACATGTGAACCTCTTGATCAACCAGTCACTTACTAGCATTGCTCAACCTCTTACACGGACCTGTTTTTTGTGGGTGGGTGGGGAGGAGATATCTCTAGGACATTAATCACATTGCTACAAGCTTCTGTTGTAGAATTGCTGCATTGTTACTCTGAAAGTTGTTAAAATTTCCCTTCCGCAGCCTAGCACTGCTTCATTTCACTTCTGAATCCAGCTCTAAGGAACCTGGCCACTGCAGCCTTCTAGAGCAAAAGCAGTCAAAGTCTGCTTTTTCACTTAATCCTAAGGTCATTGTTGTAGCTTCCCAAAGGACATTTTTATACCCAGCTGTCTTCTAGGGGAGTGCTGAACAGTTGCAAGTTTTTTGTGGCCTCTGTATTATTTGTGGCCTGGGAGAGGCCTTCTTGTAAAACAGGTGATCTCCTTCTGCTTAAAAAACCATGCATCTATTATGCTTAAAATAGCCCGACAATCACAAAAATGCCCAAATGCATAGCGTTTTTTGTTTTGTTTTGGAGGAATGTGCAACTTTTGAAAGTCTTCTGGGGACTAGTGCAGTATTCTAATTTCCTATTGTTGTCTATCTGGGTTCTGAAATTGTAGTGCTCAGCCCATGGCACAAGCAAGATGCTCACAACCGAAGCAAAATGTGTAACTTTTTATTGAGGTATTTCAAATAGCCAGGAGAAAATATGAGAAATATGAAGAAGATATATTAAATGGTATACAGCACCAATCACCGATCTGTATGACCCCTTTACCACACTAATTTTAATAGGACCTATGTATGTGTGAATATGTGTGGAACAGTACTGTTACACTTCTTTTGAGTAGACTCACAAACTAGCTTAGATTTTCTTTTTCTTTTTGAAGTTGCATATTATGTGTCAGATATGTGTAGTTGTTCCTCCCTGTAGGATTGGCTAAGTCAGATTTTACGCAGCCGAAACAAGCGTAGGACACAGCTTGAAAATAAAGATCATTAATCAGGAACATTTAAAAATCATGTTCAAGAAGGAATGATAATTGTGATAATGCATCATTAGCTGGAATGGAAAATACATTAACTAGGTTCCTATTTTTATGAGAAGATTCAGTTTTCAGTTGAAATGCATCCTGCCTCAGAAATCTATATGTATGGATGTATTTCGGCTAAGAAAATTGCTCACAAGATATGCATATATTCGGAAAAAAAATGCACGATTACATATGCGCATATTGAAAATATGTGCAAATGTATGTGCTCTAGACCAGTGGTTCCCAACCTTTGGTCCTCCAGTTATTTTGGACTTCAACTCCCAGAAATCCCAGGCAGCTTACCAGCTGAACTCCAAAATACTCAGAGGACAAAAGGTTGGGAACCACTGCTCTAGTCAATAGGAAAAGGTTCATAGAGAAGTAGATTGCATGTGTTAAAAAGCACAGGATTAAGCTTGAGGAAATATGCATACAATTTTCATAGGTTCTTTTTTAAAAGTATTTTCATTAAATTGCATAGATTGTTTTTAGTCTTACAAGTATGCCTTTCTGTTTTTTCTCTGTAAAATGAATGAATCAGCCCTTTGAAAACAATTCTCTTGCCATTTTCTTTTTGTATAAGAAGAAAGGTAAACTGTTGTTGAAAAAAGTTGGAAAGAAGAAGAAATATCTGGGGAATTAGGTGATTCCTCTAAAATTGCAGTTCTTGGGTGCTTTCATACTCCTACAAAGAGCAAATATATTGGCAATTATGTCATGAGTGCATAAAGTATTATTTATTTATTTATTTATTTACAGCATTTTTACCCCGCCCTTCTCAAACCCCCCGATGACTCAGAGCAGCTAACAAAGGCAGCAAATTGATGCTACAATCAATAACACCGTATAAAACCATAAATACATACAGAGTTAAAACAGTAGCAATTAATTATAACCAAATTAACATAAGAGTCATCATCATAAAGTAAGAATAGGCAGTGCAAACTGAAAACACCATGATTCTTTAGAAAGTCGAATCTTGTTAAGTTTTGCTCTTTCTCCATCCTGTTTCAAGACTTCAGTACATAAATCTCATAACTTTAGTATCAAGTATGTCTTTTCTTCTTCTATTCCCTATATGAGTTTTTGGTAACATCTGTAGAAGCATCATAGAGAACTCAAAATCTTGTCCAAAGATTTGTGCACATTCATTTGGTTGTAATAATAGTATTCTAATTATGTGAATCATTTTATAGGGGTTTCCCCCCCACAAATACCCTTGAAAATTTTACAAGATCTTGTCCACATATAATCTCCTCCACACAAGCTAAACTTTAATCTTGAAAAGCCAATAATGATTTCCATAGAATCTTCACAATAATAGCAGCAACCTGCACAATGTGGTGTGACTTTCCTCTTTCTTTAGCAATGCAACAAAATCCAAATCCAAACTACTGTGGTATCAGATTATCTGCAAGGCTTCAGTACCATTCACTTTAAAGAAATTAACTGGTGGTGAAAAAGCCAACTGAAAGTATTTTGTTTAAATTTCCCAGCAATCCAGGTTTATTTTTCATAGGACCTGTTAGCAACACAAACTAGAAAATTAGGAAGAAGTAATACAAAATGCTACATGAGAGCAAATGAATGATCATTACCTCTTCATCCAAGATACCAGAAGCCTAGCTGGAAAGTTCTCTTTACCACAGAACATATCCCGAGCACTGGGAAGTCTAGACCTAATTTCCAGTTCATGTTAGGTTCATTTTCTCTTAATGTTAATGGAAGGAAATGTGATGGCATGTAAATGAACAAAAGACACTATCAAAATTCATATTATGTACATATTGGGCTAGACATAGTATACCAGTCTATCATTCATGTGTGTGTGTGTGTGTGTGTGTGTGTGTAGATCACTTCCATGCTACTGCAATAAGATAACATTGTCCAACAGACTATCCTACCATGCTTTATTGAGATTGCAAGCATAATGTCTAATGTTTTAATAATTTATTGTTGAAGGCTTTCATGGCCGAAATCACTGGGTTGTTGTGAGTTTTCTAGGCTGTATGGCCATGTTACCATGTTTTGGGAACATGGCCATACAGCCCGGAAAACTCACAACAACCCAGTTTTAATAATTGTTTGAATTTTTTTAAAAAAGAAATAGCACTTAATGTAAGGAGATGTAACATAATTTTATTTCCTATATACACTGTACATGATGTTTGGTATCAGAAATTAAAAACAAAAAAGGATAATTAAATATTAAAACCTTTTGGGTTTTTTTGTGCCCACCCTATGCGCATTGTGAAAAATATCAATGACTTGTAGGATGCTGACACTGAATAACTATTTTCAATTTTGTCTAAGAAACAACAAGAAATGTATGAAGTGTGTATGTTTGTATGTATGCGTGTATTTGTTACAAGGCTCCTTTTTAAAAAATAGTTTGTATGCAAAACATGAAATATCTATAAAGGAGAATGATACTTTGACATTTGCTGAAGCACTCAGCTGCCTTTGAGTTTTGCTGGTAAATGTCAGGAAGGTAAATTTCACTCCTTTAATGTCTGACGTGTTACTTGAAAATGGCAGCATTCACCAAATTTCTGAATCTTACCAAAACAGAAGCATCTATTCTGAAAGGGATGTAAGTGTTGGTTTTCATATCCCATGTCTACACTAACGAGACTATGGTTGTCAACCCTTTGACAGAAACAATTCAGGCTAACCACTGAGAACTTCACAATTAGTTCAGGTCATACAATTGAAAGGACATGTAAAATTCCTGTTTTAAACAAGAAAGCCAGTTGGAAACCTTACTGACATCATAGAGGGGGAAAGGCTGCATGTAGATGCCCTTCTATAACCATGGCTTTGTTCACCAAAAATAATGAGTCAGTTCAATCCAAATTCTGCAACAGGCACATATTTCTCAGACATTCATCAACAGTTTGAAAATCACATTTCTGGTAGGCCTTTAAGCATTACCTGTTAACTAACAAAACCAACATGATATGCTGGCGAAGTCTCATAAACATATGCTGTTGAGCATCACAAATTCAAATCAGTTCAAATACCAAGTTGGCATCAGACAAACGAATGGACTTCAATTCTGCATGATGTGGTCCCCATGGTACAGGAAAATCAAGACTTTCACTTACCTAGAGAAAGAAGAAAAAGATAAAATAACAAGGTTAGTTGCTGTTACACAAGTACTTCCATATCACCATAACACATTTATTTATTTTTCCATGAGGATCTAAATATCCTATTGAAAGATTTTCTTCTACATGTTTGGAAACAACAATGACACATGATGGCTTTGTTGGCACATGCTTACTTCCTAATTGGTTTATTGTGCAATTTAATGCTATAGAGATTATTCATTAAGGGGAGGAAACAACAAGCTTGAGCAGGTGTTTTCCTACCATCTTGTTCTATTTGAAGGAGAAGAAGGGGAAGAAGACAATAAGCCTAGCAAAACTGACCACATGAAAAGACAAAAAAATATTCCAACTCTGAACAATGTGGGTAAGAAGGCCTTGCTTTCTAGTAACAGCTACTAAAAAGAAGATTGATAGAAATTCCTTTTAAATCAACAGAAAAGGGAAAAGAACATGCATATTTTACCCCACAACTATGGGGAGAAAAATAATAGATGATGGCAAACTATGCTTATTTTCCCTTCTAAAACTCACAGAAAGCAGAAATGTTTGGTATCAGAAAATGAGTTTTAAAATAGCTATAAATTTTGTTGTTTTT
Source organism: Anolis sagrei (assembly GCF_037176765.1). Taxonomy (NCBI): domain Eukaryota; kingdom Metazoa; phylum Chordata; class Lepidosauria; order Squamata; family Anolidae; genus Anolis; species Anolis sagrei. The sequence continues at coordinate 37,463,518 of NC_090023.1, read as the reverse complement.
TTTAAAAAAACTAAGATTTATTTTATAAAAGTCAGTGTGAAATCAGGGAGTGAATCAACCAAGTTTTTACATCACGATATGGCTTTGTGTACCAATGGCCAAAGGATACATTGGGAATGGAGGGAGCAAAAGAAAGATCAATTTATTAAAATGTTATTTTCTAATCCAGTGCTTTTGGTGTGCAGATGAGGAATTGAGGCTGCCCACTTTACTTTGAACATTTGGAAGTGATCCACCCAACATGAAATCCATACTGCATAAAAATTCAATGAAAGGGAAGCAAAGTGCACAATCTATTCTGATTGAGTCTAAAATGGGTTTTATGAGAGTTGTTGTTGTTGTTTATTCATTCAGTCACTTCCGACTTTTTTCAGCCCACACCAGAACTCCCAGTCAGCCGTGGCACCCTCAGCTCCTTCAAAGTCAAGTCAGTCACTTCAAGTATGCCATCCATCAATCTTGCCCTTGCTATCAGAATACCATTGCTTTAACTATGTGGATTTTTGTTGCCATTGTGATGTCTCTACTTTTCACTATTTTATCAAGATTGGTCATTGTTCTCCTCCCAAGATGTAAACATCTTCTGATTTCTTGATTTCCTGATCTTGGGAGAGTTAGGGATCATGTAACTCTCTGGTGCTGCTAGCCTACAAATAGTAACACTGATAATCTTGAGCTATGATGACTAGAGTTATTGGGAAGTGCTACAAACAGTTGTATGATGCCTTGCTACCAAGAACATCTGGATAGTAACATGATTCCAGTTTAGGTTGGATGGGATACTGAGTAGACATGGGATAGCGATCTTGTTGACAGGAAGCTTCCCACCAGAGTGGAAATAATCTATCGGAGAGATGGCAAGCTATTTAACCTCAGCAGACTGAAAGCCAAAACTAACGTTGCAACATCTGTTATAGAACTCAACTTGCTGATGACAACGTTGTCTGTGTGTATTCAGAAGAAGACCCACAAGCCATTCTAAACACCTTCGCAGAAGCATACGAGAAGCTTGGCCTGTCATTGAACATCAAGAAAACCAAAGTGCTCTTCCAGCAGTTACCAGCCAATCCCTCTCCAATGCCAGAAATATAGCTTAATGGTGCAATATTAGAAAATGTTGATCATTTCTGCTACCTTGGCAGCCACCTCTCCACAAAAGTCAACATTGACACTGAAATATAACACCGCCTGAGCTCTGCAAGTGCAGCTTTTTTTCCGAATGAAGCAGAGAGTGTTTGAGGACTGGGACATCCGTAGGGATACCAAGGTGCTTGTTTATAAAGCAATTGTTCTCCCAACCCTGCTATACTCCTGCAAGATATGGACTGTCTACAGACGTCACATGCAACTCCTGGAATGATTCCATCAGTGCTGCCTCTGAAAAATCCTGCAAATCTCTTGGGAAGACAAGTGGACAAATGTCAGCATGCTGGAAGAAGCAAAGACCACCAGCATCAAAGTGATGGTCCTCTGCCATCAACTCCGCTGGACCAGCCACGTTTTCCAGATGCCCGACCACCGTCTCCCAAAGCAGTTGCTCTACTCTGAACTCAAGAATGGAAAACGGCATGTTGGTGGACAGGAAAAGAGATTTAAAGATAGGCTCAAAGTCACCATTAAAAACTGTGGCATAGACACTGAGAACTGGGAAGCCCTGGTCCTTGAGTGCGCCAACTGGAGGTCGTCTGTGACCAGCAGTGCTGTAGAATTTGAAGAGGCACGAATGGAGGGCAAAAGAGAGAAATGTGCCAAGAGGAAGGTGCATCAAGCCAACCCTGACTGGGACCGCCTTCCACCTGGAAACCAATGCCCTCACTGCAGGAGAGGATGCAGATCAAGAATAGGGCTCCACATTCATCTATGGACCCACTGCCAGTACACTGATCTTGGAAGACTATCCTACTCGGACAATGAGCGATCGCATAAATAAGTAAGTAAGTAAGTAAGTAAGTAAGAAAGAAAGATATAGCAAAGGTGGGCACAGAATAGCAAGGGAATAAAAATGAAATAAAATTTCTTCTCCCTCTCCAAATCTTACCTTCACTTATATTATTTAGTTTCACTTAAATTAAGCTGCAGAAAATGTGCATTGATAACTAGTGTCATTCTTTCATAGCCCCTTTTCCACCTCACCCCCCAACTAATCAACAAATACATTTGGTCAGTTAAAATCCATCATAGTTATACATTCCCTAAATGACAAATAAATAATAAAATGAAGTCATCATGTTAGAGAAGCATCAATTTTACAAATGCCTGAAAAACAAACAAACCCCCCCCCCGATTTTCTCCTCCACCACCACCACTACCACAGCAAACATTACCACTTTTGAAATCAGAACTCAAAACATCCAGTTATTCACTGTTAAACATTTTGTTATAGCAACAGTTCACCACCCCACCCCCCCCCACCTTACAAACTGATGCAGTACTGATGATGACCAGTGAGTTCCATGTCATTAAGATGGCAAAAGCAGTTGACTATGCTGAACCAATTTGTGGATAGAATTTAGCACAATGGATAGTACATTTAACTCAGACTACAGCTCAGAGTGGCTTCACAATCCTTCTGATACAAAGTCAAAAGACCATTTATGGCTGTACCCATTGTAGCCACCAATCACACTCCCTCATAAATTAATGGACTACAGAGCAAATAAAAAAATGGGTCCTAGAAAAAATTGAGTCTGAATTCTCACCAGAAACAAAATTAATGATCTGTGGCTTTCACACTTTGGACATATCACTGGAAAAAGACAATAATGCCCAATAAAGTAAAAGACAGTAGGAAAAAGTGAAGATGATGACTCAATCAAGAAAACCACAACCTTAAGTTTATAAGACTTGGGCAGGACTTTTAATGACTGTGGCTCATAATGTCTTTTGTTAATAGGATCACCATCAGTTGAATGCAATTTGAGAACAAACAATAACAATCACCTATCAATATAGAATCACAGAATCATGGAATTGGAAGAGACCTTGTGGATCATCCAGTCCAAACCCCTGCCAAGAAACAGGAAAATCTCATTCAAAACAATATCTTGCATAACATATTTAAAGCTCATATTCAACATGTGACATGGGGTTGAGGATTGTGAAGCCTTTATATGTAGGAGGAGCACTCGATTAATGCATGAAGGGCTATTATGGAGCTTTCATTACTGTGGTTACAATTTTGTTTAAGCAAATCCACCCAAACAAAGAAGACATTATTGGTAGGATTGGCACAGTTTCTTATTATACCTCTTCTAACCCAATTGTGTGTGGGCAAGATATAAGAAAATCTATGCTGAATCAACCAAAGGATCTACCAGTTTTTCACCTCTGTTCACAAAGTGTCAAAGAGGTGAAAATCATTTATAAAACTAAATATTTGGCAGTATGAAGGAGGTAAATATGTACATCAAGAGAAATGTCCATGGAGATGCATACAATTTTTCCTGCCGCATTTTGTGTTGTTTAAGTTGTGAAGTAATGCAGAAACTAATTTTAAAAACCAAAGAACTGAGAAAGCAGGAGACTGAGAGATAAGCTAATTGGAATGCTGGAGAATAACAGCTTCTCACCGATATATTTCTCTTCCTCTCTTTTACCATCTTGTCTTCTGTTCTCAAGACTAGAATTGCTAGTGCATTTTAAAGAGGAGAAAAAAAATGAGTTATCATCTTAAACGGGGTGACAAAGAAACTTTAAGGAATGTGGAAAAGAGTTCCAGTAGCACTAGTAAAAACAGGGATGGAGAATTGCTGCCAACATAGGAGTATAATCAAAATGACACATTCTTGCTCAGCCCAAATCTTCCATGTGTTCTAACTGCCTCATAACACTAGAACAGAAGTCCTCAACCTTCCTAATGCCGCAACCCCTTAATGCAGTTCCTCATATTGTGGTGATTCTCAGTCATAAAATTATTTTTGTTGTTACTTCATAACTGTAATTTTGCTACTGTTATGAATCATAATGTAAATATCTGATATGAAGGATGTATTTTCATTCACTGGACCAAATTTGGCAAAAATACCAGATATGCATACATTTAAATACTGGTGAGGTTGGGGGGGGGGGGGTTGTTTGACATTTGGGAGTTGTGGTTGCTGGGATTTATAGTTCACCTACAATCAAAGAGCATTCTGAACTCAATCAGTGATGAAATTCAATCAAACCTGATCCACAGAACTCCCATGACCAACAGAAAATATTGGGTTTGGGATGAAATGACAGTGATTTAGGGGAGATGTAGTTCACCTACATCTAGAGAACACTCAGAACACTGTGAATGCCAAAAGAATTCCTAAGACCATTAGAAATATCCCTCTGAAACCCCCTCACAACTCCCAGGTTGAGAAACACTGCACTAGAGCATGGATCCACTTTAAATCCAGTTGCTACCTCCTGAAGCATTCTTGGGTTTGTAGTTTAGTGAGGCCCAGGAACGTCCTGGTTGAGCATTTTAAAGGCTCCTCTAACAAGTCCCAGAGTGCTGCCGGAAGCAGCAACCAGATTTAAAGTGGATCTATGCTCTAGCGTGATGAGGTCAAAGAAAAACATTATGTATTTTTTTAAATAAAAAAACACAAATAAACTGTCTTATAGGATTTCAGATACATCACCTGCATAGCTTCTTTGAACCGGACATATCTATTGGTCTCTTCTAATTAATAACACTGGCCTGGATCCAGGTATAGACTCCAGCCTATACCTTGATTTTTGGATGCTGAGTTAGTAATGACTACTTTGACCAATTGATTTCTATGACTACACTTTAAGTATGGCTGTTTCCAACACATTAATATTAATATTAATATCGTGTCTGCATTGTGTTAACTGTCAACAAATGAAAATTATATTGTACAAATAATTCTTTGGCTGCAATCTTATGTAGCAGGGATGGGCAAATGTGAGGGGGTCCAGATGTTGTTAAACTGTAACAACATCCTTATTTCTTATTACTGGCTATTTTCAATTAGAGCTGATGGACGTTCAATCAAACAACATCTGAAAAATCACACATTTTCCATCTGCCATTCACACTCACCTGAAAACAGAAATAAACTTAATGGGGTACTCATGTATAAGATTGTGTGGTTAGTTACCCTTGTGATCACTGTGAGAGATATTTCAGTGCTGTTCCTTTTATGCCTTTTCTTCTGATCTATTTGTTGTGGATAGTGAGTGTGAAACTATGAGAGAAGCCTCATCAGCAATGTCTTACTCTCTATAAATATGGAAAGGTTGATGATCATTTGCACCAACCTTGGACATTTAAAATGTGTTTGTTAATTCTCTGTTAAGGACTGCTGTCGCTGCTAACTGCTATGGCAGAAGTCTGGAGAGCGCCCTTTGGTCCAGCTTTGCACACCACCAGTCTTCAGCTTCACTAATGCTTCAAGCTTTTCCCTGCTTGAAATTGTCTCGGGGGGGGGGGGGAGTGCAATTCTTTAATTGTGTTATTAACTAAATTATTAATTGATATGAAAACAGCATTTTACTGGGCATAAAAAGTCATTTGCAAATGAGATAAAGTGTTCTTAGCATTGCCTGCCTCTGAGCAGAGCAGAAGTGAGGTCTTTGACAGCTTGATTATTATGCACATTAGTGCAATCTGCTGAGTTTCTAATGCACAGGGAGAGGAATCCTCCAGTATCATATCCATCAGCCAGACCCTCTCTCTCTTTCTCCTTATTGCCTGCTTTACATCTCTATCTGGAAGACCTCAGGGGGGGAATTTTTCTTCCTGATCAATCCTAAATGCCATTGATAGTAAATGGCTAATGGTAGTGGTGAATTACGCTCTTCTTTCTACCCATGCTTTCATCCCATTTAAAACTACTTCCCCAGTCAGAAGTTGGCCATATTCCTTAATACCCTTCCTATGCCCACTGTTTTTTTTTCACATCTGTGATACAGGAAACCAAGGCTACAAATACCAGTTATACTTATGTATAAGTCAAATAACGTATAAGTCAAGGGCAGGATTTGGAGCCAGAAATATGAATTTTAGTATGACTCATTAATAAGCTGAAGGTAAAACTTAGGGGTATATAATGAACAATGCAAAGGGTGAAGCAAAGGAAAATGATGCCAAAGAACTTACAAAATTCTGACAGGCATACCATACTCGAGTCTAATGCTCACTTTTTTGTGGCTAAATTACATAGCCAAAGTTGAGATATACATTGGAATTGATGGTGTGTTAAAGTCCCCCACATAAACCTACCTATGTGAAAAGGCCCAGAGGTACTCAGAATCCTTGAGGCTGGACAGAGAGGCAGAGGGAGTGAGAAGGCTGTTTTCAGGGGCAGCGGCAGCCTCAGCATTCTGTGGTACCCATAGAAGGAGGAGGAAGAGGATGAGTGCCCAGCTGGTAACCAAGTTATTCCTGCCACTTAGCTTTGGATCCTACCCCCCAGGCAGCCCTTAGGGTCTTTTGCCCTTCCCCCTAGGCTCAGTCTGATGTGGTTCTCAGTGGACCTCATTCATGAGGCCTTCAAACCCCCACCCCATCAGTTTTGAAGGTCTTGTGAATGAGACCGGTTGGAAATAGTATGCAGCCTTGGCCTGACTGAGGCATGTGGCTTCTCAAAGGGCCTCATTCATGCTGATTGCCTCCCTGATGTGTCATGTTGGGTGCATTACATTTGAGAGCGAATTCATTTTTTTTGTAATGTGCACCTTCAAAACTAGGGTGTGTATTACATTCAATGATTTATTATTCTTGAGTAAGGAGCCCCCGGTGACATAGTGGGTTAAACCGCTGAGCTGCTAAACTTGTTGACCGAAAGGTCACAGGTTTGAATCTGGGTGGCGGTGTGAGCTTCCACTGTCAGCCCCAGCTTCTGTCAACCTAGCAGTTTGAAAACATGCAAATGTGAGTAGATCAATAGATACCGCTCCAGCAGGAAGGTAATGGCATTCCATGTAGTCATGTCGGCCACATGACCTTGGAGGTGTCTAGACCACGGTATCCTTCTGGGGTACCTCACGGGGATGGGTCTTGGAAGTATTGTTCTGCAGTGGCTCCAGTCCTTCCTGGAGGGTCGTACCCAGAAGATGTTGCTGGGGGACTTCTGCTCGGCCCCACAGCCATTGTCCTGTGGGGTCCCACAGGGCTCAGTATTGTCCCCCATGTTGTATAACATCTACATGAAGCCGCTGGGTGAGATCATCCGAAGTTTTGGAGCTCGATGCCATCTGTACGCAGATAACATCCAACTCTATCATTCATTTCCAGCAGATGCTAAGGAGGCTGTCCAAGTCCTGAACCAGTGCCTGGCCACTGTGACGGTCTGGATGAGGGCAAGCAAATTGAAGTTGAATCCAGACGAGACAGAGGCCCTCCTGGTCAGTTGCAAGGCCGAACAGGGTATAGGGTCACAACCTGTGCTGGATGGGGTTACACTCCCCTTGAAGGCACAGGTTTGCAGCTTGGGAGTTCTCCTGGATTCATCACTGAGCCTGGAATCCCAGGTTGAAGCAGTGGCCAGGGGAGCGTTTGCAGAATCAAAACTTGTACGCCAGCTGCGCCCGTACCTTGGGAAGTCAGACTTGGCCATGGTGGTCCACGCTCTTGTTACATCTAGGATAGACTACTGCAACACACTCTATGTGGGGTTGCCTTTCAAGACTGCTCGGAAGCTTCAAAGAGTTCCAACGAGAGGCAGCCAGGTTAATAACTGGGGTGGGATACAGGAAGCATACAACTCCCATGTTATGCCAGCTCCACTGGTTACCAGTTTGCTACCAGGCACAATTCAAAGTGTTTTATAGGCCCATTTAGGGCCTATAAAGCCCTAAATGGCCCCGGCCCAAATTACCTGTCTGAATGCATCTCCTGCTATGAACCATCACGGAGATTAAAATCCTCCGGGGAGGCCCTGCTTTCTGTCCCGCCATTGTCACAGGCACGATTGGTGGGGACGAGACACAGGGCCTTCTAAGTGATTGCTCCCCTGCTATGGAACTCCCTTCCTGATAAGATCAGGTTGGTCCCCTCCCTCCTGTCCTTTAGAAAGATGGTAAAAACTTGGCTGTGGGACGAAGCTTTCAGGACAGGGCAATAAAGCGACAATAGGAAAGATGACCAGGTCAATTAGATTTGATGCGGATGACTAGGATGGTTTTAAATGGTGTATTTTAATATTTTGATAATTTTTAATGTTTATGTATTGTATGTGAATTTGTGTCCCAGCATTGAATGTTTGCTGTGTATATGCTGTGCTCCGCCCTGAGTCCCTTTCGGCGTGAGAAGGGCAGAATAAAAATGTTTTAAATAAATAAATAATAAATAAATAGGGACAATGCCAGCTCTTTGGCTTACAAATGGAGATGAGGACCAACTCCCAAAGTCAGACATGACTGGACTTAATGTCAGGGGAAAACCTTTACCTTTACTTTACTTGAGTAAATATGATAATTGTTTGTACCCACCTTAAAAGCTGATTGGAAGAAGAGGGGGGAAAGTAACCATGCATGTTTGGGGCTAAGAAGACACAGATCCATTCCAAGTGGAGGCAAAATCGCCAGCATCATTTTAGGGGGTGAGCTGCAATGCAAAGAATCCCAATGTAGCTTATTTGTCCTAAATGCAGGCCTGCTGTATTTAGGGTCCCTCTTGCTTGTGCCTCTGCACCAAAGCATGTCTCTCACTTTTAATGGCCTTTATAGTTTCATTTTACATCATCATCAGAACAAGAGGATTGCTTCTCATTCTTGCTTTCCAGACTCTTGTATTGTATCAGGAGTCCATACTTAGTGACCTGATAGAACTTCAAAAAGATACTTTTCTGGTTGTGTTTGTTGCTGTTGTTTGTGTGTTCAAATAAATTCTGACTTATGGCAACCATAAAACAAATCTTTTTTTTTTGTCTAAGATATGTTCAGAGAGGGTTTTGCCCTTGCATTCCAATGAGACGGGGACAATGTGACTTTCACAAGGTCATCCAAGTAAGTTTTCATGTCTGAACAGGGATTCAAACTCCAGACTAATAGTACAAACACTTTTCTTGGACTTTTTTTGTACTGCACCTGTAATCCCTTAGTCATCATGCCCAGTGGTCATGGTCAGTGCTGCTGGAAAACTTTGCCTGTCTGACCTCTGCACTTGATCTATCTGAAAAGTCCTCTTGCCATCAGGCTCCAAAAAACAATGTGCAAATAAATTTAAGAGCAAGATAACTTCACATTTTTATTCCATATAAATAAATAAATAAGACTCTAGCCCCAATGATTCACAGGTTCAATGAACAATAATCAAAGCTAGTAAACCACTGATCAATTCTGACAGTTAGATGCAAACCTTGTAATTTAATAACAACCACTCAACCACCACTGATCTGCTAATTAATGCATAGATTTTTTTTTGTTCTCCTTTTAATCATTTACTCCAATATCTCAGTCACTACGCTATACTGCTTCATCTCCACTGAGCTAACCAACTGAAGGCTAGTACGGTTCCGTAGTAATAAAACACTGAAACATATTGACTCACTGCCAGCTCTCTCCTTCCCTCTCTCTTTGTCTTGCTACCTCTCTATAGGCTAGTTGAGTGCTGGCATGTGTATAAAGAATACGGAGAGAGGAAGGCAGGATATAGCTAAGAAAAATGATAGCTGGTCTTTGTTCCCTTTTACACAATGTCACTTTAGCTGCTACGGCTTCATCCTATGGAATCCAGGGATTTTGTGACCTCAACACATTCACCCCCGATTTGCCATGGATCATAGGGAATCCAGTGGGCTCCTGTGTGGGTTGTGATCAGCCTGTCACCCTGCATCATCGACCTTGCCATGCACACACATTCCACACGGGGGAGAGGAGTGTTGCTGCTTGGCTTCCCTCTGTTGTTTCTTATGCAAAACTAGAAGCCTCCCATGTTGTTGCTGCTGCCTCCTGTGATGTTTGGACTTTAGTTGAGGCATGGAACTCCACCAGAAATTGATCTACATCATGTGATGGGAGCCGGTGGTCTCCGTGCCCCAACTGAAGTCCAAGTATCCTAGGATGTGCAGTTTTGTTCATCTGACGAGGTCCTTAGTTCAACCAGCACAATGCACACATTTCCTCACAAATATTGGTTGGGGTTCTTGACTTGAGATGATGGGGAGTGAAATTGAACTTTATGCATTTTAAGAACTCATTGTACCACTAACTATGAATAACTAGTTACTTGACATGGCAGTCTCACTCTCAGTCATATCATGCATCCATTTCTTCAAGCCTGATCTGTTTTGCATGCTCCCTTTGTATGTTAATTTTTCTAGAGCAGGGAGTCTTAAACTTCTTCCTCCCAACCCCTTTGCCAATCAGGTGAAAACCAAAAACTACTTATCAGAATGTTGCAGCAGATAGTTTTATGACACTCCACCTTGGATGTTTTTAAATGACATTTTAGGATTATTCAGTATTTTTGAGTCATGGAAACATAATGTGGTATGAAATCAATACTGCTGTATTTATCATACATTCATAAGTGAAATAAATATTAGTTTTAAATTAGAGGTCAGAAAAAATAAAGATAGTAAGTTCTTTGCAATTCAAGTTCACAGACCACCTGAAATCTTTCCACAGCCTGTAGACCCTTGGTTAGGTTCCAGACTGATCCATCTGAATGCCTACTGAACCCACCTAAAGAAGGGTATACTTCACACTAAGATGGGACATGGAGCAATGGGATGCATTCATTACTTTTCCACTCAAACCAAAAAAAGAGAGAATAAGTCTTAAGCCTATGTGATCAATGAAAAAAAGTTTCAATACTAATTATAAAATTAGAGCGTGGGGGAAAAAATCATTTCTAAATTGTTTCCAAAATTGGATGGGGTCTGTATCACAATTATAATGAGTTAACTATTTTTTCATTGCTTTTCATTAAGTAATTAATTGTGCCAATGGGGAAACTTCAAGGGTGCCTTTCTCCCTTGTTGTTAGAGTATGAAACATGCAACAGTTATAGAACACGTTTATCACTGTTAGACCATGACATTTCAGAATATTTTACTCTTCCACAGATTTTTGGGAAATTTTCAAAGTTTTTACAAATAACTTTTAAAAATAACTACAAGAGCTTTCTCTTTGAATATTCCATACAATGACACAAGATAACAGAAGACAATTCCTCCAAAGTTCAGGAATATTAATACATCTACTGATTTTTGGGAATTTTTTAAAGTTTTTAAAAATATTTCATTGAATGTTTCTCATATTAGCCAATAGAACTTCAATTCAGGGGTTTCTTCCCATCCCAGCACTGATTTATTTACTTGTACTGAAGTATCAGTCAGCCCTCCCCTTTGCAGATTCAACAATTTATTTGAATTTATTAGAACTAGCTGCTGCTTGGAAGGACAAATCTCCCCCCTATCCTAATTAGAGCTGAGGAGAATTCTGAGGATTGTAGTTTAGGGCAGGGCCTTTTGAATTCTCTACCATAGGGCTAGTCACTTTCCCAAACAACATTTCCCAGAATTCTGTACTCTCTCAGTCTCTTTCCCAGCTCACTCAGCTCATCTTGTCTTGCTGCAAGAGGCCATTAATTTAAAGAGGAATGGCAGCCTTTTTGGCTCTGCCTCACTTGTGCTGAAAATGAAACTGACTTTGATAGGCTTCCAAGCAATGCAGAATTTAAACGAAAAACAGGTTTTATTAATTTTTATGCATGCTTCTTGCTAGTCCCTGGGATTCATCAGGAAATACTAATCTTATCAAACCTAGAAGTCTCTGGCTGCAATGCATTAGAAATCCAACTAACCCTACCATCAAAAGCCCAGTTGGGAAAGCTGGCATAGAGAATACTAATCTGGATGAATTAAGTATCTGTTTCAGAATTCATTAAAACAGTTCCGATAGAAACATGAGCCATTTCCAACTTCATCTACCTCATAGGAATGTTTTGGGAATTGGAAAGAAATTGAATAAGCTATCTTGTCCCATTCTTAAAGAAATGGGAGCATATAATAAAGAGGTACAATGGTTCCCAATACCTTTGTTTCCCAATCTCAAGGCTAAAATAAAATATTGGCCTGGCCTGAATGTGCTTGGTTTTAAATATTTCTGCTAGAAGAAAATATCTAGTCTGCTTACCTTTGATACAAAGTTATTAAAGCTTTTGACAAGATTGTTGAGAGGAGCAGAAAACCACAGGGTACAGTCCCATGCAAATACATTTGATGGAAATCAGTGATTTTTTTAAATATATATATATTTGTATTTAAATATATAATCTGGTCTTCATCTTCACAGAATCTGAAGGGACTATAAATAAGATTAAGATTTTTATAAATTCCAAATTCAATATAAAGACAATATAATTGCAAAATACAAGACAAGCAAGAAGTTTTCAAACAGCAGCCCCTCCATTAGAACATCTTAATATTTAAATGTAAATTACTTGGACAATTATGATGTTGGTACTGAATAATAAAAACAATTGGTGCCAATCTTCTTCCTCTTTGGGAAGGCATTCCAAACTCAGTTTGTAAGCATTTATCTCTAGAAAGTGAGTCAATGCAGTGTAATGGTTTGAGCATTAGGCTATTACTGTGGAGACCAGGGTTCAATCCCTACTCAGCCATGGAAGCCGATTGGGTGACACTGGTCCAGTTACACCCTCTCAACCCTCAGAGTCAAGCTAAACAACCTCTCTCTGAACAAATCTTGCTAAAATAAACATCACAGGTTGGTTTTAAGACCTCATAACACTAGAGAATGAATCCTCTTTAAATTCGGTTGCTTACTCCTGCAGAATTCTGGGGTTTGTAGTTTAGGGAGGAGCCTTTAACAGCCTTGTTAAACTACAACCCCGAGAATTCTGCAGGAGGAAAAAACCAGATTTAAAGTGGATTCATTCTCTAGTGTTATGAGGTCCTTAAGAGTCACTGTAAGTTGGAAAGAACTTGAAGGTACACAACAAAAATAGATTTGAGGGTCAAATTGTGCTATACTATGTTGGCTGGTAATATCTAGAAAAACTGGAGAAGGGATGAAAATTCTCAGATTGTGCTTGTTTGTTTTGAAGAAAAGTTTTCAGTTGTTTTGTGGTAGCCCTCTAGAAAAGGGGTGGGGAAGACACAATGATTCCCTGAATCCTTTAGGATCACACCATGATATTTAACTATTTGGGGTAGCAGTGGCAACAAAAATGTGAAAATTATTCTGAGCACAAATCACATGGAGCATGTTTTAAAACAGAATTGCACTTCTGGGAGGTTTCAAATGGCACATTTCTATTTTAAAACACACCACATTCTCTCCATGAGCATTGTTTTCCAAGGATTTGAAGGAGAATGAAGTTGTCACTGCCATAGGACTTTATCTTCTCTATGTCTTCTCTGTGTTTCTCCCTGTTGCTGGAATGAAGTCCCACAGAGCCCATCACATGGCACAGGCCAACTTCTGGTGTGACTCCATGGGGCTCCATTTTGGCAACATGGAGAAATAGAGCTCAGAATGACTTTGGAAAAGTTGGATATTATCTGATTCCTCATTGAGGAACACAAAGAGGAAGCAGGGAAAGGATGGGAAGCCACATGGGATGCAAAGCCATCCCAGAAGACAGAGAAAGATGGTAGGGAACAAAAGGGGATGCTTCCCTCTGCGTTTCCACCACAGTGAATAGCTCTGACAGCCAATATTTTTTCCTAACATTTAGGCAGATTTATTTCACTTGTAACTGTAATTTACTAGTTCATGTTTTCATATATGAAACAACTGAAAACAAGTTCATCTTCGGCATAGCATCCCTTAAGACAGTGGTTCTCAACCTGTGGGTCCCCAGATGTTTTTGCCTTCAACTCCCAGAAATTCTAGCAGCTAGTGAACTGACTGGTATTTCAGGGAGTTGTAGGCCAAAACAGCTTAGGACCCACAGGTTGAGAACCATTGCCTTAAAATAAGCACCTGCAACTGGTCAATATTTCCTTTGCAAAATTCAGTAAAATGGCCCCCATCTCAATTTAGTTAGGAATTTAAAGAGGCTGCTTCAACCCAGTTCTATAATGACTCTCACATTAATGCTTGACCTGTGCCTCTTTCTATTTTAATTCTTGTATTGTATTCTACATTTTAGAGGAATTGCTCACCAATGTTTGGTTTCAGTTTCTGTTATTAGATCCAGCACATTTCTTCAAAATATGTATTGTAATGTTGCATGTACTTACAAAGGGCATGCAATATTACCCTGCTTCAATCCAGTTTTTAAAACCCTGGGTAGGGGCAAACTGTAGTCTGCATGCCACCACAAATGCCTGTGCTTTCTGAGGGCACTGTCTACATGTCCTCCCAGTACCTACCAGGAGAACAGGAAGACAGCCCCACCTCCTACCCAAACCCCTTAAAAATGGGAGGAAACTGTAAAAACAACTTACCGGCCTCCATTAGGCCTCACAGCACAGTCCCTGGGATGTACCATTATGTGCAAAAAAACCAAGCTGGGGAGAGGGGATCACTCCTGCTTCTCCCTTGGTTTTTTTTTTTGCACATAATGATACATCCAAGGAACTGTGTTGTAAGGCCTAATGGAGGCCATTAAGTTATTTTTTTTTTTACTTTTCCTCCCTATTTTTAAGGGATTTGGGGAGGGATTGGGGACAATCTTGCCCAGAATGTGCAGGATGAGTGTTTGAACAGACCACAGGGAAGTCCCATGCCTCCCTGTGGGGCTGTCCACACAAGGTCATAGCCCATTAGACTCAGGCCTTTCAGAAAGGCTCATGTTTAATGGGCTATTAAATCAACTAGATACAAACCAGGGTTTACCTGGTTTGTGGCAAATGCAATCGCTTTTCTGTTGGACGTCATCTGGATGCCCCCTTGAAGAAGTGAGAACTCTCACTTCTAAGGGTCTGCCTGGATGGGCCCAAAGCCATCGCTGACTGGAAACTGCTTCTTGTTTGATTCATTCGTTGACCCAATTCAGATCTACTATTTCATTTGCCTTCATTTTGTTCTAATACACCGATTTACATAATTCCATGAGTTTACAACAAATAATGTAAAAATAACAACATTTGTATGCCCTGCATATATTCAAATAGTACAAATACCTGAATGTTAAGCTACTGAGGCAGACGATTCCCATTGCTCTTAAAGAAAAAGCAATACCTCATACAACACTGCTCCTATGGTGATAATGTGGAGCCATTGCAATAGTAATTTAATGCTTAGACTAATAGCACAGCACCATTAATATAACCGACAGTGTAACAGTTTCATTATTGGGACAATGATATGGCAGGTGTCCATGAGTTCTTAATAGAATAGTGATACGCTTGGGACTGTCTATTCAGTTCTGCACACCATGGCTAGGAAGCAGGGAATTTCATGTTTCCTTGCATATCTTTTAGAGTCCCTTTCTTTCACATGGATATTTCAGTTTGTCCTTAGAAACAGCAATTTTGAAGTGCCTGAACAAGGCTTCAACAAGTCCTCCAGCATCCAAGCATGCTGGCATCATAGCCATTGCTAATGTTTCCAAGTGTTTTTTTCAGAGATTTGCCAGAATCCCACTGTCAAACTGTAGCTGTAATCCATCTTCCCTTTTGCCCCCTCCCCCCTAAAAAAGAACATAAAAAGTGACTGCTTAGAAGAAACACACCAGGCCTATCAAGAGGTTTTCTGCTTTCAGCAAATTCATAGGAAAATTGCAGTAGGCACTGCAGCAAACCTTCTGCTGTTTAGTCCCCCCAAAATGTGATCCTCAAACACTTCAGGAAACAGAGCAAATATCTCTTCTCAGTATATTGAATTTAGCAAAGGTTTGGTTGCAAGCTTATAACATGTGTACACTGGTGGACTGGAAACACAACACAATCCTCTCAGGAAGGATTCTTCTCATCTTTAGTTTTATTTATACATTTGTAAGGAAGTTTCCACATAAATTAAACATTAGGAAACATTGATTTTTGAATTATTAGTGGTGAATATTTACCATTACAACTTGGAGATATAGTAAGACTTCTGTAACTGTGAAATCCATAGCAGCAGTTTCGCTTACTTGAGCCTGTGGGATTGAGATGGTCTCTAGGAATTGACTACATCCTCCAGATGATTCTATGGTATTGTTAGACTGGAAGCTATCATAGTGTTGCAAATTCCTAGAGAGGATACATCTCTAGGAATCTGTAGGTCCTCCAGCAAAACTGTATGATATGCCTGGACCGGAAATCATGTTGTTTAATATTGTGCGGTCATATATATGGTTTCAGCCAGGAATAAATCATCATGTATATGTAGACTTTATCTTACTGTATGAGTATCTTATATGACCTACCTACTCATCCAGTTTCCTAGGTTTGTTTTTGTAGGTCTCATCTTGACTGGGCCTGAAGTGTTGTGCTTTAGAAGAAAAGTCTGTATTTGACCGCTAGAGTGAAACAAGCTTCAGGCAGCAAGTAGTGTGTGGTAGGCAGCAGTCAAAACCTATCATCTTCCCACCATCCCCATAAATTGGTTTAGTGATGAATTAAAACTGAACTGCTAGTTCACCTGCCTTCTCCATGGAATGGAGGAGAAGTACTATTATTTCCCTCACTTCAGGAAGCAAAATATATTGGTTCAAACCTGGATAGATGGACAAATACCGCCCAACAAAAGTGACTGAACCTGCAATGCAACATCAGTTATAGGCGAGGCAGTTTGAATTATGGATAGATAGTGTTATAGCAGTGGAGTCCTGTGTCCTGGGACTACCCCTTTCACTTGTCTAGTTGGCAGGCAGGCAGAAAGGTCCTTTGTGCAAGATTCAGCCTAAGCAACCAATTACATCTGTGAAATACTGAAGGATGTGGATGGGCTCTTTTACTGTCATTTCCAAAGCCCTCCAGCTGCTGGCTTGGAGCTTGTCTGTTGTTTCCCTTAAGCCTCTATGGAGGAAGGAAAGGGAAGAACTATGAAACAGTGTTTAGTGTCACAGACAGTTCGGCAACAGACAATTTTTCAGCCCGTTAAATCTTTCTGCAGAATATTATATGCTGTTTTTTCCTTTCCCTTCCTCTCTCTCTTTTATGATTTTTTTATGATCATCTCCTGCTGGTTATGTCCTCAGCTACCAAATAAATAAACAGCTGCACAGCTGTCAACTGTCACAGCAGTATTACCCCACCCCTTAAAAACCTGCTTGGCAATAAGAGACAGCCCTAACTACTACCTCAAACAACTACTCAATCTCAGTTCTCATTCAACATGAACTAGTCATTATGCCAGATAGCATGGCATAGGCTAGAGAATCCTGTAGTGTATGAAGGAACGTTTCCAAGATCTGGTTGGAATAAAGGCTAGAATCCATCAATATCAAAATATTAGAACTTTTCAGAATCAATAATGTGTTTGTCAAAGATGAAAATGTGTACACATTGCATTTGCCTCTCCATTGGGTGAATGTCAATATTTGTCACTATGTGTGTTGATTTATGGCAACCCCATGAATGTCACATAATTCTATATAATCAGAGATGCTACATGAAAAAGTGTGATTTCTTTCCAAATCTTTATGCCTCTGATTAATAATGGACTCCACTAGAAAAAAATGGCTAAGTTGTGGAATTGTGCATTTAGGTAGGTTCAGACTGGATGACATTTCTTCATTAACTGCAAGACATTGCCACATTTGGCTGCCGTTCTGAAGTGGCTTTCGACCTCAGGCCACTTCAGACAGCCATCCTCAAGTCATGGATTTTTTCCCAAAGGTTCTGCCCCGAACACACATAGAGAATACATAAATTTGTATACGTGCAAAGAATAAAGAATTCTGACTGAAATAATAGAGAAAAATTGAACCACCAGGATTCCGATGTAATTGAGCTTTCTCAGGCATTTTAAATTTGAGATGTATTAAATAATAATAATAATAATAATCAACTTTATTTATACCCTGCCATCACTTCCAAAAAGAACTCAGTATGTGCTTACAGAAACACATAAAAGTACCATTACCACATAAAATACAGGTAAAATTCAATCAACATATTATACATACAATGATAATATCAGTTCACATAAAAACAACACATTACAAAAATAAAAACTGATCCCAATTAAAATCAATAAAACATATTACTAATTGGAATTAAAATGAACATCCCAGCCACAGCTCAAATGCGACCATTAAAGTACCTGTGTCAATATTACATTGTCTGGTCCTTAGATTAGCAGATGTCCTTCATTCATCACTTCCCAAAGCCTGCCTAAAGAGTGCATTAATACACGCACACACAACTATTTTGATTCTGCAATAGTGTTGGGACCACTTTTCCCCCTTGAATATATATCAAATGAGAAGCAGCAAATTATATTCAGATACTAAAGCCAGTGTGGTGTAAAGATATGAGTGATTTTATGATTAGAGTGATTCCTCCTGGGCTGGTTTCATCACCTTTTTAAGAAGTTTCCCTCCTTCTCTCCTAGTAGGATTATGGCAGGTGCATGGAATCTCATCTCTCTGTGCTATGAAAATGAATTTATTCCTAAAATTCTAGTTTCCCACCTTTCCTGTTCTACAGCTTCTTTGTTTCAATTTTTAAATATATATATATATCCTGCAGTGTCCTAATTGCCTGGCAGCATTTTGGAAAACAGAGAGAACTTTCTATTTGAAGGGGGTAAAGTGAGATACAATTTCCTGTATTGCTAACTTTTCCCCAGTTATGGCTTGGTGGCAATAGAGAAGGATGTGAACAGCAGCACAAAGCATTTTGGGATTTTTGAAGTCCTGGCCAAATAGTTTCAGCACATTCAGCAAAGAACTATCAAGTGAACTGTTTATGCTTAGGTTAGCATAGGATCCAAAACAATCACAGCAAAAGCAGAAGTGCATTTGAATGACACATTTTGAATACTGCAAATGTTGCAGGATAAAAACAAACCTCTCAGCCACCTCTCACATTAAGTGGCATAGTAATTTAATCAATCATTGTGAAATTAGAGCTCTTTAGTAATACAATAAAGTAAATCTCTCTGTTGCAAAGCCTGATCTGGTTCTGTGCTAAATTTGGAGAAGAAGATGTGTTTTCTCTGCTTGGTGTTTGTTTCATTTAGGGTTTCCAACCCACCAGATAATATGTGCCTGTCTGTGCCTGGAGCAGAAATAAAATCCATAAAAAACAGTATTACCTTTTAAGTTCAGCACATCGTACTGCTAATGGGGGATGGATATGTAGCAGCCATTTCAAAAGATAGCAGTTCAAGTGAACGGTTGCCATTTGCAATACAAAGAGTTTGAAAAAAGAAGGAATCTCTTAGCCAAACTGACTTTTTTAAAAAGGGGAAATTTGGAATGAGGGTGTCCTCCTGCCTCAGTTACTGCTTTTTGTGTTTAAGCGGGTTTTGTTTATACACCTGCCCGAAACTTTGACACTTGCAATGAGGAGCTAAATAGTTATATACATGTAGTGAAACTACTTCCAGTTCGGCCTATTTTAGGCCTAGAAAAATGGTAGGCCCAGGGAGTCGGCAGCCATCTTAAAAGACGGTGCCTAGGGACTCCATTTTGTTGGCTCATTTTCCAGGAGGGGTCGTGTGTATTTAAATCAGCCTTTGGAGGGAAAATGAGAGAGGGATGTGACTGGCCAAGTCAGGGGAGGCGGAGCCTGGCTTGCCAAGAGGAAAAAAAAACCTTGCTTTTTAAAATAGGTTTTTGAGATCCCTGTGAGGAGTAGGAGTTTGGGGTTTGAAGAGAAAGGGTGTTTAGGAGTGGAGTGGTGTTAGGGTTAGAAGTAAAGGCCTAAGTCTGGCCAGGAGTTTGCTAGCAAGGTAGCTAAAGTAGACTTACAGCTAATAGAAAGATTAGCTGGGTAGTAGCAGTGTAGGATCAGGATAGATCTATCAGGACTACTGAAGATTCTCTGACAAAGACACTGTCCTGTTAGGTTTCTTGTTTTGTTTTGGAGGGAGAGCAGATTCTCTCGTGTAACAAAGATAGAACCACTCATGTAACCATCACACTTTAAAGACACAACTTTCTGAAACAGCCAAGATATTTAACTGAATTTGTTCCTGTTCTAATTAATAAACTTCATTGATTATTTTTCATCAAAACCTGACTCAAGTGTGCCTCTATGCTTGAAGATTTCATAAGTAACTTTAAGCAGCTTTGAAGAAAATAAGGGTGGCAGCGTACCTTTAAAGAAACAGCTTTAAAGGGGAACCTCAGTAACAGAAGTCTTAGGGCAGACACAATCACACTCTTTCACCTCATACAAGCCATGAGCTTAACAGCACAGTTAAGTGGGTGTGTGCCAGTGAACTTTCAAAAGGGTTTTGCATTTTGGCCAGGCAGAGAGTTGCCAGCTTTGTTATGTCATATCAGCTTTTGGATTTTTGGGATTTTTATTATCGAATAAATATTTCCTAGAATAAGTTCCCTCTTCGCTATAACTCACAAGAACAAAAAATGAGTTATTGCCCTGATTTTGCAGTGTGGAATTGTTGCTGTATAGACAACTCTTAGAAAACTTGCTTTTGAGTACCATAATGCCCAGAATGGTAGAGATGTTATGCACAGTGATCATGTTGGCTGGGGAATTATCAGAGTAATATTCCCAGAAATAACTTTTTCAGCCTGTGATATTTCTGTGTACTAATTTGTTACCATAATGAACATTAGCTAGAGCTCAACCCAATGATTAAACCATTGCATTCCAAAGACACTGGAATAAGATGTTGGGCATAACTCATGATGGCCTTGCTATCATTGTGGATGTAGACAGGTTGGAAATAACAGCAGATGAGAGAGTTGTTGTAGGTTTTTTCGGGCTATATGGCCATGTTCTAGAGGCATTCTCTCCTGACGTTTCGCCTGCATCTATGGCAAGCATCCTCAGATGAGAGATATTGTCCTTCTGTTCTGCTTGTAGAATTCTCATGGGCACTTGTTTGGCCACTATTGGCCAGTATAGGATGCTAGACTGAAAATACCTTTTTGTATGTTCTTCAACTGAAATTACATTAAAATAGGGATTTGGGATCCCAATACTCAAATGCTGAAATGACAGATGGAATAGCAATGGCTATTCTGCCGTCTTTTATGGAATAACCATTGATGTATATGTTTTGCTCCCTTCATTTACATTCTTTGCTATTAACTAACCTCTTGCATATAGTCTTACATAAGATAAGGAGGATCTCTTTCTCTGCATTACCATTTTACTACTACATCTGTGTGCATTAATCCTTTTGCCATTTTTCTACTTCAATGTAAGAAACCATTTAATGCACTAATATTTATGTCCTTATTAACCTTACATTTTTCTTCTTGTAATAAGATTATTATAAAGATCTTTATCTCTGTGTGCTTTTTTAAAAAAAGAAAGCAATAATAGTTACTAAGGCATTCAGCTGGCTGAGGGGGCACAAGAACCAGTCTATTTGATGATATAGGGAGTGTCCTACCAGGAGGAAAGGAGTTATTCTGCCTGGAGACACCATGCAATACACCTGCAGATAGTTGTGTGCCAGTATCAACAGAGCCAAAAAAAACTTAAGGTTTTAAACTACAACTCTCAGAAGTTCCAGACAGCATGATGTGTGTGTTGTGGATATGTCCACAAGGAACATGACAAAAAGATAATGCATCCCAAGTTCTAGGTATGCATGCCTCCCTGGTGGGATTTTCTCAAAATGGCATGAGGTTTTTTAGGATCTTAGACCTACTTGTTATTTCAGCATCCTCACCCAAGGCTAAAATTAGACTATCTTTCAAGCTAATATTGTAGCACTATTTTCTAGAACAGTGGTTCTTAACCGGTGGGCTGTGGACCACCAGTAGGCAGCGAGGATAAAAATCTGGTTTGTGAGCCTCCTTTCTCTTTATTTTACTTTATTTCCACTCCTTTCATGCCACCTGCCACTCCTTCCCTGTCACTGACCATGGCATATGTTCTGTATCAGAAGCTACAGTTGATGTTGTCTTTCCAATACAATTTTCTGAATCAGCACCCCAAACTGAATCTAACGTTGCCAAAAACTGTTTCGTAACCCTTTTGCTACTGATGTTGGAGAGTGGTCCCTAGTCAAAGTAGTCCCATGTCCAAGTGGTCCCTGGTCAAGTGGTCACTGTGGGAACCACTGAACTAGAATCATAGCACATTTTGTCTAAGTCCTTGCCATATAGAGACACACTACTTAAGCACTCCTGAAATATGTCCCTTCAAATCTACATAAATGCCTCAAAAGAGGAGA
Organism: Anolis sagrei; assembly: GCF_037176765.1. Lineage (NCBI taxonomy): Eukaryota > Metazoa > Chordata > Lepidosauria > Squamata > Anolidae > Anolis > Anolis sagrei. Next base: position 37,441,348 of record NC_090023.1, on the reverse strand, counting down.
GCTTATCATGCTCCAAAGCAATCTATTTCACTGTTCAACAATTCTTACATTCACATTCTTCTGATTGTTTAGTTGCAATCTTTTCTCTCATGATCTGGACGCATTCATTTGCATACCAATCTATGTACCAGCAGAAACCAAGCTTGCTCCATCTCCTACATGAGGTCCTTTCAAATTTTTAAAAATGGCTACCATGTCACTTCTCAATCTTCTTTTCTCTAAGTTAAATTTTGCCAGTTTCCTAATCATGCTCCACAGGGCATGATTTCCTGTTGGAATCAATGTAACAGAACATTTTGTATGCATGTTCTCACTCTGGCTGCCGTGAGCTGGCAAAGCTTAGGAAATGACCGTGGCTTCAACAAGGACCCCATCACTCTCAGAGAAATCTCCCCATTGCCATCACCATAGGTATTTCTTCAGCCCATTCTCATTTCTCTCTCTGTGAAATAATTTCCTCCCTTGGGAGAAAAATAATAACCATCTTAGCAACATAAACAAGAGAAAAGCAGTACATCTATTTTTCCCTCACACAATAAAAACCATGGGTCTACCTTGCTCATATAAAACACTCACTGACTTCCCATTGAGTCTGGCAGCAGGCCAACAAAGTTGAATGTATTGTTGTGCTCAGGAATACAAAATGTTGCATTTGCAGCTCTATCACTAACTGTTCTACCTTCTCTTCCCCACTAGTTCATTATTTCATCTAATTTACTGACTAACCTTATGGGTGGAGGCAAAGAAAGCCAGTATTGTCACATAGATCATTTGGTACCACACAGAGACAGGCATATTAGCTACACACAAACTAGTTAAGTAGAACTCTGCTTTTTCTTTGGTTTCTCTCAGGCCTCAATAGGACTCTGTCCTGTCATTTTTCTCAAATTGCTCTCTTGTACTTGGGGCATCATTATCTGACTTGCTAATAACATTCACTTGCAAACCTTGTGTGTCACCATTCAAGTGATACACTAAAACTCAAAATAGTCAAGGTGAAAGAATCTCCAACTAGTAGTGGAATATGAAGGCTGTGAGAGAGCATTATTGTGTTAATCTTTCTTTACTTAGTAGCAACCAAACATCAGTATATCCTCTATATCAGAAAAATTAATTTTACCAAGAGTCATACAATGTGTTGTTGAAGGCTTTCCTGGCCAGAATCACTTGATTTCTGTGAGGTTTTTTTGGCTGTATGGCCATGTTCCAGTAGCATTCTCTTCTGACATTTCACCTGGCATCTTCAGAGGTTCTGTTGGCACTGAACCAAGCAGAGAGAGAGTGTGTGTGTTTGTGTGGAATGTCCAGGGTGGGAGAAAGAAGTAAGCGTGAATGTTGCAGTTAACAAGCTTGAGTAGCATGAGTAGCCACGAAATTGCAAAGTCAATCAGAGAAGGTATCTGCATAGAGGCAACCTGACATCTGTTGCCTGGGGGCATCCTCTGTTTGGGAAGTGTCAACTGGCACTTGATTGTTAGCTGCCTGGAGTTCTCCTTTTTCTGAGTGGTGTTCTTTATTTACTTTCTTGATTCTGTTGTTTTGTTTTGTTTTAATACTGGTAACCAGATTTTGTTTATTTTCATGGTTTCCTCTCTGTTAAAATTGTTCATGTGCATGTGGATTTCAATGGCAAGGATTTCTCACTACAAAATGCCGTTGTCTAATAAGAAAAACAGATGTAACCCTCCCCTAACTTCTTCATTTTTTCATTACTTCATTATTAACTTTTCTCCCAATATAGGATCCAAGTACAACTAAAACTATTTGTAGTACAAACTTTTTTATTTTAAAAACCCACTATACTATTTAAAAACACAAATTTATTGTATTGGTGGTTGTATGTGTATCCTAACTTTTGAAAGCCTATAGTGGACTATAAACATTGGTCCTTAGTTTTTCAGGCCAGCTGTGCTCATTGTTCATTTGATCCTATATAATTCTAAAGAACAAGAGAACATTGATTGCAGAAGACTCAAGCTTCGTTTTCTCTCATTCCACTCTTGCTGACCAGGCCAGAACTTGTAGCTTGCTCTATCTATTTTATAAAGCCATGCAAATCGCATTCCCTTCTTGCTGACTTCTTGTGATGTCTAAGTTGGTACTACTGTCATATTTTGAAACCCCAATAAATCTATATATCTTAGGGGTGCCTGTCCCAGTATGAATATACTAACCTGTAAACTCTATTGGTGGATAAAGAACAAGGAATGGTGAAAGGTAATTCATAGATGGGGAATATATTCTACACAAGCGACATGAGATGACATTAAGAAATGCAAATTCTGCTTATTTCCTATATATCTGTAGGTCCCTTTACATGTGAATTTTTGTGGGATTGTTTTAAACTGAATTTATTAAGGTCAAGTTTGAGTGAGTGAGATTCCAGAAGTGTGACCATTGTACAGGGGTCTGAACACAATCAGTAGCCCTGACTACAGTAGAGTCACTAAATCAATTAGGTTTGCCTGTGTGTTAACTCATAGTTTAACAATTAATTCAGTGGATCCAGTCAAGTTGGAAATAACCAACAGGAATCAAGCTATATATTTAAATATTCCTGAATGGTATATATACCTTTTCATCAATGCCTTCAATATACCACTTTATTAACTGGGGTTTCAGGAACAGTTACTGCATTCTCCAGTGCACAATAAGCAGACACACTGAGCAAATACACAATAACAGGCACACTTGATATTCAACAGAAAGGTGCTCTAGTATAATTGCTGTCTAAATTACATTAGTGTGTGTGTATGTATATGTATGTATGTATATGTATATATATATATATATATATATATATATATATATATAGAGAGAGAGAGAGAGAGAGAGAGAGAGAGAGAAGCAGTATGTATGAATAGGGTTCTCTCTGCATATTAAATAAATGCAGTGGGCATGCACCTGTTCAAAGTGAGACCATCATTATTTGGAGAAAAGACAGAAATCTCTCAGCCCCCACTTCTCCTGTAGACAAAAGTAGAAGCTGCTTAAAGCAGTGTGTAAATTCATGGCAAGAAGCAATAAAGGTGAGTTTTATACATTCCCATTATTGCTTCTACGTCTTTGCAATAATGTTTATTGACATGTTTGAATGGAGCACAAGCTGCAGTTCAGTTCAACTGCCTGTGAAAATGGGACATTTGTCAAGAAACAAACCTTGTGGGTTTTAGTGGCTTCTCTCTCAGAAATTATGAGCATGATGTTGGGAAGGGAAGGGGGGAAGAGAACAAGTCTCCTTGGAGTGTGCTGTTTGCAGGGCAGGGAAGGGTTTCATGAATAACAGTCACAGATCTCTAAGGAGTAGATTGTGGAAAAAGAACCACAAATGGGAAAGCTTAAGAGAGTTGTGAATGTCTTCGCAAAGCTCTGCATCATTGCACATGCACAGATTAGAAGCAGGCACGCTCACCAATTACTAGATCCCTAGGAGACACAATAAAATTAACCTTCCATGGCCAAAGGAAGACATACTTAGAAATGCTGCCTCAGCAGCCCAACCTTCATCTCAAGACATTATCATGAGAGAACTTCATTAGTAGATTCACTGACAAGCAAAATATCTCTATCATCCTTTCATATCTCCAGTCACCTCTATCCAAAAACATATTTCTCATCCATTCCATTCCTTTCTAGCCTGTGAATAGAGTGAAAAACCATTGAAGAACTCTGCTGCATTAACTTCTAGTCTTAATGTAACAGGGTAAAGTTGCTAAGTTAGTAGGGTATGAAGAAAGCCAGAGGACAGCCTTGTTTGTTTTTCTTTTGATTCATGCCTTGCCCATTCCAAGAAACAGGTAACAATATATTAACTACAAATGCCTCCATTATATTGATTAAATTCCATCTTGCCTGAACTCTTGCCATCAAAAATGAATGTAAATAAACACATTTTACACCACTTTTGGAAATTACAAAGGTCTGGACTTTGGAGGTACTCCAGGGGAAAAATGAGCTCCTGAAATGAAAAGCAGCTGCTGTCAACATCTATTTATATGTCCTTCTGTTTTAGTCTGCACTTGTTGCAAAGACGGTTATCTTAAATTCACAACTGATCTCTAGGGAGATGTAATCTTTATTCATCAGCATCTTTCTGGGAGTCACATGATGCTGTCCAAGGTCCTGGTAAAGTTGTGTAAGACCTGAGTCCAATGCAACTGGACTATGTATAATAAGCATTATGGAATAAGGTTTTTCCTCAGGATGTTCTTCTCAACAGCTGGCCAGGATTTCAAATATTCACTGGGGCGAGGGGGGTGGTATTAACTAAAATAATAATTTAACCCATTATAAACACTGAAAATGAGTAAGTGCATCAACAGCAGCAAATACTTTTGTGGTGTAAAAGGTCTGAATGCATTACTATTAGACATGTGCACGAAATTTGTTCCTACCATTTCTTTTGTGTCTTCTGTTTCATGAGAAGCACAAAAACTGGAAGTTCCCTCCCCGCAAGAAAATCTGCTTGACACAAAAGCCTGCTTTTGTGTTCATACAAACTTGCCTCCTTACCTTGGAAAGACAGTGTGCAAAAGGTGGGGCGTGCAGGCAGGCAGGCCTGGAACTCAGCTGCAGGTGCACTCTGGGCCTGCCTGCACACTCTGTCTAACATGCACTCTCAACATGTGTTGCAGGGCATGTGTGGTGGGGCATGCAGTTAGGCCTGGACTGTGCCTGCAGCTGAGAGCAGGTGCACGTGCTTTCCGGGCCTGCTTGCATGCCCCGTCACACACGCACCCTCTTTCCAAGGAAAGTGTGTGTGTGGCATGGTGTGCAGGCAGGTCCGGAAAGTGCTGAGCACCTCTTACTTTAGAGTAGAAGCAGCAGGTGCCAGGTAAGAAGTATGCATGCCGGGAAGCGGTGCCCTCCATAATGGCACTGAAATGAAAGATCCAAAAACAACTCTCCCAATGTGGGAGGCTTATAAAAAACAGATTGGGGCCCCCAACTAAAGCCGGGAAATGAAGCAGGACAAGGTTTACCCCGAATGTACATATCTAATTGCCATATGCATTAAGTCAAAAAGAAAACTACACTAGAGAAGAATCATTACTCAAGGTATCTCAGTTCTGCTGTTATTACCTTTAAAGAGAAACTTGACACGTTGTATTCACAAATATGGCCAACAACATATACATAGAAGGAGACAGGTACAAAAGTTGGTGGTTTGTAGCGATGGAAAGAATGGTTATGAATATTACCTTTCTCCACAAAGCAGACCCCAGATGGCTTACAAATAGAATACAAACATTATAATCCATCCATCAGAAGAATAAAATAAATAAAACAAAAATAAACAACAATCGATAAAATCCCTATGCAGTTTGGGTGAGAGTGCCAAAGAGTTAGCCATTTTCAGAAAATGGTCAACCGAGGAGCAATCTAATTGTTAAGACTGCTCTCTCGGCTCAGATGATTCATCTTTCATGACTAGACACCACTTCAGGTTGCTCCCTCCTCCTTGCTCCTTTCTGCTTGCAATAAAAAATATGACATAGGTTAAATTAAGTGACCTTTATTCAGTCAAAGTCTTTGTGTTTGGTCTCATTATTAGCCATCAATTTATGAAGATTCCCATTCCTATGGGCTTTCCAAGGGACTGAACATCCCTCTTGGGATGGGAAAAGATATTTGTGTCTTCACTGTGCTAAATACAGGGACTCTCATATGATTTCAGAAGCTAAGAAGAGTTTGGTTTGGTCCATATTTGGATGTAAAACCTTAGGGAACATTGAGGCTCTCAAAATAGGCATAGAAGAAATTTTTTACCACAAATCTGAAATGTTTCTCCCAATCATAACTGTCAATACTGTGCTAGATCGACTAATGCTCAGGATAAGACAGTTTCCAATGCTGCTATACTTCAAAATAAGCTATATATGAATGGTATGCATTGAACATTTCCTCTGAGGGAAACCTCTAATTTTTCAATGTCTTTATTTTTGGAACTTATTTTGCTACAGCTCTTATTACTTTAGATATTGTGATGTCACAGATTATCATGACACTTTAGATCATTAATTGTTTAATTTACTTTGACTTCTTTGCTTTGATGTCCCAAGTAGTCAAGGACAAAGCAGGAAATCCAGGAATAAGCACTAAATACTAAGGAACTTTAATTGTCTCTATCTTCGCAGCTTTCCAAAGATATATGTGAATATTTGTATGCATGTATGTGTGAATTTTAATATAAATTTCTTGCCTCTTCTTTAGACATTTTAAGAATAAAAATGCTATTAGTTACAGCTGTTTGAAACCTGCTGTTTGTAAGGAGGCTAGAAGCATCCATAGCCCTGTTGTGCATCTCAGTCCCAGCCTACAAATATTATTCTCTGTCTGAATTATCCACACACAGTCTGGCAAGAGCACTTGAGTTCTCCTTACCCAGAATTCTCTGCTGATTCTTGTTCTGGTCTTCAGACTCAGAATTGCTGATGCGTCTCAAATTCCAACACTGCAGTTCCAGTCCTAAGCCCTCTCAACTTGTTACTATGGAGATTGGACTTGGCCCAGCCAATTCCTCCTCCCACTGTACCCTGGCACCGTCCGCTTTCGTCAGGCCTCATAAACTCTTCAAGTGATGATTCCCTCTGCTCCGGTTTCTGAATAGGTCCAAGGAATAGCAGCAGCCTCTCATTAGCATCACTCCAGTGATGCTACGGCTGCCACTTTGACTGTTTTCCCCCTCATGCATGGATCAGATATTACCTAGCTCAAAGAAAGTAATTTAGGGATAAATTATTATCCTTTGGAGAAGAACATAGCAATTCTTAGCAAAAGGTGCCTGGTAATCTGTTTGTCAGTCCTCTCAGTTCTCCATAGGACTTAAATTACATAAATGTCATCTCAGGTTTTTTTGTTTTACATTGCAACAATGTCTTTCACTTTTTCTTCCACAAACACAGAAACGATATGTTACCAAGTCATATTATGCTTCACCCAATAGTTTAGGTTGTATCAGGACTTGCAAGGGAAGAGATGAGGAAATGATTGTGTTTACCTTGTTAGAGGAGGGAGAAAACAGTGATCCTCTAGATTTTTCCAGATTACATCTACCATAATCCCCTGTCACTGGTAATGTTGACAAGGCTTGAATGGCATTACAGGGCAAAAATACTTGACAGTATACAGTTGCCCACCAAAGCTATGAACTTTCAACAGTACATCTTACAGGCTGTTTTTGACAATTTAAGATAAGCTGGCTCAGTCCAGTGTGCATTTACAAAGTTCTTGGGAAAAGAATTAAGTCAGTAATGGTCAACCTAAAGTATCATTGTGGGTTTATAGCCGTTATAAGAATTGGTGAGGGACATGTTGCAGGAAGCAAGTGAAGAAGGAAGGAGATTTAGAGCATATAACTCGTATATGCACTGTAGAGGTGGCATGAAAAGAGGCACTATAAATCAAAGATGGCAAATTCAGACTCATGAAGCCATTGAGCCATGCTTTTGCCATGCCAGAAGCCCTCTACTAGTTCCAAAGACCCACCCATCCACCAATCAATAAGTAAGGAAGCAAGGAAGTAAATACATAAATGTAGAAAGTTCATAGTTTCATATAAAAAGTCTCCATGACTTTTCAACAGTTCCATCCCTCTATTTTCACAGGAGACCATTTCAAAATGGTGACCAAAAGTGATATGATACATTTCCCGATTTTCTTCTTGGAAAGGATTCTGCTGAAAGTAGAAATATGTTGGTGCATTCTGAAGGGAGGAGGGTAGAATTTGCAGAGGGATTGGAAGGGGGAAAATTACCCCCAGTCCCCCATGCAGTTTTCTGTTCATTCTCTAGACATAAGCTCTCATTTTACCAGTGACTGGCTATCATCAGCTTGCATGCAAGAGGTTATTTGGAGGTAAAAATCTGATCTCATGCATGGAGAAGATGACGGTTCATTGGAAGAGAAAGAGGCCCTTTCCCTCCTTCTGAAAAGCTTGATTTGGGGAGTCCCTGGGGTTTTGTCACTCCTCATTCAACTTGCACAGTAAAGATGAGTGAAGAAACCCCACAAATAGGAGGAGAGAAAAATGCTTCTCATCTGACCTGATATCTATTTCTCAAGGCTTTTAACCAGATGACTGCATTGCTGGCAAAATACGATCTGGTTGGGCAATGAAACATTCACAGATTTTAATTATTATTATTGATGAGGAGCTGTAGTTGGATTGATTGAATCCCTCCTCCGACTTCACAATGCTGAGAGAATCATTACTGATGGCTTGCTGATGCAACTACTAAGTACCTGACTGTGATTCAGAGAAAGAATACAACAGGGGTAAGAACGATGTGACCTATAGGGAGCTTCAGTTCCACAAATTCTGAAAAACGAAAAAAAAAAAACCCCAAGTGGTTGAAAAATGTTTTGCCCAGCTCAAAATTCATTCTAAAGGGGCCCTTTTGGTCCAAAAATGTTGCCCCCGGCCAATCCTGAAGTAGCAAAGAATCAAATAAACCAACCAGAAAGTAGTTGGAAGTGACTTCAAGTTGTCTGCAATATCCCTTCTTATTGCAACCATATACTTTAGTGCAGCTTGCAGAAGGACTACAGGCTTCGAAATAGCCCTCTCGCCCTCAAAATGTCCCCACACTGGTAAGTATGGAAAATCTGTTTCAAAACTTGACATCTAACACAATCAAATCGTTTATCTATTACTTCTGTGGTCCTTTAAAATGCTATAAAATATGTTACAGCAACATGTGTTATAGAACTCCAGTATGCTGATGACAACATCATCTGTGCGCATTTAGAAGAAGACCTACAAGCCACTCTAAACACCTTCGCAGAAGCATACAAGCTCAGCCTGTCATTGAACATCGAGAAAACCAAAATGCTCTTCCAGCAGCCACCAGCCAATCCCTCTTCCAGCAGTCACCAGCCAATTCCTCTCCAATGCCAGAGATACAGCTTAATGGTGTAACATTAGAAAATGTTGACCATTTCCGCTACCTTGGCAGCCACCTCTCCACCAAAGTCAACATCGACACCGAAATACAACATTGACTGAGCTCTGTGAGTGCAGCATTTTTCTGAATGAAGCAGAGAGTGTTTGAGAACTGGGACAACCGTAGGGATTCCAAGGTGCTTGTTTATAAAGCTATTGTCCTCCCAACTCTTCTATACGCCTGCAAAACATGGACTGTCTACAGACATCACATGCAACTCCTAGAACGATTCCATCAGCTCTGCTTCTGGAAAATCCTGCAAATCTCTTGGGAAGATAGGCGGACAAATGTCAGCATGCTGGAAGAAGCAAAGACTACCAGCATTAAAGTGATGGTCCTCCACCATCAACTCCGCTGGACCAGCCACATTGTCCAGATGCCCAACCAGCATTTCCCAAAGCAGTTGCTCTACTCTGTACTCAAGAATGGAAAATGGAATGTTGGTGGGCAGGAAATTTTTTATTTATTTATTTACAGTATTTACATACCACCTTTCTCACCCCTGGGGGGACTCAAAGCGATTTATGGGTTCAAAGCCAGCCTTAAAATCTCTGGTATAGACACTGAGAACCGGGAAGCCTGTGAGCACTCAAGCTGGAGGTCAGTTGTGACCAGCAGTGCTGCAGAATTTGAAGAGACACGAATGGAGGGCAAAAGAGAGAAACATGCCAAGAGGAAGGAGCGTCAAGCCAACCCGACTGGGACTGCCTTCCAGCTGGAAACCAATGCCCTCCCTGAGGGAGACGATGCAGATCAAGAATAGGGCTCCATAGTCACCTACGGACCCACCCTGGAGGATTATCCTACCTGGACAATGAGGGATCGTCTAAGTAAGTAAGTAAGCAAGTAAGTCTGTAATCATTTTTAAAAAGTTTCAATGCTCATTACCAAATTAGAGGGAGGAGCAAATCATTTCTAAAGTGCCTCAAATATTGCAAAGGTCCATATCATAACTTTTTGTTACTTTTTCGTTATGTAATTCTGCAAGGGGGGACCTATTGTGATGAAACTTCCTACAATGGTAGAACACTATTACCAATTTTGAGGAATTTTTAAAAGTTTTTTATGAACAACATTGTAAATACTACAAGAGCTATCTCCTTGGATTTCTATTTTTAATGATACCACATAACCAATTCTCCCCAAGTTTCAGAAAAAAATGTACATTCACTGATTTTTAGCCTACATACACTTAACAATACTATTTCACTTTAAGACCCCAGAGGCCATCTAGTCCAACGTCCTACTTCCAGAGAAGAAAAGCACAGCCAAAGCACCCACAAGAGATGCCCATTCAGCCTTTGAAATAATAATAATAACAACAACAGGAAATGTGCTAAGTAAACTTTGGAGTTATTGCCTCTCAACTTTGCCTACCTCACAGGGTTGATTCAACTCCCAACAATCCCCTTTTATCTTGAAATCCCTTTAGAAAATGAACACAGGTTTTCCCCCACCAAAACTTTCAGGGGGAAGGAGGAGGAGGAGGAGGCGGCACATGGCAGTAAGCAGAATTCTGGGAAATGTAGTTTGGGAAGATGAGGATCCCTGTGGCAGAGAATTCAAAAGGTTCTGCCCTAAACTATATTTCTCCAAATTCTGCTCACTTCCTGCATTAAAGCCTCAATGTGAATGTAGTCTTTGCCTCTTTTCCTGGGTCGGTCATGTGTCGGAGGGGGTTCTTCCTTACCAGGCCATCCATCCAGTTATTTCTCCCTCCCATCTCATCTCCACTCCAGCCCCCCAGACCACCTTCTTTGGGGAAAGAGCAGGACTTCTCCTTCCACTCCAGCCTCACCATCCTCCTCAGCGTCCTCTGGGGGAAGCAAACCTAGCTCTTTTGGAGGAGAGGCAGCGCCTATGACAGAGAACGAGAGTCATTTACATAACACTTTCAAAAGTCATAGGTCAGCATTTTGAAACTTAAGGTTTTTTGTGTGGGCACCACCTATGTTTCTTAATACTGAGTCATATGAATGAATCTTACAAAATAGATATGATAAATGAGTAACAAACAAAATTTTGCACAACCCTCATTATTACTATATTATTATAGGACAGTGCAGTATCTTCTATTTCAAGTAAGTCACATGGAATTCATAGTAGTCTGTGTCATCTAGTCTAGAAAAGTGAACAATATGAAAAGAAATCCTCCCATTCCAATTCTGGAAAGTATATATATTTGTCCTGCAAAGATTTCATGACCAAACTCTGAGGAAGTGAATGAGCTGGACAAAGGAACTCATCACATTAAAGCTAGGATTCACCATGCCTCATCATGAATTCAGTGAGGCCCGGTGTGGGGAACGTGTCACCCCATGCCCTGCATAACCCGCACCTTCCCAGTGAATGATCCTATAACACAGGGGTCCTCAAACTAAGGCCCGGGGGCCGGATACGGCCCTCCAAGGTCATTTACCCGGCCCTTGTGTTCTTTCAACCAAACTTGAAAGAACACAACAACAGCAATCCTATCTCATCAGCCGAAAGCAGGTCCACACTTCCCATTGAAATACTAATAAGTTTATATTTGTTAAAATTGTTCTTTATTTTAATTATTGTATTGTTTTAGTGATTTTTGCACTACAAATAAGATATGTGCAGTGTACATAGGAATTCATTCGTTTTTTAAAAATTATAATCTGGCCCTCCAAGAGTTTGAGGGACTGTGACCTGGCCCTCTGTTTAAAAAGTTTGAGGACCCCTGCTATAACACAATCTTTATACCTTTGAACTAGCTGATTGAACTAGCCCACTTCCTGCAATCCTTCTCCATTCTGTCTTTAAAGGAGACCCAGGTTGAAGGTAAGGACTTAAGAAACCCTGCTTCCTGAGATCTTTTCCCTTCTGTATTTAAGGCAAGGGCTTGAGAAATCACCATTTCTGGGATCCTTTCCCTTCTCGCAGCTGCCTCCCTTCCTGCACTCCACGTGTAACCAAAAGAAGCCGTGTTTTCAACAGCTGCTATTGTTGCTGAAAAATTGGTTGTAGAGGTCATGTCATTAGGGATGTCTAAACCAACCAAACCAGTGAAGACTTTTTTTAAAGGGATCCATGCACAAGCCTAATATCTATCATAGCAGGGTGCCTCTTAAATATCAAATCCCTTGTAAAGCAAAAATGGGCAAGGCATTGTTTACAACCAGTATAGCCTTTTCTGCTGTTGTTGTTTCAAAAAGGAAGGTACCAGCCTTTTCAAAATAACGGATAAGTTGCCAGGTCAGGATTACCTTAAATCTGAGATTTTAGAAGAAGAAACAGATACTTAAGACCCCCTTTGTATTTATGGGGAGGGTGTGCTGGTACAAGGGCAATATTAGTTCTGACAGCTTTGGCAATATTATTAAATATAATGCCTGAAGCATTGACCACCATTCCATCATATGAGCATTTGAATAAAAAACAAATAACATACACATCTATTGCCCTGAGGGCCCTTGCTTTTTTCCTGAAGACCGGACAGAAAGATGCAGGCCCTTAAATCCAGAAACTTATCAATCTTATGTGCATAATAAGCCATTTTGAATCCCAGTTTGAGAGGAAGGCAGGGTATAAATCCAAGAGATAAATAAATATGTGCCTCCATGTTGTTCATCAACTCATGACAGCCCTATGCATTTTATAGGGTTTTCTTAGACAAGAAATACTTAGAATCTGATATGATGCAAAAAATAATGATTTATGGTATAGCAAACCCCAAATTAGACTCCTCCCTTTTGATCCATTCCACTTTGATTCTTGTCTTACTATAAAAATAAAATATGGTAGACCATCACATAATACAAGTGAGACAGTCCATTCCAAAGAACTATTATGCAAGTTCACACACATTTAAATATTTGAAAAGCATCTTTTGCAATGAATATCAAAATGACATGCAATCCAAGCTCAAGACAAATGCCCTTGCTTCTCTCTATCTCCCTTTTCTCATTACAGAGATAAATCCCAGCTGTACCTCTCAACAGCAGAGGAAGAACAATATTATACTTTACACACACATGCATACACACACAGTATAACTACTAATCACTATATATGGGTTTCCTGGAATTCTGTGTTTTAAGGTAAGACTAAAATGAGTAGAGAATGGCAAATGACAATTCCCATATGAATTTTGCAGTTCCTTGTAGACATGTTTGGTAAAATACATGGAGAATTTATCAAGAATATGTTCACTTGTCACATTTGTGCAGCCCATGGACTGAGTATTCTTTTTGTGGAGGGAACAACTGGGAAACAACTGTTCCCACCATCACATAGTATTGGCAGTCTGGCTGAGAATAATAATAATAATAATAATAATAATAATAATAATAATAATAATAATAATAATAAACAGCAACCCTCCTCTTCTCATAGCTTTAGGTGGGGTAAAGGTAAAGGTTTCCCCTTGATATTAAGTCTAATTGAGTCCAACTTGGAGGGGGTGTGTGTGTGTGCTCATATCCATTTCTAAGTCAAAGAGCTGGTGTTATCCATAGATGCCTCCTAAGTCATGCGGCCACAGCTTGCATGACTGCATAGAGTGCTGTTACCTTTCTGCTGAAGTGGTACCTATTGATCTACTCACATTTGTATGTTTTTGAAATGCTAGGTTGGCAGAAGCTGAGGCTAACACTAGAGTTCACCCCTTCCCATGGATTTGAACCACCAGCCTTCCGGTCAGCAAGTTCTGTAGCTTAGCGGTTTAACCCACTGTGCCACCCCTAGGTGTACCCCTAGGTGGGGTACAACATAGTTAAAATAAACAGATAAAGCACAACACAATTAAAATACATATACCAAAATACACAGAACAAAGACTGCAACCAACACCAATAAAATGCAAGTTAAAATTCACAGCTTAAATTGACTGAGTAGGCCTGGTGAAAATTGTTGTTCAACTGCATCTAGATGTTAATAGATTCCCTTGTCTTGGCTTAGGGCTGTGTGCCCATAACTCAAAATACATATGGCAGAACAACACATTATCAATGTAAAGGATCCTGTAGTGAAAGAAGAACTACTTGCATATCCATCCTTTTCTGGTAAGCATTCAATTGTATATTATCTCAGACTCTACTGACTTCACTAAAGCACTTTTAATATTTATGGGAAAGGAAACTAGAACAAAGGTCAGGTCACTGGATCAGTCTTGCAAACATTCCTTCAACAGAGTGCTGGTAAACACCATTCCTTGTGGTTAGAAGAAAGAACTGCCTATTTATATGTGTTTGTGTGTGTGTGTGTAGTCTTCCCCCTCCCGTAAGCTTTCTTTTAATGAATTGATTGTAGAGAGATATACATATATGGATTTTTGGACTTTATGATTCTAACTCCCTCAAAATAAAGACTGCTAATGAATCTTAGATGTGTCAAAATTCATATTCAATCTGTTTCAAAGCAGTCCTGCACAGACATCTCGCTAATCTGTGCAAGTGATCCCCATTTTGTTTCAGATCCAATGAGATCTGAAGCATACTGAAAGTTCACACCTATCAGCAAATCTGTAACTTTTTGTAGCTCACATTTTGCTTCATGTCAGTCTTGCTTTAGAGATCAATGTGAATCTTGGGTGAGGTGTATGTCTCATCACAGCAAACCTATTTCTTGAAAAGCCACACTTGAAACCGCCCCTAACTGTGCATAGCAGCTACTAAGTCCATGTACCTAACAGTGTCCTCTTCACCCCTCCATAAATGCTAAAAGGATACAAGAAGCCCTTGGGTTCTTTAAGAAAGATCAATGCAACACAGCTGGGGCACTGACATGAAAGACAAGGAAGAGTGATACCAGAGTGAGCGGGGGGGGGGGGGGGGGGGTTCTGGAGGGGGGAGAAGGGAAAGAATAGAGAAAGGGGGAAATTGCCATGAGCACCAGCTCTTTCTTAGGTGTATACTCTGCACCTGAAAATAAATGCAATGATATTTTCACTTAATCAAGTCTGCTGGCAGAGGTGTCAAGTACAAAGAAATCACTTGTCACTCTAACATTTGCCAGCGTGTGCTCGCTGCACCAAGGAATGGAGGGCAAAGGGATTACAGAATTAAGCGGTGCTGGTACAGCAGCCGGAGAGCGACCAAGATTTAGCTGTCACTTTGAAGAAAACGCCATTTCATTTTGTGATTTACAAAAATATGGAAGTTACCTGGCCTAACCTGGGAATTGTGAGGAGGTAAAAAGCACACACATACACATACACACATACTGAGATTCCAGCAAGGGCAGTCCTTTACCAACTGTACTGACCTTTTGCACACCACAGCGGAGCTATCCAGACAGCCACTGATAAATGTAAGGTTGGCCTGGAGTGTTTTCATGCCTCACTTTGTTGTTATTGGTCATGCATTTTGGGGAGATGGGTAAAAGCTAGTATTTCTGTACCTAGAATTTATCTTATCTATTGGTCTGTCTAATCTAGTATTGCCAACACCTACTGGGAGATACTCTAAAATGCTTGGCAGGGCTTTTACTCAGTGACCAAATGTATTTATAAAACCATGCATGGAATATGGAAGTGGACAGAACCGAATTATGATCTCTTTCTTACAATATTAGAACTTAGCATCACAGACTTTAGAACTGGAATAAATCATGGGCAGGCCCATAGCCAGGATTTTGTTTCGGGGGGGGGGGGGGGTGAGTTTGATTTGGGGAGGGGGGGGGTGAGTCTGAGTGAAAGAGGGTCTACCCTAGCAAACCTTTTGTATCATTACCCCAATACTCCCATGCATATGGGATATATTGAGCATGGTGATCAGACCATGATATGAATAACAAAACAGTTTAAATAATGTACCAGTAAGGCCTTCTCGCGGACCACCATGAGAATTTGGGGGGGGCTGAAGCCCCCCAAGCCCCCCCCCCCCCGGGCTACATGCCTGATCATGGGTATAAAAGAGATACCATGACCAATAAAAGAGATACCATGTAGAAGACAACTACAGGATCCCTGAGAAATGGCTGTTTAGTCTATGTTGAAATGGCTCTATCAGATGTATTTTTTAAAATTTGATTTGATTAATCAAAATGCATATATTGTGCACTTAATCATCATCTTCTCCATCTATTCTGATTTGGTAGGGACAGTCTCAGGTAACCCTCTCCAATTCTCCTTTTCAACTACCAGGAGTTTTTTGAATTCACAGCTTTCTTTCCCTTTATCCCCAGCTTACTCCAACTGCTGCAAACTGAATTCTCAGCACTTGAGGGAGAGATGATGGGGTTGGCAAATACAAACTGTGGTCTTTCCTAGAATCCATGTTTTCCCCTATCATGACCATATTTTAATGTTCCTGGCCATGTGTTTCTTAGTTTTATCTGTTGAAGGGTATGGAGCTCCCATATTCCATACCTGCTTATCATAACTGCTAATCAGCTGGGGCTGATGAGAGTTACATCTCAAACCTGAAGGGTCACATGTTTACCAGTTTTGTCCATAGGTGTGCCATACATCTCAATTGTCATAAATGCTGGAGACAGTTTATATCCATTGCTCAGTCTTTCTCCTAACCATAAATAGTATGTTGAATGTTGAAAACCCTAGTATGTTTAGTTAGCTTTTTGTTTGGGTTGATCAAAACATTTTGGATGTCCTCTCAAGTTTGCCAGGAGCTAGTTTCACTTTGCTTGTCTTACCCTAAATGCTGCAGCCTCTCCTAGCTTGTGTGTTCTTCCTCA
Source organism: Anolis sagrei (assembly GCF_037176765.1). Taxonomy (NCBI): domain Eukaryota; kingdom Metazoa; phylum Chordata; class Lepidosauria; order Squamata; family Anolidae; genus Anolis; species Anolis sagrei. The sequence continues at coordinate 37,424,744 of NC_090023.1, read as the reverse complement.
TCAATAACTTTTGCCATCTGGATTACACTCAGATGCTGCTTAGCCACACATGTCCCTGTTTTCTTGTATGAAAATTTGGAAAGCATCTATCATATGATCTCAGGACTATGCACCATAAATTCAGTTTAATCAAGTTGAACAGTAAAAATGTTTAAACAGACTAAAAGCATATTAAATGATTTCATAAATTAAAAATGACAACTAAAATAATGTAAAATAGATTAAAATATAGAAAACCTAACATATCTGGATAAAATTAATAAGGCACCCAAGGCTTTGATAAAAAGTCATGGTTTTTTTTTCTTGCTTCACATGAGTCAACAGTGTGATGTGGCAGTTAAAAAGCCAATATGATTCTAGGCTGTATCACTAGGAATATACTGTCTAAATGGAGGGAAGTTATAGTACCACTCTATTCTGCTTTCACCAGACCTCATCTGATTGTCTAGTTTTGGGTACCACAATCCAAGAAGGATATTGATAAACTAGAAAGGGTCCAGAGGAAAAAGACCATAATTTCAAAGGGAAACCATGCCCCATGAAAAATGGTTTTGGAATCTGGGCATGTTTCACTAGAAGACACAGTTAAGATGTGACATGATAGTTATACAAGGTGAGGCAGCATAACTTGCTTTTTTCAAAACTTAATAAAAACCATTGTATGAATCAGATTTTTTTTTTATAATGTAGGCACATACCTAAAGTTTTGTTTTATGTAGTTTTGAAGATCAAATTAGGTAGGTGACATCCCCCATTCTCCATACACTGAGTAAACCGATTTCATAGAATCATAAAGTTGGAAGAGACCTCATGGGCCATCCAGTCCAACCCCCTGCCTAGAAGCAGGAATATTGAATGGCCATCTAGCCTCTGTTTAAAAGCTTCCAAAGAAGGAGCCTTCACCACACTCCGGGGCAGAGAGTTCCACTGCTGAACAGTTCTCACAGTCAGGAAGTTCTTCCTAATGTTCAGATGGAATCTCCGTTCTTGCAGTTTGAAGCCATTGCTCCATGTCCTAGCCTCCAGGGAAGCAGAAAACAAGCTTGCTCCCTCCTCCCTGTGGCTTCCTCTCACATATTTATACATGGCTATCATATCTCCTCTCAGCCTTCTCTTCTTCAGGCTAAACATGCCCAGCTCCTTAAGCTGCTCCTCATAGGGCTTGTTCTCCAGACCCTTGATCATTTTAGTCGCCCTCCTCTGGACACATTCCAGCTTGTCAATATCTCTCTTGAATTGTGGTGCCCAGAACTGGACACAATATTCCAGGTGTGGTCTAACCAAAGCAGAATAGAGGAGTAGCATTACTTCCCAAATCTAGACACTATGCTCCTATTGATGCAGGCCAAAATCCCATTGGTTTTTTTTTTGCCACCATATCACATTGTTGGCTCATGTTTAACTTGTTGTCCACGAGGACTCCAAGATCTTTTTCACACGTACTGCTCTCGAGCCAGGCATCGTCCCCCATTTTGTATCTTTGCATTTCGTTTTTCCTGCCAAAGTGGAGTATCTTGCATTTGTCACTGTTGAACTTCATTTTGTTAGTTTTGGCCCATCTCTCTAATCTGTCAAGATCGTTTTGAATCCTGCTCCTGTCCTCTGGAGTATTGGCTATCCCTCCCATGTGCTCGTCGTTTCTTTCCAGGATGAAGCATTGGTGAGCACCCTCTGGGTTCGTCCATTTAACCAATTACAGATCCACCTCACCGTAGTTTTGCCTAGCCCACATTGGACTAGTTTGTTTGCCAGAAGGTCATGGGGGACCTTATCGAAGGCCTTACTGAAATCCAGGTACGCTACATCCACGGCATTCCCCGCATCTACCCAGCTTGTAATTCTATCAAAAAAAAGAGAGAGAGATCAGATTAGTCTGGCATGACTTGTTTTTGATAAATCCATGTTGACTATTAGTGATGACCGCAATTGTTTCTAAGTGTTTGCAGACGACTTCCTTAACAATCTTTTCCAGAATCTTGCCTGGTATTGACGTGAGGCTGACCGGACGGTAATTGTTTGGGTGATCTTTTTTTTTCCCCTTCTTGAAGATTGGGATCACATTTGCCCTCCTCCAATCTACTGGAACTTCTCCTGTTCTCCAAGAACGCTCAAAGATGATTGCCAATGGTTCTGAGATGACTTCCGCTAGTCATCTCAGATCAACTACTCTTGGGTGTAGTTGATCTGGCTCTGGGGACTTGAACTCATTAAGAGCGGCCAGGTATTCCTGGACGACATGTTTCCCAATTTGGAGTTGGATGTCCTCCAATCCCTCATCCACTCCGTCTTGCTGAGGTTGAAGATGACTTTCTTTTTGTGAGAACTGAGGCAAAGAAGGCATTAAGTAGTTCTGCCTTTTCCCTATCCCCTGTCAGCATTGCCCCATCTTCTCCTCGAAGAGGCCCTATCGCCTCCTTGTTTTTCCTTTTTCTACTGACATAAGAAAAGAAGCACTTTTTATTGTTTATAATGTATCTGGCAAGCCTGAGCTCATTTTGTGCTTTAGCCTTGCGGACCTTTTCCCTACAGGAGTTGGCTATTTGTTTGAATTCTTCTTTGGTGATTTCTCCCTTTTTCCACTTTGTGTGCATGTCTCTTTTGAGTCTTAGCACAGTTGGAAGTTCTTTGGACATACCTTCTGGCTTCTTTGCACTTGTCCTATTTTTTCTCTTTGTTGGCACAGTTTGCAATTTCGCCTTGAGTATTTCACTCTTGAAAATCTCCCATCTATCCATAACTCCCTTGTCTTTTAGTATATGTGTCCATGGAATGCTGCTCAGTGTTTCCTTCATTTTTCAGAAATCAGCTCTCCTAAAGTCCAGAATGCGAGTTTGACTTGTCTTAGTTTCGGCCTTCCTTTGTACCTCAATTTGCAGGAGCACATGGTCACTTGCCCCTAAGGATCCAACGACTTCAACCGCATTGATCAGGTGCTCCACATTTGTTAGGATGAGATCAAGAGTAGCTGACCCCCTTGTTGCCTCTTCTACCTTCTGGACCATGAAATTGTCTTCAAGGCAAGTGAGGAATTTGTTGGACTTTGTACTCTTGGCCAGGTTTGTTTTCCAGCAAATATCGGGATAGTTGAAATCGCCCATGACTACTATGTCTCTTCTCTGTGCCTGTTTTGTCAACTGTTGGCAGAAGACTTCATCAAGTCTTGGAGGTCTGTAGTAGATGTCTGCAACGAGATCTTTTTGAGTCCCAGTTACCTTGATTCTTCTCCAGATGCTTTCAAGCTGGCTTCCTGGATTGCTGTCTTGCATCTCTTCTGCAGCGTAACCGTTTTTGACATATAAAGCTACTCCGCCTCCTCTCCCTTTGTTCAGTTTCTGTGAAAGAGGTTATAGCCCTCCATGTCTACATTCCAGTGATAGGAGTCATCCCACCAGGTTTCAGTGATGCCTATGATATCCTCCTGGAAAAGCAGGCCATGGTCGAGGAAGCCAAAGCATTCCTCCTGACACCATTTTTAAGCCAGTTATTGACCTGTATTATTTTTCTGGCTCTTGTGGGACAGTGTCTTACAACTGGGAGGAGGGATGAAAAGACCACCTGAACATTACATTGTTTAAGCTTTGTTCCAAGAGCTCAAAAATCATTTGTGATCTTTTGAAAAGTATGCCTAGCAGTATCATTGAATGAGGGGGTGATGGCGATGGGGCTTGAGGAGTCTGATGATCCTCTGAGTGATATCGTGTATTTTTGCCCCCGGTAGGCAGCATATTTCCTGAGCCATCCCATCTGGTCTGGAAATGATGGCTTCCATTCCTCTAAGGAAGGAGTCGCCTACTACCAAGACCTGCTTACTTTCAGGATTGACAGGGTCCCTTTTGTGCAATGTAGTGTGTAGGTACCCAGAAAAGTGGTCCTGTTGATGTGAATTGTGTAGGTGTAAAGTGTTGTCCTCCTCCTTGACATCCCCCGGTGCATTAGTCAAGGACAATCCATTGAGATTCATCCAATAGCCTATCATTCTCCTGTGTGTGTCCCTGTTGCACCTGGTCTATGGTTGGGGATGGTACTTTTGCATGATTGTGTAAGTGTGAATGTTGTGTTGTCCCAGTCAGGGCTATCCCCCACACACTGATCAAGGACGATCAGTGTGCGGGCGTTTGTCATGACTCTTGCCAGCATAGCAGGCGTTATATTGGCAATTTCTTCCTGGATGTTGGTCTTCAAATCTTGTAGATCACAAGGAGTGAAATCTGAAGAGCAGGCCGGCCACTCCAAATCCACTTGAAAAGTAGACCTCAACACCAAAAGCATGCTCCTCACTGTTCCAATGCATGATGGCGACTGAACTGTGTCCGGAAAAAACTTTATACTCCCGCCTCTTGAACAAGACCACTAGCGTTCCGCTACATCTTCAACCGACTGAATGGCACACATTTTTAAAAAGGAAGTGATGCTGCCTCACCCTGTATATTAAAATGTGAAAAGATATCCTATTGAAGATGGAAGAAACTTGTTTTCTGATGCTCGATAAACTTGGCATGTTGGAATGGATTCAAACCACAGGAAAAAAATAATGATAAGAGCTTTTTGATAGTGGAATAGCTGTCTTGGAGTGAGCTGGACTCTCCTGCTTTGGGGATTTTTAAACAGAGGATGGTAGTCCATCTACTATAAGTGCTTTGATTGTGTATTCCTTCATGGCACAATGGGGTTGGGATTGGGTGGCACTTCTGGTTTCTTCCCATTCTAAGATTCTACGATTCTACTGGAGTGATATCAGTATAGGAACTAGTTTAAGGCATTCCATAACCAGGACCTCACAACAGAAAAATCTGAGAATTCACAAATTTTGAAATAAAGCGTCATCTCATGGTGCTGGGGGGGGGGGGGGGGAGCAGGGGGAATCATCTTCTTTACTATGCCATTCAGTTCCATTCCGTTTATAAGGAAAACATAATATATTCACTGCCATCACACACAATGTACTTTTGTCCATTTCTACAGTAATCCTCTGCATTCTGAGCTATCACACAGGCTATTGTAGTCCCTGCCCATACCATTTTCTTTTCTTTTCTTTTTAATTAAAAAAGGGGAAACCATGAAACTGTAGAAGTTTTGAATATAGCTCTTTAAAAGGAGAAAATATATCTACAGCAAACTGGTAATATCTCAAAATTGCGCAATTCCTAAATAATACCATATATACTCGAGTATAAGCCGACACGAATATAAACTGAGGCATCTAATTTTCCCACAAAAAACTAGGCAAACACATTGACTTGAGAATAAGCTGAGGGTGGGAAATACAGCAGCTACTGGTAAATTTCAAAATAAAAATTGTTACCAATAAAATTATATTAATTGAGGCATCAGTAGGTTAAATATTTTATAATATGTACATATAACGGTAATTTAAGATAAGACTGATTAAATCATTATTCTAACCTTTTTCAATGTAAATGTGCTTATATATCCTTCCAATAATAATAAAGAGTAAAATAATGGAAATGTAATAGTAACAGTAATAATAAAGTAAAATAAATGTAATAATAATAATAGAGTAAAATAATGGAAATGTAATAATAATAATAATGTAAAATAATAAATGTAATATTAATAACAGTAAAAAAATAAATAACCTTGACTTGAGTATAAGCTGGGGGGGGGGGGGGTTCAGCCTAAAAAAGGCTGAAAAACTTGCGTATATATGGTAGATTATTTTTAAAAATCACCATAAAAGTTTTATTCAACAGGATTAATGTTGAGAAAAGGAGCACCGAGGAACATTTTTAAACCACCCACAGGAACACCCACACTTTGATATCACTACAACAATCTAACACGGAAACTCTGAAAGTCCCCATCTCATGTTAAAATAAGTGCCTTTAGCCGTTTCTGCATGAATCAAGAGATGATTGCTCTCTGATTCCAAAACCTCAATTTCTACACACTTTAAAAACAGTTTAAAGACAGAGTGCCATGGGGAACCAGCAGAAGTAATCTTTCATCATTACAATGGACTCCATGGGACTCTGTCTTTAAACTCTTTTAAAAGTGTGTAGAAAGGGGGGGGGGGGCTTTGTGTCTGATGAAGTCTATAGTTGTGTCAACTGATAAGTAGTTCTTCTTACCACTAGGCCTTTTTTTTTTTTGCTAATCTTTCAAAAAGATCTTTTTGTCTGTGATTTCCACCCTTTCATTCTAGTCCTTCTATCTGGAGCACAACAGAGAATGTGAAAGGTGAAAGATTCTGTTTCGTTAAAAGCAAATACTCTCCAACATTGGACAGTTAAACTACAAGGAAGAAGAAAGCTACCACTCATAATGATTACACTGTAAAATGAGCTGAAATGGTGAAATTGGCAGAGCCATTGCATTCTTGTCCTGTATGTGGACTTTGGAAAGGCATTTGGTTGCTTACTTTACTTAGGCGATCCCTCGTTGGACGAGTAAGATGGTCTTCCATCATGGGTTTCCTTGTGGGTCCGTAGGTGGCTGTGGAGCCCTATTCTTGCTCTGCATCTTCTTCCGCAGTGAGGGCATTGGTTTCCAGGTGGAAGGCGGTCCCGGTCGGGGTTGGCTTGACGCGCCTTCCTCCTGGCACGTTTCTCTCTTTCACCCTCCACTCGTGCCTCCTCGAATTCTGCAGCACTGCTGGTCACAGCTGACCTCCAGCTGGAGCGCTCAAGGGCCAGGGCCTCCCAGTTCTCAGTGTCTATGCCAGAGTTTTTAAGGTTGGCTTTGAGCCCATCTTTAAATCTCTTTTCCTGCCCACCAACATTCCGTTTTCCGTTCTTGAGTTCGGAGTAGAGCAACTGCTTTGGGAGACGGTGGTCAGGCATCCGGACAACGTGGCCTGTCCAGCGGAGTTGATGTTGGAGGACCATCGCTTCAATGCTGGTGGTCTTTGCTTCTTCCAGCACGCTGACGTTTGTCCGCCTGTCTTCCCAGGAGATTTGCAGGATTTTCCGGAGGCAGCGCTGATGGAATCGTTCCAGGAGCTGCATGTGACGTCTGTAGACAGTCCACGTCTCACAGGCATATAGCAGGGTTGGGAGGACAATAGCTTTATAGACAAGCACCTTGGTATCCCTACGGATGTCCCGGTCCTCAAACACTCTCTGCTTCATTCGGGAAAATGCTGCACTTGCAGAGCTCAGGCGGTGTTGTATTTCGGCGTCGATGTTGACTTTGGTGGAGAGGTGGCTGCCAAGGTAGCGGAAATGGTCGACATTTTCTAATGTTACACCATTAAGCTGTATCTCTGGCATTGGAGAGGGGACGGCTGGTGACTGCTGGAACAACACTTTGGTTTTCTCGATGTTCAGTGACAGGCCAAGCTTTGTGTATGCTTCTGCAAAGGTGTTGAGAGTGGCTTGTAGGTCTTCTTTTGTATGTGCACAGACGACATTGTCATCAGCATACTGGAGTTCTATAACAGATGTTGTTGTGACCTTGGTTTTGGCTTTCAGTCTGCTGAGGTTGAATAGCTTGCCGTCTGTCCGATAGATGATTTCCACTCCGGTGGGAAGCTTCCCATCAACAAGGTGAAGTATCATGGCGATGAAGATGGAGAATAAAGTTGGGGCAATAACACATCCCTGTTTGACACCCGATTCCACCTTAAATGGGTCACTTTGGGAGCCATTGCTGTCCAAGACTGTTGCCATCATGTCATCGTGGAGGAGCCGCAGGATGTTCACAAATTTGCTTGGGCACCCGATTTTGTGGAGGATGGTCCAGAGAGCGCTGCGATTCACTGTGTCGAATGCCTTTGCAAGGTCGATGAATGCCATGTACAGAGGTTGATTTTGTTCTCTGCATTTTTCTTGGAGCTGTCGTGCAGTGAAGATCATGTCCACAGTTCCTCTGGAGGGGCGGAAGCCATTCTGGGATTCTGGGAGGGTGTCTTCTGAGAGGGGCAGAAGGCGGTTTGCAAGGATTCTTGCGAGGATTTTCCCAGCGGAGGTTAGAAGGGAGATACCTCGATAGTTTCCGCAATCTGTTCTTTCCCCTTTTTTGAAGAGGGTGATGATGGTGGCATCCTTGAAGTCTGCTGGGATTTTCTCGGTCACCCACACTTTTTCTATGAGCTGGTGGAGTTGGTGTGTCAGCGCAGGTCCTCCCTCTTTAAAGATTTCAGCAGGGATCCCATCCGGTCCGCTGGCTTTGTTGTTCTTTTGTTGGCTGATGGCATTGCTGACTTCTTCCAAACTAGGCAGTGCTGCAAGCTCATCCCTGGTTTGTTGTTGCGGGATTTGTGAGAGGACCTGTTTGGCCACACTGGAGCTGCGGTTTAGGAGGCTTTGGTAGTGTTCTTTCCAACGTAGTGCAATTGACTTTTGGTCCTTCAGGAGTTTGGTTCCGTCTGATGAGCGTAGAGGCTGTATGCCATGGTTTCTTGGCCCATAGATGACCTTTGTGGCTTTGAAAAATCCTTGAGCATTATGGGTATCTGCCAGGTGTTGGATTTCTTCAGCCTTCTTTGTCCACCAGATGTTCTTGAGTTCTCTTGTCCTTCTTTGGACCTCAGCTTTTGCACTGGCGTAGATCTTTTTCTTAGCAGCACAGTTGATGTCTCTCTGCCATGTTTGGAAGGCTTTCCTTTTCTTGTTGATTAGCTGTTGGATCTCGATGTCATTTTCGTCAAACCAGTCTTGATGTTTCTTGGCTTGGTATCCAATAGTTTCTTCGCAGGCTTGGATGATGGAGGTCTTCAGTTTGTTCCAATGTTCCTCAACATTTTCGGGGTGTACTGTGGGTAGATGGTCCTTGAGTGCTGTTTGGAGATGGGCTCGCCTGGAGGGCTCCTGAAGGGCTTGGGTGTTCATTTTGCGCCTTGTCTTCCTTCCTTGGAGTCTGCGCTTGGGGGCGATCTTGATGGCCATCGTGGATCGGATTAGCCTGTGGTCGGTCCAGCAGTCGTCAGCACCTGTCATGGCTCTTGTGAGGAGCACGTCACGGCGGTCTCTGGCACGTGTGATTACATAGTCTAAGAGGTGCCAGTGCTTTGACCGGGGGTGCTTCCATGATGTCTTGAACTTGTTTTTCTGGCGGAAGAGCGTGTTGGTGATGACAAGGTTGTGCTCCGCACATTTGGTGAGAAGCAGGATGCCATTTGAGTTGCTGTTTCCAACCCCGTCTTTTCCGATGGTGCCTGGCCACAGGTCGAAGTCTCGCCCGACTCTTGCATTGAAGTCCCCCAGGAGAATGATTTTGTCCTCCTTAGGTATCCCCGATAGGACGGTGTCCAGCTGACAGTAGAATTTCTCCTTGATGTCTTCATCAGCGTCTAGTGTTGGTGCATAGGCACTTATGATGGTTGCCCGTTGGTTTTTGGCAAGATCAATTCGGAGGGTGGAGAGTCGTTCGTTGATGCCAGTGGGCGCTTCGGACAGATGTTTCATCAGATCATTTCTGATGGCGAAGCCAACTCCGTGCATTCTTTGGTCTTCTTCGGGCAGTCCCTTCCAGAAGAAGGTGTAGCCTCCTTTTTCTTCCTTCAGCTGTCCCTCTCCTGCTCTCCGGGTCTCCTGAAGGGCTGCTATGTCGATGTTAAAGCGTCCCAGCTCCCTTGCGATGATGGCAGTTCTGCGTTCGGGGCGTTCACTGTCACTGTTGTCCATCAGTGTTCGTACGTTCCACGTACCGAAGTTCATTTTTCTTTTTTGGCCGCAGGATGGTGACCCCACTGGACGCGGCAGTCCAGTCAGGGATAAGAGAGGCAGGCTATGTTTAGGGCACCTTTTCTAGCCCCCTCCCCGTGTGGGGTGAGCAGAGTGGGTCCTCAATAGGGCTGCTCAGTCACGGGTACAGCTGCCGAACTACTCAACTGCCTCGGTCCTTGAGGTAGAACGACTGAGTCCGTACCCACCGCCCATGTGCCAGTCTGTGACTAGGGGCTTCCAGATTTCACAGTCCTGCCCCCGTCGCCACTCGCTGATCGCCATGGGACTTTGGATTGGTTTGTTTTTATTTTCTTTGGAAGACGCCTGTGCGTGGGTTTTTTTAATGTGTGGAGGTCAGTGCACAACTGAACAACACACAGTCTTCACAGATGAGGTTCCACTGGTGATGTAGTTTAACACAATGACCATGGCTTCTCAGTCTGTTGCAGCCTTCTTCCGCCTTCGCAGCCGTTGTAACATGTGCCATGTTATCCTCCGCCTGCTCCGCCGTTGAGGTCTTTGGGTCTTCGGACTGTGCTTGGTCTGGGACCTCCCCCGCGGCCACTCCTGGGAGTGCACGACTCCAGTTGTTGTGCCCACAAGTTCATCGGAACACGCAAGCAAGGGGCACATTTAGAGTTGAGGGAACAAACACAGAGATAATATTCTAAAATGGCTGGGCTATGCTGGTCATATTGTTAATGAGATTCTGGATACTATAGTCCAAAAAGATCCCTTTTCCAATGTGTATAACCAATACGATTACCCCCACAGTGCAGATAGCACCATGTGATGCCAAGAAGTGTCTCACCTGCAAAATGGCCCTTTCAAAGCAGCATGGACTATATATCAATTTTGAAGTATCTCCGTGGCAGAGAAAGAGTGGCACCAGAAACACTAAATATCTAATGGTTTTTCACCTACTGATGCTTGTAAATGTTATTTTTGTAATATTTGCATGTTCTGAATGGTTAAGTGGCCCTGCTAAAGATCTTTTTTGTGATTAATTGTCTGTCTTTTAACCAATTAATTAACTGATTACATGCAACAAATGTGGTGCAGGAATTACAAAATTGGCATGTCTTTGTGGCCTTCATGGCAGTGAATTCTCTAATAGTCTAAAGTTCCAGCACTTTTGCTGCTTCTCAGCCCCACTGATTTTTCTTTTTTTTTTCCTTTTCAGGAGGGAGGAAAGTTTAATCAATTGCATTGATTAATCAGTTAAAACTGGCAGTCTAAGTAATTGTATTGGACACTGATATATATCTTTGCCTATCCATGCTTAAGAAATAACAAGTTTTCCAAATGATTTCCAACAAAAATATAGCCTATCCATAGCCTTCTGTGTGGGAGAGGAACATAGAAATTAAATTTTAGGATAATACCCCCAAATCAGTGGTACATGATATTTTAAAGATTATGGGGTATTTTATTTATCCAATAATACAAAATATTTAAAATGTTGTTTTTTTTTCCAATTCCTAGGCAAATAACTCATTTGAGTGCTTCTTCCTAGACGGATTTTAAATTCTGATGTTAAGTATTTCCTTGGCACAGCATTCCTCCCCCTCACACACACACATACACACACGCACACGCACACACGCACACACACCGATGCACAATAAAATGGGCCATTTACTTTTCAGGTAATGCTTTTATATGTTTTACAAATGGTTTCCCAGTGGCTTTGGTTTCCTACCTCTTACTCATCTTTCCCCTCCCTCTTTGCTATCTCATAACTGGTCCTTTTCTGTCTCTACAATACACAATGTCCTTGTAAAAACAAAAATTGAAAGGCTCTAGTTTTGAATAAAACTGAAAAGCATCCTCACTGAATTCCTTTCAGATTTTCTGAAACAAGCCCCAAGGCTCAGTCCAAGTGCATTTGCCTAGAAAGCATCAAAAGGGAGGCTTGAACCAGTACGATATGTGGAAATTGGTTTGCACCAGTACACAGAGGTCCACTTAAATTTATTTCCAATGGAGTTCACCAGTACTGAAAGAACTGTTCTCAGTTGTTTCTCTTTTAACTCATGGTGCATTTACTTTACAGAATCATATTTTCATTTCCCTTTAGGCTTTAAATGGACCTCTGATATGTAGTTCTGGTTCTGGGTTTTAAAACTAAAATTTGTACTGGTCCTTCCACCGCTGGGCCAAAAAATATATGGCTGGAATGAAGAAGAAAGTGTCTGTACTATATGTTTTCCCAAAAAATAACCTTCACAATGTGGAGAACAAGATGAGAAGCAACAAAATGAAATTTCAACAGGAATAAATGTAAGTCACTATATTTAGGAAAGAAAAATAAATTGTACAAATATAGGATGATTAACACATCGTTTAAGAATATAGCACAGAGTATGTGTCCACCTCCAGGACCTTCAGGGATAGTTTGAATCATTTCTGTTCTGAACAGGCCCTGTAATAGAAACCAGTGTAAGTGAGCTCTAAGACACAAACCAATGGATTCAAGTTATCAGGAAAATGTTCTGTCTAAACATTAGGAAGGACTTTTTGTTACTGTAAGAGCTGTTTGATGATAGAATAACTTGTCATGGAATATAATTGATTCTCCATCTTTGAAGGTCTGGAAACAGAGATTGGATGATCGTCTTTTGGGAGCACTTAAATTACATATTCTTTCATGGGGTTGGCTTTAAGTCTCTAGTCATCACTTCCAGCTTTTCCATTCACCACAGTGGTCACCAAGTGCTTCCAGGAAACTCAAATGACAGCAATAGATCCCTAGCTATAAAGCAGTGTTTCCCAACCAATGGGTCACAACCCCAAAAGGGGTTATGGAGGGTTTTCTGTGGGGCTGCCAGGCAGTGGTATGCTATGGAAATTTTGAAAAGGGAAAACGAAAAAAATCATGTAAACACATCCTACACAGATATTTGTTTGTGTAAACATGTAACCAGCTTAGCTTGTTGTGAGGACCACGTTCATGTTTCCTTGATGTTGCCAGCATCCCCAATGAAGTACAAGTTCCTCAGCACACAACTTATTTGATGAAAAACTGCTGACACAATTCTGGTGTGCTGTGTATCAGTCATATCCAAATGTCATGATGCCTTTCAAATTTTACTTCCCTTTGTTTCTACAAATCTCTGTGAGAGCAGACTTTCAATGTTTCTTCAGTTAACAACCAAAACAAGGAACAGATTAAACATTGAGTATGACATGAGGTTGGCATTAACAAAAACCCAACTGTCAATTTTTAAACTTGTTGATGAGATATAATTTCAATCATCACATAAAATATGTCAAAAATTAACATTATTTTGTATTATATTATATAGAAAAACTATTGGGAGTGATCCTGGACTCATCGCTGAGCCTGGAACCCCAGGTCTCGGTGGTGGCCGGGAGAGCTTTTGCACAATTAAAACTTGTGCACCAGTTGCGCCTGTACCTTGGGAAGTCTGATCTGGCCACGGTGGTCCACGCTCTTGTTAATTCCCGAATAGACTACTGCAACGCTCTCTACGTGGGGTTGCCCTTGAAGACTGTTCGGAAACTTCAACTAGTCCAGCGAGCGGCAGCCAGACTGCTCACCGGAGTGACATACAGGGAGCATACCACCCCCCTGCTGTGCCAGCTCCACTGGCTGCCGGTTCAGTTCCGAGCACAATTCAAGGTGCTGGTTTTGACCTACAAAACCCTGTACGTTTCCGGTCCAGTGTATCTGTCCGAACGTATCTCCCTCTACGTCCCACCCCGGAGTCTGAGATCATCTGGGGAGGCCCTGCTCTCGACCCCACCACTGTCACAAGTGAGGCTGGTGGGGACGAGGAGCAGGGCTTTCTCAGTGGTGGCCCCTCACCTGTGGAACTCACTCTCGGGGGAAATCAGGGCATCATCATCCCTCCTCTCCTTCAGGAGGAGGGTGAAGACGTGGTTATGGGACCAGGCCTTTGGGCACTCTGGCAATTAAATAAGACAACCAGGCGAGTAAGACCAACAGGATTGACGAAGTGGAATGGAAAACTAGAACTATGAGTTAGCGAACGCTGACCATGTAGGAGGAGGAATTGGGTTTGTATTAGTTTTATTGATTTTATTGATTTTATGGTTATAATGCATGAATTGTTGTTAACTGTGAATTGATGTAATTTTGTGTATGATTGTTTGTGATGCAGGCATCAAATTGTGCCTTTGCTTTTGTAAGCCACCCTGATTCCCCTTCGGGGTGAGAAGGGCGGGGTAAAAGAACCCCGAAATAAATAAATAAATAAAATTTTATATGTTTTCATATACCCTATTACAAAGCCTGTTTTAATTAATTGAGATTGTGGGTCACATTGCCTCTGTAAAATGGAGTTATGATTTAAAAAAAGGTTGGGAACAATCAACCCCAAATACTTAGGTCCTCTCCAGTCTGACAGAATCCGACTGGCAGCTGTCACTCAGAGGACCTTTTCATCAGCTGCCCCAAGACTGTGGCACAACCTGCCAGAAGAGATTTGACATTTAATATACAATTGAATACACATCTCTTCTAGCAGGCCTACCCAGTCAATTTTAAGTTGTGAATTTTAATCTGCATTTTGTTCAAGGATATTATTATTATTATTATTATTATTATTATTACTACTACTACTACTACTACTACTACTGGTGGGGAACAAGATGTCAGTAGAAATGCTATTTCACTCGTGGTGTTTGTGAGCTTTTGAAACACAGCAATGGAAAATTGAAATTTCCCAAGGAATCCAAGATAATCTTATCAGTTGAAAGATTTTTTAAAATTTATACTTGAAGGAGTACTGAGAGTATTTAGATTCCAACTTTCTTCCAACAAGCTCAAAACATCATACATGGTTTTCCTCTTCCAGTCAATCAATGAATCACTTTACTTATACCCCATCTTTTTCTTCACAACAACTCTATAGAGTAGAACAGCCTGAGAGACATCTCACATCACGGAACTGCATGGCTGGAGGGGAACAAACAGAACTTTAACCACAAAACTACTTTGGCTGTCTGAGCTGAGTGGCATCAGCACACATGCAAAAAGGCCGAGCTTCTCACATCCACCTTGTCTTCAAGGAAAGGGAGCGTCAAGGGTGACAAAGGGCCAGGGGAAGGCATGCCTAAACTAGGGGTTCATAATGCAATGGACTAGATGTGCCACCAAATGTCTAAGTGTTTAACATCAGTACCCAAGTAAAGCATCTCTTACAATTTAATTTAATCTTGTGTAAGGATTTCTTATGAGGACCTGCTTCCGCTGTAGTGAAATGTTAGACTGTAATAACTGATTATAGCTATAAGAGGTTCTAACTGTCAAAGGCATCAAAATGGCTTTACTGCAGTTATGAGTAGATTTAGCTCAAACACTTGACAGTTCCACATGTTCACCGGTGCATTGAGTGATTTAGTAATGATAGTGTGCATGCTTTCCCAAGGGAATCCCAAGTGCAGATATACAGCTGCCTTGAGCATCCAAACTCCTCCCAGAAGCAGCAAACCTGTCCAGAGCCACAAACTATGACTGACAAGGGATTAGCTCACTTTTTCTATCAGAGGAGCAAGAAGGGGGTTGAAAATATTTGCAGTTGTTGTTGTTGTTGTTGTCATGTTTGTATCCTACTTTTTTCCACTGATTGAGATCCAAAGTGTCTCCTGACAAGCATCCTATCAACCTTGTTTTATTATACAACCAGGGTGTTCTCATGTGTAATATGTACATGACTTTCTCATTTACAATACTTTCATTACTAGCATGAGGGCTAGTAGTATAAATCTTGACTCTTTTGCTCTTCCATGGGTAATTTCAAATGTTTCTCCGTGGTGGGCAAAATTTCAAGAGATTTTGTGTTTTACTTTCTTCTCTCTTTTCTTTTCTTTTTTAAAATATATTGTTCATTTTTTACTCTGGGTCTCACCAAAGATCCTGAAATGCAAACAAAATGACATGAGAATTGGTAGGATATCTTCACAAGTCTCTTTTTTCTTGAGTATAGGAAAACTGAAGAATTTTCCTTATTAACCTAAATGGCACAGAAAGTTCATGAACATAGAATCCCACTAGAAGCTAGCTAAATAACAGAACCCCACTTTAAGCACCAGAAACTGTCTAATGAGAGCTATCATAGTGTAATTGTTTCAGTGTTTGGCTATGGCTGCTGACAAGTCACACTCTCTAAATTTTAGGCTTAGAGGAAGGCAATGGTAAACCTCATTTGGGCTTATCTTACCAAAAACACTCTTACAGCATTGCAATATCTGACTGTAAATTTGAAGATAGAAAGCAACAGCAAATGTTTTTCTTACCAGGGAAGTTAATGCAATATATCTGCAATAAAGTTTGGATACATTACCTTCTTATATTATTACAGTTATAATCTTTAGAATTGCTGAGCCAAAAAAAAATGTAATATGTAATTCCAGTCTCTGAGCTATTGTAAGGAATGTGGTCTACCAGCTAGCTTTATAAGGCAAATGTACATGATATATTCATCATGTAGCAATTGAATATGGTAAACTGAATACCGATAGATGTATGTGTCACTAGTGGTTTTACACACATCAAGCCTCTCCATAGTTGGTTGACTCTAAATGCATGACAGCCTGGAAGACATTAATAGAAATGGTCCATGTCACTTTGCCATATGAGCAATGATGCTAGCCACTTTAACATTTCTAATTATGGCTTCTGCTATTTCCGAAATAATTTTGAACTTCATCCATTTCAGAAAGGAATGACCACGTTCTGTGTTTTCTAATTATTTTGTCCAGCTAATCATTCATCCTTCCATAACTGAATTATAAAAGATTCAGGAACCTGAACCAAGTCAGAGAATACTTCTGGCTCAGCATTGGATTTTAAAGTGTCATGAAATAAATTTAAACAAGACCCTTTAGATGAAACCCCATTTTTCATCATTTGGATTTGATACCATAGTTTATGACATTTGCTAGTCATGCTCTCATTTTGCACAAATACTACATGCTCTTGTGTCAATCTGTTCAACAACACACTTTCCACTCAGCTTATGTTATCCACAACTGGAAATGTGACAGAGATCAAACATTGTCTCATGTAAGGACTCCTTCAAACTCGGTAACATGCTGGTGTTCCTAGAAAGTCAAAGGAGGAAGAGTTTTCTGGCCTGTTGAAAGAAAGAAAGAAAGAAAGAAAGAAAGAAAGAAAGAAAGAAAGAAAAGCAAGCAAGCAAGCAAGAAAGAAAGAAAGAAAGAAAGAAAGAAAAGGGAAAAAAAGGAGAACGAAACAGGTTTTCTCTAGGCAAAACATGCCCACTTCTACAGGGATCTATGAACAACACTTGGGTAATAATACATTGTCAGAAAAGGTTGACAGGAAAAAAAGACAAAAGGAAATTGTGTGTATATGTGGGCATATTAGAGTATAAGAGAGTTCTCTTAAGAGAAAGAGAAGGGGAAAGAACATGGAAGAAAGATCAAAGTGAGAAAAGGAAACTCTTGCCCCCTCCCTTTTTGTAGAACCAAATCTTTGTGGCAAAACCCCAAATAAAGGTTGTAACAAAACACACATGGCCTTTGTTCTCCTCGTAATCTAAAGGGCACAAGTAATTCCTACTCAGCTCAATAGGAATTATTCATATTCTAACACGGTTTACAGTGTGCAGAGCTGTAATTTATGATGAGAAGCACTTCAGAAGTATTAAAAGTGAGGGAGCAGAGATAGAATTGTTAGCAGCTCCGTTTGGCACACATTAATTGTGTCTGTCATATGATGATGCTGTTGATGGGATAATACCTCTCCAGCTCTCTATTAAGGTGCATCTAAACTGTAGAATTAATGCTATTTGCCATCACTTTAATTTTCATGGCTCAATCCTATAGAATCGGTGTGCAGGTTTGCAAGGTGCAAACACTCTTTGGTAGAGAATGCTAAAGGCCTTGTAAAACTACAGTTCTGAGGACATATCATTGAGTCATTGCAAGGAAAGTGGTGTCAGGCTGCATTAATTATACATTGTAGATGTACTATAAGCAAACAAAAGGGGGGGGGGGGGAAGATATGATACATGAAGAAAAGCTCCAATTGTATACATGCTATAGTTTCAAAACGATTAACAACATCATTTCAGCATTAATAGAAACATATTTTCTTTAATTAGCCAAGGTTTTGTATTTTTTATAAATGAGATAGGTTTAAGGATCCAAAAATCATTCTATGTTGATTTCATTGCATTTCTGAAAAGCTCACCTGCATTTTTCTTCAAAGAGGCTTGGGGGATTTTGTGAGTTATTTCTCCTTGCATCGAAATTCCAGTTCATTTATTGTGACTGTTCCCACAACCTAATTTACACATTTCTGTCATTGACTAAAGGTTGTTTGTGCAAATTCAAACCTTCAAATGTGCCCATTGTTTTGGGCACATTTTATTTCTCCAAAGTATGCCATAAGCCTTGCAAATGTGCACATTACAGAGAGGTAGGAAAAATTACTTTCATTCAGATTGCCATTCAACAAAATTTCTTTTCCATCCTTAGACAAGATAATGGCATGTGTGTGGGAAGGGACTTCTGTTACAAGTTTACACTGGATGATGCTTGCATCCATGTGATATGTGCATGCTTTCTAGTTCCATTTTCTGTAAAATAGCTGGAGAATCAATGCATGCTGAAAGTAACTGCAGTGAAAACTTTGGGTAGCATAGGCAAGGGTAAACAGTGCATCCCTGCAGTGTTTGTTTTGTTGTCTGTGCTCCTTTTCAAAGATTTCACCTCACTTTCTGTCCTTGTGATAACTGGATTTTGAACAATTTGGTTTTTTATGTAGAAACAAGAATTGGTGAGAAAGCTTCAGTGGAGACACCTTTTTTCCCCATGATACCTCTTTCAGGAGTGAATTTCCCTTCCTATGAGTAGATTTCTCTCCCTTGTTGTCTCAGCCATGTTCTTAACTATTAGTCATTTGTAAATGGGATGTAAGCACTTTTAATACCTAGATTGGACACACAATTCCAAAGACTTGAGAGCCTCTGACATTTTGAATTCAAAGCAATTCTGGACCAAAATACTTTGAAGTGAAGAAAGTGGACCAGGGCCACAGTGGAAATTGTTCCATGTGTGAAGTCTCTTTTAAGAGAAATTGTAAGTGTTCCCACTGAGGAATAGCAGAAACGCAACAGCATTTTGTTGTTGAAGGCTTTTATGGCTGGAATCATTGGGTTGCTGTGAGTTTTCCAGGCTGTATGGCCAGGTTCCAGAAGCATTCTCTCCTGATGTTTTGCCCACATCTATGGCAGGCATCCTCAGAGGTTTATATATCTGTGGATGTCCAGGGAGGGAATTCCAGACAAGAAACAATCAGGGTCAGCTAAAACCTCCCAACAAAGGATTAGTCCAGGCAGGAAACAGCCAGGCCTTAAGCTGCAAGATCATGCAGTACTAATCAATCTTGCTCATTGCAACATTCATACTTGCTTCAAACAGACAAGAGTGCTTTCTCCCACCCTGGACATCAACAGATATATAAACCCCACTTGTCTAGTTTCAAACATACCTCACAACCTCTGAGGATGCCTGCCATTGATGTGGGCAAAACATCAGGAGATAATGTTTCTGGATCATGGCTAGATATCCCAGAAAACTCACAGCAACCCTACATCATTTTTCTTGTACTGCAACCTAGATCCAACTCACTGTTGCTTAATACTTTTTGTGGCTTGCAATTCATTGTCACATAATAAAAAGGAGGGTGTTGTAATCAGACATATTGGCTGAACAAGAACATCTCAGGAGTAACATTTGAGGAAGGTCTTACTGTAAACTGTAAACATCTGTGGACACTTTACCCCCATAATTGGTTCTCCGGAGCAAACAGAAACTGCTAAGTAGTTATGTGATTTGCCCTCAGCAACTATAGGTTGAGTATTTCTTATTCAAAATGTTGGGACCAGAAATATTTTTGGAATACTTGCATTTTGATGTATAGTCAAAGACTTTCATGGCTGGAATCACTGGTTGCTGTAAGTGTTTCGGGCTGTACTTGCATTTTGCATATATGCACATAATGAGGTCTGTTGGAGATGTGAGTCAAACCTATAATTTTGAAATCTAAAGATAATTTTATCTGCAATATTTTAATAATTTTGTGTAAAATATCCAGTTTGTGTACACTGAACCATCAGAATGCAAAGGCACCCATGTGGCTGAGATAACAAATTTTTGCATTTTAGACTATTTTTGGTTTCTGAATCCTGGATAAGAGATACTCAACCTGCATTAAAAATCACATTTACTGAGTACTCTTCCAAACAGGCACAACATGCGGCTTAGAACTGGCATAAAAAACCTGATTTGGCTAGACTGGGTATGGGCTCAGTTTCCCACCTTCCCTACACCCATTAACACCCCCATAACAGAAATTTCATCTTTACTGACACTGCCTGCTTTATACTTCATAGAATCATAGAATCAAAGAGTTGGAAGAGACCTCATGGCCCATCCAGTCCAACCCCCTGCCAAGAAGCAGGAATATTGCATTCAAATCACCCCTGACAGATGGCCATCCAGCCTCTGTTTAAAAGCTTCCAAAGAAGGAGCCTCCACCACACTCCGGGGCAGAGAGTTCCACTGCTGAACGGCTCTCACAGTCAGGAAGTTCTTCCTCATGTTCAGATGGAATCTCCTCTCTTGTAGTTTGAAGCCATTGTTCTGTGTCCTAGTCTCCAAGGAAGCAGAAAACAAGCTTGCTCCCTCCTCCCTGTGGCTTCCTCTCACATATTTATACATGGCTATCATATCTCCTCTCAGCCTTCTCTTCTTCAGGCTAAACATGCCCAGCTCCTTAAGCCGCTCCTCATAGGGCTTGTTCTCCAGACCCTTGATCATTTTAGTCGCCCTCCTCTGGACACATTCCAGCTTGTCAATATCTCTCTTGAATTGTGGTGCCCAGAATTGGACACAATATTCCAGGTGTGGTCTAACCAAAGCAGAATAGAGGAGTAGCATTACTTCCCAAATCTAGACACTATGCTCCTATTGATGCAGGCCAAAATCCCATTGGTTTTTTTTTTTGCCACCATATCAAATTGTTGGCTCATGTTTAACTTGTTGTCCACGAGGACTCCAAGATCTTTTTCACACGTACTGCTCTCAAGCCAGGCATCGTCCCCCATTTTGTATCTTTGCATTTCGTTTTTCCTGCCAAAGTGGAGTATCTTGCATTTGTCACTGTTGAACTTCATTTTGTTAGTTTTGGCCCATCTCTCTAATCTGTCAAGATCGTTTTGAATCCTGCTCCTGTCCTCTTGGGTATTGGCTATCCCTCCCAATTTGGTGTCGTCTGCAAACTTGATGATCCTGCCTTCTAGCCCTTCATCTAAGTCATTAATAAAGATGTTGAACAGGACTGGGCCCAGGACGGAACCCAGCGGCACTCCACTCGTCACTTCTTTGCAGACCACTTCCTTAACAATCTTTTCCAGAATCTTGCCTGGTATCGACGTGAGGCTGACCGGACGGTAATTGTTTGGGTCATCCTTTTTTCCCTTCTTGAAGATTGGGACCACATTGGCCCACCTCCAATCTACTGGAACTTCTCCCGTCCTCCAAGAACTCTCAAAGATGATTGCCAATGGTTCCGAAATGACTTCCGCTAGTTCCTTCAGTACTCATCCATACCGGGTGACAGTTGAATTGAGGAAAAACAACAGGAAAAACTCAGCCTTTATCAGGACCTCAAAATCGAACTGCAAAGGCTCTGGCATAAACCAGTACAGGTGGTCCCAGTGGTCATCAGCACACTGGGTGCCATGCCAAAAGATCTCAGCCAGCATTTGAAAACAATAAACATTGACAAAATCATGATCTGTCAACTGCAAAAGGCCACCTTACTTGGATCTGTATCCATCATTCGAAAATACATCACACAGTTCTAGACACTTGGGAAGTGTTCGACTTGTGATCTTCTGATATGAAATCCAGCATATATATCTCATTTGATGTGACATACTATGTTTTTGTGTCAGTAAAATAATAATAATAATAATAATAATAATATTTTCTACCCGCCACCATCTCCCCGAAAGAGACTAAAGGCAGCTAACAAAAGTGTCACATACGAACAATACATACATCTAAAATGAGAAAGCCATAAAATTACAATCACGCACATACATCGTTACATTATAAAATATTAAAAGTCATATAATGCAGACATAACTGCAAATAAAAACAGGTTGTTTCTAATTGACACATGCCCAGTGCCGAAATGACACCAACAGTAAGTCCTTGGACTAACTCTTAAAAATCTATGTACAATCAAAGGCTTGTTTTAAAAGCCATGTTTTTAAACTGGTTTGGAATGCTTGAAGCAAGGTACCTAGCCTAATTTCTCTAGGGAGGGCATTCCAGAGTCAAGGGGGCACCACTAAGAAGGCCCTCCCCTCTTGTCCCCAGCAATTGTATTTGGGACGGCGGTGGGACCAAGATAACGGCCTCCTCAGCAGATCTCAGAGCCTGTGCTGCCTCATAGAAGGAGATACAGTCTCTAAGATAGGTTGGACCTGAAGCATATAAGACTTTATAGATAATGACCTGAACTTTGAATTGGGCCCAGAAACTTATTGTAACATTATAGTAATAGATGACTAAAAGGACTAAAAGCACAGTGACAATCTTGGGAAAACAGGAGGGTATTAGTTTTCTTTTTTCACAAATATTCTACATTTGTGAACCCATTGTAAGCTTGGACATTAATGCTCAATGTTCATCAGTCAGAAGAATTGAGATTTTCATATGAGAAAAATAAGCAAACAGATTTTAAAATTTGAAGAAGGCACAAAGACAACAGAATAAAAGATTCATGGGATACATGGGAAAGTGTGTTTGTGCGTTCATTCGCTCACTCACATACAAATGCACACACACACAGATGCACATGATAAAAGAGACAAATTATTGTTGTTGAAACAATCAGTCAATATACTTCTCGGCATAGTTTCCCACCTACAGATACTCTTGCCTTGAACCTGAATATTGGTGGCAAGAAATAATACAAACTGAAAAGCTGTTCTATGGGGACAGAGATGTATAACAGTGATTAATGGGCCATAGTTTCAAAGGTGGGAGATGAAATCGCTCAGAGCCCTTGGAGAGTGAGTGAAGGGAGAGCATCTCCCTATTCCTTCAGACAGTCTACCTAATGGATCCTAATGGGTTCAGTAATGTTAAAAGGAGTTTGAAAAATAACAAAGAACAACATGCCCAGCCCTTCTCTGCCCATCACTGACTTTGATACATAAAAGGGGTATGGAAGCTCCATCTTGTTTCTGCCACTGGGGACGGCAGTAACAGTGATGGGAACCCCCTTGAGTCAGTCTCTTGGCTCCTGCATTTGTTTTCATTTTGTCAGCAGACATTTCTGTTTAAACTGCTTGGAAGGATATCTCAATAACATCCCTGCTCTGCTCAAGGAGACAGAGACAGATGATGTGCTTCCTATTTCCTTTCTTGTTGAGCTTGGCACTTCATGTCAAAACAGCCAACAGTTGAAAATGAAGCAAAGCCCTTTTTTTCTTCTTAGATCACTTTGGGTGGGTGTGTTTTGGACTGTTTTTGAAGGTCTGGTCCTGTTTTTTAGTGATCTTTTATTTTGTGTCTCATTAGACAATGTTCAACCATGATCATGCCAGTTGACACCCAATAGATTAAAGATAGTTTTCCTGAAGCCCCATCTGGGATGTGCAGACTTTCATTATATCACTCCTGTGAAGAATGAAAGTCCAGTACAACAGTGGGATGTGAAAATCTGTCAGTCTCATCTTGTGATTCATTTTTCCACTGGCATTTTTGTGCATTTTTTTTGCATGACTCTTTTTTTATCCTCAGTGGAAATCTATAGAATTTTCTGTGTGCCTTTTTCTAAAGCATATTACTTTGCATGCATTTTTCCCTAATACATACTTTCTTTTTTTGTACTGACTAAGGCATGTTTGTGCACCTCTTTCAAACATATACATCTATAGTTGTGACCATTTAAAATGTTTTCTGAAAAGTTTTCAATTAAAACCTTGTAACTGTACGATGTGTTCCTTTCCACTGACAATCTCATAAAAATGGATCATTTTACAGGGAAATGCAAAAAACAAAAACAAATGTTTTTCACCCCCAGGCCTAGAAATGTTACATTCTTCTATCCTAGTAACTGATTGATGTGTGGTTTTGGCCAGATTAGAAAGATTCTGGACATTTGGCAACTGGAAACTGGAATAGCTACTGATATATAAGAGCTCCAAACCTCATATAAATAAACAAAATTTAGAAATAGAAACCTAAGAGGTCAGTATTTAGCAACAGAGCCTAAATCAAGTTGTACCTGCTAACAGGTGACCTCAACCTGCAACAAAGAGAGTACAGGGGTTGCACTCCCCCTGAAGTCGCAGGTCTGCAGCTTGGGGGTCCTCCTGGATTCTTCACTTATGTTTGAGGCGCAGGCATCGGTGGTGGCCAGGAGGGCCTTTGCACAACTAAAACCCGTGCGCCAACTGCGACCATACCTCGGGAAGGCGGATCTGGCCAAAGTGGTCCATGCTTTAGTCACCTCTAGACTGGATTACTGCAATGCACTCTACGTGGGGCTGCCCAGAAATTTCAGATGATCCAACAGGCGGCAGCCAGGTTGCTAACTGGGGCGCCTTACAGGGAGCGGTCAACCGTTCTGTTCAAGGAGCTCCACTGGCTGCCATTCATATACCAGACCTAATTCAGGGTGCAGGTTCTTACCTACAAAGCCCTGAACGGTTTGGGACCCGCCTACGTGCGTGACCGCATCTCTGTATATGAACCCACGTGATCCCTTCAATCATCCAGGGAGGCCTTGCTCTCAATCCCACCAGCATCGCAGGCACAGTTGGTGGGGACGATAGAGAGGGCCTTTTCGGTGGTGGCCCCTCGACTCTGGAACTCACTCCCTAAAGACATTGGCAGTCTTTAGGAGGAGCTTGAAGACGTGGTTGTTCCAGTGTGTCTTCCTGGAATAATGATGCCATAGCACTTTGTCCTCCAAAGCATTTTACATTTTTTAGATCTGCTCGTATGCCCTTCCACAAACCCCACTATCACCTTTTGTCCATGTCCCAGGATTATTTCCATTTTAGCTTTACATTTGGCCTTCCCACTGTTTTTAATTGTGTGTTGTCTTATTGATAATGTATATTTTATTGTCTATGTTTTATTTTAATTGCTTGTACTGTTGTTGTTTTGCTTGTATTGTTGTATTCGGGCTCGGCCTCATGTAAGCCGCACCGAGTCCCTTGGGGAGATGGTAGCGGGGTACAAATAAAGTGTTATTATATTATTATTATTACAGTCATACAAGGAAGGAAATCAGACTTACAGCAGTATGATCAACCCTGATTGGATCTCAAGGATCTTGGAGAAGGATCTATCACATTTTACTTCTAGCAACAAAATCCAACATCTCCAAAATAGCAGTATCTTCACTGACTAATTGCTTTTTGGTGGATTTGGGATCTGTTGCATTTTGTTCCATGGCCAGCACAATCATGCTTCTTGGTAATCTGAAGGTTTTTTAAAAAATGTAGATAGATACTAGAGACTGACCTGGGAACTAGGGACTATCTCATAGAAAAAGCTCTACTGCTGAGCTTCAGTCCTTCTCTTTTGAGTGTTCAAAGGAATGGAACTGGAGAGGCTCTGAGCCCAGTTTCCACCCTTGAATGGCTCCAGATAGGCTCAGCCAGCCAGAGGGTGCAGGGAAAGTGAAAGAGCACTAAAGAAGAAGACAGATGGAAGCACCAGTGCCAGTTGAGCTGCTTGCTGCTCTCAACACTTATTATTCATACGAGGTCTAATTTATAAACTCTGCCCATGTTTATAAACTCGGCTGTCCTAATGGAAATGAAAGCATTAATACAGCCAGAGGATTCTTCACTTTCCAGGTTTTAATTAAAATCATAGGCGTTAAGGAGTGAAAGTGTCTTCATGGAATACAAGTCTAATGAAGTATTTCCTTGCACAGCACAAATCTCTGTGTGCATTCCCAGATCGCTGGCACTGGGTGCCTGAATAACCGACCCCCTGGTTACCGAAAGATCAAAGCCTGGAAATTAGAAAAACAAATTATCCCACAATTTGTTGCGAACACAGTTGCCAAGACAGGGCTGGAAAAGTAATACAGAATGAGAAAGGGCGGAGGAGGGGGGGCATAGAGACATGAAACATGATATCTTAATTGACTAACTAGAAACAACAGTGACTGCATTGCATTGCATGCCAATGGTAGAAAAAGCAAGGGGAGAGGAGAGGACAGAGAAATGAAGGCAAGAAGCAAAGCAGTAGCAGCAGGGTAGTAATTCTCAAATCAGAGAAGAGAAACAACAGATGTCTCAAGGAAGACAAGACATGGACTTCTATTAAGATAATGTTCCACTTAGGATGTATCTACATTGTAGAATTAATTTAGTTTGACACCACTTTAACTGTTATGGCTCAATGCTATGAAATCACGAGAATTGTAGTTTTAGCCATCTCTGCCAAAGAGAGGCCCACCTCTTTTCACCAAACTACAACTCTCAGGATTCCATAGCATTGTGCCATGGCAGTTAACATGGTGTCAAACTAAATTAATTCTCCAATTATGCACCTCTAGCTACTGCCTTATCACATTAGAGCTTAAAGAGTAAGCAAAGAGTATGCACCCCATCTGCAGAATTCTATGGCTTGTAGTTTAGTGAGACCCAGGACATCTTTGGCTGAGCTTTTTAAAGGCCCCTTCACTATACTACAAGCCCCAGAATTCTACAGGAAGCAGCCACAGTATTTCAGATAGGATGCATATTCTTTGCCTACTTTTTAAGCTCTAGTACGATACATTTTAGACACAATTTCAGCTTCAGCCCTACTTGTATACCATTTTAAAGACCATTGATCCATATCCATCCCATGGAATCCATGGAATCTTTGGAGTTGGAGTATAATGAGGTATTCAGACACCCAAAGGACTACAATTTGAGGCCCTGCTCTCGACCCCACCGCTATCACAAGTGAGGTTGGTGGGGACGAGGAGCAGGGCCTTCTCGGTGGTGGCCCCTCATCTGTAGAACTCACTCCCGGGAGAAATTAGGGCATCAACATCCCTCCTCTCCTTCAGGAGGAAAGTAAAGACGTGGTTGTGGGACCAGGCCTTTGGGCAATCTGACAACTAGATAAGGACAATCAAACGACTAGGACTGACAGGACTGACAATGTGGAATTGGAATTTGGACTATGAGGTAGCGAAAGCTGACCGTCTATGAGGAGTAATTGGGTTTGTATTGTTTTATTGGTTTTAGGGTTGTAATGCAGGAATTGTTTAACTGTTCAACTGTTTAACTGTTTAATTGATGTTATTTTGTTTTACTACTGTTATGTGATGCTGGCATCGAATTGTGCCTTTGTAAGCCGCCCTGAGTCCCCTTCGGGGTGAGAAGGGCGGGGTAGAAGAAACCGAAATAAATAAATAAATAAATAAATGTGTTGAGGTCCCTAGTTTAGTCATCAGTTGTGCTGGCTTTAACCTAAAAAGCCCTAAATGGTTCTGGCCCAGCTTACCTGTCTGAACGTATCTCTCCTTATGAACCATCTAGGACCCTAAGATCTTCTGGGGAGGCCCTGCTCTCCGTCCTGCCTTCTTCACAGATTCAGTTGGCAGGAACGAGGGACAGGGCCTTCTCAGCGGTGTCCCCTTGGCTATGGAACCCCCTTCCTAGGGATATCAGATCGGCCCCCACCAGAGGCGGCCCTAGGTAATTTTCAACAGTAAGCTAACAGTATTTTGGTGCCACCCCCCCCCCCCCAAACCAGTCACTGATATATATTTTCTGTTCATCATGGGAGTTCTTAGTACCACATTTGGTTCAATTCCATCATTGGTGAAGTTCAGAATGCTCTTTGATTGTAGGTGAACTATACATCCCAGTAACTACAAAACACATATGCCAAGATCTATTTTCCCCCAAGAGCGCCTCAAGAGCGTCCCTGGCCAAAATCAACTATACCGCAAATGCTTACTTTGCGTAATGGGTTGAGCCACCCCTGGCCCCCACCCTCCTAACATTACACAAAAAAGTTAAAATCTGGTTTTTGGAGCAAGCTTTCCCAAATGCAGTGTAGCAGACAAACTCTGATCTTCGGAATGACTGGATAATGTGTTTGGGTAATGTTTATTGTAATGAAACGCTGAGGATTTATACTTTTATTGGTTTTATTATTTTATCAAATGTTATTTATGCTAAATGTTTTAATTGGTTTTATGTTATTTATTTATTTATTTATTTATTTATTTATTTATTTATTTACGGTATTTATATGCTGCCCTTCTCACCCCGAAGGGGACTCAGAGTGGCTTACAATATTTATTTTCATACAATATATGATATTATTAGCACAACACAACATCAATACTATACACCACTATATTGTAATATTATTAGTAATATTACATGTAATGTAAATATATAATTATAATTATAATACTGTATTATTATTACTAGTATTATATTGTATTACATTATAATATTATAAATATTATATGTATATACAATGTACTATATTATATTATTATTATATTTTGTTATTGTTATTGTTATTGTTATTGTGGGCATTGAGTTGTGCCATTTGTAAACTGCCCTGAGTCACCCTTGGGCTGAGAAGGGTGGTATATAAATACGGTAAATAAATAAATAAATAAATCAGTTGTTCTTGGACAGTTTAGATGCAGTGATCATAGATTTATTTTCCCCAAATAAATAGCAGTCGGGTACATATAATGTTAACAGCTTCTTAAGTTTTGATAACATGGTGCTGCATCCAAAAGTAGGAAAAAATCTACTCCTGGGAAAATTGAAAGTCGGGCATCATAGATTATCACCTCCAGTTATTTGTCTCTAGGAGGAGGTAATCAAAGATATGATGTGCCTGAATTTACAGATAAAAGGGGGGAAAGCTGCTTCTGACCCTCACAAGCTGCTGAACGTGATGTTAAAGAGGCTAAGGTATAAATAAATAAGTTAGAAAATGGAGCTGAAGCTTTACAAAATACCATAAACTGCCTCCTGGTTACTGGCCCAGCAGGGGTAACTTTTGGATTTTATGAGACTAGTGCTTTGGTCAAGGTCCATATGGTTCCTATTCTTTTGTTCATAGCAATAAAACTGGGGGAAAGCTCACGTCACTTAAAAATGCAATACAGCAGATTCAGATGAAGATGACCTTGCAAATAGAGGGCTATGAATCACTCAGTAGAAAGGAAAAGGAACAAAACTCAGCATAAATGAAATGCTATATGCATGCACAGCCCTGTTTACTGTCCATTTGCACAAGGTGATTTCTTTTTTTTCCCTTTTTTTGGAGGTTCAGAGGTAACTTCTCTCCAAGTACAGATTTTAAAGATCTCTTTCCTATAGCTCTTCAAGGACCTGTAGCAGAATAAGACTTGCACTAAATTCTGGAATAGCAGAACACTTTGACTGCAGTTCTATAGACACTTTCCTGGGAATCATTTCAATGAAACTCAATAGGCTTACTTTTATGGTTTTTTTATTCATTGCATTTGAAAATCATACCATTGTCAAAGTTCACTTTGAGTTTGTAAAGTTGTAAAAAGCATAAAATGCAAGATAGTAAAACATTGGTAATACAAGATAAAAACAAGATACAGGATAACACATTTGTGTATGTGTGTCAGATGAGCTATATCATATACTTTAATAACAAACATGGAGCCCCCGGTGACACAGTGGGTTAAACCCTTGTCCCGGCAGGACTGAAGACCAACAGGTCGCAGGTTCAAATCCGGGGAGAGACGGATGAGCTCCCTCTGTCATCTCCAGCTCCTCAAGTGGGGACATGAGAGAAGCCTTCCACAAGGATGATAAAAACATCAAATCATCCAGGAGTCCCCTGAGCAACGTCCTTGCAGACGGCCAATTCTCTCACACCAGAAGCGACTTGCAGTTTCTCAAGTCACTCCTGACACGACCAAAATAACAAACACAGCTTCATCTGACTTCAAAAAAGCAGACTTTCTCAATGGGAAGAACTGGGAAGCCCAGGCCCTTGAACATTCTAACTGGAGGTTAGCTCTTACAAACAGTGCTGTCGAATTCGAAGAGTCACAAATGAAGGGTGAAAGGGAGAAAAGTGTCAAGACAAAGGCACGTCAAGTCAACCCTGACCAGGACCACCTTCCATATGGAAACGGCTATCCTCACTGCAAAAGAACATGCAGAACAAAAATAGGTCTCTACAGTCACCTACAAACCCACCACCAAGACCCTACACTTGGAAGGCAATCATACTTGTTCATGAGGGATTACCGATGATGATGACTGATGCAGACAATAATCACAGTAATGAGACTTGAGTATTCATGCAATTTGATATCTACAGAGAGTCCTGAAATCAAACCCAGTGATACTAAATATTAATTGTACAGGTTTATACTATTCTGTAATGGATCCTAATTTGCTCCATATTCACAAACAATATGGAGTTGTGATCACTATTGCCACCATTGTAAATGCCCTCCCCAAACTATTGCATTTTATTTTACCAGCCAGCAGTTGCACCAAAAGATGAACATTCATACAACCTGAGATTGGTGTGTGGGAGGGTGATATTTCCATTCTTTTCCTGCCAATGACAGGACAATCAGAAACAGGACCCCTGTCAACTTTCCTTATCATGGTCTTGTTTGTTGGTGGGAGAGGGAGGGAAGCATCCTCTTCCTGCAACCACATCACCATCTGAATGGATTTTGATCTCTTAGTGTGTCTGCTTCCTGATAAAGTATTTGGAGATGGTAAAAGGTCTGACCAAGAGACGCTACTTAGCCTGCATCTACACTATAGAATTAATGCAGTTTGACACCATTTTAACTGCTAAGCCTCTATACTATGGAATCAAGAGCTTTGTAGTTTTATAAGATTTTTAGCTTTCTCTGCCACACAGTGCTGGTTCCTCGCCAAAATACAACTTCTATAATTCCATAGCATTGAGCCATGGCAGTTAAAGTAGTGTCAAAACTTCTTTTATTCTACAGTGTAAATGAACTAATAATAATAATAATAATAATAATAATAATAATAATACTTTATTTGTACACCGCTACCATCTCCCCAAGGGACTCGGTGCGGCTTACATGAGGCCAAGCCCAAACACAACAATACAAGCAATAATAACAACAGTACAAGCAATTTAAAAACACATAGACAATAAGATACACGGCATTATCAATAAAACAACACATAATTAAAAACAGTAGGAAGGCCAAATGTAGAGTTAAATTTGGAAATAATGCAGGGACATGAACGGAAGGTGATATTGGTGTTTGTGGAAGGGCATACGTATGCATAACTAAACATGCAATAACTAAACATGCAATGTAGAATAGGGATCCATATTTTCAGAGTGTTTTAAATTTTTAAACTGTTCTTACACTGATTTTTAACTGAACTGTTCAGAGATCTCAAATATAGTGTGGAATAAGAAAAAGAAAACTATTTGTTATTAAATGTAGTGGATAGGTATTGGATGTGGTAAGAAGAGGAGAGGTGAGATATGTTAGGACAGATTCTTTGCTGGTTTCTCCTAAGTAGATTGTAGAATTGTTTGGGGGAATAACAAACACATTTCTCAGGAATAACAATTTAGGATTTCCCTAGATTTGATGAATTAGCCATCCAAAGCTAATACAATTATTTCACTAACATTTTTAATCAGATAGTATCCCTAATTTTCACATGCCTTAAAACAATTATCATTATTTCATGCTCAATTTCCCAAACACTTCAGTAGTTTATGGCTGTTGTTAAAACTGCATTTTTTCAGTTTTCACCTCTCTTGCTTCTAAACCTGGCAATGGATCCTTATAAGAAATATTGTGAAGAAATCTGACAGGAAAGGGCACAGCATGGGAAAGTGTAGCTTTGTGCTGAAGCTTTTGTTTCCCTCATGAGATTTCACTGAGAGAACATGATGGGGAAGAAGGTTTCCAGCAAGTACTGAAACACCAAATAAAGCAAAAAAAATGACAAAGTTTTGTTATACTCTTGAGATGTTATGAAAAAAAATGAATGAGGATTTGCCAAATATTTATTTTCTTTTTAAATCCCATTTGATATAACTTTTAAAACTGGAGAACTGTTCTAGTAGACAATATTCCCACGAGTCATTTCAACATGTCACCTGAAATGGGTTGAATCCAGAGACGCATTCATGTAAGGGAAATGCAACATGAAAAAACAATGGTAAACTGTTCAAAAATGAAACAAAGCACAACATGGTCATATATTTTTCCTTGGGCAAATGAATCCTAGATTCAGTTCCTTCAATGATTTCTAATAGTTTTACCACCATATTTTGGGACCCTGGAGATAAAGGTTTCATTTCCCAACAAAATATATTTCTTGTATAGTACTTTTTAGTTTTCATATTTAAGAAC
This sequence comes from Anolis sagrei, assembly GCF_037176765.1. NCBI lineage: Eukaryota > Metazoa > Chordata > Lepidosauria > Squamata > Anolidae > Anolis > Anolis sagrei. The sequence continues at coordinate 37,392,665 of NC_090023.1, read as the reverse complement.
AAAATGCTAGAGATATACCATTTATATACAGTAGAGTCTTGCTTATCCAACATAAATGGGCCAGCAGAATGTTGGATAAGCAAAAATGTTGGATAACAAGGAGGGATTAAGGAAAGGCCTATTAAATATCAAATTGCATTATGATTTAACAAATTAAGCACCAAAGCATCATGCTTTGCAACAAGCTGACAGAAAAAACCAGTTCAATACACAGTAACTTTATGTAGTAATTACTGCATTTACAAATTTAGCACCGAAACACTGCAATGTATTGGAACAGCTGTGGATCCGGGTGGGAGAAAGACTATGTTGGCTAATACAGAACGTTGGATGAGTGAAGGTTGTATAAGTGAGACTCTACTGTATTATGAAATGTATATTTATCTTATTGTGAAGGTGTCCTAAATATGTTGCAGGCACCAGTTGCTGTCTGATCTTAGAATCTGAGCAGGATCACCCCTGGTTGATACTTGGATGAAAGACTGTATTTGGAACCTCACCACACTTACTTATTTAAGGGTGTTTGCCAGCCAGTTGAGGGATGGATGGGCATACAGCCCATCACACAACATCCTTCAATTTCTGGCAGAGGCTCTACCTCCAATTGGCATGGAAGCATCCTAGGATACTTCCTCATCAACACAGAAAGGCTCCTGTGTTGTGTTGGCTCCATTGGAGCTCTGGTTGGGTGATGTGTGATGGAGGAAGCATCACCACGCTGGAGCACTTGCTGGCAAAATAGTGGGGGAGGGGAACATATGATAAGGTCTCTGGTGCTGTAGGCTACATTTCACTTGGCGGAACTCACAAAATGAACTCTTAGTATTCCTTGTCTTCAAAAATACCAATAGGTCAATCAAAGGCACACATACAACAGTCTTGGTGGAAGTCCGAGGTAAAGTAGCATTTTTCATACCTTCTAAAACTTGCTGTGAAATCATAAACTCTTGCTCATGCATTTGCAAGGCTGCGAGGATGTTTTTGAGGCATAAAGTGGTGCACAAAATCACATCACAATGCACATAATATAAAAACGTAAACAGTTTAAATGTGTATAATTGAGAAAACTGTGGAAAACACACTTTGGGGAATAATTGAGTAAATTAGGTAGATTTTGCAAATGAGTACATAAATTAGGAAAATGCGTAAAATAATTTTGCGTGAATTTCAGCTCAGGAAGAAAATTTGCAGCCTTGCAAACCAATATGAAAAAAGAAGGGAAGAGCATTCAAGTGGATTTTGAAGAAACTCAATACAATCAAGCCTGATGTTGACATTTTTGCATCCCTATATTATCATCATTATTGTCATCATTGTCACTTTTTCTTGGAACTGCAGAATGGCATTCTGGTCTTTGTCTCTGGCTGGAGATCAAGGAAGGATCACATCCCCTGATTCCCACAAAAAAAAAAATCATTCCATGGGGAACCTGGCCTTTTCCTTTGACTAAAGAAGGAGAAGCCATAGGGAATTTTTCCTCTTAAAAGTAGCCTATTTCTCCACCCAATTACTGACAGTTCCTCGCCCCTGTACTGATGGCTTATCAGTTGTTTGAGATTTGTGGCCTCCTTTGGGGACATTAAGTGAAAGAAGAGGGTGAAAATCTTCTTAGTAATCAAAGAAAAAAGTACAATTGAACATGGACATACACTAACAGCTATATAATCCACATATTATTCCAATGGGAAATCATGTGTGATAGAGTATTCCAATAAAATCCACCTACAAAAAACAACACACATACTATATAAACGGTGTTGGGATAATATTTTTTTTTCTATTTCACAGCTGGTTAACTTCAACATCCCAAAGCCCACCTCTCTAATGTACAAAGCGTTCTCCGTAGCATTCACCTGTGCATTGCATTGTGGCTATGGACACACCATACAGATATTTCATGTTTTCATGGTTGTGTGTGTGTGGGGGGGGGGGGGAGCCTGGATTCTACAGAAAGTTTGCACATCCCTCTCACCTCATATTGTATCAGAAGTAAGCCAGAAAGTAGAACTGAACTGCAAGGAGATTTTGATCTCTCTCCTCTGTCCTAGTTTTAATGCCTGGAAAGATTTCTGTTTTGCAAAGCATAGAGTAAAAGAACAAGAGGGTGGTTTTATCTATTCTTGTCTTTTTCTTAGAACAAACTTGTATGCTTTTATGGAGCACTGAGCCAGACATTCTCAGTAGGGAACTTTCAGATCAAAATGGAGGAGGGGGGGAGGAGGTACTTGGCTATGTGTAGTGATCAATGAGAATGTGAAATATATACATATATATGGAAAGAGATAAGATGAGCAGAATAGGTCTGGGTTAGATCAAAGAATTAAAGTCCTAAACAGTATTCTGTTTCCCAAGAAATATTCAGATGCCAGTATATTGCAGCGGTTAGGATTTTGGACTGGGACCTTGTAGACACTGAGCCTTTTCACACAACACACATATAGTTGAAATTACTATATTCAACTTCAATTGCCACAGCAACATCCTGTGGAAACTTGGGTTTATAATTTTGGGAAACACTAGAGATCTTTGTCTCCAAATTCTAAATGATACTGCCAAAATTGCCAATTCCAAGATTCAAGAGGATGTTGCCATAACAAGTAACGTGGACTATAGCAATGCTGTTGAATAGTGTGAATAGGTTCTCTTTTTGAAGTCTCAGTTAAGTCATGAACTGACTACATGACATTGAAATAGTCATTCTCTCTGTGAACTTGACATACCACTGGATAAAATGGGGAGGAAAATAATTTATGCCACTTTGACATTATTGAGGAATGGAATGATGTGGTGATGATGCCAACATCTCTAGAAGATTTACTGTGAAAAGTTTAAACTTGGAAGACAATAAAGTATAATGGGTTGTTGTAGGTTTTTTCGGGCTGTATCACCATGTTCTAGAGGCATTCTCTCCTGACGTTTCGCCTGCATCTATGGCAAGCATCCTCAGAGGTAGTGAGGTCTGTTGGAACTAGGAAAAGGGGTTTATATATCTGTGGAATGACCAGGGTGGGACAAAGGACTCTTGTCTGCTGGAGCTAGGTGTGAATGTTTCAACTGACCACCTTGATTAGCATTTAATGGGCTGGCAGTGCCTGGAGCAATCTTTTGTTGAGAGGTGATTAGGTGTCCCAGATTGTTTTCCCTTTGTTGTTTTGCTGTTGTTATTTTAGAGTATTTGTTGGATTTTCTCAGTGGGTCTGTAGATAGTTTCAGAAAACTATCAGCAAACTATTGCTACATTCAGCAAAGGACAAGAGGGATACTCTCACTTCTGCAGGAGTCTACCGTATACCATGCAGCTGTGGACAAGTCTACATAGGGACCACCAAATGCAGCACCCAAACACGAATCAAGAAACATGAAAGGCACTGCAGACTTCTTCAACCAGAGAAGTCAGCCATAGCAGAGCATCTGATGAACCAACCTGGACACAGCATATTATTTGAGAACACAGAAATGCTGGACCATTCTAACAACCACCATGTCAGACTACACAGAGAAGCCATTGAAATCCACAAGCATGTGGACAATTTCAACAGAAAGGAGGAAACCATGAAAATGAATAAAATCTGGCTACCAGTATTTTTTTAAAAAAAAAAACTCTAAAATTTCAACAGCAAAACAACAGAGGGAAAACAATCTAGGACCTGACTACCTCTGAGGATGCTTGCCATAGATGCAGGTGAAACGTCAGGAGAGAATGACTCTAGAACATGGCCAATCAGCCTGAAAAAAACTACAACAACCCAGCGATTCCAACCATGAAAGCCTTCGACAATACAATAAAGTATAATTATTGATTATACAAATATATAAGCTGTCTCCTAATGCCAGTTGTAATAATGCACCAGAAGAGATTCCTGTTGCTACCTATAATGGGAGTAAAAGAAAGAATGAGAATAAGAAAAACCCACTCTCAGGCTCACCAACTGTGCATTGTGCTCTTCCAAATTCTTGCTGCCTCCTCACTTGCAATACACACAGGATTATTTCAGTCTCAATCAACAACCAAAGATATAATAGTCCTGACAACCTTCATTCTGGACTAGTGTATGGTAACACTGCCCTTCCCAAGTTTCACCCTTTTAAATAGAAACATGATTGATTCAAATATCATCTCCACGTTTTTTTAAAAATTTGATACATATGATCCATTTTTAATCTAAACCAATCCATTTTTATTTTTTATCTGATCTATCAAGGAAGAGAAGCACTACTTTTTAGAAGAGTAGCTTCAGCCCATTATCCTTCTGGGTTATTTGTTAATGTCTTGGCATTTCAATGCTCATTGGTTCTAGAAAAAAAAAAACCAAATGTATTCTGCAGTGCCTTGTTTTTTTTAGGCCTTTTTCTTATTAATCCTATTACATTTGTCTTTATAAGCTTTCCAAATTCCTTCACTTCTCCCCTGGGGCTTGGAAACAAATGAGAATTTTACATGTGAGTGTAGATAAATAACCTGAATGTTTCCTCCTTATGATATTAAATAAACATTCTTCTTTTATGGCAGTACTTTCTGGAATCTTGTTGTTTGGTTAACAGGAGCTGACCAAGATCGGATCAATTTCTCTTGCATTTGGAAAGCTGTGGATCCCCCCCAGCCCCCACTCCAAATATCCACACAGAGTGTCATTAATAAAACCAAAGCTCCTACAATAGTATGTTGTGGTATTAAATCCCTACTTGTCCAGATACTGATGAAGGGGGGTGGGGGTGTTGTAAGTCTTCTTCTTTGTTTCAGTATTACAGAGAGACTAAAATCAGGGGGAAAGGTGGAAGATATTAAGAACTCGACATTTTTGGTCATCTTTAACTGCCCTTGCTTCTGTCACATCTCCATCTTCCTTGTTAAAGATAGGAGTGTCTGCCTCACCCACTTTTCCCTAAATTGAAACAAAGAACATGGAGATGTGGAAATATGGGGTAAGAAAGGGGTTCTGTTGACTCCTCCATGCATGATTCCAGGTTCTCCAATTTCCTTCTTAAATTATAATATCCAGAACTGGACACAGTATTCTAGGTGAAGTCTCACCAAAGTATAACACAGTGTTACTATTTCTATGTACCTGTTCAAGCAGCCCAAGACATAGTGCACTCGCACTAGAGGTTTGAAGAGATTGGTTGCAAGGTGGTCTTGAACTTAGGCCCCATTTACACTGACCATTTAATGCAGTTTCAAACTAGCATTCAAGAATGTATGTTTTCTTGCATAGCACGGGTTTGGACTGGATGGCCCTTGTGATCTCCTCCAACTTTATGACTTTTTGAAGGTGGGTTCACTGTGCAGAGGATTACATAGGAAATCCAGTTTGAGGCCTGGATAGGGCTTCCTTTCATACACTTTTATGGAAATTTTCTGTCTGGATGCTGCAGTTTGAAAATACATTCAAATTTCATTAAGTTGTCAGTGTAGGTGGGGCCTGTGGTTGAGGTCCAACTGTGAAGTGGGACCAAGGTTTGCAGTGGGTCTTGTTTACAACATGTTCATCCCAGGTGCAAAACATCCTGCTTTACTGGTCTCTATTGAAGAGAAAATATGTGTGCTCTGACAGAGGTATTTTTCCAAACTTACACGGTAAGCTCTTAAAGTCTTATCAAGAGAGACTGCTCCAATTTCAGCCACTCACCATTCTCATTCTCCCTCCTTCACTCTCTCCATATTGGTGGTGATAACTTAGGAATGAATCATACCTTCTGTCCTTTCAAGCACATTTCTTTCATCAGCCCTGCAGCCAGCAGGACACATTCACTCAATGCTACAGAGAAGAACTCAATATATCTATTAGTGTACCTGCAGGGGTTATTCCTTTAAAATTGCTGGCAGTCCTTTGCAGATATCAAATCATAAGTAAAACACCTCAGAAGGGTTCTCTTTTCAGTACTAAAAACAAAATCTATACGCATGTTGAAAATTATTTTTGGAAATTTATACTCCTGGGTCCTCATTTGTTTTGCTCCTGGGTCCTAGGCAATGCTATACTGCACTGGAGGAGGGGGTGTAATTGAATTTATTAACATTGCAGCTTCAAATTTTACAGATACCAACTCACACATCCATCCAAATGCACACAAAAACCTTGGTAAATATTTTGGAGACACAGTTTAAAGGCATCAGAAGCACAAAACAGAGTATTACAGGAAAGTAGAAATCAGCAAGTGTCTATGAAGCATTGCTAATGTCAGATGGAGATTAACATTAACATCATAGCTAGCACCCTGGAAGTTTTAATTGCTTGTGAATGTTGTGTGAGGAGACTTAAAATCTATATTTACATTCATTGGAATGGTGTGTACTCATTAATAAATAAGATATTCAGAAGTCAATAATAAATCACTGGAACTGTGACTTGATTTTCTGATTGACATCTTCTGGTTTATGGTGTCTTGCTTGTACAAAATGGAAAAGTACCCCAGAATGTGTGAACTTTCTTCCTCAGTCACTTTAAATTTCTGAGTCCAGAAAACAAGATAAAAACTATCCAATTTATGACAGGAAACGGTGTGTGTATGTGTGTTGCCATGCTGTGTAAAATAACATCCAGCTGGTCTCCCTGCATCAAGCCTTCTTTTCCTTTGGAAAAAAGTAGGAAGAGAAGCCAAACTAGGATGCTCTCACTGCTTGAAAGTGACCTCTGGCTATGAGGTTCCAACTCTGATGCAATGTTTGGTTTTGTGTAAATGTGTTTGGAAGGATTCCTATGGAGCAATACATTGGAGCAACACCAGTGACCAAACAGTACACACAACACTTTCTAAAATTATCCACGAGTAAGGTATTGAAACCCTGCTGATTCTTTCTCTAAAGACATCTTTTAAAACACATGTGAAATTTTGCTTCTGATGTGCTTCATCCCCTGCTCCATATCTGTGGTTTGGTTCAGAAAATATGTCAATGAAGCAACATGACAAATCCTATGGACCCTATATCAAAGAGTATGTTGTAGTAGAGTGTGCTGAGCAGGCTACAACAAGTAGTAGAAGGGCAAAGAGAGCTGCTCAGGTGTTGGATCAGGAGCAGCAGAGGAAGCGAATTAGAGAAATATTCATGACACCCACAGATACTGAGTCATTCAAAGGGTTTAGTGATGCTGAAATGGAGGAAGGTAGAGGTTTGAAGTGGTTTACTCGGGATCAAGACTCTGATGAGTCAGAAGAAGAGAGGGAAAGGAAGCGGATCCGTGAAATACTTAGTGCTCCTACTGAGGAGGAAGACTTCATGGGGTTTACAGGGACTGGGAGTGATGACGGGGAGGAGGATGGTCTAGATTGGACCCGTGTACAAGAGATCAGGGACATATGTACTCAACCCACCTCAAGTGAGGAGTTTGAGGGGTTTTCGGGAGACTGGCAACCTGGAAATACTTGGGGTGATCTAAGTCTTGATAGACGCTGGAAGAGCTGGAGGGATGGGTGACGGCGAGCAACTGTGGAAGCAAAAGCACCTGAGAGCGATGACGACAGGGTGGAGTCCAGCTCCACCTCTGATGAGGAATTATAGGATAAAAATGAGGTATCACACTATTGGAACTTTGCAGTAGGCAAAGAGTTGTTTGGGTTTGGGACTTTGTTGCTTCCTTTACTGTCGCCTTGGGTCCTGGGACTACAGATCGTTGTGCTTCCTGTTTCACCCATCTGGAAGTAAGTGCTGACTTTGGATTGCTTCTTGACGACGACATCACGTTTTAGACTTCTACTACAACTTTTGGATGTGTTTTGACCCTGGACTATTTTCTGAATTTGTTTTTGCCTGCTCCCACCTTGCTTTGTTGTGCTTTGTGAACTCTGTTATTTTCAAGCAGTTTGCTGAAGGTTTTTGTTATAGCGGATTATATCTCTGTATAATCCGGATTATTCTATAAATTGCGTTTTTTGACTAGCAAGTGCTATAGACTTTGTTTTGCTGCTAGACTCATTGAATTCAAGTGTTTCTACGCTATTTTTGTTTGCTAATAAACTTTGTTTGCCTCTTTTACTTGTGTTTGGCTTTGTTAAGGCGTCTGGTTCACAAGAGAGTATGTGGGTCTTCTCCCCTATAGCAAAGTTTCCAATAATGACATTTTGGTTTTAATCATTTCTTTAAAAAAATATATTTATATCCTATTTGCATCTGAAGATCTTAGGGCAGCATACGATAAAATTGACTAGGTACAACTGAAAACAAGAATAATAATTTAATAGCCAGTAAAATCAATTTAAAACAATGCAGACCATAAACATAGAGAAAATTGATAAAATCAACATACTAGAGATGTTAAGACAAAAGCCATGTTTATATTTGGTGCCTGATTAGTACCAATTCTTGGCCCAATCAGAAGAGAAGGTTTTCCATGAATGGCTAAGCATTTTTCAGGATTAATGCTGGAAAAGATTATTAAAGTTAAACTTAATACAAGACTGAAGTTTTTTCCTTGTGACACCTAGATTATCAAGTAGAAAAACAATTTAGTATAATACTACAATATCGCTTTATTTTTATTTTTATTGATACATCCATTCAATTAACAAACTTTTGCTATACAGCTCTTATCTCAATATACATTGTTCCTAAAGTCACTTTACCTAAAGTCACTTTACCTTAATTGATGCTGTATAGATTCCTTGTATGTTTATCACCCATTTCCCATGCCTTTCCTACCCCCCACTTTCACCCTTCTCCTGGAACAGAATTCTATATCTATCATCTCCATCTGTTTTGTTGGTTAGAATAGACCATTTCCTATAGTAGTCTTGTTTTGTATTCATATACTTGTTTTTTCATTGATTAATACAGTCATTGATTATGCATTCTGAGAGATAAGACCACCAAGTTTCCAAATCCCATCTTGTTGTCTCTCCATCCTCAGGCTATTGTAGCCTGTATTGTGGCTATCATATATTTTAGGATTTCTGTCCATTTATTGTTATCTTCCTTTGCCTCTATAGTGAGAGACATGAATCAAGCTTTATCCCACTTTAATTTTTGCCCTATTATTTCCTCCATTGCATTTCTGATTTTAATCTAATAGTTATGAATTTTTCTGTAATCCCACCATATATGAGCGAATGAACCTATCTTCCCACAATTATGCCAACATTTGTTGGAAATATTTACCATTATATGTGCTAATTGAAGGGTGGTTCTATACCATTTGGAGAACATTTGTTGTTGAGTTTTTTGATCCTAATATGTTTAATTTTCTGAATATTGTTGATCCAAGACCTGATTAATTTCTTGCTAAAGTTTTCTTTTTTTTTTCTGACTCTCTATAAGGGTGGTTTTTGTGTTGTAAGATAAGGTGATTAATTCCTTATATATTAACCCAATAATTCCTGTCTCTTTTTCTCTTTTTTTAGTTATTCTGTCTAGAGGGGCATCTGCTACCTCTCTTCTTTTCATGACCTGAGCTCTACTGGATAGGCCTAACCACACTATCCAGGAGAATATTACAATATATGATGCTTGCGGTGAGATCTGTATATGCTCAAAGATGGTGGAGTCATTCATCCTAAGATAAGAAGAATGGCTAATAAAGATCTATGAAGTGGCAGAAACTGACCAATTGAATATGCCAATTAAAGAGATATCTCTAAATTTAAAATCACCTCTTCACAACAGTAGGAAGTAGGAAGTAATAAGAATAGCAACCATCAGATAGAGAGTGGGAAGTTTGTAATGATACGTGTGTGTGTGTTTAGAGGAAGAGTTGTTTAGTTGTAGATGTACTGCATAGCATGTAGTTTAGTAGTTTTGGTTGGTGTATACAGCTAAAGTGCTAGTTTGTGTGTTTTATTTTGCATTTTTCCTAAATAAAAAAATATTAAAGACAAAAGAGGGTGCATCTTTGAAGTTGAGTTTAAGATTCTTTGAATTAAAATGGTAAGTGGCTGTAGCTCCCAGTCTAAGAAAAGACTCGTAGTCAGTTCCTGTTTGGGAAATTGTTGCTTATCTGCGTGGTTGCCATATACATACAACATTATCCAAAGACATTTCCTTAAATATCCTGGTACAATTTATTTAAGCTACTTAGAGCCAAACATGTCATTGGCACAGACATTCCACAAGTATCACTCCCCATCTCTGGCAACAAAACTAAAATAATAAAAGTGATAAATTAACCTGTTGCTTCCCTATTCCCTATATTTATTGCTTTGAGTGACAGCCTCACTTTGACTAATGGTTGGTGTTGTTCAGTGTACTGATATAATTTTGTAGTCCTTCCTGAAATGATTGGCCTATGTGTCCTATGAGATCTAATTTTTGGTCCCATTTATATTTAAAGATCGGTTGATACTTTAATTTCCCAAAGAAAATATTTTTTTAACAGCAGCAGAGCATTAAGGGGCAAGTCAACACCTATTATGGGTAGGATCAAGTATTACATATGGAGTTGTTGAGATATATTGCCACATGAAAATTCACCATGGAACATGTAAGTTTTTTTCAGCAAAGCTATAGTTTGTAGCAGTAAATTTAACTGAGAAATCATGCACTTAACCACAAGCATTTGAACATGTATAAGGCCTATACTACATTACCAAGAAATAAAAGAAACACAAAACAACATATTAAGCTAAAATGCATATTATGAGAGCACATCAATATGCTCTTATCAAGGGGAGGGGGAGATTGTACTAATTAGATAATTGTGCAAATAAATGCACAAATCAGAGGAATAAATTAAAATTAGGAAAATGAAAATATCAGACAAAAACATAAATTCTAACTATCACATCTAAAACCAAAAGAAAAATTGGCAGGTAATATATGTGGGGTTTGGGAAGTTAAAAGCCCAAGTTTGGATTTCACTAGTGCAACGAACCACCTGGGTAACCTTTGGCAAGTCTTTCAGCCTATAAAATATGAAACAAAATTAATTTATTTGGACTTGGTTGTGATAAGGATATTGGTAAGATAATGTATATGACTTTATTTGAATTCTTGGAAGCATTACACAAATGTTAAGTATTATTGTCAGTTCTTTCTGCTTTTGGACTACAATAGAGTGACCAATGAGAAAACAGCTACCCCAGTTATCCTTTCCAAGTGCATTTTGATGGCTTCTCTTCCAAGCACCCATGATTTTTAAATATTACAGGTCATAATCTCTGCCTCATTAAATAGAATATATTCTCACTTCATTCTGACCTGCAGTGGGGCCCATTTCAGGAGCGATCACTCTTGAGATCATTAATACAGAGTCAGGCACAGAGGGCAAGGATATTTATCTAAAATTAATTCCATAACCTTTTTGAAGATGACCTCAGTGAGGATATTTTACCTTTTGTGATGAAGGTGGGAAGGAGGAGAAAAAGTATATGTGTCCCCTTTGTAGTAAATATACAGAGGAATGTCAATTAAATTCAGCAACAGTGACACACTCAGAAACCTCACATGTTCACTTGCCCAAGCAAAAGAACCAGGTACAATCTTATTGCACAAGACAAAAACAATGGATGGTTTGGTACATAAGAAGGTTTGGAAGACTAAACTGCTCATCAGGAATAAAGGTGACAGAATTGGATGTTGATGTGGACTATGACATTTCAGTGTGTGATGTTGAGGTTGCAAGGACTAGAAATGCATAGTTTATGGGTCACAGATTGTGTGAGCCTTTATATACATTTGGTGTGCGGTTCAGCTCATACACTTATGTAATGTGGAATCCGACCTAGTGATGTAATTCTTCACTTGTTCCTCAAGGAAGCAATGAGGGGTTATTTGTTGTTTTTTTTTTTGTGCAATTTTTCTCTTGCTTTGAGAAAGCCATTGAAAATTGCAACATCTGCAATGTCTATTTACAGCAGCATTTTAATCTGGATCAAAGTAACATTTGAGATGTTTGCACAGATTACAGCATTTTCTACACAAAAATAATGGATTCAGTCATGTTGATAAGCTGTAAATAGAGTAGGTCAATTGGATTAATAGTTGAATGGTGATAAGTTGCCATGATTCAATGGACTTCCATTACTTTGAACTAGTAACAGAATTCAGGCAAATGTTTTTATATGGAGATTTTTTTTCTTTGCAGAAACTGAGAATATTGTACATAATCAGTCACAATCTAAAAATATTTATAAAATATTCCTTTCAGTCCATATTTCTCTTCATCAGGATTTTCCAGCAATCAAGAAGCATGTTTTTCAACTATTTTTGGAATATTTTGAATATTTTCCCATTGCTAATCCAAGGGCACAGCTATGTTTGCACATAATAAAAAGCAATCTCATCAAACAAAACAGAATGATGGCAAAATGAGGATTCATGCAAAAATGTTGGTAGGTTCAAGTTGATATGTCATCTGAAGCCTTCCAAAGAATTTTAGAAGGCTGCTTACCAGACAACAGCTGGGAAGTATTTTGAACTCAGTCTCTGTATTCAGTTTAAGATATGTGTTTTGATGAGACATATTCCTGTAGTGAGCAGATCCAAAGGCAACATATAGGGCCAAAAGTAGAAGCATTCTTTTAGCTTTTACTGCCAATGGCTAACCCTCAGGGGAAGCATTTCATTTTTAATGTGGAAAAGCCACATAAAAGTTTTTAAAAAACAGTATGAGGAAAAGGTGTGACCATTATACTTGGCTTCAGGAAGACTAGAATCAGTTCCAAGACCCGAGGTTCTCCACTACTATTGTAAGGTGAATTTTCAAGGTAGAAATAGGATGTCTCTTATTCTTTTCTTCATTTTTTCTACCTTTCAAAATCTTTGTGATACAACCACAAACAGCACATAGTGACGAGTACAATTTAATCACTTGGATGGAAAAAAATAGAAAGCAGAAAAGGTAGCCAGTACTTAGATGGGCGGTCATAGCCCACATACACATTACAGAGAAGTTTTATCTTGACAGAGCACAATCTGCTCTAACCTCTGAAGAAATGGGATGAATAATACAATAATGGAAATTTCTCATCCCCTAGTGTTGTCACATTCCGTTACACTCACTCCTGGTAAAAGGTGCATTATCGATGCCACTAAAGACTACAACACGTGTTCAGAAAGCACAAAAAAGTGAAGTGTAGGAGAAGAGGCAGGCAAGAATGTTAACCCTCTACAAAAGCCACCTCATCCCCAAGGGGGATAGGAAGTCATTTCCCAGAAAACCACTGCTACTTCAGTTTGGAGCCCTATGGTTAAATTGTTCAAGATTTCTAAATGCTTCGTATTTCGTTATGTATTCGTTTCGTTATTGGTTTGAGGTCGTTTCGTTATTATTTCCGCATGTCTGGGGCAAGTTTTATAGTTGTTTTTTGTTTAATTAGTGAAAAAAAATTATAATATCACACCAACAGTCAACAACAGAGGGAGAGGGAAGCTTCAGAAGTTCCCCCTGTCCCATTTGGAGGTTTTTTAGCGTATTGCGCGGTCGCATCCGCCATTAACGAATCGATTCGTTATTGTTTCGTTATTGTTTTGTAATTTTTTTTACCATTTACGAAATTTCGTAAATATCGAACTTTTTTAAAAAAAATTTTCGGAATTCTTTTAAATATCGAAACGCAAAAAAACCCAAAAAATGAATCGATTTTAGAAACAATTTTTTTCTGTTGTTACCCAGGCCTAATATCCATATATTGTTGTTGTTGTTGTTGTTGTTGTTGTTGTTGTTGCTGCTGCTGCTGCTGCTGTTGCTATCTTTAACTCTCTCAAAAGACTTTTCTTTTAGTATGTTCTAGTTGGCAGTGGCAACCCCCCAAAGCAGTATACTACAGCCCCTCCAGGAGGTATTCAAATATTTTAACAGTTTTTTGCCCTTGCAACAATAGCTACTAAATATTATGGAACTGAAGAAAAAAATATTGGGTGAAAGATTAAACTTAAGGAGAAGGGAGGAAAAGCCCTCATTTTGACTCACTTCCCCACATTCCCAATGCTTTCTCATGTTTTGTTGTGAGTGCTGACACAATAGTAAAGTGGATGAGGGTAAGCATGAATTATTCCCCATGTCAGTGTCATAAACTCTAAGTAAGTGAGATGATGTCTCTTTTGGTTACTTTTGAGAAATGGGAAAGTAAGTAATAACTTAACTATTGCAGTAATTAACGTGTTTGGGGTTTTTGGAACTTTGACTAAAGTAGTTTTTTTCTTGAAACAATTTTCCACTGTGTAAGAATCATCATAATTTTGGAAATAATTGAAATGTTAAAGTGGATTTTGTACTAAATCTGCAATCTATGTTGGACAAATTGCACGGAATGTATGGGAAGATGAGATTTTTCTAGTACATGCCACAGCCAGTAAACTAGCTGAAACTGTTGTATTCTTTGTGCAAATTGCTGTTACTTATGGAGGAATTTCTTTTGTGACTTTTTTTCACTCCCGAAAAGGATGTACAAGCATTTTATTATTCCATTACAGTACTCATTTTCTTTATTAAGGACTTGGTTCATTTTATCAGCTATATCTTAAAATCTCATGCTTCATTATTCATTTGATTACATTAAATTTATTTCATTATGGGAATTTGTTGGGTGTTTTTTGTTTTTTAATATATTAACTCTTGCCTTTTTGCCATCAACTATAGTGATGATAGCTGGAAATATAATTCAAGTGGCTCCTCATGGTGGTTTCCATTGCTTTCCCACTGTTTCCAAATCACTTATTCTCAAGCACCCTAGGGGAAAGTGTTGTTCCCCTCTGGCATCAGCTATTTTGGTGAAGGTTGCCATTTCCACTCCATGCTCCTAAACATTTGATACAACAGAGCATCTGGAGCATTCTGGAAAAATACGACACTATTTACCAGGAACACATTCTGAATTCAGCCCTTCTTCTAGCATCACTGGGAAAAAAATCCTGCTATTCCACTCCTGATGGGTACAAACATGAGGGGGCATGATGTGCTGTTTGTTCCCATTATAAAGTGCTTTTGCAATGAATAATTGAAAATTAAACCTCTTGGTCCTATTTCTTTCTGTTTCACATTTCTTATGAAATGAGTATCAACATTCTGGTTTATAGGACTCATGTGCTATGGTTCTGACCTTTTATAAGTTAGAATTGTTATTCACTCTCTTTTGGAAGTGTTTGCAATTTTCCAAAAACATCAGACTCACACCTTGGTAAAGCTATTAGATCCTCACACAAATGGAGATGCCCGGTTGGTATATGTTCATTCCCATCTACCAGCAATTCCCTAGGATCTCTAGCAGAGAGTTGTCCCAACATCTTTAACCTCATCCTGTTTGGTGATATGATTGAGTCAAGAACATTCTACATTTTGAGTATAAGCTCCACCATTAAACTGAAGTCCATTTCTATGCCTAAATTTCTGTTGAATACAAAAAACAAACATCTGAACTGTTACTAACTGTACACAGATGGATTTCCTTTAATTATTGGCTAGAAGGAACTATCTTGCTAGAACTTTGGCAGTTATGCAAGGTAGATAACATTTGCTACAGATCAGCTGTTTGGGAAGTACCATTTTATCATCACTTGCAGTTTGCATAACATATTGAGACACAATATAAAAGTCTTGTCCCACCAGCTGGTACCCAGATACTGCTATGGACTTGACCATCAGCCTATGATCTGACATTTCTCTACATTTTCTATATTTTTTTCAGGCATGAGTCATAATTTTTTTAAAAAAGAAAAAAAATAGAAAACCTAAGCCAAACCTGATAATTCCTCAAAAGAAAGCAGTTATAAGGGGCTAATAATTAAAGATATCCCTTTGAAGTACACTTCAAATTCTTATATTGGTGAAACAGAAAGAATTCAATATTTTCTCATGCAACTAGACTTTTCAATGGGAGGACATCACCCTCTAATATCTGACCATGTTCTCAGAATGATGGTGGGGAAAGCCTCCTTTTGTACATGAAGCCCATCATAATTTACAGAAAGGTGACTATGGGATCTGTTCCCAAATGTGAAAATACTTCAGCCTTCAGAAGAAAAACCTTATAGCCTAGATTTTGATGGGAACCAATTCTGTCCAACAATGGGGATTATTAATTGAATATGGTAACACCACGTGGATGAAATAAGAATAACTGAATGTAAAGGCTGATAGCAGACAATATATGAAAAGAGACTGCACTAAAATAATAGGAATAATTTCCTGACAGTAAGAATTGTTTGACAGTGGAATAGGATGACTTGGAGTGTGGTGGTGTCTCCATCTTTGGAGGTTTTTAAACAAACTGGATGGCCATCTGTTGGGATGCTTTGATTGTGTATTCCTTCATGGCAGAGGGTTGGACTAGATGACTCTTGTGATCAGTTCCAATTCTGTGATTCTATGATTCTATTTAAAGCAAGGATCTCGTGTGCCGTGGCATCACAGAGAGCAAATAGGTGAGAGCTGTAGACTTCCATGACAGGTGGAGTAGGGGATCGACTCTAAGGTTTAGTTCCAGAGACTACCAAAATGTTGCTCCTATGTGAGGAAATGAAGGCCAATGCCTCAATAATTCCTTTAATATTCAATCTAAACTAAGACTCAATTGTGGGGTTTCTTTCCAAAAGGTATCAATTTTAAAAAAATATATGAAAAAATGAGTTTAAGGCAGCAACGTGGGGCATTATTGGCTAGAAGTAGAATATTACGCATAGATCAAAACTACCAAAATGTATCAAATCAGTTTGGCACAGGGTTTGTAAAATTCTATTTTATAGCAAAAGAATACGTATCCTCAGCACATTTTTTGTCCAATTATTTTAAAATTTGTTCCAATGTTTTTGGTATCCATTTGAAGAAAAAAAAAGCTCCACGATGTACAGAAGTCACCAGCTGCCACTGTGCAAGTTGAATAAACTAAGAGATACAAGAGATGGGGGGGGGGTGGCGCAAAACTAATCCAAAGCAATATAAATTAAAAATATTCATGAAATATTGTATTTATCTACATTTCAGTGCAAAACAAAAACATTCATGATAAAACAACGTTGAGAAAGTGGTGCCTTTATTTCTTAGTTTCTCCACAAGAGTCAAGGCAATGCTGCTGCCATGCTTTGGGCTTTTATGGAAATAAGTGTATTGTTCTGTTGATGGGATTAGTGAAAATTAAAGGTTGATTTCTGCCAAGCACAGAGTGCTCATTTGGAATGGTGGTAGCAGCTACTTTTTGGAGTGGGGTGGATGTTTGCAATTGTACACAAGTAGGCCTAAGGTAATCACTTTGGTCATTTGCAATTGAAGGACTAATTGGAAATTATCTGTGGTCCAAAGTGTTGCTCTGCTATCATCCCAGTTGTATTGCAGTAAAAGACCTGATTGCATTCCAAGCCATGCTTGTCAGTAAGCAAACACGAATGCCCCACTTTTGCACAGCAATTATTAAAGGGTAGCCAAACTTTATAATATAGAGCATGCCTGCATGGTTACAGACTGATAAAACCCAACCAGCAGTGGCATTGATTAAGTGCTTATGGACATCTAACTGTTGTAATAACAATAATACTGGCTGCCAGAGTCTATAATACAGGAATAATTAATAACAATGCTTAATCTTCCTCTCTGATTAAAAGTTGCAGAAGTGTCTCTTTTCTTCCATAACAAAATCCTGCAGAAAAGGAAGGAAGGAAGCAGGCAGCAGTGCAAGGGAGAATGAAAAGAATATTTTCTAACCCAATGACACTTTAGATTCCAAGTTTGGAAATGATAAGAGGATTGTGTGAGAACAAGCCTGTCTCCCCCTCTCACTGCCCAAGATTCCTCAATTTAAGTCAAATTCTCTTTCTTAAGCTCTGATCAAGGCTCAGTCAAATCAGTTGCTGCCCAGCAAATATATTTCAAGCTCATTCAGTCACGGACACTATATCCCTGCTACAGTCTAATAGTTTGTTCCTACACAGAGGTGACCTGGTTAACAACTACGAGAATACCCCTTCCTTTCAGCAGTTGAAATAAGTTATGTAAATTGGATAAATACTCAAGACACAAGCTTTCCCATAATTTGACACAATTCTGCTGTAATTTATTTATTTCTAGAATGCACTGTTTGCATTTCTGTCTACAAAGTCACTCAAGGCAATGCACAATAACAGAACCATCAAACAAAAATAAAATCAACATTAGATAACAGCAAGCAAAACTGTACAAAAAACCCCCCCACAAATATTCCAATCACCCATGAACAAAATCCAATTTAAACTGTCTGAGTAAATATTTCTTTAAAGAAACAAACAAGTACAGGTCAAATTCAGAAAGGAAGTTGTCCAGCATGCATCCTTATCCAGTTTGACAAGTTTATGATGGATAGGTCTGTCTGTGAGAGTCACTGTGGCGGAGTGGTTTGAGGATTGGAGAATGACTCTTGAGACCAGGGTTTGAAGGCCTGCTCAGCCATGGAAATCCACTGTGTGACATTGGGCAAGTCACTGTCTCCTAGTCTCAATCTCAACTCTTGTCTGAATAAATCTTACCAAGAAAACCCCATGAAAACCTTAAGGTCACCATAGACTGACAATGATTTGAAGGTACACAACAACAACAACAACAACAACAACAACAACAACAACAACAACACTTTAAGTAGCCTTGTGTAGATAGAAAGTGGGGCATAATTAAACTTAACAACAACAACAACAACAACAACAGTCTGTGGAATTTCTCATGATAGTTAAACAGAATTGTCAGGTTTGGGTGCACTATTTTATTCAAGACTCTCCTCATCAAGATTTCCTGACACTCAAGAAACATGTTGTTGACCTTTAAAAAAGAATTATTTCCACCCCTAAAATAAATTTTAAAGAAGCTACTCAATGTGCTGAATTCTTATGTCTAAAACAGAGGCAAAACCCAGTCTATAACAGAATAGATTCACCAACCCACTCACAAAGAAGCTACCAGCAAGCACTGCATGACATATGGAGTACAAGAGCAGTCCAATGTATGCATAGTGAGATTCCTATCTTCATGGAAATGCTAGGCAGGTTGTCACATTTCATTGATAAAATGCACCCATACTCCCACTACATCCCTATTTAGGTTGTATAAAATATCCATTTAGAGCAAATGCAGAACAGGTAAACAAACAAGCCTATGCTCCAAATTACTTCCTGTACCAACAATTAGCATGCTTTTTTTCTGAAAGAGGAAAAATGGAAACAGAAAGAAAGAAATGAGAGAGACAAGTGGATACAATATCAATTTATTTTTGTTTAAAGGCTCTTAAATATGTTGGTGGTGTGTTGATTGTACTTCTCCTGCATGGCAGAAGGGGTTGGACTGCATGGCTCCTGGGGTCTCTTCCAACTGTATGATTCTATGATATTATCATACTAGTACTCATCATAGTAGCCATACACTAGTTCAAGGATTCATCCAAGGCCAAAAATAAAGTAAAAAAGGGTGTCATACACATCTTGATGAGGCTGTATTTGGAAATGATAAAAAGTTTCACCCAGGAGCTTCACACAAAAGTTTAAAATTACAAGAGACAGTCTTTGGTCAAAATGGTGAAAAACCAGATGTACAATATCATTGATAGGACCAATCAAGATGCTTCTAAAAATTATGCATAAAGACTTGTTGCAGTTGCAGTGTCTCCATGTGCTATTTAATGTTAAAATACTAGTTTTTCAAAACCAGAAGTAGACTTTTAGCTCTTTGTTTGGAAGTTTGGGCAATCCATGTAGCTCTCATAGGGTCTTAAACCAGAAAAATGACCTGATACATGCCTCCCCCCCCCCTTTTTTTTTAAATTTTATTCTGACACGATTCACTTTGTGTTTGCCTCACAGTTGGCTGAAGTAGCAAATGGATATGATTACAGATATGGGGGATAGGACATTTCAGTTGTGTCTCTTAAATGGGGGAACCTCAAGGATCATGTGTCCTTCTGCATTTCTGCTGGCGTAAGCAAAGGTAATGTTTGTTCCTGTTTATCTTTGGCACTAAAAGAAGGTGAAATTTGTTCCTAAACATCTGAAGTTGCCAGTTATCTCCTATGGGCTGATGTCATTCTTGCTTTAGAAATGTTGATGTAATCTTGTTAATATTTAATTGTTATTTTTAAAATACCATAGTTTTCATTAGCAATGTTGAAGAAATCCTGCTTTATGGGATAGATCGTATAAAACATGTAATTAAAAAAAACAGGTTAAAACTCTTCAGATTTTGCTTTAATTATATTCCGACCTTGCAAAAATATTACAAAAAAAGTGATTGTAAATTTTTCATTGATCAAATCTGGGGTGTGTTTTGTTCACTTTGATGGGATTTGTGACATCATTGCACACATAAATGTAATTGATTATACAACAAAATACTGCCATGCACCTTACATGATTCCAATTGGTTGTGCGGACAGAAGTCCTAAATACTACATAACAAAATATTTTAAAAAGTCATATTTTCTTTGGGGATGGGGGTACTAGCAGAAGTATGGCATATACTCTGATGTCTATAGTATGTACTTAGGAATATTCCATTCATGGCAGGGACATGTTATGAGACTTCAAGATGATTTTCACTTATAGCAAACCTATAATAGGGTTCTCTCAGCAAGATTTATT
Organism: Anolis sagrei; assembly: GCF_037176765.1. NCBI lineage: Eukaryota > Metazoa > Chordata > Lepidosauria > Squamata > Anolidae > Anolis > Anolis sagrei. The sequence goes on along the minus strand of NC_090023.1, from coordinate 37,372,213 downwards.
CAAAAGAGATGTGCCATATGTTGAAAGAGTGTGCTTTCCCAAGGTTACCGAATAGGCTTGTGAAAACCTCCCACTCCCAACTTTCTTGGAGTTTTTTCTAAAGTACAGAGATTTTTCTCTTGTAGTTTGGTTTTTTTCCCTCCAAGGAAATTCAGGCATATTTTTACGTGCACTTTTCGCAATGTAAACACTTTCTAAGACATTCTTTTACTGTATGTATTTTTGTACTCGGTTCCCTATTGACTCACATACATTTTTGTGAATGTTTCAAAGATGTGTGGTTTGAGCTGTGCATATGGAATGAAAAATCAAAAAATATATATACACACTTCCACTGCTAAGAATTATGAAGACTGGATTGATTTGAAAAATAATAACAACAATATCAACATTTATTTTTCCATTCTTAGTTAGGACCACTAAAGAGACAAAGATACATATATAGGTTCCAATACAAAATACAAATGTATATTGAAAGTCTTTTGCACACAGGAAAAAAGTACTGTAACTCCAAACAGTTGCACCTGGAGGAGATGTATGTGTTACCTAACTGTGAATATTCATTAACATGAGATTTCCCCTGCCAAAACAAAAAGCAGCTAGATTTTCTGAAAGGATCATGTGATGCTACTCACATCAGGCACATCCATAGTCCTGGGAGTAGAAATAACTAGCAAAGAAAATAGATGTCATGGTTCAGGAAATGATTTGATCACTCCGGTGTTAAGGGAATAACTCCACCCATTATATTCAGATGGTGTGCAGAGTTAAGAGTCCATCAGCATATGTTCCTGTTGCTTTAAGATCAAGTCCCAGAAGAGCTCTAACACAAGTCAACTAGTCACATGACTGGAAGTTTGATAAAACGCATATTGTAGCCATTTTTAATATCTCCGTATTCAGAGGTTATCCATTTCATTCCCCCCCATATATATATATATATATATATATATATATATATATATATATATATATTAGGCCTGTGCGGTTTCGTTCGTTAATTCGTTATTTCGTTATTAATTCGTTATTTTTACCACATCCGACGCGATTTCAAAACACATTTTTAAACCCGGAAGGGTTTAAAAATATCGAAACAGCAGCCCCATATATTTTACGAGCTTCAGCTCGTGTCGTTAATGGGATGGAGGCTGCTGAGTGCTGCTGGTGCCTGGGAGCCAATCCGGCACTCCCAAGCACCCCAGCAGTGCACCGCCCCTGCCTGTTGGGCGCCCGGCCCGCGCGCGCTCACCCTTACAACCGGCCTCCGCGCGCCATCCAATCGGCTCCGGCTCCTGCGCCCTCCTGCTCCTCCTCCTCCTCTTGGCACTTCCTGCAACACAGCTGGGAGGAGGAGGAGGAGGGCACAGGAGCCGGAGCCGATTGGATGGCGCGCGGAGGCCGGTTGTAAGGGTGAGCGCGCGCACGCCATCCAATCGGCTCCGGCTCCTGTGCCCTCCTCCTCCTCCTCCCAGCTGTGTTGCAGGAAGTGCCAAGAGGAGGAGGAGGAGCAGGAGGGCGCAGGAGCCGGAGCCGATTGGATGGCGCGCGCGCGCTCACCCTTACAACCGGCCTCTGCGCGCCATCCAATCGGCTCCGGCTCCTGCGCCCTCCTCCTCCTCCTCCTCCTCCTGGCACTTCCTGCAACACAGCTGGGAGGAGGAGGAGGAGGAGGAGGAGGGCGCAGGAGCCGGAGCCGATTGGATGGCGCGCGGAGGCCGGTTGTAAGGGTGAGAGCGCGCGCGCCATCCAATCGGCTCCGGCTCCTGCGCCCTCCTCCTCCTCCTCCTCCTCCTCCCAGCTGTGTTGCAGGAAGTGCCAGGAGGAGGAGGAGGAGGAGGAGGAGGAGGAGGGCGCAGGAGACGGAGCCGATTGGATGGCGCGCGCGCGCTCACCCTTACAACCGGCCTCCGTGCGCCATCCAATCGGCTCCGGCTCCTGCGCCCTCCTCCTCCTCCTCCTCCTCCTGGCACTTCCTGCAACACAGCTGGGAGGAGGAGGAGGAGGAGGAGGAGGAGGAGGAGGAGGAGGGCGCAGGAGCCGGAGCCGATTGGATGGCGCGCGGAGGCCGGTTGTGTGAGTTTTCAGGGCTGTATGAGTGTACTGTATGACCATGTTCCAGAAGCATTCTCTCCTGACATTTTGCCCACATCTATGGCAGGCATCCTCAGAGGTCTGTTGGAAACTAGGCAAATTGAGTTTAAGTTTATCTATCTATGGAATGTCCAGGGTGGGAGAAATGAAAGCCATTCAATGCTAATCAAGTGACCATTACTGCAACATTCACACTTAAAAAATGTTTTGTAAATATTTACGAAATTTCGTAAATAACAAAACATTTTTTTGGAAAGTTTTGTAAATATTTTAAATATCGAAACAAAAAAACACCCCAATTACAAATCGATTTTAGAAACAAATTTTTTCTTGATCAAACAGGCCTATTATATATATATATATATATATATATATATATATATATATAATATATATAATATATATAATATATATATTTCTGAGACATGTGAGTCTGTGGAACTCATGAAGTAACTCCAGAAGACATTTTCTGGCCCATGTGCCTCTGGACCACCTTAAATAGATAAAATGAATTTTTAAATCTAAAAATCACATCTTGGATCTCAAGCCATTGTTCAAATATCCTAGTGTTGTGAAAAGCTAATAATGGGACAAAGAAGGAAAGCATTGCTGGCACATTTGAAGGTGACATTTTGTTTTGGAAAGAGTGCCAGGGAGAGCATAATATCCAGACATAGTGCTATTCCAAGGTCAGAATAAAGAAGACAATTTCATTCAGTTAAAACTGAAGTGTTTTTCCATCTTACCATTGTGGAGTTGTTAGAATCTGGTGCAATAAACTAGTTAGTTAGATGGATAGATGGATGGATAGATAGATAGATAGCCTAATTCTTTCTATCTATTTTATTTAATGTACTTTTTTAGTTTGTTTTATAAAATTGAGAAAATACAAAACAAGTGGGCAAAGTAGCAGCTCGAGGCATTTCCTTTACAATGGTGTTTTGGAGTATCAACTTTGTGGGCATTTTGATAAAGTAAAATTCAAAGATGAGGGCTTAAGATGGATCTTCACTGCCACAAATCCAGTTTCTGAATCCAGATTATTTGCTTTGAACTGGATTATACGAGTCTACACTGTCATATAACCCAGTTCAAAGCAGATAATCTGGAGTCAGAAAGTGGATTATATGGCAGTGTAGATGGGGCCTTAGAACTGTTACCAAACATGTGAATTCAAGAGGCACTATGAACTAACCTGTACATTATTGTAAAGCAGGGGTTCTCAAACTTTTTCAGCTCCGGAACCCTTTTTAAAGCAAAAGTGTTTTGTGGAGGCCCAAGAAATGTGTGTGTGTGTGTGTCTGTGTCTGTGTCTGTGTATAGAGAGAGAATGTTCAAAAGATTAAAAAAGTTTTAGAAGTCATTGAAAAATTAGGGGCTCTGGAGTTTTGTTTCTAAAGTTAGTTGGTGAAAATTTCATTGCCATAATGAGAGTAATAAAATTTCATTACTTTTGGTTACAGTAATTGAGCATAATTACTTTGTATTGTCGAAGGCTTTCATGGCTGGAATCACTAGGTTCTTGTGGGGTTTTTTGGGCTATAGGGCCATGTTCTAGAGGCATTTCTCCTGACGTTTTGCCTGCATCTATGGCAAGCATCCTTAGAGGTAGTGAGGTCTGTTGGAATTAGGACAATGGGTTTATATATCTGTGGAATGGCTGGGGTGGGGCAAAGAGCTCTTCTCTGCTGGAGCTAGGTGTGAATGTTTGAACTGACAATTGAAACATTCACACCTAGCTCCAGCAGAGAAGAGCTCTTTGCCCCACCCCAGTCATTCCACAGATATATAAACCCATTGTCCCAGGGCCGTAGCCAGAAAAAAAATTCGGGAAGGGTTGAAAATTTCGGGGGGGGGGGGGGGTGGGTTTGAAAATTTCGGGGAGGGTTGAAAATTTCGGAGGGGGGGGGTGAAACCTGCCTCCTAGCTCACGCTGAAGCAAAGAGCACAGCAGGTCAGCAGAGCAACCTTCAATAGCCTGCAGCTCCACCCCTGTCAGCCACCTCCATCAAGTCTGGCCTCCTTAATGAGAGCATTCAACACACACACCCTCAACTTGGTTGCTTCACTACATCGGCTATTGCTGCAAGTAATGACAGTGTGAATAAATTGTCAATATTTGCTTGAGATAGTGCTTACAGTTCTGGAGGGACTCTTAATTTTTTGCATCTCATAGACTTAGCATGGGGATTTGGTTAACCAGTTAAAATTCACGAGTAAACCAGCTTTTTTTAAAAAAAATCTGAAACATTTCAGGGGGGGGTTGAACCCCTAAAACCACCCCCTCGCTACAGGCCTGCATTGTCCTAATTCCAACAGACCTCACTACCTCTGAGGATGCTTGCCATAGATGCAGGTGAAACGTCAGGAGAAATGCCTCTAGAACATGGCCCTATAGCCCAAAAAAACCCACAAAAACCTCATAATTACTATCATTGGGGAAATTGCAGGTGCTCCCTTCTCTCTCATTTTTACAACTTTTGGGGTACAACCTGCTACGATGGTAGAAGACATTTACCTCTGTTAGCCCATCAAGTTTCAGAATGGTTCACTCATCCACAGATTTTGGGGGAATTTTCAAAGTTTTTATAAACAACATTAAAAAAAGAATTACAAGAGCAATCTCCTTGAATTTTCTAAAAAATGACACAAGATAACAGGGGATATTTTTCCCCCAACTTTCAGGAATACTTATACATTTTAAAGTCTTGACAAAAACATTTTTAAAAGGCACAACAACTATCTCATTGAATGTTTCTCATATTAACCAATAGAAACCATTATTAACCAATTCTACATTTTCATAGAATCCTAGAGTTGGAGGGTACCCCTATGGGCTATCTTGTCCAATCCTCTTCTTCCAGGCAAAAAGGCACAACATATGGATGGAAGACTTTCTGCAAGTGTTACTAAGTGGGGATTTCTCTGTTGACTCCACGTTTTGATTGGAGCAGCTCTTCTGACAGATGACCGACCATTCAGCCTCTAAACTAATTAATAAGCTTTCCCTATTGAGTTTGAAGGGACCCCCAAGGATTTCTTCCCAGCCTAGCACAGAGATTTACTTACTGGAAATATCAGTCAGCCCTCCTCTTTGGAGATTCAACAATTTATTGGAACCCTGGCTGCTGATAGGGAGATGCAAATCTTTCCCTTATCCTGTTGAGGCTTTCTGCTGGGATTAGAATTCTGGGAAATGTAGTTTAGGGCAGGGTCTTTTGAAGGTTTCTTGCCTTTCCAAACTATATTTCCCAGAATTCTGTGCTTTCTTTGGTCTTCTAATGGCAAGAAACCATTAATATAAAGAAGAAAGCCAGCCTTTTTGGCTTTGCTTTGCTTTCTTGTGTTGAAAACAAAATTGACTTTGGGAGGCTTCTGGGATAAACAAAATGCAAATGAAAATGTATTGGATAGATTTTGATTCTAAAGTTTTCAGAGTGGCCATACCCACATGTCAGATATCGCCTTGTAAGTATGAATTTAATGAATCTGATGTGACTTACAAAGACTAACTTAAAAATTGTGTGCATATGCGCACATGCACACGCACATCTCAGTAACTGGAGCAACCCCAGGGGCCATCCAGTCCAACCCCGTTCTGCCATGCAGGACAAGCACAATTAAAGCAACCCCAACAGATGACAACCCAGCCATAATAATAATAATAATAATAATAATAATAATAATAATAAAACAATAATAATAATAACAATAATAAAAATAATAATAACAACAACAAACAACAACAATAGCAGAAACCCTGGGGCCATCCACTTCGATTCCCTTCTGCCATGCAGGAAAAGCATAATCAAAGTATCCCCTGAGCAATGGGAGGGAAATAGGGTTTTGGAAGCATGGTAGGTGAGGGATAAAAGATCTGGGCTGTGAGGAATATGAGGAAAAAAGGCTTTTGATGGTGAGGGGGAAAGGCTTTTGGTAATAAAGGGGGTAAGAAACAAAGATTTTTGGCATTGAGGGAGGTAGTGAGAGGAGCAGGATAAAGGAGGGAAAGCTTGTAGTGGGAGGAGAAGGGAAGAGGGGAGGGAACAATGGAGCCCCTGAGTATGCTTCAAGGAGTCCCAAGGGCACTGCAGAGCACACTTTGAGTGCCACTACTGTAAAGCATGTGTGTTCTTAAATTCTTTAATCACATGTAAAATGGATAGAATATGTAATTGAAAGAAAAAAGATCAGTTGGTTATGGAATTTATGAGATCTCTGTGTTTGCTAATGTGTGTGAGGGTGAAACTGATGGATCCTAACCATGCATCTCTTCTAAGTGTTTACAGAATAAAATCCACTTATATGAGTTTCAGACAACCACTGCAAAATGATTTCAATTATCCATATAAAAACAGTCATCCAGATATGAGTAGTTTCAAAGCCTTTGGGCTAGATCTGTTATCAGATATCACGGGAGGGATTTTTTTTTTTTTTAAAAAGAGACTTTCTTGATATGTACTTAGAAACCCACAGGCAGAAAGATAGCTGCACAAGAAGAAAGACACAATTCAATTAGATGCACATCTTTCATTCTCAATGTCCTCATACTGAAAGAAGCACTCATCCACTCCGCTGTGCCCACACTTCCCTCCCGCCTGCCTCCTGGACAGTTTCATCACAACTCCAGATTGCTTAAACAAGCTTCCTGATAAGCCCACAGATGCTGACAGGAAGCGATGATGTTACAATAAGTGTCATAGGGAAAATGTCAACTGTATCATTATAATGAAGGTCATGTCTCCCTCACTGAGAGAGGAACAGGGAGCTCAGGGCTCTGCACAATTTTCATGTTGTTACAAGGCAGCTGTTGACATGTGTAGCTTCCACCTTACAAGAGCTGCTGCCTATAGACTGGTGAGGGAATGCCAACTGTGGAAGGTCAAGGGGATGCCTTTCCCAGCAGGAGGCACTGTGGGACATATTGCAAAAGGTCTCATGATGACAGAAGTGCACAGCAGTTACAATCACAATTTATCTTCACAAATATGATTACCAGAAGGTTCTGGAACTCTACCATCTACTGTAGGCTTCCACTATATGAATGAGTAGACATGAGGACTAATGGCCATGGAGAGCTATTACCTCAAGTGAATTTTCTCACTCTGGCACTTATAAAATACACTCTATTTTATTTCTGCAGCCACTGCTGTGTCTTATTAAATATTTTAAATCAGCATGGGTTTTATATAATGTTTTATCATATAAATGTCTCCCCTTATGAACCATCGAGGACTCTAAGATCATCTGGGGAGGCCCTGCTCTTGGTCCTTCCTTCGTCTCAAGTACGTTTGGTGGGGACGAGAGACAGGGCCTTCTCAGTGGTGACCCCTCTGCTATGAAACACCCTCCCTAGGGAGATTAGATCTGCTCCCTCCCTTTTAACGTTTCAGAGGCAAGTTAAAACATGACTGTTCGAGCAAGCGTTTACCAATGCAGAGTAGCTAATATAGGAAATCGAACGACTTGACAATGAAACTGGACAATGCTTGATAATAATGAGATGCTAATGATGTTGTTTTTATTGCTTGTGGTGTTGTGGTGTTTTATATTGTTTAATGTTTTAATCTGTATTAAGTTTTTATATGTACTGATTTGTTGGAAACCGCCTTGAGTCGCCAATTGGCTGAGAAAGACGGTATACAAATACAGTAAAATAAATAAATAAATAAATAAATTTGTGTATATTGTTTATTTACATTTATGTTGTTGTTGTTTATATATGCTCATGTACTTTATTGTATTTTGTTATTAAGTGCTTTTGTAAGCCATCCCAAGTCCCTTTTGGGAGATGGTGGTGGGATATAAATAAAGATTTATTATTATTATTATTATTATTATTATTATTATTATTATTGTTATTATTATCTTCTAATTAGTTCAACTTCTGAAATGAAACAGGGTCTGCAAGCTTCCTCAAGAAGCTTCCTTTGTATTATAGCAAGACTTCTAAAAAAAAGATCTCATTTGTGATTAATGGATGAATCATATTGTTTTATTTTATTTAAATAACACAGAAAGTTTGTATATGCTCCAGTGGAAAGAACTATAATGTTTTCAGTGTTGGTGGTGGGTGAGATTCTTATACAGAACCCACTCAGATGGCCCCATGGCCAACCTAGCTTCTTTAGGCTGGTATATGCATCCACTCCAAGCAAGATTAAAGTGTGATTACACGAGAGTTGAATGAAAAGTAATGCCTCCACCTTCATAACTCCTCAACAGATGGCAGTACTGGTATGCGGCAGGTACTAACTTGTTCAGTAGGCTTTCCTCTACAGTTCCATTTTGGTGGGAAGGCTTAGCATTGAACAGTTGTGTTGTTAAAGTGCAAAGTATTGAACTCTGCGCATTGACGGTCGGTTAATGCAACTTAAGCAACGTGCAGTCATTGAATTTTGACAGCAGAAGATGTCATCCCAAAGGAGATTAATCAGAGAATGCAAGCTGTTTATGGTGATTGTGTTGATGTGAGTTCTGTGCGTTGTTGGGTGAGTAAGTTTAAATATGTTGATGTAGGAACATCTGACTTGTATGACAAACAAAGAATTGGATGTCCTGTGACAGCAACCACCGAGTTTCACAAACAAAATGTTGACAGATTGATTCAGGATGATCGTCGTATCACTCAGAGAGAAATTTCAAACATAATTGGCATTTCACAAGAATGTGTGGGTCACATTATTGCTTTCATTGGCTATTGGAAGATCTGTGCACGATGGGTTGTGGAAACAGAGTGTCAACGTCTTCAGGAAACTTGTTCATTGTTGCCAGAAATGTATCCAATTGTCTCGTGATTATGTGGAAAAGTTAAAGTGGTAGTTAAAGAGCATATTCTAAGGATTATTTATGTGTTTGATTTGTTAAAATATCCCCATCCAAACCCAAGTAATGAAGATGGAGGCATTACTTTTCATTCAACCCTTGCATGTGAAATACTTTTTTAAAAATCCCAAAGAGCTAACAATATTTACTTCAAACTCTCCACTATATTCTAGAAACTCTGAGAATGTAAAAGCTAAAGAATAGAAGTAAAATGACTCATATGATTTTCACAGCTAGGTCTAAGGGAGAACAAGTGAGATGATGTTCTTACCTGCTCAAATCCCAGGCTAAGGTAAATTGAGCAATGGGGTGTCTGACATATGCTATAGACCACCTTGCCATATCTAGATCTATAGTGTTTAGAAAAACAAAAAAAATCTCTTTTTGTAACAAATATCAAATCCAAATAATGTGCTGAAAAATCTGAAAAAGTAAAAAAAAAACCCTAACCCAAAATTAATGTAATAATTGTTTGTCATTTTTATATTTAAAAAATTCCATCTTGTGAAATAGAAATACATGTTCTCCTTAGCTCTAATTAATTGGTGGGTGTAGTGAATATTTATGCAAATTCAATATGTTGCCCCATGGATGTGTATATGGGTTTGTATAAAAGGATTATTTGGTTTGGTTGAGGAGAATTTATCTAGACAACCATATGAATAAAATCATAGCTTATCTAATGAAATGATGGTGCCTATTGTGTAGTCTTGATCTTCTCTGTGTAGTCTTGATCTTCTCTTAATTTTTTAAAAATACTTTCTCCGAGAAAGTATTTTTTAAAAAAATTGACATTCAAAATGGAAGGAGGATAGGAATAAATAACAAAAAGAGGGTACTAATAATTTTGAGGAAATATGTTTTCCTATTCATGGCACAAGGCAATTTTCTCTTCAAGAATCCAAATGTATTCAAAACATGCTTATGGGAGAGAAGAAGACGGCAACAGCTCCTGTCCTCATTACCTCTCAGGCCCCATCCACACTGTACCTTAATCACAGGAGCTCCCATTTCAAAAATGGGGGGGGGGGGTGGCTAGACAATGTCAGCTGAAAACATGGTAGGAATCGCTACAGGAGATAAAATGATCCCCTTTTATTCTGTTTCTGGCCAAAATAAGTGCCTCTTCATATGTATGTGTGACCTTTCATTCCAAGACACATGTGTTTTCCTCCTCCTCCCCTCCCCCAGTGAAGATTGTTCCAGTTGATGTCTGCTTTTAAAAAGTCTGAAACAGCTAATCAGGTGTTTTGGCTGTCAAACGGACAAACAGTGGATTTAAAGGAAGCACGAACAGAGGGCCATTAGTGTGAATAATATTGTTAAATTGAGCAGTAGTAAAAATAGCATTATTTTCTAAGCATGCACAGTGGAGATATTAGTAGTTAAAGGGCTAACATAGTAGAGTGTGAAGATAGACAAAGGAGGGCCATTGCTGGTGAGAAGTTTGATGTAACTTTCCTATGGATTATCCTAACTGATAAGCAACAAGTGAACAACATATTGTGCATTGGCATGTTAAGTCTGCTGCTTCTGTATGTCAAGTACTGAAACTGCTTGTGAGTTTTTGTATAAAATGTAAATAAAGAAGAAAAAGCCATTCTTTGCTGAACTGATAAACGGAGACTGGACTGATTAAATACTGTGTGCTCATAAAAGGAGGTTTACCAAGTTGTGGAGCAAAGGGAGGATCTGGAAGAGAGATTTATGGATGCCTATGTTCCTTACCAAAACATTAACAATTAGTACTCTCAGTTGCTGCAACTCTTTACACCATATAATATTAAACAGAGCTTTAATAAATAAAGAGGGGCAGGGAAAAAATCCAGCAGAAGTTTTTTTAAAAATCACTCTATTATGTGCACAATGCACAACCATCTATTTTTTTAAAAAAACAAACAAACAAACAAAAACTTCAACTGTGTAAAGGAAGCCCCCCCCCCCCCCACACACACACACACTTTCTGCTATTTAGTGCCTAAATTTCCTCCTTCTCTTTTGCAACCAGTTTAGGGATGACTTTCCCCTCCTTACCATCCCCCTCCTCTTAAGTTTCTGTGAGGGAATGTTGGATCTAGATAAAAAAAGGCTTCCCTCCACACTTCTTACCATCCCCCCATGCCTTTTTCTCCCGACTCATTACTGTCTTGACCAACTTGGGTGATGAAAGGAAAAACTTTGACCCATTTTGAATGAGAAGTTGGGGGTGAGATTGCAAGAGCAATGTCTACGATATGTGTTGCTTGCTCCAGGACAGTAGGGGATTAATAAAGAAGGAGTGGGAAGGGAAGAAGCACTGAAGGAGCGTTTTTGTTGAAGTGGGGGCTGGGAGAAAGAGAGAGAAAAGGTGTTTGCAGCAGCAGAGAGGATGAGGAAGGGGAAAGGAGGAGTGAGCATTCCAATGGTGTAATTAAATAATAAACTGCAAGTCAGATTAGGGAAAGGGGGGGACTAAGGAAAGTGAAACAGCTCCCCTCCTCTTCACTACTGCTGGTGGGCTTTTTCTAATGAAAGTGGGGGAGAGGAAGAAGGGGATTGATCATTTTGAATTTTCAAGAGATCATTTTATTACAAGGGGCATTTAAGCGAACAGGCCCTCCTGAGACACAGAAGGGAGGCCAGTGAGGATGGCGGAGGAAGAAATCCCATAACTGGCAGGTCGATGTCTATGTGAAGACCTGCTCTGAGGTCCCAATTTTTTTTTGCCTCTCTTCTAAAACCTATGTTTTGGTGCTGTCTGGAAGTGCCCTCAATATCTCAGCGCTTCTGTAGTCATTTAACATCTTTATTTCTCTCCATTTCAGTTCCAAATGGCTGGAAAAGCTCAAACAGGATGACACCCAAGCCTTAATAGAATCTTATTTGGACTACTGCAACCCTATCTACATGGGGCTGCCTTTGAGGATAGTTTGGAAAATACAATTAGTTCAGAGGTCGGCAGTCAGATTGTTAACTGGAGCACCATGTCGTGAGAGAATGGCTCCCATGTTGTGACAGCTCTACTGGTAGTTCTGAGCTTAATACAAAGTGCTAGTCATTACCTATAAAGCCCTAAACAGTTCGGGTCCAGACTATTTGTCTAATCACATATCCCTACACAGATAATCCCGGGCACTATGGTCTGCTGAGGAAGCCTTGCTCTTGATCCCACCCCCCTCACAAGCACAGCTGGTGGGGATGAGAGATGGGGCCTTATCTGTGATTGCTCCCCATCTCTGGAATTCCCTTCCAAAAGAAATAAAAATGGCCCCCACCCTCCTCTTTTTCAAAAAGCTACGAAAAATTCATCTTTACACTTTGGCACATGGGGGGGGGGAGGACTATCTGCCACCTGTCATGGGTGATTTGAATGCAATATTCCTTCTTCTTGGCAGGGGGTTGGACTGGATGGCCCATGAGGTCTCTTCTAACTCTTTGATTCTATGATTCTATTCTATGATTCTATGATTCTATGACTAGAGCCCTTTAGTAATGCCATTGAAAAGCAGGCTGTCCCATTTCTACTTCATGGCCATTATGGTAGTTAAGAACAACTAACAGCCAAATGCTTACCCAATTTTTAACTGTACTCACTATGTTAATGTTTTATTGTTGACCATGCTTTCAAATGTCTTTGTTTAGTGATTAAGTTTCTATGTTTTTATCTTGATATTTAATTTTATATTGTTATGCTGTATTATGTTTATTACTGTGATGTTTTGGTATATGTTGGGCATTGAATATTTGCCTTTGTATGTAAACCACCCTGAGTCCCCCAGGGGAGATAGGGCAGTCTAAAATAAAGTTTATTCTGATTCTGATACTGATTTTTATTATCTAGCTACAAGGACAGAGTCAGATGTTTCTGCAAACCCATATTTATCTCTTCAGAACCCCCAGGAGAGGGAAACATATTTCTTCAGATGGAATTAACAGCTTTTTTGTTGTTGTTGGTTTGCATCTTAAAATTGGTGGCATGACAGAATTGAAGAAATATAGTATTTCAAATGCATTTTTCAAATAAACCTTCAAACACATATTGCTTCTATTGATGGAAAGAATATTTAAAAATATCCCCAAAGATGACTGAAAAACATGGATTTTTTTTTTTAAAAAAAGAAACCTTGATAAAAAGAATGTTGGACTGATGAGTACTTTTCGAGTTCAGGACTTATTCTATGTAAAACTTATGCATGGTTCTTTGGCACAGAGGAAACTGATTTTGTCTGCACAAATAATCTTTCTGCAGGGATTTGTTACTCATAAAAAAGTTAGTTGTTTTCTGTGTGGAAAATGCTGTTTGCTTTGCAATACAACCATGTGTAAATTTTACACAGAAAAATCATGAGTCATGAAAAGGCTTCAAAAAGGTGTTTTCAAAATGTTTCTCATATCAAGAAGAGCACTGCTAATTTATTTATTCATTCGAATTTAAAATTAGTGTTGATTCCTACTTGCTTCATTAGTAGCTTGCATGAACTGTTAATGATTTTATGCTTTCTTTAACAAGCTCAAGTGATTTTTTTAAAAAATGCACAGTTCCTTCAATTACCTATTATTTATCAAATAATATATTGACTGCAGAACCAAAACCACAAGGATTCAAATTAGTAGAATACTGTCAAATATTCACATATTCATTTCATACCTTGAACATAGGAATCCTATTTATTCTCTCCTTAATTCTTTTTGAGCCGGGATTGCAGATAATGCCAGATGGTCCAATTGTGGTTTTAAGTGCTTGCAATTTTAAACCAATCTACTTTTTTTCCAGCAGAGAAAGATGAGAGACACTATGAAGGAATGATTTCAAGTGCATCTGTTGCAGCCTGTTAATAGGGCTAAGTATTGTGTCCTATTTATCTTTCATGAGGTTTCTTCTGCAAAGGATTTGTAAAACAATGATAATAATAAATGATTTACAATGGCTGCAAAGGATTCCAATAAATTACTCTCACTTCATTTGTATCAAATATTCCAAGGTTGAACAATAATAACTCTGCCCATGCCACAAAATTGGCCTCAGCTGTATAAGAGCCTTTTTACCTTGCTGCCCTTGTAGTAGCACTCATGAACCCTTGCAAGTCTAGAAGTCTATTAAGGGTCAATATCAACAAGTCTGTGGACTATAACATTTTCTTTAAGAATGCCATCAAGGTACTTCACTGCCACTTCTTGAGCCAAAATGGCACTATAAAGAACTATGACAGAAGAATCAGTATACTTGGTTACAATTCAAAAGAAATGTAGTGATACCAAATATTTTTTTTTAAAAAAAGCTTCAAACAAGACAATAATGACCAAGCATGCCCTGTAGACTCTTACTTTTGTGACATTTTCAGTTACAGTAGGAAAAGAATAACAGAACAGTGGGGGTGAGTCTCTTGTTATTTGTAGTATCCTTGACAATGACACAAAATCTTGATCTGGAACCAACCTATTAGGTCTAATGGGTTTCTAACTAGAAAATGTTTTCTACACATGAGATCTATTTTATGTAGGCTAGAGTTTTATTATGTATTTTTATAAAATCCATCTCTAGCCTACACTGTAAATAAGTTCAGGTCTATGAATAGACTCAACTTGATCTTTGCTCCTAGGGTTAACTAGACTTCGGTGCTTATTACAGACTGGTTGTCTCTTCTGGCTTGCTTTGAGATAGAATCATGTAAGCTACAACTGCTACTAAGTATGCAAAGAACAAATATTGCATTGTGCTGATAATGGTGGTGGTGGTGGTGGTGGTGATGATGATGATGATGATGATGATGAGAATATATATTCCACTAAAGAATGCAATTCTTGCCCTGGGAAATGTGGTAATGCAGACATGTATATATAATTTCAAGATAAAAACATTTTCATTGCAATCAAGATCAGATAAAATTTCTGCATGCTTTCAGAGTGATATTTGTGTATCACAATTCAGAACTCTTTGTTGAATAGCCTGCCACCCAATAAGTCAGAAATGTGAGAGAGGGCTGTGTGTGCTTTCAGAATGGTTGGCGGAATGAGAGACTACAAAACCTAACATTCAGCAAGCACAGTGAAGGGCTGGACTGTGACATTTTGCTGCCTTGGGCAAATCAACAGATGACACTTCACACAGAGACACACTCCCAACATCTTGATATGCAGTCAGGCTATTTTGGCAGAAAGTCTCACAAGCCCCTCTACTGCTTCCCACTACTGAAAATGCAGTCATAATACTAAAATGATGTTTCCCTTCCATGACTCCTAAAATCCAGTTGCTTTGGATTTGCTGACTCAGTTTTACTAGTGGTAGGGCTGATCCTGGCTCAGTGGGATTTACTTTGAAGTAATCAGAAAGTTCCCTGAACAAGAATGCTTTCGAGTCTGTGTACTGAGGCAAAACTGTGATGATTCATTATAGTTTTAATCAGTAGAAGTGAATATTCAAATTTGCTTTACAGATGTTAGCTTTCTTCTCAAACATGATTATGAAATCATTTGCACAGCTTTTAGTGTAATGGACTTATGGCTCCCATTAGCAGGTTAAAAGATAACTTTTGTCACTCAACTGTCGCCTAGTTGCTCCCTGTGTGAATACTCCAGTCATCAAGTGTGCCTCCTGAGGCTGCAAGAAAGAAATCTGAGCCAAGGAAGAGTACTCAAACATAGGGTAAGGCACCAGGCTAACGACTTAAGATTTGGTATCCAGGACAGAGTATTGCATTTACCATTAGCTAGCTCTCTTTGTGCTGTGGTACACTTAGCTTCAGTATGTCACTCTCAATAAACCTCTTATTGATTACCATGCGACTTTATTGTAGAGGGCTGGCTCCGAGACAATGAAGAGAAACTCCTGAGGGAAAATGGGAGGAAAATGAAGAGAAAATGTATAGTCTTGAGAAGAGTAATTAATTCTAACTGTTAGGGCTATCCTTTAGCTTCTTTAGTGATGACAGAAATCAGTGTGAGAAAGCAGTATCTGGGGATACAGTTTTCAGAGGCAAAATGAACCTTTTAATGACCCAGTTATGTAATCAATATCATGTTGATTTCAGAACATCCAGAACCAGGACCTTATCTTTGGTACAAGTAAAAGGAAACACATTTGGGGGTATTGTGTATTATCTGGGGATGCTGCATAGTCCATTATAATGTAAGAGTTCTGAATGAGAGGTTCTTCTATGGCTCCTCTGTCATCAACCCCTAATTCCTCATTGAACTATGATACCCCCCCCCCCTTCCACAAAGGAGTACTCCATTGCTGGACAACAGAATAGAGGGGCTGGAAATGCAACTGGCCATGTTTTCACAGGCAGATTTTCTGCTGAGAATTACTAGGGTTTTCCGGAAGTCTCGGCAGATGATGTCATTAGTTTGCTATGGAAACATAGCTAGATGATTTTCCAGGTCTCTCAGCTCTGAGGCAGGGGTGCTATCAAACTACAATGGTGAATCTAAGTGAGGATCTTTTATTATTTCAAAGGGTGGGATATAATACTAACCTCTGCAATGGCCAAAAAAGGGACATACATAGGTGTGTATGGTGGACTGTGCATGACATTAACAGATTACCAGCCCTTGGTCGCAATCCAGTTCTGTTTGATGTTGCAAAAATATGATTGTTTCAACCTATATTATGTCAGACCATATACTTGACCTCCCCACTTATCTTCCCTCTCAATAATGTCCCTGCCCTTAATTATCAATACTCTGGTTCATGGCAAGCAGGTAGTATTGGAGAAGCATCTGGTTATACCCATGAAGCCGGACTACAACATTATGGATATTACTGGAGCACCCAGTGGATCTCATTAGGGATGTGCAAAATTCTGGATTTTTTTTCTTTTGGATTCAGAAAACCTTGGCAATTTGGAGATATGAACAGTTAAAAGAAAACACGAGAAGGATCCCTCAGAAGCATTAACCAATTGAAACAAAAAGCTCCAAAACATTAGAAGAAATTCAGAAGATTTGTTGATTAGGACTTTATTTTCCAGTGTGATATACTCTGTTGCCCCATGTTGGCTGGCGGGGGCTGGCATGATTGACAAGAGCAGCTGCATGCTGGTTTTTTTCCTTGTCAGCCAATCATAAGAAGAAAGATATTATTATTATTATTATTATTATTATTATTATTATTATTAGCCTCACCATTTTTTTAGAAGCAAGTAATCTCCCCATGGGGGCAAGGAAGCTGAAGCTTGGTAGGCTTACAGTCATAACTGTGGCCTACAGTGTGGCAAGTTTCATTCCGATAGCAAATAAATAAATAAATAACAGAAAAGAAAAAGAAAAAAGAGGGAGTACGTCTTGCCCAAGGTGCTTAAATCAGAAGAAATTCCTAAATCAGTGCATGAGTGCATTTTTCTGAAACTTGGGAGGAATGATGCCCTACTCATGTTCTGTCGCTGTGGAGAAATGGAAAGGGATACCTCTTTTGTTTTATTTTGTTTAAAGACATTTTATTTGTAAAAACGTTTTTAAAATTCCTAAAAATCAGGGGGTGAGCAAAACGTGGCAGGGTAACAGTCATAAATGTGTTTTACAAGTGTGGCCAATGTAATCCTGACAGCCATAAAAATTACAGAAAGACGAGCCTCATAAGCTAATGGGCCAAATCTTCCCAAAACTAAAATGAAACTCTAGATTTTGAATTACAAATTGAAATACCGCTGAATCTTCCTTAAATGAAATGGGGGGAAGGGGGGGAGAGATAAGAAATTCTACATGAAATTGAACTGGATTTCCACCATTTCACATAACCCAAGGCTCACCTCTGACGTTGTTACATATGCCAGTGGAGATACAGCCAGAGACTACTCTGAGCCTGCTTGCAACAAAGTCATGAGAGATCGGTGCAGGGGCTTTAAATTAAACTCAATCATAAAGAAAACTTTGGGCACTGTAGAGGAAGGAAAGGAATACCAACCCCTTCTCCACCTGAAAAAGAATATCAGCCCATATGGGGGACACTTTTGAGCATGTATGCCCCTAACAGAACTGTGACCTACTTGGTTTTTTGTTCAATCGTAATCGTATACCAATGGTAAAGCCAAGGAAACATGAATGGTAGCCTTATAGGAGACTACTACTACTACTAATGAAATCAGAAATTTAACACAATGCCTCCTTAGATAAAATTTCTGAAAGAATTTAAATAGACATGTAGATATATCTGGGGAGACTGGGGAGATTCTAGCAAGTTTTAGGATGTTATCTAAGTTTACAAGATAAACACCTCTTGATCTTTTAAACATATTGGAAACACTACCCAAATAGAAAAAAAATCCTGCTTCAAAGGCAAATCAAAAGTCAAAAGTGCAACACTACAGAGAAATCCCATAAATATTTGCATTAAAACAAACATGAAAGAAAACAAACATTTGTCATATCATTTGAACATGGGAGGGATTCCAGTATGTTAGGCAGGTCTTTAGCTTTTACCTAATTATTTCTGAAGGGTCTTTTAATAAATTCTGTATTCAATAATTTTATCTACTTTATTATGGTTTAAAAGATTTAAACTGCTTTGAATTTGTGTTTTTAATAGGATTGCATTTAATTTAATGGGGTTTAATTTTTTATTATTAGATTTTTAGCTGTACTGTGTTGTAATCTGTGTTGGAAGCCAGCTTCAGTCCCATATCAAGAGTAAGAAAGGATATAAAATAAAACAGTGAGGAACAGAACTAAGTAAATGCAGAAGTTTTCAAGTTTTGGAAGACTTTTACTTGCGTTCCCTCACAATGAATTTCAAAAGGCCATTGGTTTATTATGCTTCTGCATTTTAATGACTTATTTCCCCATTGATCATTTGCCCAGATCCTGGCTAAGTGTAGTTACATAAAATATATGTCTTAGCTACATCATATAGTCACATGGGATGGCCCCAAAAACCAGTGTCTTATTAGTCAACATTGAAAACAGTCCTGTTACCAGTAATTTTCTCATTCCTTTCATATTGGCATTAATTTGAAGAGTGAACTTTGTCACCAATGAAAATTGTATGTACCAGCTGAGCACCCCCTACTTAGAATTTTAAAATATGAAATATTCCAAAATCCAAAATTTTCCACATGGGTGGTTGAGATAGTGACACCTTTGCTTTCTGATAAACACAAACTTTGTGGTATGTACACAATTATAAAGCACTAGCTGACCCTGCCTCCATGCAAGCCACGGCGAAGGGAGGGGGCGTGGCTTGCATGGAGGGAGTGTGGGTGGTGGCAGAGGAGGAGGGGGAGGAGCGAAGGATTGGGTCAGGGCGGGAAGGGCCGGGCCAGGCCGGCAAAGGGAGGGGGCATGGCTTGTGCGGAGGGGTGTGGGAGGCGGCAGAGGAGGAGGGGAGGAGTGAAGGATTGGGTCAGGGTGGGAAGGGGCAGGGCGGTGAAGGGAGGGGGCATGGCTTGCGCAGAGGGGACGTGGTCCGGCCATGTGCGCACACTGGGCGAGGCACGCCATGCTGCTTCTTCCCCTCCCAGCGTTGTGCCAGTTTCGCCGCGCGACAGATCTGCGCCTGACCTCAGGCGGCAGGTTCAGCGCCAGGCCAGCCCCGGTGGTGGCCAGCATGGAGAAAGGGAGCCTCAGTCTCAGGGCTGCATCCTTCTCCTCATCATCAGCCATCCAAGAGAAGGAGAAGGAACACGTGGAGGGGGGAGGAGAGGGAGAGCCAGGTCTCCCAGGATGCCTCTGCGCATGCTCCGTTTTTTTTTTTAAATTGTGAGTTTGTTGTGATGTGTATTGGAATTGTGATGATTGATGGTCATACCTTGGGGTATGAGGAATGTGTACGCCAAGTTTTGTGAGTTTTCTTCCGGGGGTTTTCCCGTTTTTGGGAGCCTAAGGATGCCCTTTCTGATAAACACAAACTTAACAGATTTATATATATAGATGTTGTATAAAATCACCTTCAGGTTATCTATGAAAGATATATAGAAAATATTAAGAGATCTCATTATGTACATTTAAACACATACAGGTATTCTGAAATAATAACAAAAATCCAAAATACTCCAAGTCTCAGGCATTTTGGATAATGGATATTGAATTTGTATGTGTGTATATCACTGTTTGATATATGATTACCCAATGAATTACACAGAATTCTCTTAGGCAAGGAGTGCTCAGTAGTAGTTTAGTTGGTTCCTTCTGAAATATAGCATACAGCATCTAGTGTTCATTAATGGTTTCCCATCTAAATACTAACCAGGGCTGATCCTGCTTAGCTTCCAAGATGAGACAGGAGTTAGTATCTTTAGGAAATCTAGGCTCAATAATTTGAATTACTGATAAGTAAACAACAAATTAGTCAAGCCAACAATGAATAGCTGTAAGGCCATTATGCAGCCAGACAAATTTCTATTAGAAGGCTAAGGCTCCACCAACACTACCTACTTAATGCAGTTCAAAGCTAGCTTCAAACTGTAGTGGCTAGACAACAAACCCCCAAAAACATGTGAAAGAAAGTACTTCATGTGCATCAGTGTTCTGTGGCTTATGTAATACCCCCCCCCCCCCCGGTCCCAAACTGGTTCCTGGATTTCTTCTGTAATCATCTGCATAATGAAACCACTTTCTTTAATACCAGTCTGAAACTGCATTAAATGGTCAGTGTAGATGGGTCCTAAGAATAGTTATTGAAAAGTCAATCTCCCTTGTTTCAACTAGGTATATTGCAATAGGATGTTAGAACGCACAGAAAGACTTTCAAATATGACCTTATCAAGAGGGCAGGATCATACAGGAGATGGTTATCCTTTGTATATCCCAGTTCTAAAACTTTCAGCATTCTGAACTCATCTTGTAAATAAATATAGTAAATGAGTGCAGCTATTTCAAAAAGAGATATAAATGTTCTCTATATCCCCAGCCCTATGCATTTTGAACTACAGACAGTCCTCAAGTTATAAACAAGATAGATTTTGTAGGTTTGTTCTTAAGTTGAATTTGTATATAAGTTGGAACAGGTACATTTTAAGTGTAACTCCAACCAAAATATGTATTTTAGAGCTTTGGATAGCATAGGGAAGGATACTGCCCCTGTGGTGTCTGTTTTGGTGTCTGTGTTCCTGTTCAGAAGATTTCACCTCACTTTCTGTCCCCATGATAATTGGATTTTGAAAAAAAAAATGCTTTTTGTGGAAACAAGGATTGGTGATAAAGTTTCAGTGCAGACATCTTTTTCCCATTATAAGTCTTTCAGAAGTCAATTTCCCTTCTGAGAGGTAGATTTCTCTCACTTCCTGATGTTTCACCCCTATTATGAAACCATTTGTAAGTTGGATATTTGTAACTCGCGGACTGCCTGTAATCACAGCATCCTAGCACTCTTCAAAAACAACACAGTGGAAAAAAAAATTGAAAGTAATCAAAGCATTTCAATCCCAGTGGTATGTTATAACTAAAGCAAAATATCCCAATAGATAAGATGTGCATGTTCAAGGAATGGCTACAGTTGGCACATCAGTATCAATTGAGCAAGGAGAAACCTGGATCCAGAAACAAACACTACTTATACATCTATTGAATATGAACATCCCACCTTGCTTTGAGACTCAGTTGTTTGCCTATATACTGCCCATTACCACTTTCAGTTCATGACCTCCACAACCTCCTGGAAAGAAAAGAGTGGATGGAAACTATCTAAATTTTGATCACACTGAATGTCCAAACTCTGCTAATCTTCTGTAGCCACTTCATGTATCCGTTAAACAGCATGGGAACAAAACTTTAGTTGAATGCTAAAGATTTTGATTAGCATAGATATGATAGACCTAAGTCTGATGGAGTACTGATTAACCAAACACAAGTGTATCATATCGATTCCCATTATCCCTGGATAACATAGAGTCAGAAACATGGTGCTAAAATTTAATTATGGCAGACCCCTGATTGTCATGGTAGCCAATGATTCTTCAGTAATACCCAATATGAATATCTCAGTATAGCTGTTGAAATCCTCTAAGGGTCCATCCAAACAGGCCCTATATCCCAGGATCTGATCCTAGGTTTTCTGCTTAAAACTGGACCATATGTACCTGCACTGTCAGATAATCTGGGATAAATGGAAAACCTGGGTTATATCCTGAGATATAGGGTCTATCTGGAAGGGCCTTGAAACAACAAACCCTGAGGACTCCTATGATTCCAGAAATTATCCTGGACAGCTCAGGTACAGATATTGTTGGGACATGGAGCAGACAATACACCTAGATACCTGAATTATCAAATGAAGAAACACACATTGAAAGATTAAACAGGGCATCTAGTAAATGCATTCAGATCCTGATGATAACTAAACTATCCGACCTCATTTTGGAAAAGAGTGGAAAAGAGTGTTGAAAATATCAAGATTCTCAGTGAAATTTTGATTTCACGTTTATTGTAAGGTGATTTTAGAGAAAGCCTACCTTGCATTAAAATCTGTACATTTGTGAAGCTTACAATGTACCTTGAATTTAAAAATGCACAAAAATATGAATAGCTAAAATATGTATAGGTGAAGACATATGCAGAAATGTTGTAAAAGGGGAAAGTGCATACTAAAATGTATATTATTATTTATTTACAGTATTTATACCTCGCCCTTCTCAACCCCAAAAGGGACTCAGAGCGGCCTTACAAAGGCAACAATTCAGTGTCATACACACAACAGACATAAAATAAGCATACATTAAACCATGAATTTAAAAAACATATAAAACACATTATTAAAACCACACAATCTGAAATCACAGTAAAAAAAATGTTCCAGTTGTCATTGGAGAAATGACAATTGTCATATTATGAGAAATGTGTAAATAGAATTATATTTTATAGAAATGTGTATGCATTTCTGTGAAGGAATTGAAAACCAAGTTATGAACCAGATTTGAAGAACAGGCATGATGAGAATGCAAGTAGGATTTATAGAAACATAAATACTGAATGTTTCTCGTAACCTTATTGTGACTGACCCTTGAAAGCATTTAAGAAGGAGTGAATGAATATCACCTTGGAGTCTTCTTTGTGTATAATGCTAGTGGTACTATTTATTTGCCCAATGTCACCAATTTAAGGCCTAGCCCACAATGGCATGTCACTATGGGAATTGTAATCCATCCAGGGAACTCAAATCTTTTCATACTAACTCCTTATCAATCATGTATTATAGTGCTAATTGGAATAAGTTGTGCTATTTATATGAAGCTGCACATAATTCTCTATAGAAAAAAGATAATGGCAAAATAAGATTTTGTCACCTGGTAACATTTTAGCATCATGAGAGAGCAGTAAGCCTATCATTTTCTTTCTCTTGATTCAAGGACATCTGGAAAGCCTTGTTGCTCTTAGCATCTGTTGTTTAGTCAAACATGGAGAACAATCAAGGGATGCTTGACCTATAAATTCTGTATATGCTTAGAAGGTATGTCATAAACTTCAGCCTTAAGGAAAAAAGCAGAATATTTACTGAGAAGTGCAATTAGTGGACACTGGATTTTAACTGTAGGACATAATGGAAAATGTGAAAAATATAGTGTTATATTTAATTGCTAGTACTGATTAAATACAGCCCATAGGTCCAATGTTCTGCTCCAGGAAATAGTTCAGTTTAAGACATAGTCTTTTCTTTGCATTTTGATTGGCAGCTTGGTGTCCTGGCAGTGTTAAACTCTGTTATGCTAATGCTGGTTTTGATTTCCTTTTAACGTACTCCAATATAAGCAGATTGTGAAGCAGTTGTGAGGAAACACTGACTCTACAGATGCTTTGGATTAAAGTCTCCATAATCTCTTAACATTACCCATGCTGTCTGGGGCTTCTGGGGTTAAATTTCAATATATCTATAGAGCCTAAGGTCCCCCACCCCTTGATAAAGGTATAATGGCACAGTGATGATTGTGGAAAAAGTTTCACATTTATCCTTTTATTGGTTTGGTCGTGTCAGGAGTGACTTGAGGAACTGCAAGATACTTCAGGTGTGAGAGAATTGGCCTTCTGCAAGGACATTGCCCAGGGGACGCCTGGATGTTTTACCATCCTTGTGGGAGGCTGGAGCTGACAAGGGGAGCTCATCTGTGCTCTCTCCGGATTCAAACCTCCAACCTGTCAGTCTTCATTCCTGCAGGCACAAATGTTTAACCCAGTGCTCCACCAGAGGCTTCTCCTTTTATTGGTGTCTTTTTGAATTACACGGAAAGAAATCTACATGTGCACCTCACAAAACATTGGCCAGTAAACAAGAGGAGAGGAGAATGATAATCTAACTACCTTTAGATTATGCAAAAACAGCTATCATTAAAGGAATTAGACCATATGTACAACAGTGAGAAACAACTGTGCTTCTAGAATGTAATGGAGCATGCATTTATTGTGAGATGCACATCTTGAAACAAAGCATGATTCCATTTGGTATCACAAAAATGAGAAGCCCAGTTCAGTAAACTGGGCACCAATGCTTCTCTCTGGCTCCCTGTGCAACAGCATAGCTGAAGGCTATCCATAGAGATGTGTTGGCAAAGCTCAGGCTAGAGTGGCATCCAAGCCTATAACACAAAAGGATGCTGCAGGGCAGAACTGAACAGCATTGGCAAAGCTGTCTTTATTTTATGGAAGGCCTGGCTGTCCTATAATGGGAATCTGCAAGCATAATAATCAATCATCGTCCATATCAGTCTCTTTGTAGCAGCAATTTTTATATAAATGTGTTAGCCCTTTCTAGAAAATGCTTATAATGATGAAACGAGATCAGCTGTTATAAAGAGGAGCCACTTGTCCTTCAAAAAAAAAAGGTTTGAGAGCAAAAAAGAAAGCCCAGAAGAACAGGGATCCGGCTTCATTTCCTCAGTTTACACTCTGAACTGAAGCATCTGATGAGTCACTAGATTCCTGACAAGACCATACAAATGATATCTTACAAATGTACCTGTTGTGTCTCTCTCAGCTCTGTAGATTGTGGAATGTGTATTATGGCAAATAGCAAAGCTTGGAAAGACTTGGAGACTATGAACATAGTTAGACTGACCACCTAGACTGGTGTGTAACCGGCAGAGAAGGAAGCAGTTTCACAGTGTGGATTTTTGTATGTGAAGTTTTGGAATGGGTTTGAAGCCTACAGTGGATAATGCTTACATAGACTGCAGAGGCTGTCCTTGAAATACTCCAGGATCAACAATTTCTGCAGCTTCATGGTCATGGAGGTATGGGTTAGTTTTTTTCCAACACCCCCTGCTTCAATGTGCATGTGCAGATCACCAAAGCACCAGTCCCTTAACCAGCTTTGCCATGCAATGTGGGTTATACTAATGACCTCATCACACAGGCTTTTTTAGCATCCTGGGATGCTTCCCTGCCAGTCCAGCAACAGATGGGCATGCTGTCCATTACACAATGTCGCTGGACTTATGGCAGAGGCCCTGCTTCCCTCACAGCATGAGAGCCTCTCTGTGTTGTGCGGGCTCCAATGTAGTCAGCACTGATAGACACTAGGGCTGGGCAACCACGGAAAAAATTGTTTCTAAAATCGATTCGTTTTTAGGGGGTTTTTTGCGTTTCGTTTTTTAAAAGAATTCCGAAATTTTTCTTTAAAAAAGTTCGATATTTACGAAATTTCGTAAAATTACAAATCAATACGAAACAATTTCGAAACAATAACAAATCGATTCGTTAATGGCGGATGCGACCGCGCAATACACTAAAAAACCTCCAAATGGGACAGGGGGAACTCCTGAAGCTTCCCTCTCCCTCTGTTGTTGACTATTGGTGTGATATTTATATTTTTTTTCACTGATTAAACAAACAACAACTATAAAACTTGCCCCAGACATGCGGAAATAATAACAAAACGATTTCAAAACGATAACGAAACGAACACAAAACGAATTCGAACCAATTACGAAACGAATTTAAAAATTCGTTTCGTTTTTTAGTTGCTCCTGAATGGTTCGTTATCGCTTTGTTAACAAAAAAAAAACGAATTTTTAATGAATTACGAAATTACGAAACGAAACCGCCCAGCCCTAATAGACACCATGATGGGGGAAGTGTCGCCGCAATCCCTGCCATTTTGCTACAGAGGATGTGGGGATCACTGTGGGGATCACTGTGGGGATCCCCCTCCCTCGTGTGATAAAGTCATTAATTACATGGATGCAGGTTACATGCTCTATTTCAAAGTGTTCCCCAAGGTTGCTTATCCTGCACATTCCTGCACACATTTTCAGTATAGATCATCTAAATACCATGCTATCAAGCTGCCTTCAAACTGAAGTGATCAGTGTAGAAAGGCTTATATCATCCCCTAGACCAGTGGTTCTCAACCTGGGCTCCCCAGATGTTTTTGGCCTACAACTCCCAGAAATCCCAGCCAGTTTACCAACTGTTAGGATTTCTGGGAGTTGAAGGCCAAAAACATATGGGGACCCCAGGTTTAGAACCACTGCCCTAGACACAGGGAGGTGTAGTTGAAAACAGTGATTCTTTCAGCCTCTGTCATATAGGTATATAGGGATAGGAAGCAGGTCAAGGGTTTCATAGATGGTGGACTTGGTCAAACATGTCAGGGACAGGTGGGTGGACTTGGCTTCTCCTTGATCTTTTCTCACAATTATTTCTTACATGTACTGGTGATCATTTAGACTTTTACCTTTGTATATTTCTCTAGATCCTAGATTACCAATGCCTGGATGTTCAAGAACCATTCTTAATGGCACCAGATGGGATAATTTTTGATCTTATCTCTGGTTTCTGGTCCCTCAGATAAAATTGACCTTCCTATTCATGGCTCCCTGTTCACTAACAGCTTGAAGGTTCTTTAGAGCATTTATTTATTGAACCTGTCCTTGTTCTTCCTCTGGTTTTTTTAAAAAAATTCTTGAAAATGCACTCATGCACACACACCCCTCACCTACCTTCCCATACAAACTGCACTGTCAAAGCAGTAAAATGTAAATGCAGCAGCAGTCTGGTTGGGTAATGACCAGGTTCCTGTGCCAATTACTCTGGAGTGTTATGGTGATGACACCATTAGCAGTTCTGTGCTCTGCTGCTATGAAGTTATAGTCATGAAACCTTCAGTCATCACTGAGATAACGGCCTTATCAGTATTGTGCTGCAGCATGCAGGTGCTTTTGGGCAGACTAAGAAGGCATTAACACTGCCATGGCATCATGAAAACCTACAATATCAAAGCCTGACATCAATGGCTTCCTGTTAGGATAGCAGCGGGATTGCTAGGCAGCACAATAGCTTCATGGATTCCCTTTTGTTAAAGCCCATTTTCTTTCTGCCTTCTGCATTTTCCTCCAGCCCTGATGCCTTTTTGCTGCCTTGTATGGGGCCTGCTGTTCTTTTCAATCTCTCTGCATCCGTTAACAGGACGGAAATCTGCCAGGTGGATTGGAATCACCTCTTTTCTGGATCCTCTTGCCCTTCAGCTAGGCAATAAAGGCTGTAGTGAGTTTCCTTCCCTCTCATCCGTCCATTATTTAAAAGGAAAGATAGGTACTTTTCCACTGAAAAGATGTGAGAAGAAAGCAGAATTGCGAAAGCATAAGAACAAAGAACAAAGTTTTTTAAAAGGGCAGGATAGAGGCTTTGCTGTGGGCTGTAGAATCAGTTTTTTTTTTTTGTTGGTGTAGAGGATGCTTGTTGTTTTTAATGAGCTTCTTAGTATAGCAAGGAAGCACTGAGTAGGAAACTGAAGGTATTATATCACTTGCCATGTGTCTAGAGACAAGGCACTAGAAATCTCTGGCTAAAAATTCTAAATATGCATGTGCATTGCGTGTCGACATGGAAACTCCATGAATTTCATAGATAAGTAAATAAGAGAGGTGGTTTGATCAGTTCTTTCCTCTGAAATATAGCCCACAACATATGGTATATTTAAACAGCCTACCAAACAAGTATTAACCTGGACTGGCCCTGTTTAGCTTCTAAGTTCAGACAGGATCTTGTGCCTTTAGGATATTTAGGTGTCTGGTAAGAATTCTAAATACTCCATCCTATACTGAAAATATGAGTTAGTGTTGGACTTGAATTCTGGGAGATGAGAGTTTTCAAGTCCTCTTCTTTTTCATTTGTACAGATATGGTTGTACTCCTGTCCATCAAAGCAGTATCATTACCAAATTCACAGATGATACAACCATGGTGGGCCTTCTCTCTGAAGGGGATGAGTCTGCCTATCAGGATGAGGTGGATCACCTGGTCTCGTAGTGCAAGGACAATAATCTGGTTCTTAACATCATTAAGGCCAAGGAGCCCATAGTGGATTATAGGAACAACAGACCAGAAATTTAGCCCTTGGTCATAAATGGAGTTCAAGAGGAGCAGGTGGCCAATTTTAAGTTCCTGGGTGACATTGTAAAGGAGGATCTGACCTAGGGCATCCATACAGCAGCATTGGTTAAGAGGGCCCAGCAAAGACTGTACTACCTGAGACTCCTAAGGAAACTCCAACTGAATGAAAAACTGCTGGTGAGTTTCTACCACTGTGCTATAGAGAGTGTCCTAACCTACTGCATCTGTGCATGGTTTGGTAGCTGCACAGTGGCAGATAGGAAGGCACTCCAAGGAGTCACCACTTCTGTACAGTGAATCATTGGTTGCCTTCTCCCCTCTTTGGAAGAGCTTTATAATTTCCGCTGCCTTAAGAAGCTCAGAGCATTCTTGGGAATCCATCTCACCCAGCATATTCTTTTTTTTTTTTTTTGAATTATTACTATCTGGCAGGCAGTACAGAGTGACAAAGACAACAGCAAACAGACTGAAGGATAGCTTTTACCCTAGAGCTGCGGCTATGTTGAACTCTGTGGTTTCACAATGATGTGGTATTGGGGGCTGTGTGGTGGTGGTAGAGGTGTGTGGAGGGATGTGTGTTGTTTTGTGGTGTGTGCAGGGAAAGGCATGTAATTTTGTAGTGCAATAGCACAGTGACAAATAAAATTATTCTATTCTATTTTAATGCCAACTCAAAACATAGCTTTTGCCCTAATTCATTTTATCCCTTTGTACATGTATGATGGTTGGATTTATTTTTCAGTTTTTAAAACTGGTTTAAAATATTCTGGTTTGAAGTGACAAATGGTTTAATATATACTGAATCTTCAAATATTGTTGTTGTTGCCTTAAATTGATTTTATGGTATGATCACTGAGATTTTCAGATATAGGGTGGGATATAAATATTTTAATCAAAAAAGGAAGGAAGGAAGGACAGATAAGCACTACACTCCTACTCAGAAATAGGATATCTTAAATGTGTTGTGTTTTACTCCCACAGAAGTGCAAACTGATTTGTAGCATAAAGTCTCAAAGAAGGAAAATCCACACAATTTACAGTCTTACATGGCTGTTTAAGTTCAGTCTTCCACCATTTCTGCTCTGCCTATCTGGAAGCACCAAGCCTTAGAAAATATATACAATATCCCTGACATGGGTGTCTTTCTCGTATGCATGGGCATGTTGACAGTAGTCATACAAATGTGTCAACTAACTCTTGGAAACCAAAAAGCCTCTGTCTGGGCTCAATCCTTGGTATGTGCCAAGGAATACATCTTAATTAAGAACAGAATCAAGAGATCACCATGTAAGCCAGCAGGGATGAGGCATTGAATAAAGGATAGGCTATATAGATACTGTGTTACTCACACAGCTAAACAGAAAACAAAGGAGAGCAGGGGTTTGCCAGGAAATGGCAGAAGAAAAGGTATTTTACAGGACTGGGCAGAAATTCCAAAGGTGAGAATGCAGTCTGGGCAAGCTACATTTCTCCCGACTTGAGCTTTTGTAAGCCTAAGGGAAACACGACCCAGCAAGGAGATTCATTGTACAAGTCAAGACCAAATGAACAGCATTACTGTAGGGCTATTCACTGCTGCATTCACATTT
The DNA here is from genome assembly GCF_037176765.1 of Anolis sagrei. Lineage (NCBI taxonomy): Eukaryota > Metazoa > Chordata > Lepidosauria > Squamata > Anolidae > Anolis > Anolis sagrei. The sequence continues at coordinate 37,342,476 of NC_090023.1, read as the reverse complement.
ATTGTTATTATTATTTAACTTTTTGCTATTGAGAGTTGAGACTGAGAAGACAATTTCTTGGTTTTTGCCTAGGTGAAACTTAGGAAATCAAAGCTCAAAGAAGGCAATACTTTGCCTCTAGGCATACCACCTTTGTCAAGTTTTTTGAGACAATTTATATTCATACACAGAATTATAGAGTTAAAGAATGGGAAGAGACCAGAAGGGCTATACAGTCCAACCCCCTGCCATGCACACACAATCAAAGCACTCCTGACAGATGGCCATCCAGCTGTCGGGGTTCTATGCAGTCATAAAACTATTGTTCTTGCAGAAATGATTCTTTTCATTTCAGTTAAGGAACCAGGTATCCAAAAACCACTGTTGTAGTGGTCTTCTACTTGAACCACAAAACATGCAGAAACTTTTGTTCCTTCCCAAATAAGCAGGTAGGATTTTGTTGCAGCAATATACACATTATATATATAATATACAAACTTTACAGCTTCTTTTTCTCACCATTCACAGCAGCAATTCTCCAACATACTCTAGATAAGTAATGATCATCAAATACATTATAACACAAAGCAACCAAGGAAAATATAATGTGTGTAGAGATCTGTGCTTTCGTGGCATGGTATCTCTTATCAGCTTTTAACCTGATTGATTGTAAACCCTAGTTATTCTCACACATATAGGATTAAACCTTAGCATAAAATCTCACCGACTAATCTAATTACATTGCTCCTGTTGGTTCAAAGGTTCAATTGGACTGCCACCAATGCATTCATTTCTGTAAAGATTCCCATTAAGGATGGGAAGAATTGAGTTTGGTCCCCATTTTAAAGCAAATCAACCTACTGTATGCTTCCCACACTAATGTGCATATCAAAAATGTCATCTTTTTATTTGTGTGCCTCTGTGACTTTGGTCTATCAATTCAATTCCCCCCCCCCTCTCTCTATATATATATATTAGGCCTGGGCGGTTTCGTTTGTTAATTTTGTAATTCGTTAAATATTCGTTAATTTTAGCAATTCCAAAACGATTACAAAACTTATTTTTAAACCCGGAAGTGTTTTTAAATATCGAAACGGCAGGCGCCAAAAAAATTTGTATTTCCGTCCATTTCGGAAATACGTAAGATGGCCTGGCGATGCTTGCTGGGAGCTCTCCTCTCTCTCCTCTCTTAGCCAGTCAGAGGCAGAGCCTGAAAGAGGAGGAGGAGGAGAAGGAGGAGGAGGAGAGGGCGGGGAAGGCGCCGGCTGAGCAAGCGAGCGAGAGGGCGAGCGAGAGGGCGAGCGAGAGGGCGAGCGAGAGGGCGAGCGAGAGGGCGAGCGACCCTCAGCGGGAAGGCGGCCGGTCCCTCCTTCCTCACCTTTGCGGTGGGTGTGCTTCATTCTCCCAATTCCTTAGCGGAAGGCTGTGCTTCGTTCTCCCAATTCCTTAGCGGAGGGCTGGGCTAGATGGCCTTTGGGGAGCCCTTCTCCCAATTTCGCATTGCTTCGGAGGAGCCGGGCCCGACTCGGCGGCAGCGCTTGAGGGCCCGCCAGAGTGAGTGCCTGCCTTCCCTCCTTAATAATAATTTCTCCTCCCTATTCTACTAAATTAATAATTAAATTAAAAAAATATTTTAAAAATACTGAAAAAAAAGGGCGCCATCTTTACAAAATGTTTTGTAAATATTAACGAAATTTCGTAAATACCGAACTTTTTTAAGGGAAAATTTTGTAATTATTTTAAATATCGAAACAAAAAAAACCCCAAATACAAATCGATTTTAGAAACAATTTTTTGTGTTGTTACCCAGGCCTAATATATATATATATATATATATATATATATATTGAAATTAGGAGGATTATATATTAACAATAAATACAGTAAGAATAGTTGCAATCCAAATGTTTATTGGAGAAATCTGAAAATAAATGAAATGGCTATAAATGTGGATTTTTGCATATCATTTTAATATTTCAGAAATTGGATGACTGCAACTATGAAAAACTGACATGGACTAGATGTAGTTTTTAGGCCTGGGCGGTTTCGTTTCGTTAATTCGTAATTCGTTAATAATTCGTTAATTTTTCCAATTACAAAACGATAACGAACCATTCTGGAGCAATCATTAAAAACAATGAATTTTTAAACACGTTTTGTAAATGCTTCGTATTTCGTTATTGTATTCGTTTCGTTATTGTTCTGAGGTCGTTTTGTTATTATTTCCGCATGTCTGGGCCAGTTTTATGGTTTAATTAGTGAAAAAAAATTATAATATCACACCAACAGTCAAGAACAGAGGGAGAGGGAAGCTTCAGAAGTTTTTGGAGGTTTTTTAGCGTATTTCACGGTCGCGTCCACCATTAACGAATCAATTCGTTATTGGTTCGGAAATCGATTCGTTAATTTTTTACCATTTACGAAATTTTGTAAATATCGAACTTTTTAAAAGGAAAATTTTGTAATTATTTTAAATATCGAAGCAAAAAATCCCCCAAATACAAATCGATTTTAGAAACAATTTTTTGCGTTGTTACCCAGGCCTAGTAGTTTTCATTCTGATTGCTATTTTTGAGCAGGATTTATCAATTCATTTATGTAATCTGCAATTGATTTAAAGGGTGATGAGACTAGCAATTTTATTCAGTTCATAGGCTGAGTCATACATCCTGTGGTTGCTATTGGTTTCAGTGTTGATGGAGGTGTGAATCCACTCTGAGTTTTAGTCTGAAGTTTGAAGGAATTATCTAAGATGCTTGAACTGCTTTCCAAAATAGGTTCAGCACTTTGGATAGCTGCTTTAAAGTTTGGATTAAAACCAAGGACTTGTCTACAATGGCTAATGATTTCATAGTCAGTCCGGAGCAAAAATACTCTGGACTATCCCCAGAGACTGTAAAGGTATTTATATATTCTGTCTCTGACCTATAGTAGCAGCAGGGCAGATTCTATTTTGTCTAGCTGGGCCAAAACACATTCAGCCAAGCTGCTATCACACTCTGCCTGAAATGTGGGTCTACTCCAGAATTTTGGTGAAATTCCAGAGCCTTTCTTGTCTTTCCTTAGCATAAGGCTAAGCCAATTCAACCTGGTTTACTTTGTATTAAGAACTGGAAATCCCTGGCTGTCAGAAAGACAGCCAGAAGCAACTTGTGGGTGACTTCAGGTTTTGTGTATAATGTAGAAAGCCCAAAGTGTGGATTTATCACTCTACCAGACACAGGTGCATACATCTTTAGTCCTCTGTCTTTTCAATCAGTTCTATCGTGCCCCCAAAATGCATGCATTAAAAGATGTTTCATTCAAAAATGCTCATAATAAAAACACAGAACACAGATAAATTGTCCACAACAGGAAAATCCAAAACAGAAATTCAACAATTGACAAGGGGTTAAATATAATTTATTGATCTATGCCCATTTCTCATATGCTTGATATAAAATGTGACATGCACTGTTTTGTTTCTCTTCTTGTGGTTTCCAGCTTGAATTGATTTGACAGCTATTTTACTGTAGTTTGCAGTTAGCATAGTGTATTCACTGATAGCCCCTTGAATCAGCCAAGTCTCAAATGGCCATCTATGTCTGCCTGCACAGTAGAGATCTGCCCCAACCTCTGCTGATATTGTGGAACATGACACGTCACCTCAGAGACTGTTGATTGATTGGTGCCTCCCAGCCCTTGCTTCTAGCTCTGGGGCCAGCTGGCATCATAGAGGCCAACTTAATCTAGCTGTATCAGAAGGTACTGGACAAGCTTGTTTGGAAGAGACACAGAGGTTAGAAAATCCATCACATTTTATCGTTCCTGCTGAATTATGTCATGCCATCATTCATCTCTTTGAAATGCAAGATGCTGGATCATGCCTCACATTATTCTGTCAGTTTAGTTTTCACTCCTTTCCATTGTCTAATGACATCTGGTATATATTTTTTATTTTTAAATGACACAAATATGTATAAGGGAGATACAAGTGTGGTGTGTCTGAGGAGTGAGGTAGGGATGGGTAATCTTGCAAATGTGCCAAGTTTTCTTTTGAATTCTGCCAAGTTTAGAGATATATCTCAATGGGATGATTCATTTTGTTTGTCCTGGAAAAAAATGGGAATATGTGATAAGGGCAGACCTGAGAAGTGGTATCCCTAAAGGTTCCCAGTTAATACCATCCTAAGTCCCCCTGGGGAGACAGGGAAGATGACAAATAAAGTATAATAATAATAATTTTGTGACTAAATTATGGAGGGAAAGGTTTCCCTATCCTAGAATTCCCTAACTGAAGTAACATGAATCATGGGAAACTAGCATGACCCCCTCACCTCCACAACACAAAGACGCATAAGCACTCCAACTACCTTTTAAGCATCACAGCCCTCCCAACATAACTATTTTAAATGGGGTCATGTGTAATTATTTTCCTTTATATTGGAACACTTCAAAGCTGTCACTTTCTGGGATCTCCCATGGGTCCTTGAACGTTCACATGGACACCTGTTGCAATGAATCTCACTACAAGAAAATAGCTGAACACATCTACACTGATCCTCTTGCTCTCGGACAACATGGGGATAGCCCCATTGAAAGGGAACTGTATTTCTTGAAGTGTGCAGGGTAGAATTAGGTAATATAGCTGTAGAGATGTAGGCATATGGCACACATATTTCCCCAATCCATAAAAGGGGGGGGGGGGGAGAGAGACTGAAATCATATATCCCAGAGAATAGTTAAGCACCAAACCCAGCATTTTACACTCTTAAACATTCTAAAGGCAGTTTACCCCCATTCCAGGATTCATAACTATGCTCAAAGATTTCGTCCTCTTTTTCTTTTTGTCAGATAAAACATTCAACTTTATGCAGAAAAGGCAGATCTAGTGCAAAATAAAGTTTCTGGACAAATATATATTTACATCAAAAATCCTGTAGATACGTTTTCTTTTCATGATTGCCATCCTCTCCATGAACTCAACTTGGTCACCAACATTCACATTTCCTATCTGGCACATTATTTCTATTTTTGTTAGGAGGGGGTGGGTGGGTTATATAATCATACCCTTACAGTATTGTATCTGCCTGTCTTGACCATGTTGTACCCTGCCTCAAACAACGAGAGGCAGATAATGATGTTATTGTTATTGTTGTTGTTGTTGTTGTTGTTGTTGTTGTTGTTGTTGTTAGAAACACAACCAGCTAGATATATACACAACTTTGATGCTATAATAATGAAAATAAGAGTAAAAAAAACACCAAACATTCAGTCTGAGTACCAGAAACATAATAATAATAATAATAATCATCATCATCATCATCATCATCATCATCATCATCTTTATTTATATTCCACCCTATTTCCCCTGGGGGACTCCATAACCATGGAGCATATGTCTGTGAGAAAACCCTGCAGCAAAGATAATACTAAAAAAAAATCATTAGTGAGACATCCTAAAATACAGCAGGATGGACTAAGACAATGATTAGAAAGGCATACCATTTATCCTGGCCTTTATTGAAAACTTACAGAAAAGGAAAAACTTTCCCTGAAGTGAGAATTAAAAAGCTGCAGGAGACAAATTTCAGAAAAAGAAAAAAGAGATCAGAAAGAATACTTTATGAATGTTTTAAAACAAAACAAAACAACTATAGCTATAATTTCACCCAAAACACAAGGTTTATGATTAGTATTGGTGAATACTTACTAAGGGCTTCTATATGCTAACCCAAAAACTTGTATGCACAGAAAATGGACCACTGGCATTCTTCACAATGCAGAGTGGTTTAGAGTGATTATCCTTCCCCCTACCCCCCCCCCCTTTTTTTTGGCTATATTCTGACTTTGCCACATTTTAGGCAAAGTCAGGGTTTTCTCTGGAGTTTGCTTAAAACTCCAGTGTATTCTAGGGCTTTGTGGCAGTTGAGGCAGTTGGGTTGAGTTCAATTCGTCCCAGGCTCACATCTATGAAATAGGGAATGATCTAGGCATATATAAAGCTAGTCAGATGAAAAGAAGAAAAAATGGGTGAAGATATTAGTCATGTTACCGATGGGTGCAGAAAATCTAATAAAACAGCACATGGTACAAAAATCAAACAATTGCAAATGAGAAATGGGTGCACACTAAATAATTGAATAAAAGTAAATGGCTGATTGATTTCCCACAAGTAAAAGCAGAATCCATTTAAGTTTCACACAATACAACATCCACAAATTAAAGGGAAAATAAAAATGGCTGTGCTTAAACCTGGATTGTCAATATAATCCTGCTCGTGGTTCATTTGTGTTACAAAGACGTTACAAAGAGGTAAGTATGATTTTTTGTTAATATTATGAAACATGTACTGTTGGTTCTGTATTTTCCTAGCTGTATTTTCCCTTGATAAACTATATGAATGCTTCCTATGATTGATGAAGTAATGTGGCCCCTCACTCACAGGCTAAATTCAAAAACTTAGAAAGTTAGAGAAATTCTCTAAATTGTCCTTTATTTATTGACTAGAGTATGGCTTGCAATGCAACACTGCCCCATGGGAGCTCAGTATGTGTCCTAAAACATGGCCCAGAAGACTGCACATTATTAAGGGATTTAGTGGCATATGCTCAGTGGCTTCTTGCCAGACAAGCAGGAGGTGTTTTCCAGCACAAAAAAGCATGCAAGCCACTGATATGCCACTATGTATCAACGATCAGTACTATCAAATGCTAAATAGCCGAGGATGTCGGCTATGAAATACAGCTAATTCATGAAAATAAATACCAGCATCGGTCAACAACAGACAGTGATAAGCACAGAATCTGCATGCTTTTAATTTCTTACAGCTCCCTGGAAAATAGGACAATATGGGCAAATTCAATAGGTGATGACTCCTTACTCACAGTATCAGCCCCTTGGTCACATCAGACAGGCATGCAGATCATGCAGATTTTCCTCCTCCCCAAAGAACGTTTTGTTGTTGTTGTTTTAAAAACCCTTAGTCATGAGAGATTTAATTTACTTTTTTCTAGCTCTCATCCAGATAGTTTAAGTCACTAGCTTTTCATCTATTCCCCTCTGCTCAAACTTCTTACATCTTCTGATCTGTTGGCACCATTCCTATTCTTCTGTCAATTCCCATTGAGCTAGTTGGCTGGTTGTTTTGATGCCCAACTGTCAAGTGTATCTGCAGAATTGTCTGTCCTATCCCTCTTTCTGGTCTGCCCCTCTCCAAAAGCCACACTTTCTAAAGGTAACTCTGACATCTGTCAGAGAGCTCCTAACTTCAGATATTCTTTACAAGAGAAGAGCCAGAGAGACTATATTTTTTAATTTATTTTATTTCTATCCCAATTTTATTCCCAGTATGGGACCCAAGGCAGCTTACTATAAATTAAAAAACCTGACCATGCAAGTAAGACTGGGGTTAGGGCATCAGTTCAACTAAAGCTAAGCAGATATTTTTAAAAATCTAATGAATATTAAGCACTGATGTTTGTAAAAGAGAACTTGGAAATGTTACTCTTTGTGAATACACCTTCCAGGATCCACCAGCAAAAAAAATTAAACATTGGAAAAGTTATGTTCTAAGCTCTGAAAACTGGGATAAGATTCTTGGGAGTAAATGCATTCCCATTCAACAAGTAATAAATTAATATGTTGAAAATGTCTAAGAATTTTCCAAAGCAAGGTTCAGGATATCAGGATATGAAGAGTTTCTTCTTCCATGCATGGTAGATGTGTAACAAGACAAACAAACAAAACAAAACCCTATTCTGAGGATGCTTGCCATAGATGCAGACGAAACGTCAGGAGAAAAAAATTGCCTCCAGAACATGGCCATATAGCCCGGAAAAACCTACAACAACCCAGTGATTCCGGCCATGAAAGCCTTCGACAATACACAAAACCCTATTGATCTAAGATTTGCATATTAATCCAATAAGAAAATCATCATCATCATCGTCATCATCATCTTCTTCTTCTATTTATTTGTACCTCTTTATCTCCCCCAGCTTAACATAAAAAGCATCAGTACAGCCATTTAAAATGTGTGTGTGTGTGTGTATATATATATATAAATTAAATAAACAGTATTTAAAAATTCCCAGTTAAAAACCATTTAAACAAATTCAAAGTTTAACAACTACAGCACCTCTTGAATTGTTCTTAAAAACTTTCATCATTAAAAGCTTGTCTAAATAAAAAGATGTTAGCCTGCTGCTGGAAGGACAGCAGGGTGGCAGGGCACTCTTTCTTCCCTAGGTAGGAAGTTTCAGAGTCAAGGGGCAGGCACCGAGAAGGCCCACTCTCTCATTCCAACCAATCATGCTTGAGATAGAGATGGGGCTGAGAGGTTTTGCAGTGTCACCCAAAATATTTTTGCTGGGCATTATAGGCGAAAAATTAGATAGTAAATGCAGACAATGTCTCCAGTATAGATAATAACAGCAAGAAACTTGTTTTCTGAAAGCTGGAATTGGGCTGAAGTACCAGTGCTGAAAGAATGGTTTGTTAAAGTCACTGAGTGAACCCAAATTGCCAAATGAACATGGGTTTTAATGGATAAACTAATAAAAGATTTGTGTTGTCAAAGACTTTTATGGCCAGAATCACAGGGTTGCTGTGAGTTTTCCAACCTGTATGACCATGTTCCAGAAGCATTTTTTCTTATGTTTCACCCACATTCACCTCAACCTCTGATGATGCCTGCCATAGATGTGGGAGAAACATCAAGAGAGAATGCTTTTGGAACATGGCCATACAGCTCGGAAAACTCGCAGAAACCCACTAATAAAAGATTGTTTGAAATACTGCAAACCATTTATTTTGCCCTAAGGACCTCGTCACACTAGAGTATGGATCCACTTTAAATCCAGTTTCTGCCTCCTGCAGAATTCTGGGGCTTTTAGTTTAGGGAAGGGCCTTTAAATTGCTCAGACGGAGAGGTCCTGGACAAAACCAAACTACAAACCCCCAAATTCTGTGAGACAGAAACCGATTTAAAGTGGATCCATGCTCTGGTGTGATTAGGCTGTAACTATGTATGTAAACATCTATATCTATGGTTACTATTCATTCTAGTAGGGTTATTTTTATTTTCTTTGTTTCTATCATTACAGTTTGGACTGGGAGGTTGAAGTCCTTTTGTGTTTCAATTAGTTAGGATTTAGTATTTTAGCTAAGTATTTTAACATTGTGATTTAGCTTTAATGTGTGTGTGTGTGTGTGTGTGTGTGTGTTTTCTTCTTTTTGTTTTTCCCTTCTTTTTGCTTTCTTTTTTCTTGATTGTATAATGCTTCAATTGTAAATGTGACTGCTTGTGTTAAAATAAACAAATAGAAAGATCCTGTTTAAATAAATAATTAGAGAGATACTAATTAAAAAGACCCCAGAGAGAAAGAAAATTCTTAAAACAAATTTTCAAATGGGTTATGCACATTATGCTAGCCCTGGCTGCTCTTTGGTGATTCTAGTCAGGCATTCTGGAAATATTTGAGATGCATACTTGCAAAGTATTTGTATTACTATTATTATGTATTATTAAATATTATTGACCTCACAGCAGGGTGCAGAGATCAGAGAAGCTAAGCTGTTCAATCACCGGAAACACCATTCTCTGCCTACTTTGCCTACTGCACTGTCTCAGGCAGCCCTAGCCAAGCATATAGGATGCAATGAAGGGAGGGAACAGCAGTTTATGAAGGGGAGAAAAAAGCTCAGGCAATAGCAGACAGGCTCTTATTCAAGCTTATTTTCTCTGTCAAACCGCCCTGAGACAGAAGAAAAAAAAACAGAATAATTTTGTTTGTTTCCTTAGAGGCTTGAAATTGTATGGCAGAGTTATTGTTCTCCTGTATCCTGCTATAGCTCCATTGGAAAGCTTTGAGACCGAAGTGTTCCTGCCAAGGAGAAGAAGACCAAGCCAATGTGGCAGAGTGGGAGGACTGCTTCCCTCAAGCAGCCTCTCATGTAAACAAGTTGTACCTTTGACATGTTCTCCTCCAGGGCACCAAGGCATGAAGCAGGTGATGTATATCAAAGTGAACAGGTGATTTGTGGGTACTAAGTGTTCATAAAGACAAGATTAAAGACCTTTCCAGTAACTGAGTTGTAAATCATTCCTCACCTGCAAAGCTGAAGAGTGATTCAATGGACATTAGCTCTATTATAAGCTTTTTTTGGGGGAGGAGCGGAGTTTGCCAATAACTCTAAAATAAAGTGGTGGCATGGGCGGCGGATTGTGGTAGCATAAATTCCTGTTGGTAGGAAACACAAAGAAATGGAAGTCTCTTTGTCATTTATGATTTATGATAACCCTTAGGTGAACCTACCACTGGTTGTATTGACAAGATTTGTTCAGAGGATGATATCTACCAAAATAAATTAAGTTGAAGCATGGAAAGTGGCAATTGAGTTTCACATGCATGGATATTAGCCATATAGTATTAAAGTAAAATTTGGGTTGTTGTGAGTTTTCCGGGCTGTATGGCCATGTTCCAGAAACATTGTCTCCTGGCATTTTGCCAGCATTTATGGCAGGCATCCTCAGAGGTTGTGAGGTCTGTTGGAAAGTAGGAAAATGGGGTTTATATATCTGTGTAATGTCCAGGGTGGGAGAAAGAACTCTTGTCTGTTTGAGGGTGTGAATGTTGCAGTTGGACACCTTGATTAGCATTTAATGGCATTGCAGCTCCAAGATCTGGCTTCTTACTGCCTGGGGGAATCCTTTGTGGGGAGGTGATTAGCTGGCCCTGGTTAATTCTTGTCTGGAATTACCCTGTTTTTGAGTGTTGTTACTTATTTGTTGTAGGTTTTTTGGGCTATATGGTCATGTTCTAGAAGCCCGAAAAACCTACAAAAACGCAGTGATTCCAGCCATGGAAACCTTCGACAATATGTTGTTACTTATTTCGGGTTTTGATTTTAGTTTTTTTTAACACCTGCCTGAAACAGACAAGAGTGCTTTCTCCCACAGATATATAAACCCCACTTTCCTGGTTTCCAACAGACCTCACAACCTCTGAGGATGCCTGACATAGATGCAGGTGAAATGTCAGGAAAGAATGCCTCTGGAACAGGACCATACAGCCCGGAAAACTCACAGCAACTCCAGTAATTCCAGCCATGAAAGCCTTCGACAATACAAAGTAAATTTTGCTAACACACCTGATCTATCTATCTATCTATCTATCTATCTATCTATCTATCTATCTATCTATCTATCATCTATCTACTTACCTACCTACCTACCTAGCTACCTATCATGCATAAGAATGAGTTTTTCCTGTATTCCTCTGCACATCTGTCTTTTTCTAAGAATTTCAGACATCTTTGTTCATGTTTTCCTTCTATTGTTTGAAATGGTATATAGAAAGAAAATAGAAATCATGTTAACCTGATGATGTTGTATCTTAGCTTTTAAAAGCAAGACCTAGGCAAGAAGGCAAAAAAAGGACATTTGGACATAGTAAGTGTCAAGAGAGATGACTAAATGTCAGACTGTGCTTTGTTGACAGTTTGTTGTACAAAACAACTCAGTAGTAAGCAGACACTGAATGAGAATAGAGTTCAGCTGTGCATCACTTTAAGATCATAATCAATGGATATAAGTGACAAATAAATCCAGTAAACTCTATATAACAATGAAGATAGGTCAGCAGGAAGCAAAGAAATGTATCCAGTGGCTAGGATGAACTGGAGCAAGGTTATGATGAGAACAGCATTCTGAAGAGCATCCCTGGATTCCTGAGAGCAGAGAATATATAAGACTTTACAACTTGAAAACCAAACACACCAGGGTGTCCTTTGGGAAATATGAAGTCATAATTGGGCCAAAATTAGCAGATCTTTTAAATTGTGTTTTCAATTATTTAAAATACAAAGCAAACATACAAAGACACATATCCCATACAGAAAAGTGATAAATTCTCAATTTTGGGACTTTTATTTTGCTTTCCTGTATCTAAGCTTTCCTGTTGTCCATCAGGATCAGAACTGCCAGGGAAGAAATGTTTGTTCCTGATGAAAGTTTTCCACTGTCAACCAGGATGTCACCATGTTCTGAAATAATTGTCTTTTTCTAGCTGTCTAAGAATGAAAGGTACTGTATGGTCCTTGTCCTCCACATGTTATTGGATTGCTACTCCTGTCATTTCTCACATGCTGGTCAGGGCTGGAAGGAATTTCAGTCTAAGGACATCAGGAACGGCACATTTTGCCTACCTCTTTCTAAAAGAGACTAAAGCCAGTCTACTGTTGGCTACCCTGTTCTACAGTCTGTTATTGCTGCAACTGTGCAGCATGATCACATGTATTATTCATACGATCAAGTTTCAAAGAGATTGCTGTGTTAGTCTGTTTCAACATAAAAGGGGAAAGTGGGAGATGTAGTGAGGGATCAATTTGGACTGATTTATTCTAGCATCAGCTTTCATGGGTTTCAGTTCTGTTGGATTGATGAAATGTAGTCTACAAGGAATCAGTGTTTAAGCACAAGTACACATTTGTGTGGATGGGATCAGAATATTTTTGCTTTTGCATTTTTCTGTATGTCAATATAGTCTTATCCCAACTATGTGGTTAGGTACTTGAGGCTTGAAGTTTATATTCCTAGATCTGAAATGTTACGTGATATTCTGGGATGAAAGTGAAATTAGATCTACAGCCACACATATTCTCAGAAGATTGGTTTATGGATTAAATAATAAATGGACAATATATAGATTAGTGCAAAATAATGTCATGAGGAAAAAAATGGGAGAAACTAATGTTTTCATTTTTTTATTCTTCCTATTATAAAACAAAGGGAAAAAATTATATCACCCCAAAGGGACATCTCATGCCTCAGAGCAATATATGATAACAATTATTCACAACCCATGCTGTTTCTTCTATATTTGGGGCTAGATGACCCATTTTCATAACCCACAGTATCTCTGGTTTTGTTTTTTTTAATGAAATCCCTTGGCCCATAATCATCACTTGTAGTGGGTGGCTACATTATGAGGAACTGCAGTAATAGGCAAACCATCTTGGTTAGCAGCCAGAGGTTCAAAGCTCATTGGCAGGATACAAACATGTCTTGCCAGGAAGGACACAATAGCAGTAATATGGCCAGCTTGGAACAGCCATCAACTGGAAAATGAGCAACTGCAGAGACCTTGTTTTTCTTCATATCACAACCATTTTAGAAAGATACACCACTTTCCCGTGAGTGTAAAAGAATGGATGAATATATGCAGGTGTCACTCAGGCCCCATAAATAAGCCGAATACCAAAAGCTGTTTAGATTAACTTAAAGCCAAAATGGGGAAAAAATTAGCCATCACATGTGGTAGTATTGTGGATGGCATGATTTTTAATTGTGATTATAGTGTTTTATATGTTTTAATGTGCATTTAACTTTAATTTTAAATCTTTAATGTAATGTATTTTAACTGTTTGTTGTTCAAAGGCATTAAATAGTTGCCATGTAAAGCAACCATGTAAATGCTCTGAGTTTTCTGAGCCTTTGTTGTTCATTCATTCAGTCATTTCTGACTCTGCATGACCTCAGTCAGCATCAGGCATTTCCTCCTGCACCTGGACCCTCCAGGAAGCCTTCCCCCAATGTCACAGAGTTCCTAGTGGAACTCTGTGACATTGGGGGCACCTCCCTTCACCCTCCTGACTCCACCACTCTGGCCACATGCTGCTCTTTGCTTAGTATCTGTGGCACACACAGAAGTACCCTAATGCATGCATGGGTAGCAGAGCGGCTCTGCCAGCCACATGGGGACATAAGCTCCACCAGCAGCACATGCAGTAGGGCATCTTCCATGTATGCCATGGGATGTGTGGCGAGCAGTGGGCAGCTGGAGGAGTGCAACCAGGAGGCCATCTGTCAGGAGGGATCGGATTGTGTTTTCCCTGCCTGGTGGAAAGGGGGTGCTTTGATTGTGTTTTTCCTGCATGGTAAAAGGAGGCTAGACTGGATGATCTCTGGGGTTTCTGCTATCATTATCATTATCATTATTACAAATGGCTAACTGTTGGGGTGCTTTGATTGTGTTTTCCTGCATGGAAGAAGAGGGTTGTAATGGATGGCCCTGGGGGTTTCCACTGAAATACTGTTGTTTGAATTGGCTAAACTTGTTCTTAATTTTAAATATTGTATTTATTTTATTTTTTCACTGTGTGAATTAGTTCACACAAACACTCTCCATCCATCTGTTACTGGCCTGCCCTATGTCTGAGATAGATAGATAGATAGATAGATAGATAGATAGATAGATGTCTCTGTGTGTATGTGTGTATTCTATAATGCAATATATAATATATAAACATTTATTGGGGCTCCATGAAAAACTTTTGGTTCAAAAAGGGCTCCATGGCTGAAAAAGTTTGAGAACCCCTGGTCTAGAGAGATCACCCTGACATGATTATAATGTATATTTCTTCACTTCCAAAGATATTTAGACAGCAGAAAGCACATTTATGACAACTCACATACTTGATTTAATCCAGACATTGTTTAAAGAAGAAAGAAATAAGGAATTGCATAAGCCCTTGGTTTCTTGTGACATTTGAATATTCTATTAATATACAACAAACTGAATACTTATTGAGTTCTCTGTAATTTGGTACAGAATGTTAGAAGTTGACACTACACAATCTCAGTGTAGGTGTTTTACTAAACTGCTGAAGATGAATTCACAAATTGAAAAGGACAACAATTTCACTTTTTGGAAGACTATTCACAGTTTAGGAATTGTTCTGTGGAACATTCATACAAGTCTGTTTTGCTCAGAAATCTTTCATTAATTCCAAAGTTGTCTAATAGATGGTTTGATCAAAAGGATACTTCAGTTCACAGAGAGTCAATGTCCATATCACATATAGCAGAATAGGACATTTATTTATTTTTATTTATTATATTTATCTTTATCTCATATGAATATAATCCCCAGATACTCTCACCCAGACTTGGCATCTAAACACTCATATAGAGAATCATGAGCAGAAAGTGAGGTTTTGAGGGCAAACTTTAACTCTTAGATAGTGTGTTTTATTTGAAGACTTTGGAGGGAGTATTTGTTTTAGGCCATGAGCACATGGTCTAAGGAGGCAGGTCTTCTGTTGAGTCACAGGCTTGCTTGAGAGGTGGAGCAAGCAGTCATTATCTGCATATAACTGATTCCTCGGTCTTTGAAATTCAGTCTATGAGAACCAGCAGCACTTATTACAGTCTTATTACAACTGAGTATGAAAAAAAAAATAGCTGCATGGTTGGAGGAAGAATGATCTATTGCTGTCTGTTGCAATTTGTGGAATGTTGTCTTCTTACCAGAAAACCTCACTGACAACACTTGCACCTAGTGCAAACTTGTGGCTCCTTTTTGAATAGAACATCATCATCATCAACAACAAAAATACATGTATATAGCATCATTATTGTATTTGGTGCTTTGCAAGTAAAGGCAGTTACAAAACAATTCCAGGATTCAAGTTTACAATCTAATTAAGACATGACACAAATGGAAAAGAAAATGGCAGTGTGGGAGATTAAGTCAATGTACTGTAGCAATGTGTTGAGACTCTTCAACACATCAGAAAACACACATATTTCCTGGATAGAACAGAGGGGGTGACTGATCTACAGAATAAACAAGGAAAAACTGCCAATGAAGATGAAAGGGACTGTAACACAACAGGAACATCCTGGAGGACAAGCATTGTTGTAAACAGACCATGTTTCCTACATCTTACTAAGTATAACAGTGATGAAGAGGTGCAAGCAGAAGAACAATAGACAGTGCATGGAAGGGAAGGAGCCAACCCAACCATTAAATGTAGCAAGAAGAAAAGGGTGTTAATGGTAGGGATCCATTGCTCGGAGGTATGGAAGGAACTACATGCCAATAGGATGATATAAATTGGTAAATGCAAATACCCAGGATGTCACTAACAAATTACTGAAGCCCATAAAGAACATAGAGCAGTATCTTTCTTTTCTGATTCATGTGAGTACCAAGAGCAATGACACTGCAAAGAAGATTTTGAAGACTATGAAGCACAGGTCATGAAACTGAAGAATTTGAAGTCAAATCTGGTATTTCCACCAATTCTACCAGTAGAAGATAGTGGAAGTGAATGACAGATGGTGTTGATGGAAGAGATTTAGCTCCTGTAACCATTGTCTTCACTTGCTGAATGAAAGCTTGCTGGTTACACCTCAGAAAGGCTAGGGAAATTGTATATGGTGAAAGCATGACAAATCTGATCAAAAGATCTTTAAGCTAAACCTTTGTGTGGTATTGGAGAGGATCATTTAAATATCTATTAAAAATCCAGTTTTAAATACAAAATGTGAATTATATAGGAGAAGCTGACATAATGAGAGCCACAGTAAAACAATAGATGAAAAGATGACAACAAATGATGCTATATATATATATATATATATACACACACACACATATATATACATACACACACACACATACATACATACACACACACACACCAATGCACAGTTTGGAGAACAAACAAGATGAGCTTGAAGCCCTTGTGCAGGAATGTAAATATGATTTTATAGGTATAACAGAGACTTAGTGACACGACTCCCAATGTTTGGGATTTATCAGTTGAAGAATATAATCTGTTCATATATATATATTAGGCCTGGGTAACAACGGAAAAATTTGTTTCTAAAATCGATTTGTATTTGGGGTTTTTTTTTTGTTTCGATATTTAAAATAATTACAAAATTTTCCCTTAAAAAAGTTCGGTATTTACAAAATTTCGTAAATGTGAAAAAAAATACAAAACATTAACGAATCGATTTCCGAAACAATAACGAATCGATTCGTTAATGGCGGACGTGACCGCGAAATACGCTAAAAAACCTCCAAAACCTTCTGAAGCTTCCCTCTCCCTCTGTTGTTGACTGTTGGTGTGATATTATAATTTTTTTTCACTAATTAAACAAAAAACTTGCCCCAGACATGCGGAAATAATAACGAAACGACCTCAGAACAATAACGAAACGAATACAATAACGAAATACGAAGCATTTACAAAACGTGTTTAAAAATTCGTTTTTTTAAAAAATTGCTCCAGAATGGTTCGTTATCATTTTGTAATTGAAAAAATAACGAATTATTAACGAATTACGAATTAACGAAACGAAACCGCCCAGCCCTAATATATATATATATATGTAGTTGATACAGAGGACTTCAATTTGCCTAATATCTACTGTGAGACAAACTCTTCTAAGCAAATGTTCTACTTCAAATTCCTGATGTGCTTGATGAGCTTTACAGATAATTTTAGCTTTCAAAAGATAGAAGAAGGAACAAGTGAATCAGCAATCCTGGACTCAAATATACTATTGCCTCTGAGGGTAAGAGTAGGTATGATGGTTTTAAATTACAGGAGAGTAGATTTCAATTGAACATTAGAAGGAACTACTTAATACTTACAGGGGTTCAGCAATGGAACCAATTTCCTAGAGAAGTGTGTGTGGGGGTTCCTTTTCTGGATTGTGCTTCAAAGAGATTGGATAGCTACCTTCTGGAGATGCTTTAGCACAGGCATGGACAAACTTTGGCTATCCAGGTGTTTTGGACTTCAATTTCCAGAAATGCCAGCCAGCTTACCAGCTGTTAGGAATTGCGGGAGTTGAAGTCCAAAAGACCCAGTGGGCTGATGTTTGCCCATACCTGCTCTATCAGGAGATCCTGCATCTAAAGCAGAATGTCAAGGTGCATTTGAGACTTTCTGAACCAAGTAGACAAATAATTATGGTGAAAATAAACATTGTTTTGACAAGATGCAAAAGTTCTCAGTTAAGCATGAGTTTTGCAGAGTAGACAGGAATCCGCAGGGTTTCTCTAGAGCTAATTATTATTTCTGTTCTGGATGTAACATATGAACATCCCTAAATTAGAATAAGGCAAATTATTCAAATCTCTGTCAAGATTCTCTATGGGTGTGAAAATCACCCTACATAACTGTCAATAGAAATGAATATATTGCATACATTTGGAAATTTCTGTTTGTTTCAGCTCTTGTACTATATTTAGACAGAATGTTTTACCTGTTTTGGCAATTAAGAATATAACAGATTTATAAATTCCAAGCACTCCATAAATGTTTTGATTCAGAACACAAATGTTTATAGCTTACCCTAGAAAGAACTCTAAATTTCTATCTTGGAACAAACATCTGTGGCATCTCTGATATGCTATGCATAACATACAGACTGATATGAATCAATTGGCAATCATCCAACTTCCAAAATAAGAACACAAAGTTCATTCTAGGCAAATCCACAGATGTCAAATACAGCTAATGTCAGGCATTCAGATGCAAGTGTTGGTGCTGGAAATGCTGGAAGGCAATGTACAAGAACTGTCTGCTGGCATTCACAAAGTACAAAAATGCACCAGAGCCCTGAGATTAGATGGAAGTGGCATGTCTTAGAGAGGAATGGGGAACCACTCTCACAACCACCATGTCAGACTACACAGAGAAGCCATTGAAATCCACAAACATGTGGACAATTTCAACAGAAAGGAAGAAACCATGAAAATGAACAAAGTCTGGCTACCAGTATTAAAAAATTCTAAAATTAAAACAGCAGAGAGAAAAACAGGCAGGGACATCTAATCACCTTTCAAGAAGAGTTTGCTCCAGGCACAGTCAGCCCATTGTATGCTAATCAAGGTGGTCAGTTGAAAAGATTCACACCTAGCCCAACTTACAAAAGCCTTTTGTCTCACCCTGGTCATTCCACAGATATATAAACCCCTTTTTTCCCAGCTCCAGCAGACCTCACCCTCTGAGGAAGCTTGCCATAGATGCAGGCGAAACGTCAGGAGAAATGCCTCTAGAACATGGCCATATAGCCCGAAAAAACCCACAAGAACTGGATAAACAAAGATGTATACAAAATAAAAGCAAAAAAAAAACCACCCTGAAAATATGGAAATGGAACAGTAAGAGGAATTGAAGCCTATCACTGATACCATATGACTACTAGTATGCTGGCACAAAACTGAAAGGGATCCATTGTACTATGGTTAGTAGTGTAAATATAGTGGGGTGGGGAGTTATTGATAGGTTTTACCACAAGAATCACAGGGGGGGGGGCAAATTGAAAGGTGGAGAGGAGGCAATGTTCCAACTGCAATGCCAGCTTGCCTGGCTTGTATGATAAAGTCCTTGCAATGTCAATAAACAGAAACTAATAACTCTTGAAGAAACTGTCTCAATAAAATTTTAATACACTAGTGCATAGAATGCAGACTTGTACTTGTGTCTGTCTGTCTCTTTCATACGCATGCATACACTCCACTTCTCTCTGTGCTTTCTCACTTGCTTACATCTCCAGCTCCTGCCAGCTATTGGGACAAATTGTGATAAAACAGATACACACACACACATACAGAGAGAGACTAGTGCTATGTGGTTTGTAAGCCCTCCATCATTCAAACCGTTTCCAGATATAACACTTTCCATTCTGATTTACACATCTCTGCACTGTGGTTCATCGGCTGCTCCATAATTGATAAGACTTGACATTGTGGAATAAGTGCAATGGACCTATCATAGGTCCTATTGCCCAGACAGTGATGATCAGCTCTGTCCCCACCTTCCTTAACAATACCGCTTTATCTCTAACTCTCTCACACACATGGACACACATGGGCTTTTACATTATCTCATTTCACCAGAATGACAGGAACTAGCACTGCCAGAATGGCTAGAAGCGAGAAATCCATATCCAAGCTTATGCCAGATCCCTGCCAAGGCCATGGGTGAAGAGATACAGTCACTCCTAAATTTTGTGTCATAAAACACTTTCACAAATAAACAAATAAAGTGCTGTGAGCTTTTCCATTATTTGCCATACACAAATACATATGTCTCTCACTCCCTATGCTACCTTACAATGGCTCCTTTTTCTCCCATTTACTTCTTATGGCATCTTTATATGTTTACTTTTTAATCTCAAGTTATCCCCTTGCTTCTCCAGCCACAAAAGTTTATTGCAGTTTTCCCCAGGCTGTTATTCTCCTGTTGTGTCATAACTGCATATCCTTCACTTGTTTCCTGATTATCAACTCACATCAGATAGCTATATGTGGCTCAATGTGACTGGACTATGGAGCAATTTTTGTGGTGTCCTTTGATTTCCTACATGCTGAATATCCCCTGTAAAATGGGATCTCCAGATATGACCAAACAGTTGTTTTGTTTTGGTCATGTCAGGAGCAACATGAGAAATTGCAAGTCGCTTCTAGTGTGAGAGAATTGGCCATCTGCAAGGAAGTTGCCCAGGGGATGCCCAGATGATTTGATGTTTTTATCATCCTTGTGGGAGGCTTCTCTCATGTCCCCGCATGATAGAGGGAGCTCATCCACCTCTCCCCGGATTCGAACTTGCCAGCACAGGGGTTTAACCCACTGCACCACCGGAGGCTCCAAACAGTGAAAACTCGATACTATGTTTTCAGGTTCTGCTGATTTTCTAATGGGTCAAGAAGAGGTAGTATGGTGTAGAAGTACATGTGCTGAGACAGGTAGGCATATCTTTTTTGTCCAGGGCAAAAACATTCTGAAAATAGTTTACATCTCTAGAGAACAGGAAGTAGGAATATCAAAACTATTCTACATCCTTAGAACATCTGCAAAGATACTAAATAATATATTATATGGAAGATTCTAGTGAGAATAGTAAAACATCACATTTTGAGTGAGAATAGCACAAATATCCTAAATCTACAAAGAATGGTATTTTACTTCTCATTGGCGGGAACAAGTTTAGAGATGTTCACTTGAAATATCCAAAAAGAATATATAAACAGTAGGCCTGTCGGTTTTAGTTCGTTAATTCGTTAATTCGTAATTAAATCGTTATTTTAACCATATCCGAAGCGATTTCAAAACATATTTTTAAACCCGGAAGGGTTTAAAAATATCGAAATAGCAGCCCCATTTTTTTTACGAGCTTCAGCTCGTGTCGTTAATGGGATGGAGGCTGCTGTGCTGACTGAGTGCTGCTGGTGCCTGGGAGCCAATCCGGCGCTCCCAAGCACCCCAGCAGTGCACCGCGCCCCCCTCCTCCTCCTCACAAGCTCACAAGCGGCCTCCGCGCGCCATCCGGCTCCGGCTTCTGCGCCCTCCTCCTCCTCCTCCCAGCTGTGTTGCAGGAAGTGCGAGGAGGAGGAGGAGGAGGGCGCAGAAGCCGGATGGCGCGCGGGGGCTCCGGCTTCTGCCCCCTCCTTCTCCTCCTCCCAGCTGATTTGCAGGAAGTGCGAGGAGGAGGAGGAGGAGGGCGCAGAAGCCGGATGGCGCGCGGGGGCTCCGGCTTCTGCGCCCTCCTTCTCCTCCTCCTCGCACTTCCTGCAAAACAGCTGGGAGGAGGAGGAGGAGGGCGCAGAAGCCGGATGGCGTGCGGGGGCTCCGGCTTCTGCCCCCTCCTTCTCCTCCTCCCAGCTGATTTGCAGGAAGTGCGAGGAGGAGGAGGAGGGCGCAGAAGCCGGATGGCGCGCGGGGGCTCCGGCTTCTGCCCCCTCCTTCTCCTCCTCCTCGCACTTCCTGCAAAACAGCTGGGAGGAGGAGGAGGAGGGCGCAGAAGCCGGATGGCGCGCGGGGGCTCCGGCTTCTGCCCCCTCCTTTTCCTCCTCCCAGCTGATTTGCAGGAAGTGCGAGGAGGAGGAGGAGGAGGGCGCAGAAGCTGGATGGCGCGCGGGGGCTCCGGCTTCTGCCCCCTCCTTTTCCTCCTCCCAGCTGATTTGCAGGAAGTGCGAGGAGGAGGAGGAGGAGGGCGCAGAAGCCGGATGGCGCGTGGGGGCTCCGGCTTCTGCCCCCTCCTTTTCCTCCTCCCAGCTGATTTGCAGGAAGTGCGAGGAGGAGGAGGAGGAGGGCGCAGGAGCCGGATGGCGCGCGGGGGCTCCGGCTTCTGCCCCCTCCTTCTCCTCCTCCCAGCTGATTTGCAGGAAGTGCGAGGAGGAGGAGAAGGAGGGGGCAGAAGCCGGAGCCCATTGGATGGCGCGCGCGCGCTCACCCGAGGAGGAGGAGGAGGAGGAGGGCGCAGGAGCCGGAGCCGGATGGCGCGCAGAGGCCGCTTGTGTGAGTTTTCAGGGCTGGACCATGTTCCAGAAGCATTCTCTCCTGACATTTTGCCCACATCTATGGCAGGCATCCTCAGAGGTCTGTTGGAACTAGGCCTGTTTGATCAAGAAAAAATTTCGATATTTAAAATACTAGGGCAAATGGAGTTTAAAAAATGTTTTGTAAATATTTACGAATTTTTGTAAATAACAAAACATTTTTTTGAAAAGTTTTGTAAATATTTTAAATATCGAAACAAAAAAACACCCCAATTACGAATCGATTTTAGAAACAAATTTTTTCTTGATCAAACAGGCCTAATAAACAGCCTTACAGCCCTTGTGGAACAACATTCAATTGGGGGGGGGGGGGGGGCTGTTGCATGAAAAAAAGCAGGAGGTCATTGAAAAGATAGCTTGTTTGGATCTTAAGATACATTGTAGCAAACACACCCTTAATGAGCACCTTGTTACACAGTATACAGCCCTCATATGCTTAACAGGTTTATTGTATTTATTCTAAATAAACCTGTTAAGGTGTATACAAGTCACTGTGTATCATTTGCTATGGTCTCCTTAATAAAGAGGTGATACATATGTAGCCTTCCAGATATTGTTGTTGTGCAGCTCCCATCAGTCCTATCCAGCATTGTACTGATGAGGAGTGATGAGAGTTACAGTCGAGCAACTTATTAAGTGTCATTACTATTTATTCCTGCTTCATATGAGTTTCTCCATATAAAGTGCTTGGAAAGTTACTTTTTGCACCATAGCTCCCAGAATCCTAAACTAGCATGGTCACTGGCATTGCCGTCTGGGAGATTTGTGGAATTATAAATCACTATCATCATCAGTCCCAACAACAATGCTACTTGTTTCCATGCTCTGAGTTTTATGAGCCATATAAAGTAGTAAAAATGTATTACTGTTGTATTCCCAAATTCCAAATAGGGAATGAAATGATGATGAAGATGCAGGGGAATTAGGAGATTATAAGAGAAAGGGAAGAAACTTGAGTTGGCCTGCTCTGGCATACAGAAGGTTTCAGCCTCACAGTTGTTTTTGTCAGCTTTTGGTGTTTCTTGTCACCCTGTTGCACTCTGGCTAGCCGCATAACTTCTTGTCCTGAGTTCTAGGGACAGCCATTTCTCCCTAAGAGCTCAAACTCACAACATGGCTTTTTAGCAGCCTAAATGCTGAACTAGAAGGGGGGATGTCAAAAAATGACAAATGGAATTAGCCCAGTGTTATCCAGGGGAGCTGCTGAAGTCATTGTTGCTATTTCCAAGGGAAAACAGAGGTGGGGAGGACACTGAAAGAAGAAGATGACAAACATCTCCCCACATCCCTTGGGGCTTCACACAATGTCACCAAGAAGTTGGGTAATTAATCTCCTGTCACGCTACCTGTGTGCCACACATCCGTTTTCCCTTGGCAGGCCAGTTGAAATGCCAAACAGCATATAGCTCCACCTATTGGCACTTGACTTTCTGAAAATAAAATGCATCATCGAAGGACTTGCACATCACCCTGCAAATCTCCATATCCTGGGGCAGATATTTAATCTGTCAATTCCTGAGTCAACCAAGAGCCTTCTAGTGCTCTGCAGCATGCCAGTCTTTGTAAAGCACAACGAGGGTTATATGAAATGAAGGCCATTTTCTGATTTGACATCTTTTTCTAACAGTGATATTCTTACAAATGACAGTGATTCATTGCTTTAAATACGTAAGAGGTTTTTCCACTTTGCACTGCACTGTACTGTATATTGCTCATAGAGTTGCAAGAGAATGCAAATATCATCTTATCCAAACCCTTCCAAACGCAGGAAGTCCAGCATTTCTCAAACCATTGCATTTTTTTTTAGTTTAATTCTTATTCGGGTTCAGAAAGTTCAGGGTAATTCTGCTTTGGTTCCATTTTAGGCCAATAAAGGTTCACTAATTGATTTGATGTGCATAGTCAACCAGTTCTAATGATTATTTCAAGTGATTATTTACATACAGACATAGAAGAAGCTATTTGTAATCAAAGTTTTCATGGCCAGAGTTGAGAGGAAGTTTGCCCTGACCTTCCTCTTAGGCTGAGAAAATGTAACTTGCCCTGCATCACTAAGTGTGCTTCCTTGGCTGAGTGGGAATATGAATCCAGTCTCCAGAGTTCTAGTCCCACACTCTGACCACTCTCCTCTAATCATTAGGCTTGGGCCCAAATCAGTTTGACCGAAAGTGATTTGTAATATTCAGTGGTCTGTTTTGTGTAATCCCCCAAAATCAGAATTGGGAGGGGAAAACCAAAAAGCTCAGTGAAATGGATCAAGAGAGCCAGATTTATTGGCTACTGAAGAGGATGGAGTTCAGTCTACATTATACCTGAGGCAGGGGTCTGCCACGGGGTTCCTAAAGAAGATCCTGCAACATCTTTTCTCCTTCCCTGGTGGTGGAGGAGTTCCCTAGGCTCCTCCTCCAGAAAGGGCCCTTCTGAGAACTCACTTTCCCAGCAGCACTCACATGGGACAGACATTAAAAAGTCTCTGAGTTCCTCTTGGAGCATGATGGGAATTGAAGTTTCCCTCTGTGTGTGTTTCTCAGCCAATAAAAGGCCTGGTTGTGTCCATGCTCTGATTGGCTGAGAATGGACACAACTGGTTTCCATCCTGGTGACCCTAGAAGCACTTCTTGCCTGGGGATTTTGGAAAATGGGTATTTAGTCCTCCTCGTGAAACTGAATGGCACTTTCTTCTCCATTTATCTACTGCCTAACACCAGTTGTGTCCATTCTCAGTCACCAGTTGTGTCCATTCTCTTTTGTGGTTTTTCTTATTTTAAAATATGTGATGGTAAAAACTTAAAATAATTCTAAAAAAAAACCCAGTAGATTGGTGAATTGTTCTGAAAGTTGACAAGCCTGCAGTTGTAAGTGGGGTCTAAAACTGAGGTATGTTTCATGCAGATAGGCTTCAAAAATCACTGAGTATTGAGCCTTTGATGTTTCCCATTGAAGCTAATGGGCTGAATCTTTGCCAAATGAAAATGGCAACACTCCTCCCGATTTGAGTAACTTCCTGGTAAGCAGAATAAGGGGATAGACAAAAATGGACCCCAAAATGGCCACCTTTTGGCCAAATTGCACCCCTCTACTAATCATGAAGTTACCATATTTTTTGAAATAAATAATGAAACTCTGATAATCCCACCTGGTTAAAAAAAAACCTTCAAAAGTTGTCATTCTCACATGCAATTATTTGTATCCTTAGCTTAAATAAATTTGGCAGCTTTTGTAAAATAGAAGTGGTTTTACAAAGATTTAGAAAATCCAAAATGTTCTGGAATCGTATTCTTGATCAATTCCCCAGCTACAATTCAGGATCATTCTCACCTAGACTAACTCAATTCCATTTATGAAGTCAAGATTCCAGATTGCTACAAGGAGATAGCAAATGCACTACAGAAATATGTTGGTTGAGTAAATACTCTCAGATGCCTTATGCAAACCATTTGGATAATCCAAAAATTATCAGTCTATAGCTACATCAGTTCTTGCATTAAATGTTCACGTAATGATCAAGACTGCCTTCTTCACCTCTCAAAAATGACCTAAGATCTACCCTATGACAAACCATTCATTAGGGAGAAGTAAGCAAATTTATCAACATATATACATGGCATTAATTCATACTCAACCCTTTTATGCTGGTGGGTTACTGAACTTAAGGTCTGCCACAGAGGGTTATCCTGGTATTAACTATGAAGGACAGACTAACACAGCAATACAAAATTCATATCCTATGCAAAATATAGGAAAATGGCTCTAATAAAAGCTTTTGGTTCAAATCACTCAAAGTAGATCATATCAGGATTTATCATCATAATTTTCCTTTTAAGAGTGATACAGAGAAATTCCCAGAGCCAATGCAATGCAGTGATTTGATTGTTAGACTCTAGAGACAAGGGTTCAAAACCCTGTTTAGTCATGGAAACACTCTGGGTGAACAAATCTTGTCAAGGAAACCATATGCTAGGTTCCCTTTAGGGTTGCCATAAGTCAAAAACAACTTGAAGGCAGAAAACAACACTAACAATATACACTTTGTTTCATTATTCCATATTAAACTGAAATGGCTGGGTAAGATATTTTTTTTTTTTTGCTTTCATTCATTAATTTTTAGAATTTTTCATACACAAAAATGTGTATAACCCAGCTCCACTCCAGCCTTTTTTTCCCCTGCTACTTGCTTGGTCTAATTACCAATATTGTTTCTCAGAGCAAGCTACAGGTGGTCACATGTAGGAATTCTGAATTCCTCTTGTCCTTTATAAGAGTGTTTAATGTATCCTCACCAACTCACCCGAGGCATTATATATCGATTGCCTCATGTAGAGGCATTGGTTAATTTGGCTAACTGGCATGCCATTAGGGATATGTATAAGTGCAGGGCAGGTATCAGTAAACATTCAGAGCTTTCATGGCAAACTTGGAAAGTGAGACTGAGAAGTAGTTAGAAAGGCCAGCAGAGGAGCTAGAGGCCACCAGTTCCCAGCTACTCTGCTAGACCTTTTAACCATTCCTCAGCCTTGCTATCTGGGGGAGCTTCCACACATAGCTTAAACCCATGCTGATATGGGTTAAAGTAATCTGATTTGGCATGGGTTCTAGTCCCCACCCCCTACCACAACCTTGGGGATAGCATGAAGCCATCCTGAAGCCCTCAATTTACCCTAAAACTTTCTGGCTGCCATGATGTCTTGCCTCATGCTCTTGTGGCATGAGAAACTATGGGAGGGGTGAGAAGGACAATCCATCCAGTCCCCCCCCCCCCCAATCTCCTCATGTGTCACTTTCTCATGCTGCAAGGAGAGGCACCATGGTGGCCAAGGACCTTTTTCCGTAAGTTTTAGGGGATAAATCACGGCTGGTGGAGGGGGTGGATGGGAGTGGGTGGGGGCGGGAGGGGTGGGTAGGTGCCCTCCTGCATTTTTGGGCTCCAGGAGCTGGATACAAGAAAAATCAACATGATTCTAAAGGTTTGAAGGACTTCAGCTTTTCAATTTTCCATCCTGGTGACCCTAGAAGCACTTCTTGCCTGGGGATTTTGGAAAATGGGTATTTAGTCCTCCTCGTGAAACTGAATGGCACTTGCTTCTCCATTTATCTACTGCCTAACACAATACATGATGCTTTTGTCATCCTATCATTCTTGTCATCTGAGACTGACACAAAGGCCTACATTGTGTTGTGAGTTGCTATTAAAATAGACTCTTTGATTCTATTGGAACTTGTTAAGACAACACTTATGAAATTTCCATTGATTCAATGAGTCTGCTCTAGAGAACAATTAGGTTTGAGTTGTCTTTGTATGTACTGAACTTGGTCAAAGACAACTCAGCTTCAGACCTCTGTGAAGTTATAAAGCTCATTGTCTGACCTTGAGCCAATCACTCTCTCTCATTTTAATCTGCCTTGCAGAACTGTTATGAAAGTAATATGGGAAGAAGGACAAGATATCAATATAAAATTATCTTCTGCTTTGCATCATCGTTCCAGTACTTTGAAATATTGATGAGTTTGAGAATTGCATTTGAAAGACTGGTAACTCAGCTATGGGAGATTGAGCTCTATAGATTAGTGCAGTGGTTCTCAACCTGCGGTCCTCAGATGTTTTTGTCCTACACCTTCCAGAAATCCCAGGCAGTTTACCAGCTGTTAGGATTTATAGAATCATAGAATCAAAGAGTTGGAAGAGACCTCATGGGCCATCCAATCCAACCTCCTGCCAAGAAGCAGGAATATTGCATTCAAATCATCCCTGACAGATGGCCATCCAGCCTCTGTTTAAAAGCTTCCAAAGAAGGAGCCTCCACCACACTCCGGGGCAGAGAGTTCCACTGCTGAACGGCTCTCACAGTCAGGAAGTTCTTCCTCATGTTCAGATGGAATCTCCTCTCTTGTAGTTTGAAGCCATTGTTCCGCGTCCTAGTCTCCAGGGAAGCAGAAAACAAGCTTGCTCCCGCCTCCCTGTGGCTTCCTCTCACATATTTATACATGGCTATCATATCCCATATTTCTGGAAGTTGAAGGCCAGAAGCATCTGGGGATTCCAGACTGAGAACCACTGGGTTAGTAGATTGGCAGGAGGGAGTTTGTAGTCACAAGGGATGTGTGTTGATTGTTAAAATTTGTTTGTTATGGAAGAGGCCAGCTTACTTCTGTGCCAAGGACTTCCCATGCTTGTTTAAAGTGTATATACAAGCTATTGGTCTTCTTTATAATTGGAGTTAGTGTCTGGATTTACACAAGGTTTGGTGATAAAGTGTTTTATGGAAAGTGTTTATGTGAAACTTCCCAATTCCTGTATTCAATAAAGGTTCATGGTCTTTTAATGTAAGACATGTAAACACATGTAAATTATATTAGATTTGCAAATCTTGATTGATGTAGTAAGCACACATATATTTGGAGCCTTTGGTGTGCCATTGCAAGTATCTCAAGTGAGGACCAATAGCAAACAGATTAAGTTCTCAGGCTCAGCCTGGCCTCCTTGTGACTGCATTAAATTCAGCTATTCACTTTTAATAAATACCATTTCAAAACCCTCCTGTAATCAAGCAGTGCAAAGAAAGATGACTGTTACTCTTTAAAGCTAACCTCCCTAGATGTCCTACAGGTTTGAGTCAAGGCAACAAGAATGTATACCTTCAGATCCAAGTATACATATGCATAACTGCAAACATTTTTACAACCACACTCTGCATTCTTGCTTTCCATTAACTGTACTGACAGTGGCAATCAATGGCTTTAAATTAGATTTATATGAACCACAGAGTCAAACATTGTAACTATGGAGATAAATGTCCCATTTGTTCTGTGGCAACAACTCACCACAACATACCTCCTGGGGAAGGTTTTATTCTATACTGAGGTTATTACTCAGAGGGAACCCAGGGTTCAGTACTTATCTAGGAGGTGATACCTCAAGCCTTCATTATATAGCAGAAGCACAGCATCAGAAACAACTTATGAGTGGAAGCTCTTTGTAACCCATAGAATGCTTGCTGCTCAAAGAATTCTCCACCTGCCACTTTCCTTACAACTTTCTATGAGAGTCCCAAATTGCACACCACCATCTTGAACTTCATCTAAGCTCCCTGAGAGCTCCCTTCTTATGCTTGCAGATATCCATGTTGACTTTATGCATAGATCCCCCCCCCCCCCACACACACACACCACCACCACCATTGAATAATATGCCATGAAAGCAGATCTAACCTATGGAATCTATTTTCACAGTAAAGTTAAAGTAAAGGTTTCCCGTGACATTAAATCTAGTCTTGTCCAACTCTGGGGGGTGGTGCTCATCTCCATTTCTTAGCTGAAGAGCCAGCGTTGTCGTGGGACACCTCCAAGGTCATGTGGCCAGCATGACTGCATGTAGCACTGTTACCTTCCCCCAGATGCAGTACCTATTGATCTACTCACATCTGCATATTTTTGAACTGCTAGGTTGGCAGAAGCTGGGCCTAACAGCAGGAGCTCACCACACTCCCTGAATTCGAACCACCAACCTTTCAGTCAGCAAGTTCAACAGCCTAGCAGGAAACAATGTACAATCATAGAATCATAGAATCAAAGAGTTGGAAGAGACCTCATGGGCCATCCAGTCCAACCCCCTGCCAAGAAGCAGGAATATTGCATTCAAATCACCCCTGACAGATGGCCATCCAGCCTCTGTTTAAAAGCTTCCAAAGAAGGAGCCTCCACCACACTCCGGGGCAGAGAATTCCACTGCTGAACGGCTCTCACAGTCAGGAAGTTCTTCCTCATGTTCAGATGGAATCTTCTCTCTTGTAGTTTGAAGCCATTGTTCCGCGTCCTAGTCTCCAGGGAAGCAGAAAACAAGCTTGCTACAATGTATCAATCACAGTTACAATCCAAAAAGGTTAAATCAAAACAAATAAATCAAAAATGATAAATCATAATACATAGAAGAAAATATATCCCAATAAACATATTACTTATAACTCATAAACATCACCCATATAAATAAATATAAAACTTTACAACAATCAAGACATATAGTACCACTTAAAACATCTTTGCACTAATTGTAATTTTCGAGCCATCTTCAGAGGCACCCCATGTAGAGTGCATTGCAATAAACCATCCGGGATGTAACCAAGAAGTGGACTACTTTGGTCAGATCTGGCTTTTCAAAGTATGGGCACAGTTGATGCACAAGCTTTAATTATGCAAAGGCCCTCCTGGCCACCAACAACAACTGAGTTTCAAGGATCAGTACTGAGTCCAGGAAGATCCCCAAGCTGTGGACCTGCATCCTTAGGGGGAGTGTTACCCCATCCAGCACAGGTTGCTACCTTATATTTCAACTGACCAGGACGACCTTTGTTTTCTCTGGATTGAACTTCAATTTGTTAGCCCTCATCTAGCCCATCACAGCTGCCAGGCACTGGTTACATGAAAGCATGCAAAACATACCCAACCTCAAAGGGATGGACAGAACCCCATGGCCTGTGAAATCATCTTCATCTTATTGGAAATCCTGCTTGGATGTGTACCATTACCATCTCATAACCAATGTCCAGGGTATTAAATTTCCAGTTAGACACAGGAATTGGTGATCCTACACTTAGAGCGATTTTTAGTGGGTGATAACAATGTTTTTACTGATTTTGGGGGGATTTGATTGTAGTATACAGTATATTGTCTTGTTATTCAGCTCAGCTTGTGTTAGCAACTAAGTGGGTTAGGAGTACCTTTTCTTAAAACAAATAAACAACATGAACCCGTTAATAGAACTGGGAGTTGGAGCTGTACTACAACAGGTAGAAGATAGTTTTCTTTTGAACGTAGTAGTATTGTTAGACACAATTAAAACAGAGTTCTTGGATCAATTGGATTCATGTACATTATGACCCACAATTGAACATTCAATGGGTCTCTTCTAGATTAGATCTAATTAATCAGAAGGGTGCTGCTAGTACATTTATTTATATGTTTTCTGATTTGTTTTTTTCAGGATCTGAGAGCCAAACCTGTTCACAACCTTCCTTTTAAAAAACTGCAATTAAAAAAATCTACAAAATGCAAATATTAAAACAGAATTAAATGTTAGGATTATTTAGACAATTTTGTTAGAATCCAATTAAATGAATAGCTCTAAAATCATTAAAAAATAATCCAAAATCCCTTGATTTGGATTTTGTGTTCCTATTCATGAAGCCTAGAAATGAATTGGCTGTTGTTGACTTGTGGACTACTAAGACCACCAGAACCTGGTCACTGGTATTCTATGCAAGCTATATGTCACTCATCCAATATTTATGCAATTCCTTTAATCCCATGATAGCTCCCTCTTTCAGTCCATCAGATTCATGGTTCAAGTTGAGTCCTCCTGACCTTAGAACACTACAAATAGTCCATTTTGTTATCTTCCATTTTGACAATTATCCTTTCTCTCTTCTCAGTTTGTTGTTCTGGGTTTAAACTGCCTGTTTGAGATAATGTTTGGTTCCAGATGGATTAGAAAAAAGTGTAAAGACTGCATGCAAACAGGCCTAAAATAGGTTGCCTGTAACGCAAGCAGTACATAGATTATATGATGATGTGATGTGGCATGAAGAGTTTATTGTCACTCCTTTGGGGAGAGTCATAATGCTGTTTTAAATTTTTGCTCATAAAACCTTCATCTATACTTTAAGATTGCCATATCAAACATTTCACAGATTGTGGGTGCTACGCACAATGCTTCTCTATTTTGTTACAGGCAGCTGCTGGCTAAGGAAAGCACTGCTTTATCGAATCACCTTAAATCAGTAGTCTCTTTAAGCTGTGTGCTACTGGGACACACGATTACAGTGCTACTAATATACTGTAATACTTAATGAATGCGTTAAATACTTAAAGAGTCTTAGGAACAATGTAATTTAGATCTTACACTGACTTTCAAAGATGTCTGACCAATAATGTATTGTGTGAAATACTTTATTACCTTTTGGTGGGAAGTTCCCTGTTTTAATCTGAGTGTTATCCACATTGCACACTTATAGCAGTTTGGTACTTAGAATTATTTACTGCTATAGCAGTAGTACTCTCTAGCAGGGGATTCTAAATTCTTCATGAGATGACAAATCTCAGGATTCCATAGAATAATATAGTTAAAGTGGTATCAGGTCACCAATTGTGCACTGTAAATGTTGTTGTTCATTCGTTCAGTCGTCTCAGACTCTTCGTGACCTCATGGACCAGCCCACACCAGAGCTCCCTGTCGGCCGTCACCACCCCCAGCTCCTTCAAGGTCAGTCCAGTCACTTCAAGTATGCCATCCATCCATCTTGCCCTTGGTCGGCCCCTCTTCCTTTTACCTTCCACTTTCCCCAGCATAATTGTCTTCTCTAGGCTTTGCTGTCTCCTCATGATGTGGCCAAAGTACTTCAACTTTGTCTCTTGTATCCTTCCCTCCAGTGAGCAGTCGGGCTTTATTTCCTGGAGGATGGACTGGTTGGATCTTCTCACAGTCCAAGGCACTCTCAGAACTTTCCTCCAACACCACAGCTCAAAAGCATCGATCTTCCTTCACTCAGCCTTCCCTAAGGTCCAGCTCTCACATCCGTAGGTTACTACAGGGAATACCATGGCTTTGACTAGGCGGATCTTTGTTGCCAGTGTGATGTCTCTACTCTTTAATATTTTATCGAGATTGGACATTGCTCTCGCCCCCATAATCTCCAATTGTTCAATCATGCTTAGTGTAAATGCACTGAAACTCCCCAATAGCAATGTGACACTTCATGAGATGCTGCCTGGCCCTTGTTCCCCTCCAACCAAGAAACATGACCAGGTTAGGTCATACATTGTTAAGTCATGCAAAAGCTATATGGAAGGATTGTGCCTTTTGAAAAGGGAGAACTGTAGTACATGTAAAAAGGTCTCTTGGAGAGATGGCTCAAGACATTTTGCTGCCTCAGGCTATTGAGAAGGTTATATTCCTTTCTATGTACAAAGTTAACACCACTTTGTTACATTTTTCTAAAAGGGAGAACATCCTCCACCAAACCTGAAGGCAGCGGGCTAGCTTTAGGGCTATAAGCAATGCACATCTATATCCTCCAGCTCCTTATGATATCTTCAATTAGGGCAAATCCTTTATCATCTCCGGTTGGGGCAAAGAAAGGCTTCTTTCTAAAATGCAGAGGATCAAGTGCCAATCAGTGTAAACAATATGAGTTTAGATTGACCATTGATCTGACCTGGCATGGTTCCTTTGTTCTGCCTCTTAAGCTAAAATAGTGATTTGGAAAAAGGTGTCTTCTTAGCTCGCAGAAATTTGGAAAACACTGCTTCCAAGTTTCAACAATTTACCAATTGTTACCATATCATCTGGTAAGCTGAATTCAGGTATGAATGTTAGTACTGATTCTCAACTAACCATCACACATTGCAATTATAATCTGCATGCAGAATATAATTAATATAGATAATTGCATCATTACCTATCAATACATGTGTGAACACATGAAAAGTTCTACAGCTTTTCTGTCCTCAGGAATATGGGTGGAAAGGAAACCACAATAATTATCCAATTGAATAAACCAAATAATCAGAGGCCTGTTTCCATGACTTTTAGTTTGTTTCCTCTTTTCTTTCTTTTATTCAATAAAAATTAATAAATATACTGTTTGGTGGTAACTTTGAAAAGGAGTAATTTAATCAAAATCAGAGTGCCTCAAGTTAATTTAATTCAGTCCTGGGCTCACATGCCTGCCAAATTGCACACTTCAAAACCACACAGCCAAAGAACTTTTAAGTGCCCTCTGAGAATGCCTGAAGAGATATTGGGGAGGGGGGATATGGGAGGGGGACATGAAGACCCATGAAAGCAAATGAAGAAGAAAGACACTTGATTGGTAGGTGGAGGGGAAGGCAGGGAGTGTGCCAAAAAAGCTTAAATTAATCTGTGATTGATTTATTTCTTAAGAGCAATCATGAAGCAGACCCTTTATTAGCATTTATTTAATTACTGAGAAACTTTTTCCCCCTTAAAGGTAAAATGTCTTTAGGTCAACTGAGGGATGCTAAACAAAGCACAGTCAGTGGTTAATAAATCTCAAGATGTGCATGAAGAACAAACAGTGGGCTTTCATGATACTTAGGTCATTAGAGTCACCCAACTTCAAGACAGCAAGATCAGAGAAAGTTAGGGTCAAATTCCAGCCCTAGCTGGGTTCACACTGCACCTTGCAACTTCAAGGGAACTTTACATGTGTAACCAAGGGCAGACTTTAGCCGTTAGGTATAGACCTGAAGATAGAAGCCTCTTTTAGATTGATCTTATGGAAAATGGAGCTCCAGTAAGCCTTTCTTTTAAAAAAAAAGTTTCAGAGAACTAAAAGAAAATATATAACAAATGAGGAAAGAGCTGTAGTGTATATTTTACAAAATAAAAACAAAATCCAGGTTCAGTAGTTTCTTTGCTCAGTTAAATGCCAGACCATGGATCCATTACACATGGAACAGTAATTTTATGACTACTAATTCCACAGTTGCCTCACATTGTATTGGAGCTCGCCTGGTACTGGAGAGATTCTGTACTACCTCCCATTAGAAGTCTGGTAATGGAGAGATCCTGTACAACCAAGAGCAACTTTGGAAGGAGCAACCATAAAATTAAAGGTGGTTCCAGCATCCTCACAACATCTGAACAATTACTTGGTCCATTTTGTTTCTTTTCTTGCTGAGAGAAGAATTTTTTAAGAGGGGAGAATCATAGAATCATAGAATCATAGAATCATAGAATCATAGAATCATAGAATCATAGAATCAAAGAGTTGGAAGGGACCTCATGGGCCATCCAGTCCAACCCCCTGCCAAGAAGCAGGAATATTGCATTCAAATCACCCCTGACAAATGGCCATCCAGCCTCTGCTTAAAAGCTTCCAAAGAAGGAGCCTCCACCACACTCCGGGGCAGAGAGTTCCACTGCTGAACGGCTCTCACAGTCAGGAAGTTCTTCCTAATGTTCAGATGGAATCTCCTTTCTTGTAGTTTGAAGCCATTGTTCCGTGTCCTAGTCTCCAAGGAAGCAGAAAACAAGCTTGCTCCCTCCTCCCTGTGGCTTCCTCTCACATATTTATACATGGCTATCATATCTCCTCTCAGCCTTCTCTTCTTCAGGCTAAACATGCCCAGTTCCCTAAGCCGCTCCTCATAGGGCTTGTTCTCCAGACCCTTGATCATTTTAGTCGCCCTCCTCTGGACACATTCCAGCTTGTCAATATCTCTCTTGAATTGTGGTGCCCAGAATTGGACACAATATTCCAGATGTGGTCTAACCAAAGCAGAATAGAGGGGTAGCATTACTTCCTTAGATCTAGACACTATGCTCCTATTGATGCAGGCCAAAATCCCATTGGCTTTTTTTGCCGCCACATCACATTGTTGGCTCATGTTTAACTTGTTGTCCACGAGGACTCCAAGATCTTTTTCACACGTACTGCTCTCGAGCCAGGCGTCCCCCATTCTGTATCTTTGCATTTCATTTTTTCTGCCAAAGTGGAGTATCTTGCATTTGTCACTGTTGAACTTCATTTTGTTAGTTTTGGCCCATCTCTCTAATCTGTCAAGATCGTTTTGAATTCTGCTCCTGTCCTCTGGACTATTGGCTATCCCTCCCAATTTGGTGTCATCTGCAAACTTGATGATCATGCCTTCTAGCCCTTCATCTAAGTCATTAATAAAGATGTTGAACAGGACCGGGCCCAGGACGGAACCCTGCGGCACTCCGCTCGTCACTTCTTTCCAAGATGAAGAGGAAGCATTAGTGAGCACTCTCTGTGTTCGTCCACTTAACCAATTACAGATCCACCTCACCGTAGTTTTGCCTAGCCCACATTGGACTAGTTTCCTTGCCAGAAGGTCATGGGGGACCTTGTCAAAGGCCTTACTGAAATCCAGGTACGCTACATCCACGGCATTCCCCGCATCTACCCAGCTTGTAGCTCTATCGAAGAAAGAGATCAGATTAGTCTGGCATGACTTGTTTTTGATAAATCCATGTTGACTATTAGCGATGACCGCATTTGTTTCTAAGTGTTTGCAGACCGCTTCCTTAACAATCTTTTCCAGAATCTTGCCCGGTATCGACGTGAGGCTGACCGGACGGTAGTTGTTTGGGTCGTCCTTTTTTCCCTTTTTGAAGATTGGGACCACATTGGCCCTCCTCCAATCTGCTGGAACTTCTCCCGTTCTCCAAGAACTCTCAAAGATGGTTGCCAATGGTTCCGAAATGACTTCTGCTAGTTCCTTCAATACTCTGGGGTGTAGTTGATCTGGCCCTGGGGACTTGAACTCATTAAGAGCAGCCAGGTATTCCTGGACGACTTCTTTCCCAATTTGGGGTTGGATGTCCTCCAATCCCTCATCCACTCCATCTTGCTGAGGTCGAAGACTCTCTTTTTGTGAGAAGACCGAGGCAAAGAAGGCATTAAGTAGTTCTGCCTTTTCCCTATCCCCTGTTAGCATTGCCCCATCTTCTCCTCAAAGAGGTCCTATCGCCTCCTTGTTTTTCCTTTTTCTACTGACATAAGAATAGAAGCCCTTTTTATTGTTTTTAATGTCCCTGGCAAGTCTGAGCTCGTTTTTTGCTTTAGCTTTGCGGACCTTTTCCCTACAGGTGTTGGCTATTTGTTTGAATTCTTCTTTGGTGATTTCTCCCTTTTTCCACTTCTTGTGCATGTCTCTTTTGTGTCTTAGCACAGTTAGAAGTTCTTTGGACATCTATTCTGGCTTCTTTGCACTTGTCCTATTTTTTCTCTTTGTTGGCACGGTTTGCAATTGCGCCTGTTGGCAGAAGACTTCATCAAGATCTTCCTCGTGGCTTGGGGGTCTGTAGTAGATGCCTACAACAACATCTTTTTGAGTCCCAGTTCCCTTGATTCTTATCCAGATGATTTCAAGCTGGTTTCCCAGATTGCTGTCTTGAATTTCTTCTGCAGCATAGGAGTTTTTGACATATAAGGCTACTCCGCCTCCTCTCCCCTTTGTTCGGTTTCTGTGAAAGAGGTTATACCCCTTGATATCTACATTCCAGCAAGAGGAGTCATCCCACCAGGTTTCAGTGATCCCTATGATATCATATTTGTGGTGTTGTGCTAAAAGTTGGAGTTCGTCTTGTTTATTTCCCATGCTCTGTGCATTAGTGTAAAGACATGTGAGCCCCTGAGATCTTCCCTTGAGCTGTTTAATTGGGATTATTGTACTTTTGGTACTTGGTCCTTGTTGTGTTTGTGCAGCCCTCCATTTAGCCTTCTGGCGATTCCCAGACATTATGGGTAAAGTAGTGTTCGCAAGGCTGTTGTCCCCCTCCCCCGGTGGACCTAGTTTAAAGTGCGTCTAATGAGGTTTGCAAGTCTGTGAGCAAAAAGGTGTTTTCCTACTTGTGTGAGATGCACCCCATCCCTTGCCAGTAGGCCATCCTCCTGGAATAGCAGGCCATGGTCGAGGAAGCCAAAGCGTTCCTCCTGACACCATTTTCTAAGCCAGTCATTGACCTGTACTATTTTTCTGGCTCTTGTGGGTCCGTGTCTTACAACAGGGAGGAGGGATGAAAAGACCACCTGTACATTACATTCTTTTAGCATTGCTCCTAGAGCTCGAAAATCATTTGTGATCTTTTGAAACGTATGCCTTGCAGTATCATTGGAAGATTAGGTGAACATCATTGCATTATCTATGACTGGATCTTTTGATTCGGCCATTCTTCATTTCATTGCATAAGTTCTAGTTAATACGGTGCAGCATTTACAAATGCAGCAGAAAGATGTTTTCAAGAATTGCAGCCTTTTTGAATCTAAAGAGTAACATGTTTTATTTGACTTAATCTTTCATGGATTTCAGCTATTGTCATAGGACCTCATCACACTCAGTTCCAATTTATGTGTAATAGTGGAGGGATTCACCATATATTGTGATGAATCCAGTGGGCAGTGGGTGAACCTGTCACCCTGTGCCCCGCATCTTCTGCATCATCCACTTCCATCCCATGGGGGGAAGCGTTGCTACTCGGCTTCCCTGGCGCTAATCCTGTTCTTCTTTATGAGAATACGGGAAGCCTCCTATGTTCTCCTTTCAGTGTCCTAGGCCACTTGCAGTACACTGGAAGCACAGAGCCCTGACCAAAGTTGCTGTGCAGCATCTTATGGCATTTGGCAGGCTTCATCCTCTCAAAATCCTGCAGCTAAAAATCACTAATGTCATGAGGTCATTAGGTGCACCTCTGATGAACTGGACTACACCCATTCAGGCTTCTGCGCTGAAATGGGAAAAGTTAGTAATAGATTACAGTTCCCAGAATATGCCCTCCCTCACAATGTAAACCTCAAAATTGCATTTCTAATTTTTACAACCAAAGAAAAACTTGTTCATTTTTAAACTGCTGCATGACCTTTTGTGGATGAAAGACAGACATACTAACATCACTACTTCTCTGGATACAGTTTCAAACTGCTAATCATCATTCATGCTAAAAAGGGTGGACAGCTGTACTACTCAGCAAATTGGTTTAAACCAATAGACAAGGATAATGTGAGCCTAGCATAGGCAAAGAAAGTGACCCCAGGATTAAGCGTATGGGTGGCTACTACAGCTGTCTGATTGATCAAAAATGTTTCAAAACTCATTACAAAATTAGGGGCAATGGCATTTTATTTCTAAAGTGTTTCTAAAGCATTTTAGTGAAAATTTCATCACTATAATGAGAGTAATGAAATTTGTTACTTTTCTGTTACAGTAATTGCACAACTGAGGAAACGTCAGGGGTTCCTTTCTCCCTCATTTTTTACAACTATTGGCATGAAACTTGCAACAATGGTAGAACACATTTACCACTGATAGCCCATCAAGTTTCAGAATGTTTCACATATCCACAGATTTTTGAGACATTTTCAAAGTTTTTAAAAAACATTTTTTAAAAAAACCTACAAGAGCTATCTCCTTGAATTTTTTATATAATAGCAGAAAATAACATGGGACCTTTCCCCCCAACTTTCAGAAATATTCATATTTCTATTGATTTTAGGATTTATTTTTTAAAATGACAAAAACTTTTTTTAAAAAAAGCCACAACAGCTATCTCATTGGATGTCTCTCACATTAACCAAGATAACTTCCATTTTGGGCTTTTTTCCCCTCCCAGAACAGAGATTTACTTACTAGAAGTATCAGTCAGTCCTTCTCTTTGCAGATTCAACTATTTATTGGAACTCTGGCTGGCTGCTGCTATGGAGGAACAAATCTCTCCCCTATCTCGATTGGGGCTTTCTGATGCTGAGGAGAATTCTGAAAAAAATAGTTTAGGGCAGGGCCTTTTGAATTTTATGGCATAGGGCTTCTTGCCTTCCCAAACTACATTTCCCAGAATTCTGTGCTTTCGCAGTTTCTTTCCCTGTGAACTTTGCTCCCTCTCTGCTGCTTCCCTCTCCTAATGGCAAGAGGCCATCAATTTAAAGAGGAACGACAGCCTTCTTGGCTTTGCTTTGCTTGCACTCAAAGTGAAACTGACTTTGGGAGGTTTCTGAGGTTTACAAAAGTCAAATAAAGAAGTATTGGGTAAGTTTTGATTCTTAAGTTTTTGGCATGGGCCATGCCCATGTGTTGGATATTGCACCCTAAGTACAAATTTAATGAATTTGATCAGAATTATGAGGACTAACAATAATTTTGTAAAGCCCTAGTCGCTACAATGGAAGTCATTTTGGCAAAGAAACTATTCACGACAACTTAATAACAAATGTATCTTTGCCCACAAGGTGGAATGATAAATCTAATTCACACTCTAATCTTCTGCAATGTGACATAATAGCAACAGAATTAAAACACTGTGAGTCCTCCAATGTCCTTGTGTCATTTCTTTACCATTAAAGACTTGCTTAAGGTCAACAGCAGCTATATTGCATCACTACATATTCTGTATTTGTTTTGCTAATTTTAAAACTCCTATAACCCACTTTCTCTCAAAGTAATTCAGATAGTCTCAAAAAAGCTATGAAAAATAGTGAAGAAATAGAAGTAGCAACACAACAGCAATAATAAACATAACAGGAGACAATATAACAAGCAATACACTCACACAATAAATCAATGATTAATCTAACTTAAAAGCCCTCCAAAGTGAACAATTCTTAACAAAAGATGCTTGAAGCATTGATCGTTATAAATTCCTATGTAAAATATCCAGATCATCACATCTTAGACCAATATTCACACTAAAACTTAGCTATGAAGGAGATTTTGCATTTTTTTAAACATTGTGATGCAGTTCTGAGCAGCTTAGACACATCAAAACAAAAAATTAAGTGTCGTTTGCAAGAAAATGTGAATTTCAATACCCTCTCTTTTTTGAGAAAAAAACACAACTAAATACCTATTTTGAACTTAAGCAGACATATAAATGTCTGTTTTGAAAGAGAAAATAAGCATTTAAAAAGGATAATGCCAGCACTTTGAACTGTGCCTGGAAGCAAACTGAGAACCAATGTTGTTGACATAGTATCAGTGTTATATTCTCCCAGCAGTCTAGTCTAGTTAGAACTCTCACTACTGTATTTTGTGTTGCGGTTTATGCAAAAGCTAACCAGCAGACCTCCCAGCCCTCTGTTGATCCACACAGAGTAAGTGAGTCAGACTAAATGAAAAATAAAATTTACTCTTGAATAACAGAGTTAAATAAGCAGTTTTTACAAAAAATATCCAACTTTGAAAAAATAACTTAATCCATTGCAGAAATAACTCACACAAAGTCCAATGCATTAAACCCATGCATCTTCTGCATCTTCAATGGTGCAAGGGGTCTTGAAGTAAATGGTTCAGGAACTTCAGCAAGTCCTGTAGTAAGTCCATAGAAGTCTCATTATCATGGAACTCCCTCAATCAATCTGAATCCATCATTAAAACACTCCTCATGATAGACTCCATGTAGGGAGGGGTTCAAGCTTAATTGCTTAATTACCCAGGTGTTCTTCCTCAACACACATCCACATAGGAGATGATCCATGCAAAGACTTAGTCATAACATGCATATACTGTAACATTTTGCACCAATTGTAACTTC
Organism: Anolis sagrei; assembly: GCF_037176765.1. Classification (NCBI taxonomy): domain Eukaryota; kingdom Metazoa; phylum Chordata; class Lepidosauria; order Squamata; family Anolidae; genus Anolis; species Anolis sagrei. The sequence continues at coordinate 37,301,307 of NC_090023.1, read as the reverse complement.
CAAATGCTTCTCAAAGCATCGCATAAAGCATATTGCAGTAATTTAATGGGGATGTTTTTAAGTAGCTGCTGAGTGATGGAGAGTGAGTCAATTTAGGAACTTGGGGAACAGCTCCTTGAGGGGAACAAATACAAAGGTTCATAAGACTTCTTATTTTCTTTTGGGGCAGAGGGGCTGTTAATATAATCTCACTGCGTTGTGATAAGTTCCAACCTAGGCACACTAATGGTTTTTTTTCTTTTTGATTTGATAGTTATACTTCATTCAGTTCCATCCCTTTCTACCTCCATATTTTATCCTAGCTCATTTGTTTGCTTCTCTTGTACTCCCAAACCTAATCAAACTTGGTGGTACATGTATGAGAATGGTTTACCTTAATAACTGCAGAGTTTGGCAGATGAGTAAAGGTACTCTTTTGAGTTTATATCTTGTTTTTTTTCATTTGTAAGGTAAAAAAGTATTAATTTGCAGGTAAGGAATCCTTACTTTATAGCCTACCACGATATGATGCACTAACTATCATTTAACAGGGAAATCCTGGGTTCTAGTTGCAATACACAAATTTGATGAGCATATTCAGAAGTATTGAATTTCGTAAGACAATATCTCTTTTTGGGAATATCATATGGTATCTAGAACGTGCTTGCCAAGACTTACTATGAGCATGCCTAGCTCTTTGGCATAAGGCCAGTGAAAAAAATGAACGACAATGAACAGTGAGTGATTCAGAACCAGAAAAATAACTTATCCACAAAGGACACTGTCAGATTTTATAATTTGTACCCCAAGTTGTACTCATAGCTGTCAATTAAGGTAGTTTTAAAGGTAATTAGACAAATTTGTGGAAGATATGAGTAATAACCTCTGGCTATTAGTCATAGCTAATTGCTTATATTGCTTCTATTATGGGTAGCATTATGCCTCTCAGTAGAAGTTACTGGAGATATCTAGTGTTCTGTTTGGGTGTTGGACCAGGCTTTGAAGATCAAGGTTGAAATCTCCACATGGTCATGGAAACCCTCAGGGTCACCTTAGGCATGTCACACACTCTCATCCTCAAAAGAAGCCAAAGGCAAATCTTCTCTAACAAATGTTGCCAAATGTTACCTGGTGGTGGGGTAATCTTAGAGTTGTCCTAAGTTGAAAACAATTTAAATGCACAGAATAACAACACAACCAAAAGATGCCACTGCAGTCATGTCCTCTTTATGGGCTTCCCATGGCAATCTCCCCCTATGATCCACCGTGGAGGCTAAGATCGTCAGGGGAGGCCCTGCTCTCAGTCCCATCCCCCCCCCATAAGCATGACTGGTGGGGACAAGAGACAGGGTCTTCTCAGTGGTGGCACCTCATCTATGGAACTCCCTCCCCAGTGAAATTAGATTGGCCCCCACCTTCCTGGCCTTCAGAAAAAAATAGAGAAATGTCTCTGGGATCAGGCTTTCAGTCAATAATGGGAGAAGTGCAATAAGTGACTATAAATTAACTTAATGATGACCTGAACTGGCCCTGGAATATGACCTGGATTATATGATTTTAATTTTTGTTTTAATGCTATGTTTTAATTGGTTGGTTTAAATGTTTTTGTTTATTCATTGATGTATATGTACACGCAGCATTGAATTGTTGCCTTTGTGAGATCGTCTTGTCCCCTTCAGGGTTGAGAAAGATGGGATACAAGTATGGTAAATAAATAAATAAGCTGGAGGACCACATATTCCTTATACAGGAAACAAAATTAAGCACTACTAGTTTAATTTAAATGTCATTCAATAATCAACCAGAATGATGCATGTCCTTTCATCCCCTTCAAAACAACTGTACCACTAAATATTGCTGGCAACACAAGCTCATAAAAGAAGCAGAAAATGTCTATTTTTAGGGGAATTTTGCATCTTTTCATGAATTAATCAAATTCCTTTGAAATAACTATCTATTTCCTGTGTATTTTAAGAAGTCTTCACAGTTTTTCAATGCAACTGAACAGCAAGAGGATTTGATGACTTTTGGTATTAGCAGGGTTCCAAGAGAGAAAGATAGACCCCCCTCCAATCTGTCAACATTACTCACCTCTGAACCAAGGATATAGTTGATTAAAATTACTGATTAAACCAAAACAGCTGTACAGTTTTGAACTGCATATCCAGAGGGCTGAGTTTAAATAACAGAAATATTACTTCCATTTTAAATAAATAAAAGATGTATTATATTGGTCAACTGGGCCATGATGCACTATGCATTACATCTTGTTACTGGTTTTTGTGTTTGATCATCTCCTAGAGTTTGAAAAGCAGCTGCAAGAGGCAGGTAAACGGATTGATCTCAAAAGTCCTCCCATAGGAAGTAGCATAAAAATTGTAGACTGAAATGTTTTAACCTGCCAAGGCCGAATGAGAAGCGGTTAAGAGGGGATTTGGTTAAGCACAGAGAAAGAAACCTTCAGAGATACAAATCACAATGACTGATAATTCTGTTTTCCCTCTGACACAGATAATGGGATAAGTGGGCATGCATGAAAATCACAGAAAAGAGAAATTCTGAAGAGATGAATTGCACTTCACAAAGCCAGCATTTTGGGCCATTTTCTACTATGGCTCCTGCTGGCAGTGGCTGGGCCTACAATGGTGAACTCTTCTGTAGATAAAATGAATGAAAATTTCTATAGTACTATGTTCAAGTGAAAATCTGCAATAGAATTCTTCATGCAAATATATCTCTGCAATAACTAACAGCTAAACAGGAGTGCCAAATGTGTAGCCTGAGGGTTGCTAAATCTTTTATTCCCAAATGGAGAATCGTATCCTGGAAAAAACAGGAATCAAACACCAGTATGAAACAAGGACTATGATACTGGATCATATCAATATAACATAGTCACCAGAAGTTATGTTTTGTTTACATAATACAAACCATACACGGAATTCCAACATAGCACAATGCATGTGGTTCTGTGTGAATGGTTGGCACCTCCCTGCACAACATTCATGTCCATCTGTTTCTCTACTCTGTGAACTTTAATGTGCTGCTGCATATGCAACTGTTTATCAATGTCACTCTGCTTAGGCCACTGTCAGCTGGACACAATTGTTTCAAACTTTCCACCAAATTAACTCTATATACATATGACACACTTGTATTTTCAACTAGAGGATATCATCCATGGGAAAAATTGGAATATTTGGAGGTTCACAGCCTTGTATTGTAAAATCTGTACCATTATCTGTACAATTATCCAAAAGCAAATACCTACCTTATCTCATATATAAATATATGCACACATATTTTATTTATTTATTTATTTGCGCTATTTCTATCCTACCTTTCTCAAACTTGAAGGTGAGTCAAGGCGGCTTACAACCCGGCAGCCATTTGATGCCATAACAATGTGCAGTATAAATTTTTTAAAAAAACATTTAAACAAATTTCTAAAATCATAACATTCCTAAACTTCCTTTTTGGTGAAAATGATTGAGAAAGCAGTTGCCCTCCAATTTCAGGAAGTCTTGAATGGCACACACTTCCTTGAACCATTTCAAACAGCCTTCAGAGCAGGATATGGAGTTGAGATTGATATGGTCACATTAGTGGATGATCTCTATCTTAACACTGTCAGGGAGGGTGTATCCCATTTGTGCTTCTTGACCTCTCAATGGTGTTAGATATCACTGACTATGGCATTCTTCTGGAATGCCTAGAGGGCCTGGGAATCAGTGGCATCGCGTTGCAGTGGTTCTAGCCATTCCTCTCAGGTAGGTTCCAGATGGCAGGCTTGGGGATAGCTGCTTCTCAAAAAAAAGGAGCTGTTATGTGGCATCTGACAAGGGGCCATTCTATCCCCAATACTTAATATTTACATGCAACCACTGGGAGATATCATCTGGAGGTATCTGGCAGGGTGTTATCAGTATGCTGTTGAGATCCAAATATATTTCTCCATGCCTTCAAAAACGGCCTCAGCTAAAGATAGCGTGTGTCCTCTGAATGGGCTAGACGAGGAGGTGATGGGCTGGATGAGGAGAAACAAATTAAAACTGAATCCAGACTGGGGATGGAGGTATGTCAAATACATCCTGGATGCGGTTACATTCCCCCTGCAAGACTGTTCACAGCTTCAGAGTGCTCCTGGATCAGTCTCTGCAAATGTCAGCCTAGATAGATGTGATGGTCAGGAGTGCTTATTATCACTTTGGCTGAATCGCCAGCTGCACCCCTTACTAGATTTGGGAGACCTAAAGATGGTAGTGCATGCACTGGTAGAATTTCTGCAATGTGCTTTATATTGAGCTACCTTTATACCAACGTTCCCCCTCGATGGACTGTCACCTTGTCGTGGTGAGGGGGCTTGCACCTTCCGATGAACCTGTAGGCACAACAACTGGAGTCGTGCACCCCCAGGAGTGGCTGCGGGGGAGGTTCCAGACCAAGCACAGTCCGAAGACCCAAAGACCTCAACGGCGGAGCAGGCGGAGGATAACATGGCACATGTTACAACGGCTGCGAAGGCAGAAGAAGGCTGCAACAGACTGAGAAGCCACGGTCATTGTGTTAAACTACATCACCAGTGGAACCTCACTCTGTGAAGTCTGTGTGTTGATCAGTTGTGCACTGACCTCCACACATTAAAAAGCCCCACGCACAGGCGTCTTCCAAAGAAAATAAAAACAAACCAACCAAAGCCCCATGGCGATCAGCGAGTGGCGACGGGGGCAGGACTGTGAAATCTGGAAGCCCCTAGTCACAGACTGGCACATGGGCGGTGGGTACGGACTCAGTCGTTCTACCTCAAGGTCCGAGGCAGTTGAGTAGTTCGGCAGCTGTATCCGCGACTGAGCAGCCCTTTTTAGGACCCACTCTGCTCACCCCACACGGGGAGGGGGCTAGAAAAGGTGCCCTAAACATAGTCTGCCTCACTTATCCCTGACTGGACTGCCGCGTCCAGTGGGGTCACCACCCTGCGGCCAAAAAAGAAAAATGAACTTCGGTACGTGGAACGTACGGACTCTGATGGACAACAGCGGCAGTGAATGCCCCGAACGCAGAACTGCCATCATTGCAAGGGAGCTGGGTCGCTTCAACATCGACATAGCAGCCCTTCAGGAGACCCGGAGAGCAGGAGAGGGACAGCTGAAGGAAGAAAAAGGAGGCTACACCTTCTTCTGGAAGGGACTGCCCGAAAAAGACCAAAGAATGCACGGAGTTGGCTTTGCCATCAGAAATGATCTGATGAAACATCTGTCCGAAGCACCCACTGGCATCAACGAACGACTCTCAACCCTCCGAATCGATCTTGCCAAAAACCAACGGGCAACCATCATAAGTGCCTATGCACCAACACTAGATGCTGACGAAGACATCAAGGAGAAATTCTACTGTCAGCTGGACACCGTCCTATCGGGGATACCTAAGGAGGACAAAATCATCCTCCTGGGGGACTTCAATGCAAGAGTCGGGTGAGAATTCGGCCTGTGGCCAAGGACCATAGGAAAAGACGGGGTTGGAAACAGCAACTCCAATGGCATCCTGCTTCTCACCAAATGTGCGGAGCACAACCTTGTCATCACCAACACACTCTTCCGCCAGAAAAACAAGTTCAAGACATCATGGAAGCACCCCCGGTCAAAGCATTGGCACCTCTTAGACTATGTAATCACACGCGCCAGAGACCGCCGTGACGTGCTCCTCACAAGAGCCATAACAGGTGCTGACGACTGCTGGACCGACCACAGGCTGATTCGATCCTCGATGGCTATCAAGATCGCTCCCAAGCGCAGACTCCAAGGAAGGAAGACAAGGTGCAAAATGAACACCCAAGCCCTTCAGGAGCCCTCCAGACGAGCCCATCTCCAAACAGCACTCAAAAACCATCTACCCACAGTACACCCCGAAAATGTCGAGGAACATTGGAACAAACTGAAGACCTCCATCATCCAAGCCTGCGAAGAAACTATTGGATACCAAGCCAAGAAACATCAAGACTGGTTTGATGAAAATGACATCGAGATCCAACAGCTAATTGACAAGAAAAGGAAAGCCTTCCAAGCATGGCAGAGAGACATCAACTGTGCTGCTAAGAAAAAGATCTATGCCAGTGCAAAAGCTGAGGTCCAAAGAAGGACAAGAGAGCTCAAGAACATCTGGTGGACAAAGAAGGCCGAAGAAATCCAACACCTGGCAGATACCCATAATGCTCAGGGATTTTTCAAAGCCACAAAGGTCATCTACGGACCACGAAACCATGCCATACAGCCTCTACGCTCATCAGATGGAACCAAACTCCTGAAGGACCAAAACTCAATTGCACTACGTTGGAAAGAACACTACCAAAGCCTCCTGAACCGCAGCTCCAATGTGGCCGAAGAGGTCTTCTCACAAATCCCATAACAACAAACCAGGGATGAGCTTGCAGCACTGCCCAGTTTGGAAGAAGTCAGCAATGCCATCAGCCAACAGAAGAATAACAAAGCCAGTGGACCAGATGGGATCCCTGCTGAAATCTTTAAAGAGGGAGGACCTGAGCTGACACACCAACTCCACCAGCTCATAGAAAAAGTGTGGGTGACCGAGAAAATCCCAACAGATTTCAAGGACGCCACCATCATCACCCTCTTCAAAAAAGGGGAAAGAACAGACTGCGGAAACTATCGAGGTATCTCCCTTCTAACCTCTGCTGGGAAAATCCTCGCAAGAATCCTTGCAAACCGCCTTCTGCCCCTCTCAGAAGACACCCTCCCAGAATCCCAGAATGGCTTCCACCCCTCCAGAGGAACCGTGGACATGATCTTCACTGCACGACAGCTCCAAGAAAAATGCAGGGAACAAAACCAACCTCTGTACATGGCATTCATCGACCTTGCAAAGGCATTCGACACAGTGAATCGCAGCATTCTCTGGACCATCCTCCACAAAATCGGGTGCCCAAGCAAATTTGTGAACATCCTGCGGCTCCTCCATGATGACATGATGGCAACAGTCTTGGACAGCAGTGGCTCCCAAAGTGACCCATTTAAAGTGGAATCCGGTGTCAAACAGGGATGTGTTATTGCCCCAACTCTATTCTCCATCTTCATCGCTATGATACTTAACCTTGTTGATGGGAAGCTTCCCACCGGAGTGGAAATAATCTATCGGACAGATGGCAAGCTATTCAACCTCAGCAGACTGAAAGCCAAAACCAAGGTTACAACAACATCTGTTATAGAACTCCAGTATGCTGATGACAATGTTGTCTGTGCGCATTCAGAAGAAGATCTACAAGCCACTCTAAACACCTTCGCAGAAGCATACGAGAAGCTCGGCCTGTCACTGAACATTGAAAAAACCAAGGTGCTTTTCCAGCAGGCACCAGCCAACCCCTCTCCAATGCCAGTGATACAGCTTAATGGTGTAACATTAGAAAATGTTGATCATTTCCGCTACCTTGGCAGCCACCTCTCCACCAAAGTCAACATCGACGCCGAAATACAACACCGCCTGAGCTCTGCAAGTCCAGCATTTTCCAGAATGAAGCAGAGAGTGTTTGAGGACCAGGACATCCGTAGGGATACCAAGGTGCTTGTCTATAAAGCTATTGTCCTCGCAACCCTGCTCTATGCCTGTGAGACGTGGACTGTCTACAGACGTCACATGCAGCTCCTGGAACGTTTCCATCAGCGCTGCCTCCGGAAAATCCTGCAAATCTCCTGGGAAGACAAGCGGACAAACATCAGTGTGCTGGAAGAAGCAAAGAACACCAGCATTGAAGCGATGGTCCTCCAACATCAACTCCGCTGGGCTGGCCACGTTGTCCGGATGCCTGACCACCGTCTTCCAAAGCAGTTGCTCTACTCCGAACTTAAGAACGGAAAACGGAACGTTGGTGGACAGGAAAAGAGATTTAAAGATGGGCTTAAAGCCAACCTTAAAAACTCTGGCATAGACACTGAGAACTGGGAAGTCCTGGCCCTTGAGCGCTCCAGCTGGAGGACAGCTGTGACCAGCAGTGCTGCAGAATTTGAGGAGGCACGAGTGGAGGGTGAAAGAGTGAAACGTGCCAGGAGGAAGGTGCGTCAAGCCAACCCCGACCGGGACCACCTTCCACCTGGAAACCAATGCCCTCACTGCGGAAGAAGATGCAGAGCAAGAATAGGGCTCCACAGCCACATACGGACCCACAAGGAAATCCATAATGGACGACCATCTTACTCGTCCAACGAGGGATCGCCTAAGTAAGTAAGTAAGTAAGTAAGTATACCAATGTTATAAACTTGGTTCCAAATACAGCACCCAGATTGGTTACATGAACATCCAGGACTGTACAATCCATCTGAGGTTGTCTGAGGGTGTCTGTGTGGCTATTTCAGCATGTCAGGACCTGACTGGCCACCATCACCCAGAGGACCTTTTCATTGGCTGCAGCAAGACTGTGGAATGACCTGCCGGAAGAGCTCTGACACCTAAATGAGATGTCAGAATTTTCTAAACTACCTAAAAACCTATCTCTTCTAGCAGTCCTACCCAGCCAGTATTAATCATGAATTTTAAATTTGCATTTTATGTTTAATCTTTGGTCTCTCTGTGTTAATATTTTGTATAAATATGTTTTAATATGTGTATTTTGAAGAATGTTTTTAGATGATTGTGTGTTTTAAGTGATGTTGTGACCTGCCTAGAGCCATGATAAGAGGCAGGTAGAAAATAAAAGTCTTATTCTAAAGTCAAGGCTGGATCTGCCATCTGTGCTTTCTCTGCATGGCAGGGGGTTGGACTAGATTGCCCATGTGGTCTCTTCCGACTCTATTATTCTAAGATTCTATGATTAACCTAAGTAGTTGTATGGAGCTCTGCTATTTGTTAAACAAATGCAGTCAGACAAATGAAAGACTAATGCCTGCAGTATACTGACTATCAGAAGCATTTTTCATCTTCAGTCATGAAATTTAATTAATACTTAATCTATATTTCTGCAATAGGAAAATTTGCATTTTGAAGGTGACATTTTGCTCTGTAAACTCTCAATCTGTGACCTTTGCTAAACTCCTAAAGATAGATGTATTGCTGTAAAGATATAAAATTATTCCATTGAGAAACCTCTCTAAATGGCTTTGGACTTTTTGTTTTCTCCAAGTAGAATCATTTGCCAGCAGCCAGCAGTTACCAGGGAGGGGGGTGTTGAAAAGTGCATAGGGATGCAACCAGAAGTTTTAGTACTCAATTTCACTTATTATTCATGGAGAAGGGAACTATTTTAGATGTCATACAGACACACACTTGACCATTTACTGAATACCAGCTAATCATGACCTCCTGGAAAATATGCTTGCATAGCACACTCCCGTGTTTGCATTAAACTGACATATTTGGACTACACCATTACAAGGTATGTGTTACAAAATCCATCAGTAAATATTCTACACTACTATCCCAAAGTGTGTCTGCAGTGTCTGTTATGAGAGAGAATCCTAACAAGCTAATCATTTGGTTCTAGAAAGCTAAATGAAGAACAGCAGTGGCTACTTTGTGTGGAGACTAGGGCTGGGCAACCATGGAAAAATTTGTTTCTAAACTCAATTCGTTTTTAGGGGGTTTTTGCGTTTCGATTTTTAAAAGAATTCCGAAATTTTTCTTTAAAAAAGTTCGAAATTTACGAAATTTCGGAAATTATGAAACAATTACGAAACAATTACGAATCAATTCGTTAATGGCGGACGCGACCGCGCAATACGCTAAAAAACCCTCCAAATGGGACAGGGGGAACTTCTGAAGCTTCCCTCTCCCTCTGTTGTTGACTGTTGGTGTGATAATTATATTTTTTTTCACTGATAAAACAAACAACTATAAAACCTGCACCAGACATGCGGAAATATAACGAAACAATTTCGAAACGATTTCGAAACGAATTGAAAAATTCGTTTTGATTTTTAGTTGGTCCTGAATGGTTCAATATCGCTTCGTTATCAAAAAAATAATGAATTAATAACGAATTACGAAATTAACGAACGAAACCGCCCAGCCCTAGTGGAGACTACTACTCCCAGCAGCAACTTTGGAGCCAGCTTCCAAGCCTCTGTTTTATCCACAACAATTAAAAAACTGTTTGGCACCACATTTTCCCTGTCTGCATTAACCCTGCATTGTCCTGGTTAACACAACACACATCATACTCATCTCGCTATTGAGTCAGTAGTCCTCATTTCCAATCCTTCACATAATTTTTGGTCACATGGCATTGCAGCTCTATTTTTTTCCAGATATACAAATCCACATTTTTCTCTTAAGTGGGGGTGAATTAATATTGATATGCAAAAAATCTACCATTCTTTTCTTTTTTTAAAAAAAATACAATTAAATCCAGAAAAAGAACCATTTCCTGGCAGGAATGATCACCTCCTATCAAGCAGTTTTGCCCACCACTAACTCCTCCCTCCCAAGTCCCAATGAGATGATGCTACCTGTCGGGTGTATTCCTGCATGGCAGGGGATTGGATGGTCCTAGTGGTTTCATCCAATGCTATGATTCTATGATAAAGACAAGTTTTTTTAAAAAAAAAACAAGATAAAAAATAAAGAACCACATTGCAAGGACATCACCAAGAATGTCACATATCAGGAAAGCAGTGCCTACAAGGTGAAAACAGTATTTTAGTTCTTGTAGACAAGCCCTCATTCTCAGAGTAAAACAGAAGTGGCTACAGAAATTATAAGAAGGGCCAGATGAGAAGAGGAAACAGTGATGCAATTGGGCCAGCAGTACAGTATTCTCCTCAGTCAAGAAGTGAGCACAGGGAATTACTGCTAAAGAAGTAAATAAAAGTCACCTTTAATTCAACTTTTTTTTTGTATGCCATCTGATCATCTGAGTTTGAAGTGAGTTGAAAAGGACAGCATCCCCAGGTATATAATTTCATGCCATCAAAGGCCTATCATTCAAAAAAATCTTTTAGCATTTTTAGGCAATTGATTTTAAAAAATGCACTGATCTGATATAAAAGTGACTTTTTCAGTTATATCTATAATTTTATAAACAAAAGCAATTAGAAAGAACCTTTTCTTTCCCACTTCTTCATGCAAATAATCCCCACTGCTCTCATATCAGTGGGAAAAATGGACAAGGTCAGCATTGTGGATGATTGAGATCTGAGGAGGACTGCAGGGCTTTGTGATTCCCTCAAGCAAAACACAGCTGTGCAGGATGCCTTATAAAAGTTTTGAAACATCCAGGTCTTGGGAACATTTGCAGATGACAGAAAAAAACAAGAGATGTTATTTTCAACAAAGAAGCTGTATTATTTGGTTGAAGCATTAAAAAAGAATGTTGTGGCACCTTTAGGGTTACTTATTTTAACGTGAACACTTTGGGATTACATGCCACTTTTTCAGATCCGGTTAAGCATCTCTTATCCAGATATCCAAAATCCAAAATCTCCATAACCCAAAATTTTCCAGATAGATGGCTGAGATAGCGACACTTGCTTTCTGATGGTTCAATGTATATAAACTCTTCTCTATGCACAACATTATATATATTTAAAATATCTATAAGTGCTTTTAAGCTATTTGTATAAATTGTATAGGACACATAAATGAATTTTCTGTTTAGAGTCTCTCATATCACATTATGTACATATATGTAAATAGAGGTACTCCAAAATCTGAAGAAATCTAAAATCCTAAACAATTCTAGTCCCAAGCATTTTGCATACAAAATCAATCTGTACTTTGTATGCAAAAAAATCTAAGCCTCGAATAGATAGGAAAAGTTTAATGTGGAAATTGAGTCAAATTGAATACAAAAAGTAACTCTTCCATTATTTATACTAGCCATAAAGGGTTAGTTAGGATAAATGAAGAAAGGATGCTTCTGAAGAAAAAGGATTTACTGTCTCTTGACAGTTAAAAAAAAAAAACCCACCAGTGATGCAGCAAATCCACTCTGGGTTTTCTTCCAGACATTGCAGGAGCTTTCCAGGGTGTTAAACATATTTGGGGATAGAGTTCAACCACTTGGATGTCCCCCTCAATATCTGAAATAAAACCTGGATCAGATTTGCCACTGACCAAAACAGCTTAAGCAATGGGCAAGTATGGCGTAGATATATCCTACTTGTCTTGTAAGGCTGCCAAACCTGTGTAGCAAAATCATGCGGCTCTCACTTCTGGTTTATATATTCCTAACCTATTCTGCTCCACAGAAATAGATAATAGAGTAGCTTTAAGAAACATCTTGCTGCTTCTCATAGGGCTTGTGATGTAGTCCATCTCAGTAAAGGATAACATAGCCGTCGATTCGGTGATGTACAGAAAAAAACTAAATCTCTACATGTCTCCTTCTTCATTGTTTTTTAAACTCCACCATCATCTCGTCTCCCTCTCTCGCTTTCTTTCACATACGCACACTCTTTTTTGGATGTTGCCATGGAAACTACATCTGGTTTCCATTCTCTCCACTGCTGTCATGTCCTCGCTCTGGAGCAGGGAAGAGAGACATTGATCAGTGATGCAATAAGACAGCTCCTAGAGAGCAAGGGAGCCCTGAAGCTTGGTGTACTATCTCTGGGGCATCCAACTCCAAGCCACATTCTGAATAGAGAAAAGATAGGTCAGTATTGTCATCCTTCAGGTCCTATTTAATTAAAAGAAGTGGAAGCATGCCTTCTTTGAAAACTTTAACTGCTGTTGTCTGAGGACGAAAAGCACACTTGCAAATTTTGTGACCTCAAGAAAAAAAGGCTTTCTCGACTCGAGGAATTAAGACAATCCATTGTGAAAATGGTCAGCTCAATAAAACTTTTTGTTTTGCATTTCAGAACTTCTTTCTTTGTGTGGTGTGCATGGGTGACTGGTATCTCATCAAACTAGCTGCTGATTCCATAAGTTGCTGTTATGGCAGTGAAAATGACCTGAAGTTTGAAAAGAAAAATCACTGAAAAAATGTAGAAAAAACATTTGGCATCTTATCTAGTAAGGGAGGGGGCTGAAATTATAGTCACCCTTCTATATTTGTGGGTTTCACTTTTGTAGATTTGATCAATATTTTCCCTCTAGGAATCTCAAGGTGACACTATGTTGACTCCTACCACAGAGGACCAAGAAATTCCTAGACAGAATAGTTCTATAGGCATTTGTAGGTCATCCAGCATGATTCTATGATCAACCTCATAGAGTTGCACTGGTGAACCTAGGAAACTCTTAGGAAGATGTTCTCCCAAGTATTTTTTTGTAAAAAAAGAAGAAGAGTTTTTTTCCATTCCACTTTTGCAGGAGCTCTGTCCTTAGCCCCAACAAGGGCTGACTGTACATGGAAGAGGAAATATATGAAGATTTACCTGCCTTCTGCATTCAGATCTAACCTTGTGCCAAGGTTCAATATTAGAACCAAGTCTCAGAGCTGATAAATAATGTAATTTCTTAATGTATGTGTGTCCACTCCTCTCCCCCAAGATATTTAGAATATTTAGCCACTCTGAGCTCCATTTATACTACACAATTATAATATTATGATTCCATTTTAAGAGCATGGCTATATCCTATAGAATCCTGGGATTTGCAGTTTAGGTAGGAGTATTTAGAATTCTCAGCTACAAACTCCAGGATTCCATGGAATGGAACCATGGCAATCTGAGTAGAATAACAACACTATAATTGCATACCGCAAATGGGCCCCTGGTGCATCGTCAAACTCCAAACTCCAAGTTGTTGCCATGGTAGTTAGATTGGAGTACAGCAATATAATTGCATAGTGTGAAGGGGTCCCAGGACTCTTCCCTTGCACAGAGATGTGGGAATATGAGAGGAATAATGGAGAAGGTTGTAACTGCATTGTATTTTTTGGCTATAGGGTTGTAAAGCAGACAGGAATATTCCCCACATTGTTGACCTGGCATCTCGCTTAAGTGAGAAGGGTTGTGCATGAGTTTGGGACACACAAGACTTCCAGACCTCATACAGAAAACTAATCCTGACAAGTCAGTTTTATCATCACTATTTAAGATTACAGTATTTTTATTAACTGGCTAAGATGCTCTTGTTCAGCCAGGCATTCTCAAAGGCCACTATACTTTATTTTATTTTCAAATTATTTTTGTTTCTTTAAAAAATGCTAATTATATATTGTCATAGTTATTCATCTAATGGTGTTTTATTGTTTGTGCAAATAATTGTATTATCCTACCTTTGGAGATCAGTCTGGTCCAAATGAAGGTGAATTGATACTAATTAGTATTAGTAATATATTAAGTAGTAAATAGTTATTTATTAATTTTTATTTAATAAATACGCTCTACTCTCATCAGATGGAACCAAACTTCTGAAGGACAAAAAATCAATTGCACTACGTTGGAAAGAACACTACCAAAGCCTCCTGAATCGCAGCTCCAATGTGGCCGAAGAGGTTCTCTCACAAATCCCGCAACAACAAACCAGGGATGAGCTTGCAGCACCACCTAGTTTGGAAGAAGTCAGCAATGCCATCAGCCAACAAAAAATAACAAAGCCAGCGGACCTGATGAGATCCCTGCTGAAATCTTTAAAGAGGGAGGACCTGAGCTGACACAACAACTCCACCAGCTCATTGAAAAAGTGTGGGTGACTAAGAAAATGCCACCATCATCACCCTCTTCAAAAAAGGGGAAAGAACAGACTGCAGAAACTATCAAGGTATCTCCCTTCGAACCTCTGCTGAAAAAGTCCTCGCAATAATCCTTGCAAACCGCCCTCTACCCCACTCAGGATTCTCCCAGAATCCTAGAATGGCTTCCATCCCTCCAGAGGAACAGTGGACATGATATTCACTGCACGACAGCTCCAAGAAAAATGCAGGGAACAAAATCAACCACTATACATGGCATACATTGACGTTGCAAAGGCAGTGAATTGCAGCGCTCTCTGGACCATCCTCCAAAAAATCGGGTACCCTAACAAATTTGTGATCATCCTGCAGCTGCTCCATGTTGACATGATGGCAACAGTCTTGGACAGCAATGGCTCCCAAAGTGACCCATTTAAGGTGGAATCAAATGTCAAACAGAGACGTGTTATTGCCTCAACCTTATGGGAAGCTTCCCACCGGAGTGGAAATCATCTATCAGACAGATGGCAAGCTATTTAACCTCAGCAGACTGAAAGTCAAAACCAAGGATACAACAACATCTGTTACAGAACTCCAGTATGCCGATGATAATGCCGTCTGTGCGCATTCAGAAGAAGACCTACAAGCCATTCTAAACACCTTTGCAGAAGCATACGAGAAGCTTAGCCTGTCATTGAACATCGAGAAAACCAAAGTGCTCTTCCAGCAGTCACTGGCCAATCCCTCCCCAATGCCAGAAATACAGTTTAATGGTGTAATATTAGAAAATGTTGACCATTTCTGCTACCTTGGCAGCCACCTCTCTACCAAAGTCAACATTGACACTGAAATACAACATCACTAGAGCTCTGCGAGTGCAGCATTTTTTCGAATGAAGCAGAATGGCCCCTTCCCGGCTTTCCTTCTGGCAGCAGGCTAAAATCTTTTTGTTCAGGCAGGATTTTAAACAAGGTTTTTAAGATCAAGCCAGGGGGTGCTGTAGTTTTAGCTTTGAAGATATTTTAAATCATTCTTGATATTTAATTATTACCATTCATGTTTCATTCTATTTAAATGTTGTATATTTTTGGATTTTAAATTGTATTGAAATGCTTTTAATGTAAGTCACCTTGAGTCTCTTGTGGAGAGAAAAAGCGGGGTAAAATTATTATTATTATTATTATTATTATTATTATTATTATTCTAAACAAAACAATAGTACTATCACTAAAGTTATTCATTTTCATGGAGAAGAAATTTCAAAGCCATAACCAAAATCAAATTTCAAATGAGCTCTTTCTTCTAGGTCTAACTTTCAAATCCAAATACTTTAAAATCTAAATACTGGTCTCTCTTATTTTGTTTGATTGCTACTTCAGCTATGTATACTATTGTACTAGGCTTGTTTGATTAAAAAAATGGTTCAAAACTCGTTTCGGATGTAGGGGGCGCTGGTGGTTCAGATCTAAAGTGAATTCCAATTTTCACAGAAAAAAGTTCAAAACATTTCAAAATTTCTGAGACTTCCAAATCCTTTGTTAATGGTTTCAAAGTGTTATTTCCTGTTTCATTGGGTGGTCTTTACTTTGAAAATAGTTGTTTTACTCCAGAAAGGGGGAGGGGGGGAATTTACACTGTATGTCCTATAAAACTCACTTGGCCACATCACCTTTATTCCTTCATTTCAGTTTATTTTGTGAGTTCCCAGAAAAAAATGTATGCCGCTTTAAGCATACCCAGGGAACCTAGTAAAATGCCCCCCCCCCCAATGTTTTCCTCAATGGGCTTGGATTTGGAGGAGAAAAGGAAAGGGGAAAGGAAAAGAGATTAAGGAAAGAGGAGAAGGAAAGGGAGAAAAACAGCAGGAATAACAGACAGGCATGATCCAGCCAAGTGTATGGTTTCCCTTTCTGCTTCTTCTTGGAGAAATGGAGATGTGGGGTTGCAGCTCCAGATGACAATGACTTTGGGCAAAGTCTGGACGTGGAAAAGCAACTTCTCTCCACTTTCCGCTCTCTGAGCAGGCCTTCTTTTCTGTTCCCAGTTCAGTTCCCTCTCTCTGCCTCTTCCTCCTCCGCCTCCTCCTCCTCCTCCTCCCCTGGGTCAACTTGTTGAAGGGGAAGATACTCCCGGTTGTTGGCTGGATTTAGGGGTGGGGACAACGTGGGGACGGAGAGGGAAAGTCACTCTAAATGGGTAGCCTCAGTCTGTAGCCACTATTAATGCACAAAGACAGGCTTGGGTTTCTTCCCACAGGCAGAGGCAAGGTCTAAGGCAGGTATGGGCAAACCTAGGCCCACTACCAAGCTTCAGCCTGACTCGGCTCTTAATGCCGAGGGGACACGACCATCCGGTGCCACCTCCTCCTCCTCCGCATTAGACAAAGATTGCTGCTTGGCTATTTTGGCTAATGAGCAGCAAGGCAGTGTAGGAAATGTAGTTTAACGGCAGGGCCTTTTGCAATATCTACCACTGGGGGCCTGCTCTTCACAAACTACAACAATGGCTGTGCTTAACGACGCCCACCTCATCCCTCCCTTGCATCGTTTGGGGAGAAGAAGAATGAGATTTTAAAACTGATAGGCTTTACAAAAGTTGCTTAATTTTTCTGAAACTTAAAATAACCTTGGGAGGCATCCGAAAATTATGGAATATTTATGAATAAAAAAGGTAAGTGGTTCAAATTTGGAACTGCACCTCTTACTTTTCCTGCATGGTTCAAAATTGATTCAGAAGCCCAAATTCAGTAGGTTTTTACGACTTTTAAGTTTTAAGAAAGTGAACCTAACCAACTCTATTGTATACTATAGTATTAAAATATTAGTACATGTCAGCTATCATGCATTAACTAAACACTATTGTGACAGATTATATATATATTAGGGCTGGGTGGTTTCGTTTCGTTAATTCGTAATTCGTTAAAAATTCGTTTTTTTTATAATGAAGCGATAACGAACCATTCTGGAGCAACTTAAAAACGAAACGAATTTTTAAATTCGTTTCATAAATGCTTCAGATTCGTTATGTATTTTTTTCGTTATCGGTTTGAGGTCGTTTCGTTATTATTTCCGCATGTCTGGGGCAAGTTTTATAGTAGTTTTTTGTTTAATTAGTGAAAAAAAATATGATATCACACCAACAGTCAACAACAGAGGGAGAGGGAAGCTTCAGAAGTTCCCCCTGTCCCATTTGGAGGTTTTTTAGCATATTGCGTGGTCGCGTCCGCCATTAACGAATCGATTCGTTATTGTTTCGTATTTGTTTCGTTAATGTTTCGTAATTTTTTTCGCATTTACGAAATTTCGTAAATATCAAACTTTTTAAAAGAAAAATTTCAGAATTCTTTTAAATATCGAAATGCAAAACCCCCCCAAAAAGAATCGATTTTAGAAACAAATTTTTCCGTTGTTACCCAGGCCTAATATATATATTTGTATGTATGTATCTATGTATATGTATATGTATATATATATATATATTTTCACCAGTAGTTACAGGTTTCTTCTGCGAACTCTTAATTCTCCCTTCCACACAATCTCACCCCTGAATTCTTACCCTATACACAATGTTTTGGTGCATTCGTGTTTGTGCCATGCTGATTGACAACTGCAGTTTGGGGGCTGAAAGATGAGATGACTTTAAAAAAAATAAAATGAAAACAGTGTTGTGGTGAGCAGGGAGCAGTGATGCATTTCCTAAGTTAGTGGAGCATTGCACTATACTATTGTTTGTCATATGTCAGGCATCCTGACACCCTGCCCCCAAAAGGTTACTTCTGAAAATAGAGAAATGTGCAACTTTGTCTGCACAAACAATGATGTGCCTACAGGGAACTGAAGAGGTAAAGACAGATAGGGTTTTCTGGAGTGTTACATCTTTGTCTTGACTATCTATTGCATTCTTACCAAAAGACTGATATTCTCTGGTCTGAATTCGCATCACCCCTCTCCATCCCTTTGTGCATTCTCTATCTTAGTCAAGTAGACACAGACCATAAACTTATCCACTTCTCTCTCTCTCTCTCAAGTTCCTTAAGAAATGCCTTTTCTTCACTGTAGATTATCTTTTATGGGGATTCTAAGCTGTCAACCTCCACACAAAATTAACAGCTGGAATACAGAAGTGGAGGTGGATTCGCTATTCTGCGGTGACATCAGTAAGGATAATAGGGTTAATAATTTTGCCTTTCAAGTGGAAGGCAGCTGTTTCCACTGGAAATGAGGTGAAATTTCTCAAAACATTGTTTCCTGATTTTTTTTTTAATCACTGCTCCTTTTATAAGAAGTTATTTTGAGTCATCTTTCCACCCTTCCATCATTTATTGTTCATCTGTTGAAGATTTTATAAAGACTTGGACACATTGATAGAGTCCAAAAGGACAATGTAGCTTGGAAACTAACTATGAAAGAAATTGATAAAGAAACTACATTTCTAGTTAACAGCTGTGTGTTAGACTACTGTGTTAAAAACCAGTATGGTACAGTGGTTTGATCACTGGGCAGCCATTAAATGACCTTGCATACACAATGTTCTCAACCTCAGAAGAAGACAATGGTAAACCCTTGTAAACAAATCTTGTGAAGAAAACAACAGAATGGTTTCACTTAGGCCTGGGCGGTTTCGTTTCGTTAATTCGTAATTCGTTAATAATTCGTTAATTTTTTCAATTACAAAACGATAACGAACCATTCTGGAGCAATTATTTAAAAAAACGAATTTTTAAATACGTTTTGTAAATGCTTCGTATTTCGTTATTGTGTTCGTTTCGTTATTGTTTTGATGTCGTTTCGTTATTATTTCCGCATGTCTGGGCCAGTTTTATGGTTTAATTAGTGAAAAAAATTATAATATCACACCAACAGTCAAGAACAGAGGGAGAGGGAAGCTTCAGAAGTTTTTGGAGGTTTTTTAGCGTATTTCACGGTCGCGTCCGCCATTAACGAATCGATTCGTTATTGTTTCGGAAATCGATCCGTTAATTTTTTACCATTTACGAAATTTCGTAAATATCGAACTTTTTTAAGGGAAAATTTTGTAATTATTTTAAATATCGAAACAAAAAAAAAACCCCAAATACAAATCGATTTTAGAAACAATTTTTTCCGTTGTTACCCAGGCCTAGTTTCACTATAAGTTGGAGTGTACCTGAAGGCACATAGTAAAATAATACAACTGACATGAAAAGAGTTAGGAATCCTCAGATGATTAAGAATACTGTTGCGAGATGTGGGTCTAGTGTTGATAATGATGTTTATTTATACCCGACTTTTTCTCTCCACAAGGAGACTCAGGTGATTACCCAGGTGATCTAATTTACTTGATGTGACAGCTTCTTGTTATGCCCAGCTTAAAATCCTGTTTTTAGTCACAATTTAAAAGGCTGGCTATGATCTCTAACACCCTGCATAACCTGAAACCAGACTTGTTAAAAGATTGGATCCTCATTTATGAGCCTCTGTGAACTTTAAAATCTTTGAGGAAGGTTCTTCTAACACCCTCCTCCCCAACCATTCGAATTATATCTTGTAGTAATGAAGACTGGGACAACTCTTCTTATCTTGTTCTTCAATGAGCAGCAGAACAAATTTTGTAGAAAGTCAAAATACTTTTGATACATAACTTTATTGTAAAAGAGAGCGGTTGTTTCTTTTAATGGCATTTCTTTTAATGCAATATTTCCTGCAGATAGTTGCAGGAAATATTACATTTTACATTGCAGGAAATATTATTATTTTTATATAAATGCTGGGTTAAATAAAATTACTATCAGCCTAAGAATATGGTTAAGATATCATATAAAAGATGTAAATGTGATGATGATGATGATGATGATGATAATACAATTTTATTTCTAACCTGCATTTCTCTCCCTGAAGGGACTCAGGGTGGATAAATGTTCTTGTATCACTAGTTTAAATCCCTCTCTCTTCTTTTAATTGCAAGTATGATTTAGCTGTCTATCTGCAGTGATGTTAGCAATGGTTGTTGCCCAATAATGGTGTGTGTTTTTCCTGGACCAGAAATGCCCAATGACATTCAAACATTGGCTTCTAATCCACAGGAACTTGAAACCTTCATAGGTATTAACCACAGTTAACATCTATGGGGAAGATATAATCAGCAATGCCAGGCTAAAAAGAATGCAGTGTTTATCTGAAAAGAAAAATCAGTCTGTGTCATCATCTGACCATGCTGTAGCCCCCACTGTGGCCTTTTTCTTTCTTTTTTGTGTATGTGTTCTTGCTTCCAGAGAATGGTGATGCCTAATTTTTCCCCCAGTATAGAGATGGCCTGAGGGAAAAAGTATTGTGCAGGAAAGACTGTTCTCTGTAGCAACAGTATTGATTAACAGAGAATAGGGGAGGAAAAGGCGACAGAGTTATTCCCACAGACAAAGAACTGACAATGGCCATTGAGAAATTCACAAAATGCCATCAAAGCCGGCACTCAGAGGGGCCAATTCATTCTTTAGTGTGCTGCCACTGAAGTCAATAGAGACATATAAGAGGTGGATATAATTTTGGAGTAGATCCTAGAAATTGATGTAGAAACTCAGAATCTTTTCTTAGTTCACATTTTTACTCAATTGGCATAGAGCAAAAAATACAATTTGTGGTCAGTGGTAAGGGCCATTCCACATATAGCATTATCTTCTTAAGGTTGCATATTGATGTAGGGCTCTTGAGTACACCACTATGTGGAAAGATCTCTCTATGTTTTGTTTTCTTTGACTTTGTAAAATGCTCTTACAATCAGTTTGAACAAAAGTGATTTGTGAAATTTGGTGGTTCATTTTGTATATTCCCCAAAAAACAGAATGGGTATTTGGGAACCAGAAAACCAGCCAAAATGGATCAAGACAGCAGGATTTTTCAGCTACTGGAGAGAATGGAGTTAACTCTGCAATATACCTGAGGCAGGAGTCTGCAGTCCTGGAGAAGATGGGATTAACTGCATCTTTTCTCCCTCTCTGAGAGTGGCAGCAGCACTCATTTCTTTTGGAAAAGTTCCCTAGGCTGCTCCTCCAGACAGGACCCTGCTGAGGAACTCATTTTCCCCGCAGCACTTGCATGGGGCAGGTATTGAAAAGTCTCGGAGTTCCTCTCAGGGCATGATGGAAGTTGAATCTTTGTGCTCTCTGTTTCTCAGCCATTAAAAGGCCTGGTTGTGTCCATGTTCTGATTGGCTGAGAATGGACACAACTGACCACTACAATTCCCAGAACCCTCTCTTGTGATTGGCTGCATTTTAAAAAAACGTTATGCCTCAAACTTAAAAATAATTCTTTAAAAATTGGTAGATTTGTGAATTTGTATGAAACTTGGCAGGCCTACATTTGTAAATGGGGTCTAAAACTGAGGTAGGCTTCATGCAGATGGGCCTTAAAATGGCTGAGGATTGAGCCCCATTTTCCCATTGTAGCCAATGGGCCAAAATTTTGCCGAATGAAAACAACAACACCACTCCCAATTCGAGTAACTTTCCAGTAAACAGAATGAGCGGTTAATTGAAAATGAAACCCGAAATAGCATGCATTTTGGCTGAATTGAAGTGTTTTCATTTGGATTTTATAGCTGCAGAGATGAAGAGTTAATGAGGCACAGGACTTTGAATTTTTGAATAGGCCTCCAATAGGGTTTGAATCCTTGCTCAACTGTGGAAACACATTAAGTGGCCTTGGGCAATTCATAATCTTGGTTTCACAGGTAGGCAATGACGACAACTTTCTGAACAAATTTTATCAAGAAAAAAACCTTGATGGGTTCATCTTGTATTCAGTAACAACATAACAAAAATAACAATAGGATGACCCACTGGAGATGCTCCCCACTGTTCTAGCCAATTGTCCACCTAATTTCCATTTCAAAGAGAGGAAAGAGAAATGGGACAGTGTAATCAAATATTCTTGATATGAGGACTCAAGTGGAACTGGGTAGAAATGGTAAGGCACATATGCATACATTTAGGTGAGTCAATATATTTGAATGCAGAACGTAGGAAAGGAGGTGAATAGTTTAAGTATCCATTCAGACTTACACAACAGCTGTGGAAAACTGTCACAAGGATAAATGAACTGAGAATGTGAGGTGACAGCTTTCTTTGAAATAGGGGGTATTTCTGGAGGATAAACCAGAAATTACCCTCATCTCAGTTTGATAGAAACATATGGTTTTCAAGATCATGGTCTTCCATATCAGTCAGGCTAGTAATGCTCCTTCCTTCTGGAATAATATCTTCTCCTAGCACTGATAAACATTCAGAACTACTACTATTATTTGGGAACTAAATTATTTTCTTTTCTCTTTTTTGACATGGATTATTTGAGGAGTCCTGTTTGTTTTTAAAATCTTTCCTTCCTTTTGGAAAAAAAATCTTATATTATGAAGGACACATAGTCAGAAGACATTGCTTTGCCTTTTTTGCAAAGTCAGGCATTTCATTACAGTGCTTCTGCCCTGTGCATTGTACACTTAAGCAGGTACAGTTATCACTGCCCTCTAGTGGATTGCAGTCCACCTGCTGCTCCACATGAGCAGGTGGATCTTACGTATATGGATTGTGTAGGTGCCTTTTGCAACAAAGCAACCAAGATTCTCCTCAGGAGCATGCCTAATGAGTTCCTAGTTTCTATGTTTAACTGTCACAGCTAATAGAAACAGGACTAACTTAACAGACTTCCTCTTGAGATAGCAAATCTTTTGGCAGAAGCAAATGGAATGGAGGGAAAGCAGTTTCAAAGCCACACACTTGCAAGTTGCACACTTAAAGAACATCTAGGTTAAATCCTTTGTCAACATGCACATTTCCCACATCCCATACTTATGAGGGGGAGGAAAGCTGCTTTTCAAAATCACATAACTGGGATTTCTGGGAGCTGAAATCCAAAACACCCGGAGGAGCACAGTTTGAGAAACACTGCTTTAGAACACTGGTTTTTGTCCCTAGTTTAACTGATGAAAGAAACCATTTGAATGACCCCCTGTACATTATATGGAAGTGTAGATGGGACCAACATCATGTTTTTTTCATAGTTAGACTGTGTAGTATGGATGCTTCTGCAGACAAAATGATCTTTTCAGCAGAATGGGTTTTTTGCACCATGTACCATGGTATCTACAGGCAGGAAGATGAACAAATTTGTACACAAGATTAAGTCAGACACTGAGTTATCCAGAGAGACACAGAGATTATCATCTAAGGGTTTGCGGTGGATTTGGCTCAATCCTAAATCTTATTCCTGCTAATTTGGACAAATTTGGAAAGTGACCAATATTGAACACATCCACAGCAGAGTAAAAATGAATATTCTTGAAAATCCATTAGTGATTTGGAGTTACATAATTTTTCAGAATTTAAACAAAAACATGTCCAAACAATGTTTTTTTTTTTTTGTATTGTTGAAGGCTTTCATGGCCGGAATCACTCAGTTCTTGTGGGTTTTTTCGGGCTATATGGCCATGTTCTAGAGGCATTTCTCCTGACGTTTCGCCTGCATCTATGGCAGGCTTCCTCAGAGGTCTGCTTGAGCTGGGAAAAAAGGGGTTTATATATCTGTGGACTGACCAGGGTGAGACAAAAGGCTTTTGTAAGTTGGGCTAGGTGTGAATCTTTTCAACTGACCACCTTGATTAGCATACAATGGGCTGACTGTGCCTGGAGCAAACTCTTAATGAAAGGTGCTTAGAAGTCCCTGCCTGTTTTTCTCTCTGCTGTTTTAATTTTAGAATTTTTTTAATACTGGTAGCCAGATTTTGTTCATTTTCATGGTTTCTTCCTTTCTGTTGAAATTGTCCACATGTTTGTGGATTTCAATGGCTTCTCTGTGTAGTCTGACATGGTGGTTGTGAGAGTGGTCCAGCATTTCTGTGTTCTCAAATAAAATGCTGTGTCCAGGTTGGTTCATCAGGTGCTCTGCTATGGCTGATTTCTCTGGTTGGAGTAGTCTGCAGTGCCTTTCATGTTCCTGGATTCTTGTTTGGGCGCTGCGTTTGGTGGTCCCTATGTAGACTTGTCCACAGCTGCATGGTATACGGTAGACTCCTGCAGAGGTGAGAGGATCCCTCTTGTCCTTTGCTGAACGTAGCATTTGTTGGATTTTCTTGGTGGGTTTGTAGATTGTTTGTATGTTGTGTTTCCTCATCAGCTTTCCTATGCGATCAGTGGTTCCCTTGATGTATGGCAGGAACACTTTTCCTCTGGGTGGATCTTCATCTTTACTCTTGTGGCTTGTTCTTGGTCTTTCAGCTCTTCTGATGTCTGAGGTGGAATATCCATTGGCCTGTAGAGCCCAGTTGACGTGGTTCAGTTCATCTTGGAGGAGATGGGGTTCACAGATTCTTTTTGCACGGTCTGCCAAGGCTTTAATGGTGCTTCTTTTTTGACTTGGGTGATGGTTGGAGTTTTTATGTAGATATCTATCTGTGTGTGTGGGTTTTCTGTAAACGGTGTGACCCAATTGTTGATCTGGTTTACGGATGACTAGGACATCTAGAAAAGGCAATCTTCCTTCCTTTTCTTTTTCCATAGTGAACTGGATGTTAGGGTGGATGCTGTTAAGATGTTCCAGGAACCTGTTGAGTTCTTCTTCTCCATGGCTCCAAATGGTGAAAGTGTCATCCACATATCTGAACCATATAGTGGGCTTTTTGGTTGCTGTTTCAAGAGCGTGTTTTTCAAATTGTTCCATGTAGAAGTTAGCTATGACTGGGCTGAGAGGGCTCCCCATAGCTACTCCATCTTTCTGTTCGTAGAATTCATTGTCCCACTGAAAATAGCTGGTGGTGAGGCAATGGTGAAACAGCGCCGTGATGTCTTCTGGGAACCTCTGGTTGATGAGTGCCATGGTGTCTGCAACTGGGACCATGGTAAATAGAGACACCACATCGAAGCTGATCAGTATGTCATTTGTATTTAGCTTGAGATTGCTGATTTTTTCAATGAAGTGGGCTGAGTCCTTGATGTAGTGTGTTGTGAGCCCAATGTGGCTTTGTAACTGTGCAGCAAGAAATTTGGCTAAGTCATATGTGGGGGACCCAATGGCACTCACGATTGGTCTGAGTGAGGTGGAGTCCTTATGGATTTTGGGGAGTCCATAAAGCCTGGGTGGAAGGGCTTCCGATTTACATAGCTGCTGTCGTGTGTCGAAGTTGACTGAGGAGTTTTTAATTAGAGTGTTGGTTTTTCTGGTTATTTTGGAAGTTGGGTCTTGCTTAAGTTTTCTGTATATAGTAGGGTCCAGGAGTTTTTTGATCTTCTCCTTGTATTGCTCTGTATGCATGATGACTGTGGCATTCCCCTTGTCTGCTGGCAGAATGAGGATATCAGGATCTGAATTTAGGTCTCTAATGGCTTCTCTTTCCTTCCTAGTAATGTTACTGGAGGGGAGTTTTGCCTTTTTCAGGATCCTTGCTGCTTCCGCTCGTACTTCTTCTGCTTCCTCCTCTGGGAGGCGGTAAATTGCTGATTCGACATTGGCAATGATGTTTTCTACTGGGATCCTGGTGGCGGTTACAGCAAAGTTTCCTCCTTTCGCTAGTATGGATACTTGGTCTTCAGAGAGTTGTCTGTCTGTCAGGTTGATGATGGTCCGTGATGTATCCAGTTCTGGTTTCGGCTGTTGCTTTTGTCGTTTGTAGAATTTTTGTTTTTGTCTGTTGGTGTGGACAACCATGTTTTTCTCCATTTTCCTGTAAGTGAGATTGTCTATTTTGTCCCAGTCCTGGGAATTCATCTTCTGGCTGATATTGATATGGAGATGCAGCAGTTCCTTGTCTGTGTTTGCGAGTTCTTTGCGGATGGTGTGGATTCTCTCTCTTAAGAGGTTGCGTTCCAGGTGGTCATAGATCCGGTGAGCCTGTGGTGTTTTGAAAGTCCTTTTGGCTGCGAGGAATTGTGGGATGGTATCTGTGTCTCTGCAGCGTAGAAGGAAAGTCAGGGAGCACAGTAGATGTGCTTTCCTGGTCCTTAGTTTCTCCAATTTCCGTGTGTCTTGGAACAGTTTCTCCCCGTAGAGATGTTCAATGTATTGTCGAAGGCTTTCATGGCCGGAATCACTCAGTTCTTGTGGGTTTTTTCGGGCTATATGGCCATGTTCTAGAGGCCATATAGCCCGAAATGTTTTTTTTTTCTTACATGTTTCTTAAATGTTTTTTTTCTTACATTTTTCATTGAAAATATGTAAAATGAAAAAAATGCAGAGGGTGATAATTTCCCATACCTTCACCCACCAATGAGCAGCCTTTATTTTGGTCAAGACTTGGGTACGCGGGGTGGGGGGGGGGGGAAAGGTTAATTATATCCCTAGTGTTCTCCACTGTTCCCCAATTCTCTCTAACAATAATGAGTATGGCATTTTTGAGAGTTTTGAGGGAGTCAGTGGAACACAAAATAGTGTTATATTAAGTGTTTCCTTGAAAAATGCTAGGTATTCAAATTCATTTGCTTCTGCCGCTACAGTTTAACATTCATCATCTGTCCCTATCCTACTGTACTTTCTGTGACTTCGGAGCTTATTCAGCAGAAAGCAGTAACAATTACCAGTAATAAACTTTTCTATTCATCATTACCCCCCAAGTTCCTATACATGTCCATCCTTCTGAAGTTTTACTGTTTTCTTCCTGAGTTTTGCCTTTATAGCTCAGGCCATTTTCCTACAAACTATTCTAAAACCCATGGGATAAACTGAAGGAAATCACTTCCATACACAAATACATTTTCAACATTCCCTTTCTAATGACACTACCTACCTCTATCTCGGAAATATTCCTGGTTTCCTAACTAGGTCACAAAGTCATTTCTGTAACAATTACTAACAAAATGACCTGGGAGAAGCCATAAAAAAGGAAGGCAAGTTCCATTTCCAAATTACAATTCTTATTTGGACCAAGTTGAATAGGGTAGACTCCACATTGGTCCAAGGCACACAAGACTTTTCTGAACTTATGAAATTTCAAGTCAAATGTCTGGTTCATACTCCAATCAATGTACAGTACATTAGAAATTACTTCCTCAGAATCAGACATAAGTCTTTCCTGGCAGTTTTTGGGGATGCAAAGACTATATTAACTTCTTGCTGCATAAGACACCACTTTATTTCACAAGTTCATCCTATATTTCAAAACATCAATACCTATCTGATATATTTCAGAACTTCATAGGCAAACATGCTGCACTTGATATTGACCCATATTTTGGAAACTTCAGCTTTTCTATTAAATTTAGCACTTTAAGAGTGATGTGCAACACTACGGAGCTATCAAAGGATGTTTTTGTACACTAGTATGTGTTGGGGAAGGGGGATTCCAATTCAGCCTCCAGTTCAAATGAGGTCATTTCTCCTTGTCTACAGCATATGAGTACACCAGAAGAGTTAAAGCACTCAAGAATTAAGGGACATCCAGTCTGGGGCACCATGTGGTTTTAAAAGGAAGCTGTTTAGTCAGAATTTAATGCAAGCCTTGCAGCACTGACAGAAATGTTCCACTTAACACTCTGGGAGAAAACAGCCAGAATCAATTAAACACCGATTTCAGTCATTTACAGAGGATTTGTAAGCATGTCTACACACATAGGTATGCAACCCTCAGCTTGCCATCAAGTTGGTGAGTGCAGAATTACATCCATGAAATCATAGTATCAAATGCCCTTTCAAATGTTGTGGCCCTGGCTGACATCAGTTATCCACTGGTAGGTATTTTAAAGCCTTAAATAACTCAGTAACAACATTCCTGAAAATACATGGTTTCTGATATGATGTTCTTGTCTCTTGTGGCAGAAGAGGTTACTTTGGTAGGCAATGCATGTCATCCCCATTCCCTAACAAACCTGCTCTGCTCTTGCCTTAAGAAGATTGCTGAAAATAGCACCATTCCTGGCTGAATTTATTTTTACTTCCTATGGGAGAAAAAAAAAAGCAGAAGTGTTCATTTGGGGACTGTCTTACTCTGTGGGAATACTTTGGTAGCTGTATACAGCAGAGCTTTTTAGTAGCAACCAAATTGCAGGATTCCCTCCCAGTGGCCATTTCTTTTGAGTTTCTGGAAAGGAGCAAAGACCCCTTTCCTCATAATTACAAGCATTTTTGTTGTGGCTATTTTAAATAATATTTAAAGTTCTCAAATTAGTTTTAAAGGGGGGCTCTTTTGTTCTTAGTCAAAAACTTCAAAAGTTTTTTTTTATTGCACATATGCCTGAAAACCCAGTTTAACTGAGAGGCTATGGACACATGCCGTTAACAAAAGAAAATCAAACTAAATCTATATAATAGTTATGTCATGAGAGTCAGTGCAATATAATGGTTTGAATTTTTATACCAGAAATCCAAAAGACTAGAGCAGTGGTTCTCAACCTGTAGGTCCCGAGGTGTTTTGGCCTACAACTTCCAGAAATCCCAGCTAGTTTACCAGCTGTTAGGATTTCTGGCAGTTGACGGCCAAACCATCTGGGAATGCGCAGGTTGAGAACCACTGGACTAGAGGAACCCCATCCTCACCCACTGAACAATTCACATTCTCTTGGCCTAAAAGAAAGGCAATGACAAATTTCTTCTGATTTAATTTTGCCCTAAAATCTCCATGACAGGATCACCTGAAGTTACCATAACTTGTAGATGCATAACAGCAGCAGTAGTAGCACCTAGCTCCAACAGACAAGAGTTCTTTCTCCCACTCTGGACCTCCCACAAATATATAAACCCAATTTTCCAGTTTCCAACAAACCTCACAACCTCTGAGGAGGCTTGCCACAGATGCAGGCAAAACGTCAGGAGAGAATGCTTCTAGAACATGCCATATGACCCCAAAAACCTACCTCAACCCAGTAGCAGCAACAACTTGAAAGCTCATAGCAACAATAAGTCAGTAACTTAAAGCTCAGGTGAATGAGTTCTGTTGCCAAAAGTGATTGCTCCATTCTTCCCAATTATAGGCCTGGACTTGAATATGTTCCTCACATTTTTCCAAGCATAATATAGTATATTATAGTACATTTTTTCAATGTTTAGGATAATTTTTTCAGTAGGAGCAGTAATATTTCACAAACCACTTGATCGACCTCAGCTACCAGTCATTGAAGGCTTAAAAGAACTGTGTCCTCAATAAATAAAATGTTCAGCAGCATCCACAGGTCACTCATCTTTCATTTCATACCCTTCCCCTAAAGGGTTCAACTCATCTTTGAGCATCCTTTATGCTTCAGGATGTAACTCTTTTTTGCTGTACCTTGGTGCAAGAGATAAAAGGTCCACACTATTCATCCTCACCATTCATCCAAGGGCATTTTGAAAATTCCAGGAGCAACTGATTTCACCTGAGAGAAGTGAACAGCTGAGGGAAAACAAGTAGTGTGAGCCCTGGAAAGCTCTGTGCAGACAATAAATCAAGGGCACTTAAGTTGGCATGAAAACACCTTGGGCTTTCAAACATGCTAGTAGTAAGTTGACAAAGAAACTATAAAAAAACTCTTGTGAGATGTATGTTGGGGTTTATATGAAAGCAAACCCAGAATGTGTGCAGTCCTGTCCAGACTTCCAAGCCCTTTGTGCACCCACAATGAGTAAATATGAGTCAAGTAAATGGGAAAATCAAAATTTACTCTTAAGAAACAGAGTCAAATAAGCAGCTACAAAAACACAAAATATCCAGCTTTGAAATAGCTCAGTCCATCTGCAGAAATAAACTCACAAAAATTCCTTAGCATTAAATTCATGCATCTTCTTTATAGATTTCTTCTTTCTTCAAATGGTGGCAAGGATACAAGCATAATAGACTCTCAGCCCGGTATTTACTCCATGTTAAGTTCTGAAGCAAGTGTTTCAGTAAGTCCCAAAATCCATTACAAAACACTCTCCAAGTTATACCCCATTCAGGGAATGGTTCAAGCTTGTTAACCTTGATTGCTTCAATTACTCAGGTGTTTTTCCCTTAACACACACACACACAGGAGATGATCTTTACAGAATATAACCCATTCTATCCGATGAGTTATTCAAATCAATCTTCTGGAATTTTAGGTCCACAACTCCCAGAAAGCTTGGTCATATTGGGGTTTTGTAATCTAAGTAATCAAGCTCTGATTTCACTATTTATTTTGACATAAGTACACAAGCTTGAATCCAATTGCTGGATCCAACTATAGGTGTTCTATCAAATCAAAGAGATTTAAGACCTCTTCACATGGGGTATTTTTGCCCTGTTTTGCTTTTAATCACAGCAAGCATGGGGCTTGCCATGTACCATTACACAACACATGGCAGGGCCCACCTATATTCCCTCAAAGTGGAGGAGAAGCACCAAAAGGTGCTTCCTCCTTTACTATGGGGAGGAAAGTGTAGTTTTGATAGTTCCAACAGAGCTACCTGCTCTTTCCTTCCCTTTTCCCCATGGGATGGCAGAAAGGGCAGTGAGGGGATATGCATTGCCGCCCTTTCTGTCATCTGATGAGGGGAGGGAAAGGGTGCCAAAGCACCATCTCCTATCACCTCTACTTGATGAGGAGGGAGGGTGCTGTTCAACAGTGGAATTCACTACCTTGGAGTGTAGTGGGAGATCCTTCTTTGGAGGTTTTCAAACAGAGGCTGGTTGGCCATCTATCAGGGGTGCTTTGATTGTGCTTTTTGTTCATGGCAGGGGGTTGGACTGGATGGCCCATGTTGTCTCTTCCAATTCTATGATTTGCCACTCAACACAGTGTATCTACTCCAGCTGGAACTAGCAAACAGATGTTGGCTCCAGACATGTGTTTCATATCATCAGATGATCTAACTTTTATTTACACCAGCAGCATAATCTCAAGAAAGGTATTTTTCATCCTTTGCACAATGATTTCCAGTGCAATAATAATCTCTCAGTGCAACAATGAACAATGCAAATGACAACTGGAATGCCTTCTGACATGTTTTCAGACTGTGTGATTTTAAGTAATTGTTTTAAGTGATACGTTTTAATTATGTGATTTTAAAGTATATGTTCTATTTTTATATGCATTCAAGTCATCAAATTGTGCCTTTGTTGTGAGGTTCCCTGAGTCCCCTTTGGGGTAAGATGGGCAGGATATAAATGCAATAAATAAATAAATAAGCAATGCAACCGTCTGCATGCAAGAAGCTACATTCCCACTCCTATCAATTATTAAATTAAAATGATTAACCAACAACATATTTAGGGTATGAATGGGCAATCTTAGAGTTCCTGAATGTTGGAGTGCAACTCTCACTGTATATGGGCACTGGCACCTGTAGTCCAGCAATAGAGAGAAAGTAGGAAATTGTCTGCTCTTGATTTAGGCCTAGATGTAGTTGCTCAGAGGGTTACATGGATGGTTTGGGAATCAACTTTTCTGTCTTAGACAATGTACATTCTTGACAACTTTAAAACATCTTTTCTACTTTAACTTTTTAATGGTCTTTTTCTTAATTGCTCCTAATTCTATTATATATTTTGAACTTTTGTATGATGTGGATTTTTAAGCTGCATGTCTAAGCCTTGAGTTCCAGATTTCCAGAGTGGGGAAAAGGGCAAGATAATAGCCACAGCAGCAGCAGCAGCAGCAGCAGCAGCAGCAGCAGCAGCAGCAGCAACAACAACAACAACAACAACAACAACAACAACAACAACAACAACATATCAATACTAGCAGCAGAAAGAACAACCTTCTCAGGAGTGTACTTTCTGCCAACATGCTCTCAAAATCCAATGTTCATGCCCAATTAAGCACACTTTTTTATTGTTTGAATAAATATTGGAATTTGGTGTTATTAAATGCTTTTAATTTTAAAGGAAGAAAATTCTTTAAAGGAACAAACATCTCAAGCATCTCTATTCCGTAAAATAAAATGCCTGTCCAAAATCTGTCCACAATGTCCTGTTGAAAGTAATGGATGTCCTTCATTCCAGACTCTCTACAGTTGGGAAACATCCATTTATCTTGAATGATTTTATCTGGAAACCTAATCTAAGGCATTCATTCTTGAAGACAGAGACAAGCCCACCAAAAGAGATCCTCTTGCTCACTTTTGCAACCCATAATATTAACTGTAAAAAATGAACTGTCTGTGGCTTACCAACAATTGAAAAGGGGATTCTAAGCCTAATGATTCATACAGTTTTCCTTTATGAGCCTTTGAAAAGAAGCTTCCCTGGTAAATATATCTTGTATATGAGCATTATGAACTTTCCCAGGGATGGGAAAGAGACCAGAATTTAAAAGGGAGAAATACTTCTCTGAGGCAATTTCCTACCAGTTTGGGCAAACATATGTTACTGGTAAACAATGGCACCTGGGGATTAGAATGTTCATATATTTCAGAAGCAGGATACTTAAGGATTGTCTACAGACTTCTGTTTACATTGATATAAGTGCAGACTAAATGTTAAAATGGGATGAGGGAGGAGGGAGCAAGCTTGTTTTCTGCTGCCCTGGAAGACTAGGACCTGGAACAATAGCTTCAAACTACAAGAAAGGAGATTCCATCTGAACATTAGGAAGAACTTCCTGACTGTGAGAGTCGTTCAGCAGTGGAACTCTCTGCCCCTGAGTGTGGTGGAGTCTCCTTCTTTGGAAGTTTTTTAAACAGAGGCTGGATGGCCATCTGTCAAGGGTGCTTTGAATAAAATATTCATGCTTCTTGGCAGGGGGTTGGACTGGATGGCCCATGAGGTCTCTTCCAACTCCAACCTGCTACCGGTTTCGACTCACAAGAGTCTTCGTCAGGCAGTTGGGTTCAAATTATCAAAAACAAGCTCAACTTTTAAGGTGAGAAATTCACCAACAGTCTTCTGGTGGGGTGGATCAACTATTCTTTGTTGAGCAGTGCACTCTGCAAGGAGTTTTATTCTGTGGCAAGTGTGAGCTTGTTTTTGATAATTTGAACCCAACCATCTGACGAAGACTCTTGTGAGTCAAAATCGGTAGCAGGTTGGAGTCAATTCATGTGACTACTGGAGTCTACTCACATGTAATAAAGAAAGGACATTTTCTCAAATGAAGACTTTGCTTTATACTTCAAGAGAAGAACCAGTTGTTTCTACTTATGTATATGTGCCAGTTTTTGATATGTGTATTTGTAATATATACATTGAGTTAATTTAGTTATTCTCATATCACCACTAGCAATGGATTTTGGTCTCCACATGCTTCTTAGTCAGTCATCTACTGGAAGGCAAACCAAGGGCACTCCCATCCAAGCTCCAGGATTTTACTAGTGAGAGTAAACCAAAGCTTTCCTCAAGGGTAGACTCTTTTCTGATCTCTGGGTCCCAGGACTTACACCAAAAGAATGCCAAGGTGTGCAGCAAAAACTCAAGATTCTTCCCTCCACCCTGATACCTAGAAAGGGGCCATTTTCTGCCCCTGCCACTGTCCTGGTACAATTTTCCAAGTGCAAGTCTCCTGCCATGGAGTTCATCAAATAAAGCCCTTTCCCTAGAGCGCTATGCACCATGTGGGTACACAACTCCCTTGTGATATAATCATAATCATCATCATCATCATTTTTATTTCTTACCCACCTTTCTGTCCTTAGATTTGAAGGACAACTTAAGGCATATAAAAAAAACACCCCTCCCTTATTTCTGTAGAGATTGGTCCCTCACCCTTTTCTTTGTTTTGGCCAGAGACTACAGAGATGGCATGTTACACGGCAGTCTGTGTGTTGACTGGAACTTAGAAAATCCAAATTCAAGTTCCGGTGAAACTCCCCAGGTGAATATGACACAGTCACTCTCTCTTAGCCTGACTTTCCACAAAGGTGGTTGCAAGGATTATATACAGAGAAAGGCAGCCATATGTGTAGACCTGTGCTTATTGTAATAAAAGAGGAATATCACTAATAGCTAAATACTGGTATTGACAGTACCTGATCACCTTTAACGTCTGCTACAAATTATCAATTCCCCTCCCTTTTGTGCCACTGAGGGTTCTGAGTATCTGTTAATATACCTCTATTCTTTTTTCCTCAGACTATAGGTTTATGGTCTTTTGCTGAGATGCCCCCCCCCCCTCTCTCATTTTAGCACTTGAAGAAACATTTGGTAGGGGACAGACAGAAGATAAGACTTTGCATAGCTTTATTGACATCCCTTTTTATCATGCTGAACCTGCGAGCTTTTGTATGAAGGATCCAGCATCATTAAGTCCTAGCTCTTCATGTTTCTATATTCATTTTGTGATTTACTGAAGGCTACAATCTCTATCCAGCTCACAGGGACTGTAACCTCTTGCTACCTAGAAGCACGCTGAGCTGGGCATGAACAATTTATAGGAACTGTTTATAAATGGTAGTAAGATCCTTGTATTTCATATAGAACTGTACACAAGCAGTGCAGTGAAAAATTATGCCCACAGTAAATAAATAGGGGACAATTTCTGAAGGTGAGGGCTAGGTGCCGCAATCACACTTAAAGGATGTGTCCATAAATGTTTCCTGGCTTTAAATATTTGATCAGTTAAGCCTTCCACTTAATCCAATTATGGTCATTACCATGACATTTATACACATGTTTTTTTGTTGTTGTCTGTACCCCATATGTATATTTATCTGCATATTCACCTTTCCTGGTTACAATAGCCATAGCTTTATATCCCTAATCTGTCAGATGACATAACAGGTGTTCTCTCCTCTGTCTTGGCCCAGCTCTTCCATGTTTGGAAAGATGTTTGCTCTGTTAACTTCATCCTTATTTCCCTGTTTAAAGGTGACACACCAATGTTCCTGTAGGTGTTGTGTTTTCCTCCCGGTTCAGTGTCAAATTCTTTCTAACTCCATTTCATCTCCCTTGGTCATACGATCGTGTAGCCTGTCACACTGAACGTCTGCTGGGTTGAATGGAGAGGCAGTTTCATTAAGTGTTCTAGAGAAGCAAGCACACAACCTTAATCCAAATTCTTCCCCCTGCAGTCTCAAGTTGGAAGGGGGAGGGAGATGGAGACTAGAAATAGAGATTGAAGGACATTGAATGAAAGGTGCTTTTAGAAAGAATAAAACTAAGA
This sequence comes from Anolis sagrei, assembly GCF_037176765.1. Taxonomy (NCBI): domain Eukaryota; kingdom Metazoa; phylum Chordata; class Lepidosauria; order Squamata; family Anolidae; genus Anolis; species Anolis sagrei. Next base: position 37,265,780 of record NC_090023.1, on the reverse strand, counting down.
GTTTGATCTTTAACCACATTAAACTGAAGTGAAATTGTGTGTGTGAGAAAGGGAGGATTTTTTTTAAATTGAGAACACACACACACACACACACACACAATGAGTTTCCTGAAAGTTTTGTATTCTAGAAGGCTGACCTATACAAAATGTAGGGTTTAGCATGTCTTGTCTATGAATTACAATTATACACAAAATCACTAGTAGCTCTAATAATGTTTTGTATAAACAACTGCACAAGGGGCGATTTCAAGATTGTACTACAACCTCTGACGATTACATTGTAGTGAACCATGTTTTGACTCAGGTTTGCATCAACTCACTCCCCTCCCATGAAAACTTCAATATATACCTTAGCTACACATAGAAAAATGGTGGGCAATGTGTTGTCACAGGATCATATATAACTCTCAACCCTTTTGGATATGTCAGATTCTCCTGTTTTTGACTAATGACTGCAGAGAAAAAGTCATGGTGGTGGTCTGAATAGTATCTGATCCAGCTGTCAACAATCATGCCCTGAAGCAACAGTATACTTTGCCTGAAGCAAGCCAAACCTGGATTAATGTGGAATAATCCACAGTACTTATTGGGAGTGCAACAACATCATGAAGAGAGACAGGAGTCAAATGAATTTAAGTTTGGGTTTCATGTCCAAGACAATTTTTGCAGGAATAGAGTAGGGACTCCCAGTACTATTTCTAAATGTCACTGAAGATATACAATTTATAGGACAACAAATGCACAATTATTGCTCAGGTTTCTACAATATCAGGCAAGTCTCATTCTTCAAGGATGTGCTTCTGTTACTTCACATTCCCTGTATTCAAACTGAAATTGATAGAATAACAAAATGCTAAGGCCTAAACTGCTAGTCCTAAGTAGTTTATCCCCATGTTGTTGTTGTCACTGATTTTTCTTGGCAAAACTTGTTCACAGGGGGTTTACCATTGTCTTCCTTTGACACTGCAATGATATAGCTTGGCCAAGGTCACATAATGGATTTCATGATCGAAAGGTGATTTTAACTCCAGCCTCTCAAAGCTCTATTCCAACACTGAAACTAGTAGACTACACTAGCTCTTATATACCCACTTCATCAGTGGTTCTCAAACTGAGTCCCCAGATGTTTTGGACTTCAACTTCCAGAAATCATAACAGCTGGTAAACTAGCTGGGATTTCTGGGACTGGTAGGCCAAAACACCTGGGGACCCACAGGTTGAGAACCATTGCACTAAATGAACTCCATTACATCACTTTTGATTTACCTTCAGTACTTGATTCAGTGGACCTTAGTATAGTTTGGTCCAGCAAATAGATTTTGACCATGTATCTATGTTACACAGAGAGAGCAAGAGCTAGTTTGCCTTTTGCACTTTGCAGCAATTTTTGGAATACATACCCCAGATCACAACAGTAACATCATTGTCCAATGACAACATATATGATGAAATAAATATAGTTTCTTTGACTGCCATGTCAAATCCCATAATGTGATCTTATATTATACCCAGTTCACAAAAGGCAAAAAATTGAAATCAGCTAACCTAAAAGTAAACAAAATGCATTCTTCTTCTAAGCCTTTTCCTCATAAAAATTAGGGGTGAATCAAACTGGTTACATGACAATCAAGCAAAGATGCTCATTGTTGTTAAACAGAATTATAGTAACTACAGGAGGTTTCAAGTGCACATTAAACCCACTGTATTGGAAGCAGGGAACAAGAGAACTAGGCAGACAATCTATGACTGATATCACTAGACATTTGTTTACATTTATAAAAGGCAGAAAGTAAATGTCTTATATGCTACCTTATAGCTAAATACTCCAGGTAAGTGCTGTAAAATGAAGTAGGAGTCAGATCAGGCATATTTCATCATCATCATCATCATCATCATCATTTAATTACTTATTAATCGCCCTCTATCCAAGATGCTCTAGGCGATTTACAAGCTAAAATTGTAAAGGATAAAAATACATGCATACAGATATTGATAAAATTAACAAAGATCAAAAGCTCTAGTAAAAAGCCAGGTCTTAAGTGCCAGGGTAAAAGGCCCTAACTCACGAATGGCTCTCATATATGGTGGCAAGGAATTCCACAAGGCAGGGGCAGAAATAGAAAAAGCTCTGCGTCTGGTCCTTTCCAAGTGCACTTCTCTAGGACCCGGTATATAAAGTAAGTCACGTTGGGATGATTTATTGAATGATCTTATACAAGACACTATCTCTTCAGACCAGTTGTCCTCAACCTGTGGGTTTCCAGGTGTTTTGGCCTACAACTCCCAGAATTCCCAGCCGGTTTACCAGCTGATAGGATTTCTGGGAGTTGAAGGCTAAAACTCCTGGGGACCCAAAGGTTGAGATCCACTGCCTTACACTAAACTTTTTATCTAGCTGAAACTAGTACACCACACTAGCTCTTATATACTCACTATAATCAATGGTTCTCAACCTGTGGGTCCCCAAATGTTTTGGCCTTCAACTCCCAGAAATCTGAGCAGCTAGTAAACTGGCTGGGATTTCTGGGAGTTGTAGGCCAAAAACACCCGGGGACCCACAGGTTTAGAACCAGTTATAGAGTAAGGTGGAGAGAGGGCTTTGATCTTCTTGGATGAATGTTTGATGGTAAAATGATAAAGAAAACCTAAAAGACATCAAGCCTTTGCCTGCTATTTCTCAACAGTTTATCTTAATACCATAAGGCAAGGTTAAGAATTAGGCAGGTGTCTGGATCTTGATGAACTGCAACTGACAGTATTCTTTACAATTGTCTATATTAACAAAGCCTACTATGACTTGGATCCAATCACAGAGGATGGAACATTGAATTTCAACCCTTGTCCTAGGTTAAAACCAATATTACATTTTTTTTTTAAAAAAACTTATTTCTTTGGTCCAAGAAAGGATATCAAATTTATCACAATTAATTTTGATTTTTTAAACAACATCAACAAAATACTCCTGTTTATGAATGGATATAGTGATTTAAAATGTTGGACAAGGACTCTGGAAGACTTAAGTCTCTGGAAATACATAGAGTGACCTTTGGGAAGTCAAACTCTCTTAGCCTCAGAAAGAAGCAGTGGCAAACCATATCAAAATAAATCTTGCCAGGAAAAAGAAGCAAACTTAACCTGATTCAGGGAGAGCTTTGGACTCTTTAATAAAGAAGTTATTTTCTTAGTGGATTTGTCATCTCTGTAAGGAAGCTCAAAAAAAGCCCTATAGTCAACACATTTTCCAGACAATTGGGACTGCTTTCTGGATAGTTCCGTGATTCTGAGGAGACAAGTGGTATTTTAAAGAGACCACCTTCTGTTTCCTTGGATAAAAGGGAGTAAATGAAGGGTTTGGGCAAAAGCATGTCACTCGTTTGTGATTGATTTCTCTCTTGAGTTTCTTTGTGCCAGAAATGTCCTGAAGTACACAACAACAGAAATTTCTTATTCAAATCAGAAGCATCATGAAATTAAAGCAAGCTCAAAGGGAGAAACTAATAATATCTTATTCACTATAAGTCTTGATATAAGCTGAATGAATCAGGCTTTTCAACTGGAAACTTCGGTATCAACCAAGTTGAATTAAAGTTGCCAGCTTCCCCACACCCACCTCAAGACTAATTTTTTCAGTGCAGTGAGGGTGAGAGGAGCCCCTGGTGGTGCAAGGGGTAAAACCCTTGTGCTGGCAGGACTGAAGACTGACAGGTTGGAGGTTCGAATCCAGGGAGAGTGCGGATGAGCTCCCTCTGTCAGCTCCAGCTCCCCATGTGGGGACATGAGAGAAGACTCCCACAAGGATGGTAAAACATGAAAAAGAAACATCTGGGCACCACCTGGGCAATGTCCTTGCAGACAGCCAATTTTCTCACACCAGAAGCAACTTGCAGTTTCTCAAGTCGCTCCTGACACACACACACACACATCCTTGCAGACAGCCAATTTTCTCACACCAGAAGCAACTTGCAGTTTCTCAAGTCGCTCCTGACACACACACATACACAAAGTGAGGGTGGGGGAAAATTGTTTAGCTTGATTTCACCTTTCTCTAGTCAGAGCTTTCCCAAACATTTCATGTTTGTGACACACTTTTTAAATAGGCATCATTTTGCGACACAGTAATTCAGTTTTACTAGCAAAGCTGATATTAAACTAATCCTTTATAAGAGATACAGACACGTAGATACATTTTCACAACAAACTGTATAAGGACAAAACATATCTCATGAAAAACTTACATTTTTATTTTTATATATATGATTTAATGCTTACTTCACATAGACTCGGAGATATATTGTTACATTCATGCAACACATCTACACACTGCAGACATCACACTAATGTGTCACAGCACACAGTTTGGGAAACTCTGTTCTAGGTATTTGCACAACCTAAATAACTGCATACTCTACTGCTTCACACATCTGAGGACATGGTCACCTCCAAAAAGTACACTACATGGGGATTAGGTCTATTCATAGGAGATAGAGTGAACAATTTGCTTTGCTATAAAACAGCTGTGGTGTCCTTTAACATTTAATAAAATCTCCTTTTACAACAATACCTTATTTTAGTCTTGGTAATATAGGAATCTCTTGAGGAACACTGGAGTGGATCTAGCCCATACTCATAACAGAAGACATCAAATATCTTTATTGTAAATTGTATGTGACTGCCCTCAGTATCACATATGCTGAACTGTACATGATCTTTTTATACTTCATTGGTTTCAGTGTTTATCATTGTGGATGACATTGTAAATGAATTCTAACTGTTTAACAATGAATTTAAATTAAACATTTAAAAAGCAAGCCTATGAACTTATATGGGAGTAAGTACTGTTAGACACAGATGGACTTATCTCATTCTAAATGTGCATTACACTGATAAGAATGAACGCCCCACCAAACCTGAACGCACCTTTCAGAAATATCTTGTGTCTGCTAAGATATCTATATGTGCAGGAAAAGCAGCAATGTCCTGGAGAGTCCCCATTCATATTTATAGGGTTTGTGGTCCATGTGTTTATGTTTCTAAATAATTAGAGAGAGAGGTGGGGAGGATAGACACAGTACCAGCATAAGTTAAATAATGGCCAGGTTACATTTGAACTGATCTGGAAACAGGCACTTCACCTTATTTATTTTTTTGTCTCATCAGTTGCAATCTATCTATCTATCTATTTATTTATTTATTTATTTATTTATTTACTGTATTTGTATGCCCGCCTTTCTCAGCCAATTAGCGAGTCAAGGCGGTTTCCAACAAATCAATATACATAAAACATAATATAGATAAAAAACATTAAACAGTATAAGATATCACAAAAGCAATAAAAACAACGTCATTAGCATCTCATCATTCTCAAGCATTGTCCAATTCCATTGTCAGGTCATTCGATTTCCTATATTAGCTACTCTGTATTTGTAAACGCTTGCTCGAATAACCACATTTTAGCTTGCCTCCGAAACGTCAAGAGGGAGGGAGCAGATCTGATCTCCCTAGGGAGGGTGTTCCATAGCCGAGGGGCCACCACTGAGAAGGCCCTGTCTCTCATCCCCGCCAAACGTTCTTGTGATGAAGACGGAACCAAGAGCAGGGCCTCCCCAGATGATCTTAAAGTCCTCGGTGGTTCATAAGGGGAGATACGTTCAGACAGGTAAGTTGGGCCAGAACTGTTTAGGGCTTTATAGGCCAAAGCCAGCACTTTGAATTGGGCCCGGTAGCAAACTGGCAGCCAGCGGAGCTGGCGCAACAAGGGGGTTGTATGCTCCCTGAGCACCGCTCCTGTTAACAACCTGGCTGCCGTCCCCCCACGTAGAGAGTGTTGCAGTAGTCTATACGGGATGTAACCAGAGCGTGGACTACAGTGGCCAAGTCAGACTATGGTAAGGAAATAGAAACATCTCCTTCCACTTTTGCATTGAACCCAGAAAGCAAGAATAGATTTTGTGCAGGGCATCTGTTAATCTTGTCAATGTTATTCAAATAATATAGTATATACATAGTGGCCTTCTGCAGGTGTGTGAATGGCAGAAATCCAATTCTTAATTTATTTCAAAATAAATTAACAATTTGGAATACAAATAAACCTCTCCCCTGCCCCCCAAAGATTCATTCCAGGATAATTTATTTATTAATTTATTAGCAACAAAGTACCACACATTTAGGGCTCCTTCTTTAACAATGAAGGAGCCCCATGGAGGGATGCCCAGATCTGTTCCATTTTATTCAAGAAGTTTTTTGAAGCTCAATATTGAAGCAAACTATTTATTTACCTTGTCTCATTTTACTCTCATGATGCTCCTATGCCATTTTTTCCTGTCTGGTAGGAGTGGGGAGCTGCAGAGACACTGAAGGATATTTGTGTAGACCATGTAGCCAACATGTTCATAAAAAAAGTGGTGAACAAACTTCAGCTTCATAGAATCTTGAGTAGGGGAAGACCACAAGGGCCATCTAGTTCAACCCCATTCTGCCATGCAAGAATACACATTCAAAGCACTCCTGGTAGATACCATCCAGCTTCGGTTTTTAAAACTTCCAGAGAAGGAAACTCCACCACAATGTATTCCACTGTTGAACAACTATTGCCACCATGAGGTTGTTCCCAATTTTCAGGTGTAATCCCTTTTCCTGGAGTTTGATCTACTGCTTAGTATTCTTGTTTCTGTAGCAGCAGCAGCAGCAGCAGCAAAAATAAATAAAAAAATAAAATAAAAAAAGCCGGCTCCACCTTCAATATTTATTTATTTATTTATTTATTTATTTACTACGCTTATATATACCGCAATTCTCAGCCCGGGGGCGACTCATTGCGGTGTCTTCCTTTCAAATATTTAAACATGGCTACCACATCACGTATTCACTTTCTCTCCTTCAGGCTAAACATACCCAGCTCTCTAAGAAGAAGAGGAGGAATTTAAATGACCAACAAGAAAGAGAGATGCAGCATAGAATCCTTCAATCCAATAAGTTGGCCTTTAACGTGTTAGATACCCACCCAAATAAGGACAAATGGAACATGCTCAAAATGGCTAAATTGTCCCTAGGACAGATTCCCATGAAGTACCCTGTGGAAATTAAGATCAATTCCATCACATGGCTCCGTAGAGACTATTACACCAGTACTTTGCATCTGTAAATCACCTTTGAAGACACCATCATGCCTAAAGACGTATATGCACTAAGGCCCACTTTACATAGATGGGGGATTTAGGTGAGGAGGGTTTTCCAAGACCTAGCTGTTCGCCCACTGCTGGATGGACTGATTAGCAAGCCCTCACACTGTCCTCCTTTTATAGGGGCCTGAAGACTTGGATGTTCCAGTAGGTTTTTGAGAATGATTACTCCCTAGGCCCTTCCCTAGCCCATTAGATAGTACTCTGTTCTGCACTTTATCCACCTCATCGGCTGTATGATACACTGTGGCACTACCCCTTGCCCAGTCCTTTTTATAGTTGGCCATATCCCATTTTCTAATCCTGGCCATTGGTATTTTGAACCCACCTGATGGAGCTATAGTGAAAATGTTTATTATTATAATATTCCTGCTTCTTGGCAGGGGGTTGGACTGGATGGCCCATGAGGTCTCTTCCAACTCTATGATTCTATGATTATTATTATTATTTGTGTATGTTTTAGCAGGTTTTTATGTTTTAAGTTTTTATTGTTGTTTTTAAGTTGTTCCTCATGGGGCATGGCTTCCAAATCTTTTAGTATTTTGGCCACCCTCCTCTGCAAGCTTGTCAATAGCCTTCTTGAATTGTGGTGCACAAAACTAGGCACAGTATTCCAGGTGAGGTCTGTCAAAAGCAGAAAATAATTATCTTATTTTTTCCCTCAATCTAGACACTGTACATCCTTATAGTATTTAAGGGTTCATGGGAAGCTAAAATAAAGGAAAAGGATCTAATTATATAATTCCACTGCCTGGAGGCTTCAGAAGATGTCATTGTAAAACAACATTTTGGGATATCTGTGAGGTTAAGTGACCAAAGCCCTTTTCAGGCTATAGATGTCTGTGTAGTCATGTAGATTACAGAAGAAAACGTCTTCACTCTTTTTTGTTCTTTATAAGGAAGATGTATTCTTCTGGTATACTTGTTCAGCCATGAAAACCCACTGTGTGACCTTGGGTAAATCATTCTCTTTCATTCTCAGAGGGATGCAAAGGCAAACCTCTTCAGAACAAATTTTGCCAAAAAGAACCCCATGATAGGTTGACCTTATGGTCACTATAAGTCAGAAAAGACTTGATGGCACGTGGCCACAAACAACAAGATATGCATTGGAAATGTTTCTAGTCTTGATTTCGCTCTGCTTTTCAGTTTCCCAGTTTTCAATTTGTTTGTTCCCATTTGCACAACATTGAAATTATTTTTAAATGAAAATGAATGTATCTTTGTCCTAATATGCACAGTTCTACATACATTTCTGCCTTATGCATCTATATATTAGTTTATTATTTATTTATTATTACATTCGAAACAGTGTTCCTTTTTGCAGCATTTTTGGGTATGTCCTGAAATAAAGGAACAACATCTTGGTGACTCAAGCAAGATGCCTAAGAGCAAAAGAGAGAGGGAAGGGAGCCTGGATAGTCATTAGAAAGTCCTTTTAATCAAACCTCCCTGAAGATCACAAAGTCATCATCTAGTGGTGAGGGGATGCCCAGAATTCAGTGATGAATGCATTTGCAAATATTGCAGTGGAATAATTTACCTCCATCATTGAAGCACTTCAGATAAATGAGATTCCATCTAATCATATTTCCTGTCTGGAAGATGGAAAGATGGAACCATCAGCACAAATATATTTAGGAGAGTGGACAGGAGAGGAGCAAAAGTCAAGGCAACCCTGCTTGGGAAATGGGCAGTGGGCAGTTATAGAAGGGGCTGGAAATTTGCCAGAGATGCAGAAATCACCGGAGAAATGAATGGAAATAGGTTATCCAGCATTTATGAAATCTCCACTCCCACCTCAAACCTGAACTCATTTCTGAGATGGGGATTGGTGTACCCACAAAGACTGCTGGGAGATTGATGAGAAGGATCCAAGCAACATAGCTTCAGATTGAGTTTCTTGCCAGTTGCTCTCTTGCATTGCTTGGTGGGATTAATTTATTTGGCCTGATTTGGTTTACCTAACTGAGGTCATAGCTGATTTAGTAGATTGGAAAGTCTCTTCCTTCCCCGCCCCAAGTCTTTTCTACACCCCTTAAAAATTTAATAGAATCAAATGAAAGAAAAATGCATATAATGCATATAATCCATCATATACATTAAATGTGATGCTATTTTGTATTCCAAGCTTGAGACATTGAGCAGAACATTTAACTAGAACTGTGCAGAGTCATAAGCTAGATTGGATACATTTAATAAGACAACTAAGCTTTTCCCATTTCTACTAAGCCCTTAGCATATTAGTTTAAGTCTCTCCTGTATCTGGGAAACAACAGGCCTCACTTTCAAGGTAAACCAGCCATGGAGGATCACTTGTGTTTGTTGAAATATGTATATTTTCTAAGAGGGCCTTAGATCTACAATAAACTACCTGATCTTAGAATCTCTAGTCCTCCAGAGTCACTCCCTGCTTTGTTCTCCCAAAGGAGAAGCTACTGGCTTAAAAGAAACAAGTTCCTCCTATTAAAGAAATAAATAAAGAGCACTCAAGGAGGCAGTAACAATGGTGATTATTTGAATCTAGTGGTATGTCACTATAAAAGGATATTCAGTTGGTTTGCATGCTTGTAAAGTAAAAGATAGCTGAAAAATAATGGAAAACACACAAACTGATACTGGTGTGATTGATTCTGAAGGAATAATGTTTCTGAATTTGACATTTCATGGTGTGAATATGAGAGTTAACAAAGATGGTTACTCATAGATGCAATCAGGCTATGGATGGGGGTTATCCTAGGCAGTGTTTCTCAAACTGTGCTCCTCTGGATTTTTTGGACTCCAGCTCTCAGAAAATCTCAGTTAGCTTACCAGCTGTTAGGAATTGTGGGAGCTGAAGTCCAGAACATTTGGAGGAGCACAGTTTGAGAAACTTTGTCTTCTTTGTGTTCAGAATCTTTAGTTGATTCAGAAGTGAACGTAGTAATTTTATTATACGTTAAGACATTACTATGATGAATATATTTTAAATGTTTCCAAAGATTTTTTTAGTGGCTGAGCTCCAGACCAAGGCCTCATCTACACTGCCACATAATGCAATTTAACTGCTTATTATGAGTCTATACTGCTCATATAACATACTAGTTTAAACTGCATTATATAGCAGTGTAAATGGGGCACGAGATTCAGGTTGGGATCTAAAACCTAGAAAATTAAAAATGGATAGAAACTAGGATATCTGTCTTTTCTAGATCGTCATTCTGATATGTGATCAAATGGTCAGTCGGAGATGAAAGATATCCAGAAAGAAACAGACTAAAGAGCAAAATTCTGATCCACTTCAATCTCTCACATGTTCAGTTAGAATTCCATTCTTTGACTTCCCACATTTATTTATTTCATGTTTATTTCATACATTTCTATCCTGCCCTTCTCCCCACAAGGGGACTCAGATTGGCCTCACATAGGCATCAACAATGCTTACAACATATACATCAAAAACAGTAAAACAGTAAAATCATCTTAAAACATCAAACACATCAGGCAATACATTCATGTACCAGATAATATTAAAATGCCAGTAAAACAAAAATCAAACCGGGAAATCCAGTGTCGCAACCCAAAATCCTTTCCTATTGTCATTATCATTTAATCAAATGCCTGGATGCAGAGCCAGGTCTTCAGTTGTCTTCTAAAGAACAGGAGGGAGGTGGCCAACCTGATGCCCTTAGGGAGGGAGTTCCACAGATGAGGGGCCACTGCCTAGAAGGCCCTGTCTCTCGTCCACACCAACCGTGTTTGCGAGAGTGGTGGGATCGAGAGCAGGGCATCTCCAGACGATCTTAAGCTTCGTGATGGTTCATAGCAGGAGATACGTTTGGACAAGTAATCTGGGCTAGAACTGTTCAGGGCATTTCAAGTCTGCAACTAAAAAGAAACCCTTAAAATATACTCTTGCTGCATTTCAGCAGCAAGAGTAGAGTCCTCACTATCCAGTTGGGCCTAAGTACTAGACGGTCACCTTTACCTTTTTGTTGTTGGCTTTTTTGTTGTTGCCATAAAGGCAGCCATGGAGCTGTGGAAATCTCTTGGCTATCACTCAGCTTCTTTGCCAATATCAGCAGAGGTTGGGGTGGGAAGGGTTGATTTGTATTAAGTAGCCTTGTTGGTTGTGAGATGGCCCTGTGCATCATGTAAAGGCCACTTTGAAATATGTGGTCCATGTAGATAGGCCCTAGGTCCTCTTCAGGTTTATCTGAACACATCCTTGTTTTCACAACCTGCAAAACCACTAAAAGTAAACACCTATTTCATAATAATATACCTAAATAATGTCATCACTTTCCCTTGGTTCTTTCAAATGGACTGACTAATTAGGCCAAGATATTTTCCTTTAGGAATAGCATTTCATTTGTGTGAAAGCCCAAGCTGAGTCTGATTAGCAATGTAAATTACAAGCTGTTGTGCATTTGCGTGAATATTTCTGTGTGTGTGTTCCCATCAGGCAAACTTAACACAAAAAGCAAAATATACAGTATTTTCAATGGAGGAACTTGATAATTCCAAAATAGAGATACATTCTATGGAAATGAGAGCATCTGACTAATTTACATTAGTTCTACAGGCTGCTGTATAAAAAAATGTAAAGGGTATTCTCCCTCTATGAGTAAGTGTAAAACTATATGAACCAACCTTAGGGGAACTGTATATTGATGCAGGGATATCTGTAACTATTTTTAATTAATGAATTGTAGCTGCTTGAGAAGATAAAGATGTGATCATAAGAATAATTCTTGCTATGTCAGAAATTGGGTCATAAACAGTTTTCCTACATAGCCAAACTGATAAAGGTAGCCTAGTAGTTTATTTCAGTTCATTTTCTATAATAATTTGCTAAAATGTGTAATTCTGAATTCTTCCAATTCAGAATGGAAATAACTTGAAGTTTCTTCATCTTGTTTTGTCTTGTTTTAATGATGTGGAAGAAGCTGCAGGTGATAGATGCATCTGTCTAGGCCCAAGGCTATGAGTGCTTACATTTTAAAAGACACCATAACAGTGGTGAACTATGTTAATAACTAAGTGGAGTTGTCACCTCCTCCCTCCCCCTAGGTCTTCTCTCTAGAATATGTCTGGTAAATAGATATAATATGATTATCTCCATATTTGGAATGTTTTACAGATTCAGCAGTACAAATGGGGGGAGGGGGCATTTTGCTAAACCAATATGCATACATCTCTTAGTATTTAAATTATTACTCGCTTATGTATTTATTGTATATGTTTCTCATCTCTGAACCATACCTGGACCTGTGGGTTGATGGTTCAAAATATTATGCAAGACTATACGTACACAGAAAGAGATGGAGAAGCCAGTACTGATTTCAAAAACCAAAAGCAATATAGCCTTGGCTGCCTGAACAAAGTTAAACGTGAATGGAGCAAGCTTGAATTTCCTTGAAAAAGAAAGAAGATCACAATGAGATAGATGGTAGTATAGGCAGTCCTCGAATTATGAACAAGATAGGTTATATAGGTTTGTTCTTAAGTTAAATTTGTATATAAGCTGGAACAGGTACATCTTTGATGTGTAACTCTAGTCAATATATATATATATATATATATATATATATATATGTTATAGCTGTTGATAGCCGAAAGAAGGGTTAACACCCCTTTGGTGTTTGTTTTGCTGTCTGTTCTCCTGTTCAGAAGAATTCACCACAATTTCTTTCACTGTAATAATTGGATTTTGAAAATTTTGACTTATTGTGGAAACAAGGATTAGTGATAAAGCTTCAGTGGAGACAGCTTTTTTCCATGGCAACTCTTTCAGGAGTGAATTTTCCTTCCTTGGGATAGATTTATCTTACTTCTTGTTGTCTTACCCCCGTTCTTAACTGTGAGTTGTTTGTAAGTCAGATGTTTGTAACTCAGGGACTGTTGTACTTCCTTCCAGTATGTTCTTCCAATACAGAGAAGGTCCTGATGCACATAATCACCAACCCAACCTCTAAGAACTGTGGGATATGCAACATGGTCTCCTCTGCAGACACAACCTTCGTAACAGACTGGAATCATATGCGTATGGTGGTTTGCAGTTTAGATATCCCAGACAAATATAGGGCGTTGATGAACAAAACCTGTCCCTTGAGTTGATCTCAGAAACAGACTGGTGCTTAGGGCATTTCATACAAGACTAGCAATATGTGATCTCTAAACCACTCAACTATCTGGCTGCTATGTATTGCAGTAGTTGTAGCTTCTAAATTCTTTTCTTTTTGCCATGTAGACTGCATTACAGTAGTCAAACTGGAAAAAAAATTAATCCATGAATTACTGTGGTCAGATCTGCCCTTCCTTGGAAAGGAAACAGTTTGGAGCAGTTTGAGTTTTATTCAACAGCAATCACAATTTTTATTTATTTGTTTGGAGTGCTTTTACCCCACCCTTCTCAACCCCCTAGGGGGGACTCAGGGCGGCTTACAAAAGGCACAATTCAATGCCTAACAATTACAACATACAATACACTATACAATACACAAATTTACCACATAATATCACAGTTATAACTAATTAAAACCATCAGACAGTATACTAGCAGCAATAAAACATCTTGTGGTCAGTGTTCACCAAATTCATGTCCGTAAACCATTTAACAAGTGATGAACCTTAACTTTCAGAGGGACTGTGGCTTCATCCAGAACAGGATGCAACTTCAATCTCATGTTAATTTTTGCACAGAATCTCTATATACTCTCACACATCCAGTCTTTCACTGCCTTCAGTCATGAGTTAATATTTCCATAACTTCTTTAGCATCAGGTCCAAAATAAAGAAAAACCTTGGCATGACTAACATGATAGTGCCCAATCTCCCAAATTCTGGATTGCTTCCCCCAGCAGCTCCATGTAGCTATTTAATAACATAGGGAGAACTTACGCCCTACAGGTAAGGTATTGAAATTAAATGCAGATGAAAGTAAAACTGATTTCCCCATAGCACCACACATTTGTATCAGCTGGATTTTATGCTCACCAATTCCCAGACCAAGGAGCACACTTATGACTTGAGAAATTGTTTTAGGGCTAGGCAGAGAAACATTTCACAAAAAGTACCTTGCTTTTCTTAGGTAGCAGTAATTGGAGACACAGAACTCTTTGTTGAACTTATCCCTTGTGTGTTACTATTAAAGACAAAAGAACACCCTTTGTTAACAGCTGCTGGGAACACTAAAGTGACTGACTAAAGTTGAAGTGAATCCCTTTAGGCATTCAAGCATATGTCTACAGAGAGGAAAAATATTAGCATTTGCCCTAGCAGTGTGTAGGAGTAAAACAATTTGCACTTGCACAACTTGTGTAAAGGCAAAGCAAAGACACCGGGAGAGGGAGGAAGGTGCTTATCTAAACTGTAGCTTGACACTTCTTTAACAGCCATGGTTCAGTGCTGTGGAATCCTGAGATTTGTAGTGGTGAGGCACTAGCACTGTCTGGTAAAGAAGGCACAAAAACGATAAAACTATAACTCAATGGTTCCATAACAATGAGCCATGGCAATTCAAGTGGTATCAAACTGCATTCATTCTGCAATGTCAGTACACCCAGAGAGAAAGAAAAGATGCAGGCATGAAATGTAGAAATCAGTGACTATGCAAGAGTTAAAAACAAAATTAGAGAAAACGAATCCCCTTCCATTTCTGTGAGTGGGAAGGGAAAGGATGACACAGGAGTGAGATAGGCCGGTAGTTCCTGGGAGATTATCACCTGAGTGATGGTTTCAACAAATTGGAACAATTATTACAAAGACCTTATTACGGAGAAATCAAGGAAGAAGTGGATTGCCCTTTCTTATAGATTGATGGATACTCTAATCTTCATATACTAATATGGAAGATGCAGGCTTTAGAATCACATCGTATTGCTGCATCCAGAATTGCAATGTATTCATTCTTCTACATTATTAACTGCACAACTGAAACCAATGTCATTGACATTTAAGTACTTATTTTGCTTCTCTGACCCTACCATAAACCACAACATTAACCCTAAGTATTAAAGGTTCAAAAAATGTACCATGATTATTACAAATTTTGAAAGAACACCTCCCTTGGTAAAGGATAGATGCAAAGAAGTATTTACTTCAGCTTCTTTGAAAATATACCTGCAGTTCCAAACTGAACAAAACATGTGAAGCTTATAAATGACATTTCAGCTTTTTCCCACAAAGAGACATAAGAACATTTAGGTTGGGTGAGTGGACAGATACAGAAAGACTTGCTTCCAATCCAATGTGAGCAAGCAGTGGAGTTATGGACAGGGTCATGGAATGGGAAGAGAAGAGAAGGAACACTGACACCAGTTTACAGTTTTTATAAAATGTCTGTGTCATTTCATGTTTATTGGAAAAGTGGGAAAAATACAAGAGTTGCCACAGAAGATTATTGGATATATGTATAGGTTTGAGTCAAGAAACCTATGGTTTCTGGTCAGCTTTCAGCATTTCTTGGAGAAGCCTACTGACTGAATGTGATAAGCAAGATGCATACTTGAATAAGCAAAAGGAAGCTGGCGAGCTTCCAAATCACCTTCCCCAAGAATTGCTGGAAGCTGATGCTATGTGCGTACACTTTAATAAAACTCTGATTCTTATCAGAACATTTTTATTAATCTAGGCTCAGCAGCATACTGTCGAGGGTGCATGTGTGGAATCCCCGTGCCTTGAACACACAAATGTATCCTTCTACATCTGCCAAAGCCTACAATCTACTCCCCATGAGACCCTTCAGATTCACAATGTCCTTGTCCTTCTCTCATCTTTACTAATGCAAGACAACTGTTCATATTGGATCTAACTTTTTTCAACTCATTTTAGTTTGTTAGTGTTCTGGGAAGAGGACGATGATTTGATGGCTGGATGTCCCTCTGTCTGGGGTATTATTTATTTACCTTATTTATATCCCGCTTTTTTCTACCCTGAGGGGGACTCAAGGTGGCTTAATTGTGCTTTTCCTGCATGGCAGGGGGTTGGGCTAGATGATCCATGTGGTGTCTTCCAACTCTATGATTCTATGACTTGTCACAACTGCCAATCAATTTTGAGAATGGGTGAATTTCCCAAAATATGGGCTTCTTAAGAATCATCATATTCAAGGTGAATCTGACTCAAATCTGTGTTAGATTGTTTTTTTCCCCTTGTATTGAAATGTAGGCACAAATGTAGGTGAATATATCAACAAGAGTGTTTTCATATGCATTTTCAGTCTAAGGGCTGTTTTCAAATTTCTACACTTCTCATATGATTTTTTTTCCAATGTATTTATTTTGGGATGCATTGTTTTCCTGCATGGGACTCTGGACATATTTCAGAACTGCATACTGAGAGATGAGGTTTGCATATTTCTGAAGTATGCAACACATAGTTAAATCAAATGTTATTAAATACACACAATTTAAAAATACAAACACTAGTGGTGTGTGTATGCATGTGCACATGTGTGCATGTGTACCCCAGAAATATTTAAAAGTGTTCAGTTAAAAATCAGGCATGAACCAGATGTGGATGTGAAGGAAACAAGTCCACAGATGTATTAATTTTTTATGGTTAATACAGTCAAAGGAAATCCAGCTGAGGAGGGTGTTCTCTCATCATACTTTGTGTATGGATGCTCATGTTAGGCAGTATGAGTAATTACTGCCTAACATGTTTTGGTCCATAGCTTGGAGGCCGAAGGGGGTGGATGTAATAGCACCATGGAACCAAAGATTGCCAAAGGAAGAGCATATGGGAGATTATCACATGAGTGATTGTTTCAACAAATTGGAACAATTATTACAGAGACCTTAGTCACCTTCATCACATCATAGTGTAAAAAATCACATATTAATTGAGTTACAGAATACTAATAAACTAATATACTGTGATACATTTGCACCTATGCAAAAGCCTTTGTTATAGAAATTTAGTTCAGGTTTTTTTTTTTTTTTGTCATGTCAGGAGTGACTTGAGAAACTGCAAGTCGCTTCTGGTGTGAGAGAATTAGCTGTCTGCAAGGATGTTGCCCAGGGGACACCTGGATGATTTTGATGTTTTTATCATCCTTGTGGGAGGCTTCTCTCATGTCCCTGCATGAGGAGCTGGAGCTGATAGAGGGAGCTCATCCACCTCTCCCCAGGTGTCCATCTTCAGTCCTGCCAGGCACCGGGGGCTCTATTTAGTTCAGTTAAAAATCAGGCATGAGCCAAATACAGAAATTTGACCAGAAAGTCAAGGTGGAATGCATGAATACCTATTCATGGGCATGGATAGGTTGTTTTTTGAGTTATCTGTTAATAATTCAGTTTTCATTTGCAAACCAGCTGTCATATTATCCATTAAGCTCAGTCGCATTGTTCAAAAATATGCAATTCAAATTGGAAAGTATACTTGCATATGCAAATAACCGAAAGTTCATACTTACCATTTCTCACTTGGAAGAAATGAACCATTTGATAGCACCCACCTCCTAACTAAAATGTGAATTCAAAGTTATACTCTCACTCTGGTGCAGTGTTGCTCTGTATATGGTCAAACACAATGAAATATAGACATTTCAGGGAGGAAACTGTAAATTAATCTGAGTATAGTAGAATTCAGATTACCTCTTGAGATCTGCATTGGTGATTGAGCACCTAAACCAGTGGTTCTCACTTGTGGGTCCCCAGATGTTTTATTCTTCAGCTCCCAGATATCCTAACAGCTGGTAAACTGGCTGGGATTTCTGGGAGTTGTAGGACAAAACACCTGGGGACCCACAGGTTGAGAACCACTGACCTAAACAGCCAGAGCTGTCATGATGTACCCATGTACCAGCCAAGTAACATTGACTTTACAACCCTGAAGTTGTAGCCTTGCGAATGTGAGGATTGTTATATCTTTCATGAATTAACTTGTGTTTGAAAACCAAACAGGCATTCCAAAAGGACAATAAAGATCTTGCTTGCTTGGCAGCACTAATAGATACTAATAGATGCTGATAGGTGCTAGAAGAGCCCTAAGCTACTGGCTCGTTATGTTCCAGTCACGCCTTTCAGTGTCTTTGTGCAATATTTGCTCAGAACAATATTACTCTAAATGTTTCCTAATTATTATGCTGGATTAGTGAAAACATGTTATATTATTGAAGGATCTTTTGCAATATTTATAAAACACGGAGAGGATTATGGAGGAATAAATAAATATGTCGAGCTTGCCCAACATTTAAATAATAAATATTCAGTCATTTCTTTTTCTCTCCCTGCAAGTTGGCTTAAATAGATTGCTTTTTTTCAATAAATCTTTAATATCTTAGTAAATATTTATTTATTTGCTTCAGAAATGTAAGGGAATTAGGAGAAGACTTTCTAATCTCTGGAAAGGCCAGGCAGCTGAAAACACAAATCACCTTCTCTCCAAATGGAACTATACCCACTCCCCATCATTTTTTCTGTTTTCTTTTGTTGAAAACAAGTACAAGTCTCATTTCATTTTTTCTTATTCTTTTTGTTCTTCTCTCAGACCTAGAGTTGGAGCTAGCATTTACTATCAGAAACTGACTGGCAATCTGCCACTGGCATTTCCTAAATGAACATACTCATACTTTTATACCCTGTGCATTCAACAAATAGGGGTGTTTTTTTTGCCAAAACACACGCAAAAGCCCAAGCTGAAGGTTCACTTACATGATCATTGGTTATATATAAAAACCTATGTAGCTCACCAGATATTTGGAGGTAATGGAAAAATATAAGATAACCTATTTTATCTGTTAAAGCAAAGGGTCTATTAGTCTTACTGGAATCCATTGTGCTTGTTGGAGGTCTCTCAGAACCATGTTACCGGGTGCTTTAGGTTGGTTCAAGGATGTGTGGATTCTTAGAGTTGTACTACAACTCTAAAGGAATCTTAAGAAAGGAGAATATGTGATTTTCAACCCATGGAATGAAGTTAAAAACATTAAAGAGTCACAAAAGTCACTACAAAAACACACAGTGAGAGAGAGAGAGAGAGAGAGAGAGAGAAGGAATGGCATGAAAGTAAAAAAAAAGACATTCATGCCATTCCTTCTCTCTCTCTCTCTCTCTCTCACTGTGTGTTTTTGTAGTGACTTTTGTGACTCTTTAATGTTTTTAACTTCATTCCATGGGTTGAAAATCACATATTCTCCTTTCTTAAGATTCCTTTAGAGTTGTAGTACAAGAGTATCATTTGAAGAGGTAAAAAGTAGGATATATTTTTGTTCCGGTATGTCTCAGAATTTTTATTAAAAAAACTCACTTGAAAGTGACAATGAAATGTTACAGCTGGAGCTAGAAATTGCCCAAAAATCGACCAGAAGAATAGAAATGGTGTTTGGATTTAGATAAATAGGTAGACAGACACAGAGAAAGAGAGAGAACTACAGCAACAAGCCCTGAAATCTCATGACACATTGTTCAATCCTTCTAAGTAAAACTGCTGAGGATTAATCTGGGATTTTGAGTATAGAAGGCATGAAAGCAGGATTCAGAAAGCTGTCTTTTTATGTGAATTGTCCATCCTCTCTCTTCCTCCAACTCAACACTCTCTTATTGTGGTGAAATATAATCTGCATCCTACACAGCCCTTTCATTGCACCTTGTGAATAGTAGTAATTCACAATGTCTGACATATCTGGCTGGTATCATGTTGGGAAAAACTGTTATACCCTGACAGATAGTGGTTCCCCAATGTTACTGAAAGCACACTTTCCAACTTTAACCAGAGATTCCAGAGAATAAATCTGGGATCTTATGCATACAAAGTATGTGTACCATTGATTAATGATGAATTATTCTTGCTTTACTGTGATTCAGGATGGATGAAAAATGGGGAAAAGAGAACTACTAGATAAACAGCAGTTTCTCCATCATGGGCATAGATATAGTTTTGTCTACAATTCAGAGTAAATACCGACTGCCTTTGGATTTCCCCTTGCCATGAGATCTATATGCCCATGATGTAGTCACATATCATGTATCTCAGTGGCTGAGGCCAGCTTGGGAAACCTCCAGCCTGCGGTCTGTATGCAACCTGTGATGGTTTCCTACCTGGCCCTCATCCTCTTTTGTTGTTATCTCTGACTAGTGGTTGGAAATTACTGGAAGCCTTTTAACTTCATAGATGGCTCATTCTTTTTGACAGCATACATAGAGAAAACCAAAATGCATACCCGACTAGAAGACTGGCTTTCACAAAATCAAATAAGCCATTTACAGCCTAGGAATTTAACTGTGAGAAACTGAGCTCTGTTTTGCAGTCTGGAAAGCTATTATGCGTTGTGAGTTCTGTGGATAAATAAGCATGATTTCCTCTCTTAGGACATTATATCCCTTCCACATTCCCTAGAAGTTGCACAAACTAAAATATTGTGCCAAATCATCTTAGTACAGGTTGAATATTAATTATACATTCATACATTTTGCGTTTAGACTTGGGTCTCCTCTCCAAGACACCTCATTATGTCTGTATATGTAAATATATATCTTCCAAAATCCAAAATAACCTGCAATCCCAAACACATCTGATCACAAACTTATCAGAGAAGGGATATTCAACCTATATAGGGAAGATATCCCATACAGACAGATAGCTGTTTTCAAAAGATTTTAGAGAAGACTCCACACAAAGATATTTCAAAATGTATTACAAAGGTAGTCACTTGTGTTCTTCACTGTAACATTCACACCTACTCAAACAGTGAAAAAAAGAAACTAAAGAGTAACTGAGCATATCCAGGTGGATATATTTAGTTGAGAGGAGAGTCAGACATGAAGAGTTTAACTGCCTTCTAGAACAAGTCACTGGAAACTTCAGTGGAGTGTAACAGGTGAAAGTCAGCCAGGGGAAGCTTAAGAAGGAAAAGCACAAATACACAAGCTCAATAATGTAATGACTTGCATGAACCAAATTACAGAGACAATGTCAACAAGGATACCAAATCTTACAAAAAAAATATTACTTTGAATCAGTTTTTTACCTAATTTCTCTTCTTTTGTAGAGTGGAAACAAATCCACAAACAACCCAGCAGCATTTGTCTGTTTCCTTCCTCATTAAGCATGTACATCATCTCAGGGTATTTAATTAATCATTGTCCAAAGCATTGCAACTTCCACTCTATCAGGTTTTCATTATCGGGGGGGGGGGGGGGGGGAGGTATGAGCTACTACTGTGAAATATTCTTACATCTTCAGGTGGCACTTTCTCACAAAACCATGCCAACTATTATGAATCTTTGCCCCATGGACAAATAGAAAGGGGAAATAGAACAGGACCTGGGAATATAGGAATCATAGAATCATAGAATCAAAGAGTTGGAAGAGACCTCATGGGCCATCCAGTCCAACCCCCTGCCAAGAAGCAGGAATATAGCATTCAAATCACCCCTGACAAATGGCCATCCAGCCTCTGCTTAAAAGCCTCCAAAGAAGGAGCCTCCACCACACTCTGGGGCAGAGAGTTCCACTGCTGAACGGCTCTCACAGTCAGGAAGTTCTTCCTAATGTTCAGATGGAATCTCCTCTCTTGTAGTTTGAAGCCATTGTTCCGCGTCCTAGTCTCCAAGGAAGCAGAAAACAAGCTTGCTCCCTCCTCCCTGTGGCTTCCTCTCACATATTTATACATGGCTATCATATCTCCTCTCAGCCTTCTCTTCTTCAGGCTAAACATGTCCAGTTCCTTAAGCCGCTCCTCATACGGCTTGTTCTCCAGACCCTTGATCATTTTAGTCGCCCTCCTCTGGACACATTCCAGCTTGTCAATATCTCTCTTGAATTGTGGTGCCCAGAATTGGACACAATATTCCAGATGTGGTCTAACCAAAGCAGAATAGAGGGGTAGCATTACTTCCTTAGATCTAGACACTATGCTCCTATTGATGCAGGCCAAAATCCCATTGGCTTTTTTTGTCGCCACATCACATTGTTGGCTTATGTTTAACTTGTTATCCACGAGGACTCCAAGATCTTTTTCACACGTACTGCTCTCGAGACAGGCGTCACCCATTCTGTATCTTTGCATTTCAGTGGAGTATCTTGCATTTGTCACTGTTGAACTTCATTTTGTTAGTTTGGGCCCATCTCTCTAATCTGTCAAGATCGTTTTGAATTCTGCTCCTGTCCTCTGTACTATTGGCTATCCCTCCCAATTTGGTGTCATCTGCAAACTTGATGATCATGCCTTCTAGCCCTTCATCTAAGTCGTTAATAAAGATGTTGAACAGGACCGGGCCCAGGACGGAACCCTGCGGCACTCCGCTCGTCACTTCTTTCCAAGATGAAGAGGAAGCATTAGTGAGCACTCTCTGTGTTCGTCCACTTAACCAATTACAGATCCACCTCACCGTAGTTTTGCCTAGCCCACATTGGACTAGTTTCCTTGCCAGAAGGTCATGGGGGACCTTGTCGAAGGCCTTACTGAAATCCAGGTACACTACATCCACGGCATTCCCCGCATCTACCCAGCTTGTAGCTCTATTGAAGAAAGAGATCAGATTAGTCTGGCATGACTTGTTTTTGATAAATCCATGTTGACTATTAGCAATGACCGTATTTGTTTCTAAGTATTTGCAGACTACTTCCTTAACAATCTTTTCCAGAATCTTGCCTGGTATTGACGTGAGGCTGACCGGACGGTAGTTGTTTGGGTCATCCTTTTTTCCCTTCTTGAAGATTGGGACCACATTGGCCCTCCTCCAATCTGCTGGAACTTCTCCCGTTCTCCAAGAACTCTCAAAGATGTTGCCAATGGTTCCGAAATGACTTCCGCTAGTTCCTTCAATACTCTGGGGTGTAGTTGATCTGGCCCTGGGGACTTGAACTCATTAAGAGCGGCCAGGTATTCCTGGATGACTTCTTTCCCAATTTGGGGTTGGATGTCCTCCAATCCCTCATCCACTCCATCTTGCTGAGTTTGAAGACTCTCTTTTTGTGAGAAGACCGAGGAGTTGTAGAAGTCATTGTAAAAAGTTAGGTGAATTGTTGGACCAGTTCACATAGGAGCCTATGCATGACTGTCTATGGAATAAGTGTCCTCTGGCAATCATAGTGGCTTCCAGTTCTTTCAGCTAGTTGTTATTGCCACCCACAGAAAGTCCCCCTCCAACATTTTCTCAGCACTATCAGCACATTATTATTTTTCCTCTAGCATAGCCTGGCTTCTTCACAGAGGTGTAAAGAGTAACAATGAATTCACAGTAACAATGGTATTGAAAGAGAGTTACAGGGAATCTGTAGATGACTGTATTAGTTGTCAAAAATGTTAGCTGCCACAGTTACCTGCAGACATCTCATTATTCAGAGCCTTGTTCTTGGGCATAGGTGTATACTTGGCTTTGTTTTTTCTTTTTTTGTCCTCTTCTGCTCACTTTTGGATCTTCAAAATGAGGTTAATTTTCATTTGTCCTAAGGCAAACTAGAGACGTTCAAATGTAAAACATGGCCATTTGTACACTATTGGAAATATGTTAAAGGATCATTATATCTCTCTCGATGAAAACAGAGGCCAGTTTTTCTTTGCATTCTCCTCCTACAACTCTTTGTATCATCAAATACCAATATACAGTGGTTTTGAAAACTGTATTATCCTCTGGACCCTAAAAATTAAGTACCCAAAACGCAGTTAACACATCTATTTTTTATAGGATAGGATGGCCAATGCATGGCAAATAAATGGTGATTGTAAAAATGCAAGGTGAATTGCTGAGGCTGAAAAGCAACACAAATAAATAATTGTTTTATGTTTTCATTACATGGATTTTGAAATCTCAGCAAATGCAGTTTTAATAGCCAAAGACGGTTAGTATATAGTGTGATTAAATCGAAGAGGGGCAGTGAGTCATTTCTGAATCTCTTAGCTGCCTTTTGGTGCTCAGTTGGGGTGAGGGGAGGAATATTAGCCTTCCTCTTGTTTTCACCTCTTCTGGTGTTCATAGCATCCGGATACTCCCAGACGACTTGCTTAAGCCCCAAATGGATATCTTCATTTTAAGGGTTTACAGAAGGATTCAAAGGCTATCATCTGAATTTGTTGTGTCCAGCTTTTTTTGACAAAGCATGATCTTCCCTATATTTTAAGCTATGCCCAAGGGATTCTGGAAAAATAAACCAAGAAAGAAACAATGACTCCTAAAGACAGACAGCATTCTAAATAGACTGTTTTAGATGTAAGGAAGGAAGCTCTCCCATCTGCCTACCTACCCATGTTAATTTATAATAGCTGCATCATTTTCTGGATAAGAATCCTTAGATAAACAATACACTGTGATTCATAAGATGCATTGAGTTATCAGTAGGAAACAGGTGATCAGTTAAAAAACCTAATCCATGCAGACATTTAAAAAATGGAAGGAAAATCACAACAATCCAGTCAATTTTGATTATCATGGGTATAGCAGGAGGGAAATTGTGTCATATATTCTAGAATCAGATGTGGCTGACTGGAAACCTGAACACCAGGGATGTAATGCTTTACTAATTTCAGTTTCTGAAAATTTTTGAAAACAAATGTGCAGGTTGAGACTTATTCTATAGTCATGTCTCCCCCTCACCACTGGCAAACAGTACTTTCCATGTAGGAAACAGAATTTTCTCTGGGGAAAAAATAGACTTCTGGCAGAAATTTCTATTCCCTGTACAGGAATTATTTTTCTGCACACATAAGAGATATATGCAGATTTTTCACAGATTTTTTTATTCTGTTGCAAACTATGAAGTTTATTGTCAGTCCAGGATTCTCCTCATCAGGGTTGTGAAACATGTTTTTTCATCATTCTTATGAAAAATACTGATATAATCAGATTAAAGAAGCTAAGCAGTGTTGTACTTAATTGATATTAAATGGGAGTCAATTTGATAACACCAGACATCTCCAGGTACAACTGGGAAATAATTCTTCCTGAGATCCTGCTGAGCTACTATCCAACAATATTGAATCTGTATATAGCATCTTCTTGTGTTCCCATGAACATAAGAATTCTACACTGCAATATTTTGTTAAGATGGCATTTGTGAAAGGGCCCCACTTTAACAACATCCATCTGTTGTTTCCATCTGCTTGGTTATTGTTGGAACAAATCTTGGACTTAACAGTTTCTGGCAAGACACTACATTGCCATGCTTGTTTTATTTGTACTGTGTCTAGTATTTTACCTGAAATATAGTTGGCCCTCCATAATTGTGTCTTGAACTTTGGGTATTTGATTACTTGTGGATTTGATTAATATGGTTTCTCACTAGGAATCTCTAGGTTGTCCAGTCCAAATCTATGGCCAACCCTCTGCTGGAAATTGACTATAGAGTCACATTGGAGGACCTAGAAAATCATAGAGAGGCATTCACTGAAGTAAAAAAAAACCCTAGAGTTTTAAATTTATGTTTTTCCCCACATTTCTTTATTCTTAACCCCAAGTGATTGTGGAAAGCCAACTTTCCTTCACTTGATATAAGATTTTTATCTTTCCTCTCATACCTACCACATAATACAGTTAAAACCTATGCTCACTACCATTATTTGTATCGGCTAGATAATGATGAATACTTGGGATGGAGAAAATGAAATGTAACTAACAGTAATGACTTAGATTTTAAGATTAGTTCATTCTGATTATGGGATTGCAACTCGTAATTACAGAGGAAATGAAGAACTTAAAAACACACAGTGTGTTCCAGATCACTGTCACTTCTTATTAGCAGCACATATACAGAATCTTCAAATCCCTACAGTTCAAAGATCCGTTTAATGTATAAACCAGAGGTGCAGAATATGTGGCATCCATATTCCTCATTCTGACTGCATGGGTCTGTGTTTATGGACACCCTACTGCAGGTGAAGGATTCAATATTCTCAATTTAATTTAACAACAAACTATTCTGTAATACTGTTCCTCCACTATTGGGTAGGTTCACAAGCCCCAGATGAACTATATCATAGGTTAAGGTAGTCACAGAATAACAGGATAATTGAATCATGCTATTGGAATAAACCGCAATAGGCTATTAAGTCCACAACAGTAATAGGATATTCCAATACTTGAGTGTCTTATAATCTGGCCAAATATTGGTTGGCCACACAATAAATACCAGGAATTCAGTACAAGTGTTAAACTAGACAGTTTTTTTTTTTTTGTCAAACCATGCGGCTTGCTCTGTTCTTTCTTTTCTGGGAGCTGCAACTTTAAGAAGTCTGGCTAAATAAAATGCTTACTGCCTTGCAATAAAGGAACTTTGACAAAAAAAGGTGCTGTAATTTGAAACCAATACAAGAAATCACTTGTGCCTGCTGCCAGTCTGAGAAGTTCATGTGGCTGCAGGGAGTCAAATACCGTGAGCTGATTTTTAAAAGGGGGAATGGAAATGTCATGCCCATTAATAACATTCATAGATCATCGTAATAATAATAATGCTTTGCACTCTTTGAGCACCTTCCACCCAGAGGTGTCAAATCATTCTCCAAAAGATGGCTAAGTATTACCATCTCCAGTTTACTGATGGAGATAGAAGAGCCCAAGGTCACACAAGAAGTCAATGCAAGAAATGGCTGGAATACCCAAATTTGGGCTTAGCTACCTTCTGACAAATAGGCAAACTAAAAAATAATGCAAAATTTCCACTTCAGTACTTCAGGGAACTAAACAGAATTGGATGGCATTTTCCCAACTTCAACAGAGAAAGTGTATTGTGAGTTGAAGACATTTTATTTCCATTCCTTTGTTGAAAACATTGCATATTTGTGAACTGGACCCTTAACGGCATCTTGTTATCCAGCATAGGAAATTGTATGCTTGAGAATTGGTGTATGGAGAAGAAGAAGAAAAAACAGATTAAGATGAAGTTGGACTTGGGAAGGTGAATTATTTGATACCTGGTTCACATCAGTTTCACATATATTCAATCCAGAGCCAACTTTGAACCTTCTGGTGGCTAAACAAAAGGATAATATCATATCACTGCACCATTTGAGTACAAATTTGGAAAAATCAATCTGTTTGGTCTTTCAGATGTTCTGGGGAAACTCTACTCTCCATCTCACCATTTATTCAGGTGGGAACACAGAAAATGACTTTTTCAGTGGCTGCTCCCAGTTTCTGGGAACATTTTTTCTAGAGAGGGCAAATTATTGACTTCCATAGTATCCTTCTGGTGGTAGACAAACACATTTTTGCTTCACTGGGCATTGGAACTGAATGTTAATCTGGAAAAATCACAGATACAGACAATGCAACACATTTTAAAGGGTAGACTTTTGTTTATTTTTCAAATTTTGTATTATTGTAGTTTTACTCCCCCATGTCTCTGTTCATTCTAAGATAAAACACCAACAGTATTAACAACTAAGCTTATTTTAATACAAAGAAAGAATATTTGCGTGTTTTCTTGTTTCCCTTTGTCAATCAATGCAAGTTCTCTTCTCTCTCGATGAGAATAAAAAGGGCAATGTTTCTTTTTGCCCCCCCCCAATTGTAATTGGTAGTTTTGTGCAGTAACCATTATTTGTGAGAAACATTGTGTTGCATTAAATATTATTTTGTACACATCAAAAATCTGCAAATAATACAGTTGCAAACTTTTTGCAAATTAAATCATTTTTTTAAGATTAATATGCTAGAAATAATTAACAATGACCAAATAATACTACTAACAGGGAAGAAAATCTGCAAGGACCAGAGTCTCCATGTGGAATGCAGGTTAAACTTTGCCACCTCTGGTATAAAGAAAGAGGGATTTAATCACATGAAATCTGTATATTGCCTTTCAAAGCTTGTAACTGAAAAATGACATAAGGAGCGTGCTGTTATCATTTTCTTAAGTGTAAGCAAGGCTCAAAACAATAGGAAGAGAAACCACACAGGGTTCAATATAAATCACCTTGAGCTATCCAAAGTAAATTGGAAGATAAGCAAAACTCAAAAAACAATTCTGTCTCTATAGAAGATTTGATCAGTCTTTGATGTATTAATTATCACTTCCGCATCCCACTGCCCAAATCAGAGCAGCCTTGGCAACATCACAGCAATAGCATCTAAAAGCTGGCAAGGGACATGCAGTGCTCTGTGAGTTCTTTACTTCTTATTTATTAAAATGCTCTAGGAGCTTGGATATGAATTAACTTTTTCCCCTGCTCAGTATTTATCACTGGTTCACCTTTCTCATTGAAATGGAAACAGCAGTCACTTTTGATTAATGGATTAAAAGGGATTCGTATAGTTTCCCTGTCAACACAGGTAGAACCTCTACAAAATCCAAGGGTAAGTCTATTTCCTTCATGTAATGTTCCCCAGTGTTTTTGTATAGATTGTTTCATGATTTCTGGAAAGGACAGTAGACATATGCTGGTACTAGAAGGGTGATGATTACAAATGTT
This sequence comes from Anolis sagrei, assembly GCF_037176765.1. Lineage (NCBI taxonomy): Eukaryota > Metazoa > Chordata > Lepidosauria > Squamata > Anolidae > Anolis > Anolis sagrei. The sequence continues at coordinate 37,237,268 of NC_090023.1, read as the reverse complement.
GAAGTGTAGAGGGATGCCACATTATAAAGTCAACAGGACCATGTCATAATCTCTCTCTTTTGCCCCATCATCATCATCGTCATCGTCATCTCTTACCAGCCTCCTTCTATTGATCAAGAAGGTGAACAACAACAAATACGCATAAGTTTAAATGTTTCTGGAGTCAAAATGACAACTGTCTCTTGGATTAGATGGTACTAACAACTGCATTATACCTGTAACATAACCTTGCTATGAATTTGCTATAGCAAAACCCAAGCAAACAAACTAATATTTGAAAATAGTTGTGTCCATGCTGTTGGAGAAAAATATAAACTTAGGAGGTAGCCTCCAAAATAGAACACAAGATCATGCATCCTCAAACTGCGCCCACCAACTGTTTGGGCCTCCAACTCCCAGAAGCCCTAGCCAGCTTGTTAAATGTTCAGGAATTCAGGTATTTAAAGATCTCTAAATGTAAAAGAACATTATACTGTGACTCTGAGAAGAACATCATACTTGAAATATACCCTGGGGGCTCTTTAACACCTACACTAAAATTCTGGGCCAATCTGAAATAGCAATAATGCAGACTAGCCTGGGTGGATACACACTCCATGTCCATCCCACAGTAGCAGAGTCCAGACCACCCAATGGGCCTAAATTTCTCCGGGGCTCTGAAGTCACCTGCTACATTGAGTCATGAATGAATCAGGCCCATTCCCCTTTTTCCTCCACCACTTAGTATTCTTAAATATTTGCTTAAAATATTTGCTTAAATATTTGCTTAAATATTTGCTTAAAATGAGGTTAAAGTGGGTTTACCAGTTTGTCGCTTGTTATGCCTGTATGCATCTAATGTTAAGCACTAGATGTACCTAGAGATCTGCTGAATATCCAAGATTTGTCTTCTGATTCAATTCAGGGTTAAGGACAATTGTAAACAAGCCCTAAGTCAGCAGACCCTGGTTTTAAGCTAGAATGTTTCCTGCTCACCTAGGATCCATAGCTCTGGCTCAAGTTCAGATCTTCAGTGCTATATGAGAGGAAGTTAAAAATCCTCATATCTTGAACCACAGATAAAAGGACATAGCTGAGATACCAATGGGATACCAATTTTGAAATATTAGCATGGGGCAACAGATGACTAGATTGCAAACAGCAGGTTGTACAAAATGTTTTCTGTTCTAAGCAATCATAGTTACACATTAGAAATGCCCTAGTAGGAATGTTAGGAACAGTCTTACATAATAGGTCACCAATCTCAATAGTGTTGACTTAATCTGAAGGGTGATGACTCTCTAAGATGTCAAGTAGGAATCTTTTTTAACCATACCTGAAGGTGTCATGTATTAAAACTCTGACCTATTGCATGCAGAGCACATACTCTGTCATTGAACGGTAGCTCAATTCTTGCATCCTTAGCATTTCACCATAAATCTGAAACAGGAGGTGCTCTACTTGTCTTCTTCTGCTTTCTACCTGCACACTGCGCCAAGACCTAAAGGTAAAAATCATCTCTGTTCTCGAACGACAATTCTCATTTTACACTCAACTTCAAGATTGATGTAAGTTAAAAACTAGGCAAAGAACTCTTGAATAATCAAATGTCACCTCATCACTGATATACCAATATGCTAGTGATGACTTATAAAGTCCTATATGGCTTGAGTCTGGGTTATTGGAAGGCCCACATTGTTCTTTATTTGTCCATTAGAGCTCTACTGACCTTATTACAAAGGGCACTTTTTGATGACATGTACTGGCTCTGCCCTAGTTCACCCACAGAGCCTGCTGGCTCCCATCAAATGGCGGGGCTTCATATGTGAAGTAGGCCAGAGCCAGCACTGTGCCAACATGGGAGGCTTCCCATATTCCCATAGAATCAATGGGGTAAAGCTGCACGCTCCATGTGCTCTCCATGCCCTCAGCTAAAGCCAGGTGATACTGGGTGTAAAGAAGCGTTAATCCCACCGCTTGTCAACCAAAAATGTAAAGAAGCAGCGCTAATCTCACTAGATGCCACCAAAAATTATGTGAGGAAGTATTAATCTTCTTTAATGTCACCAATATTCTGTGAGGAACCTTCTTTTAAACATCAATTAAGCTGCCACCAATATTGTTTAGAGACGCTGGTTTATGTCTCTGTTTATCCTTAGTTGTGTTGTGAGGTGATTTTGGTAGTGTGGAATGCACCAAGCATAAAAGTAATGGAGGAGGCAGGTTTGAAATACAAAGAGAACAAGTTTTATTGTTAACAGAACGTAATTGTTGCAGTTTTGAGAATTTGAACTTGGCACAATGCTTGATGTTACAAAATGGCTGGTTTGAGATACTTTCAGGCTTCTGAATGTTACAAATCTACAAACTCCTTCTTTAGTGAAGTGCTTATACTATTTCAGAGTTCCCTATTGTGAATATCCACACGGTTTGCCCTATACTCGGAACAAACCACTGATCACCAGTCTTTCCTTACTGGCAATCCTGAAAACCCCCTCTGTTAGATTCCTTTAACCTAAGCAATCTAACAAGGTAACACCTTCAGCTCTCTTGCTGAAGAAATATTCACAAATTCTAGGAACTACTGAATTCTCACAGCTTCACAACAGAGCCCTAACTGGCTCTCCTCTTCCCCGGGTCTCTTCCACCGGACTAAACTACTTTCCCCAGAGTCCTTTCTTGACTCTGCTATTTCCCAGAGCCCTTAACTGGCTCTGCTCTTCTCCGGGTCTCCTCCACCGGACTGGAGCTTAACTGCCACACTCCAACCTTTTTCTCCTTAAGCTCCGCCCACCTCCTCTTCTGCCTTGTCTTGTCACCATGGCAACCTATCCCTCACAGCTAGGCCATGGCAATAAATGTAATACATAAATGCAGTTTAAACACAGTACATTAAACACTCTATAATAAACATTATAAATACAGTTTAAACACATTATAAATACACTTTATAATGAACACATCTCTACACCTTCCTCCCCAGAAAAATATTTTTGCACATTTCTTAATCCTAGAATAGCAAAAATAATCCTACATAACATTTAACAATAAATATACATATACATCAATTCTGAAAGGGAAACATATTATGGTTAAGTATATTTTAATTACCATACATACAAACCTTTAACCTATGAAATTCTAGTATCATCTATGGATGTGGTATCAAAGTCTCACATTTTTATACTTATATATATATTCGTAAATATCTATTGCCTATTGTAAAACATATATACCTACCACACTTTAATATTACACTACCTTACACATACATTAGATTTTAAAAGCTAAATCCTTTTCCATGGAATCAGTATTGATGAAACACCTTCCAATGAAACTAACAGGCTAACACTAAACCTATATCTATATAGCTTACCTGAATAAAACTATCCTTGTCTAAATGTGTTTCTATCCCATTAACATATATAATTGACTTTATACCTAGTCTGGTCAATTTATAAGACATTTATCTATATACCATACCACAACTTTTTTCCATACATATGGTCCCACTTTGTTAATAGCCCACACAATAGTTAAACTCCCACATTTGATCATTGACATGTCTTAGTGTCCAATGTCCCATGGTTCAAACACAACCTCGGTTGTATTGGACCAACTGTCCACAGCAATGTCTCTTTATGATGATCTTTTAGCTTCTTTTTAGGTTTCTTCTTTTGTCTGACCTTCCAATTATCAGGAACAGTTCTGTTTCCATCGATTTTCAGGGCTTGAACAATGGCTTGCTTCCATGAAGCATCAGGTTGTAGTGAATAATCTGGAATTCCTCGAGCATCTTTTCTTGGCACTGAAGAGAACTCACTGTCCTTGGAAGAACGAACACGAATATTGTCTTTGTCAAAAAGTTCGGCTGAGGTAATTTCTTTATGTGGCGCTGAAGGAAATACATCTTTTAAGGTCAAGGATTCCTCTTTCTCCTCAGAGTTTATCACTTGTCTTTCCAGACCTATTGTTTCTATACTCTCTTCACTGGCTCTCAAATAATCAGCCACTGGAATCGGCTCTGCTGCAGGGCTTGTTCCTCGTTTGCATGGTCTCTTCTGGCTGTACACTTCTGACTTTATATTCGGAACACCATCTTCAGCAATAAATCTATAGGGTTGTTCTTTTGCTCTTTGTTCCTGTTGAATTTCTTTGACTCCTCCTGTCTTCTTAATAAGCTCAGCAACCGTAGTGCTAGATTCTGGCTTCTCGTCCCCATCTTGTTGTATGGCAAAACACAGGGCTTTCTGTTCAGGGCTTTCATTGTTACATTCTTTCTCCCCATACGCCATCTTACAGTATTTAATCTCTTCAGCCAAATCATTTCCAATTAAACATTGATATGGTATGTCAGGACTGACTGCAAAATCCTACATACCCTTCCATCCTTTATATTCTATTGGCAAGGTCACCACGGGTGTCGGGATCGCGGGACCTAAACCTTTTAATCTTACTTCAGAGGTTGGCTGCTGAAATCTCTGAGGTATTATTTCAGGGTGCGCGATGCATATTTCGGAACCTGTATCTCTGAGTGCTTTCCTGTCTTTGTGATCAATATAAATGGTTTCTAAGTAGTCCTTAGATGGGCTGCCTGACAGGATGAACAGACATTGTTTCTCTTGAGGCTCTGAGCTTGAACTCTCCTTTGAAACAGTATCTGCTTCTGCCCTTGGTGTTTCTTTCATTTTATTCACAAAGAGGGTTGTTTTCTCTTTCCTTAACAAGGGACATTGATATTTTAAATGATTACATTCTCCACATAGATAGCACCGTCGTTTTACCTCAGGAGCAGTTGGTCTTATTACACTCTGCCTCCTATAGGTGGTGTCTTCTAAGTCAGCACCCTTTTCTTGCTGTGGGCGCTTTTGTTGTGAATAAAATGGCTGCCTGTTTGTTCTTTTGTCCCCTGGCAGATCTTCCCTTTCAAATCCTTCTTTCAAGGTTGTTATTTGATCTGCCATACCCGCTGCCTCTACAATCGTGGATGGCTTGCAATCTTGAATCACCCAACGAATTTCATAAGGCACTAACTGAAAAAACTGTTCCAGCTTTAAAAGTTCCCTCAGCTGTTGATAATCTTCCACCTCAGACGTCTTTATCCAACTATCGAACAGTTGAGACAATCTAGAGGCCACCTGAGCAAAACTTTGAGTTTTATCTTTCTTTAAGGATCTGAACTTAAATCTATAATATTCCGGAGTCAATCTAAACTCTTGTTGAACCTGTTTCTTAAACAGATCATAGTCTCTATAAGATTCTTCAGGCAACTGTCCATAAATCTGCAAAAGTTTCCCATTTATCTGTGGCCTAAGGTATGTCATCCATTTTTCCTTAGCCACTCCAAAATCACGACAACATCTTTCAAAAGATATTAGGAATTTCTCTGGACAATCCTCCTTGGTATATTTTGGGAATTTCTTCATCAAATCTGGGGTATCCACTCCAGATCTCCCTTCCTGAACATCACTGGATGTTTGAGACAAAGTCAATCTTTGTTTTTCTAGCTCAAACTCCATTCTCTTCAATTCTAACTCCTGTTCTAATTCTCTCACTCTTTGTCTTTCTTCCATCTCCAGTTCTCTCTCTTTTTGTTTTGCCTCCATCTCCAGTTCTCTCTCTTTTTGTTTTGCCTCCATCTCCAGTTCTCTCTCTCTTTGTCTTTCTTTTGCCTCCATTTCCAATCGTTTCATCTCCAATTTGTACTTAAAAGCCATTTCTGTCATAGGCACTGGCTCTGTCTCTGACCCAGAGCTCGAACGTTCTCCTTGGTCTCCCTCTCTTTCTTCAGCCAGCTTTCTCTGTCGCCTGGTAGCCATTTTTCAGCAACTTTTACCTCACAACTTATTTTAAAATTAAACTTAAGGCACTCGATCAGTTGTTACTCGAATCCCGTCGTCTGCCACCAAAAATGTAAAGAAGCGTTAATCCCACCGCTTGTCAACCAAAAATGTAAAGAAGCAGCGCTAATCTCACTAGATGCCACCAAAAATTATGTGAGGAAGTATTAATCTTCTTTAATGTCACCAATATTCTGTGAGGAACCTTCTTTTAAACATCAATTAAGCTGCCACCAATATTGTTTAGAGACGCTGGTTTATGTCTCTGTTTATCCTTAGTTGTGTTGTGAGGTGATTTTGGTAGTGTGGAATGCACCAAGCATAAAAGTAATGGAGGAGGCAGGTTTGAAATACAAAGAGAACAAGTTTTATTGTTAACAGAACGTAATTGTTGCAGTTTTGAGAATTTGAACTTGGCACAATGCTTGATGTTACAAAATGGCTGGTTTGAGATACTTTCAGGCTTCTGAATGTTACAAATCTACAAACTCCTTCTTTAGTGAAGTGCTTATACTATTTCAGAGTTCCCTATTGTGAATATCCACACGGTTTGCCCTATACTCGGAACAAACCACTGATCACCAGTCTTTCCTTACTGGCAATCCTGAAAACCCCCTCTGTTAGATTCCTTTAACCTAAGCAATCTAACAAGGTAACACCTTCAGCTCTCTTGCTGAAGAAATATTCACAAATTCTAGGAACTACTGAATTCTCACAGCTTCACAACAGAGCCCTAACTGGCTCTCCTCTTCCCCGGGTCTCTTCCACCGGACTAAACTACTTTCCCCAGAGTCCTTTCTTGACTCTGCTATTTCCCAGAGCCCTTAACTGGCTCTGCTCTTCTCCGGGTCTCCTCCACCGGACTGGAGCTTAACTGCCACACTCCAACCTTTTTCTCCTTAAGCTCCGCCCACCTCCTCTTCTGCCTTGTCTTGTCACCATGGCAACCTATCCCTCACAGCTAGGCCATGGCAATAAATGTAATACATAAATGCAGTTTAAACACAGTACATTAAACACTCTATAATAAACATTATAAATACAGTTTAAACACATTATAAATACACTTTATAATGAACACATCTCTACACTGGGCATGGGGCGCCAGGTTCCCCATGGCCCCAACAATGTGCAATGTTCTTGGCAGCCATGTGACAAGGTTGTAAGTAAGTCTGGAGAGGAGTTTCTCGGGATGGTTTGATGGGAACAAGGGAGATAGCATTTTCAGTGGCTGCTTCTGATTTTTGGACCTCCATTCCTAGAAAGGTAAGCTGTCCTTCTCTTAGCAACTAAATACAAATAAAGATCTTGTACCACCAAGATTTCAAAAATTAAATAGGATGGGCTTTTAATGATGTGCTGCAATGTGTTATGGTTTGTATTACCTTTTAATAAATGTTCATGTTTTTAATGCTAAGTGCTTCAACTTTATAAATTTCTCAACTACTTTAAAATAAATCTAATACGTTTTTATATAGTTTTAAATCTTTATTGTTTAAAATATGTTAGTACCTTGGGAATCATTATTGGGAGAAAGGCTGGATATAAATTAACAACAACAGTAGAAGTAGAAATAACTATAGTAATAATAATGATAATAATGATAATAATAATAATGTACCAGAAATATAATTCAATATCCTTGAACATTTCCTATTTTTATAAGAAGTTGCACAGACTAACCAAAGCTTACAATATGCATTCACACAAACTAGCTGTGTGCATAGTTTCATACTACTATAATTCTCATTCTGTATTCACACAGTATAACACACCTAATCATCTCATTATGCATTCTCGTGACATCTGTATTCTCTCAGTATTATCTATAAACACCTTTTGCATGAAACCAATTAATATAATCTCATCTATAATAGCATGGTATCACCTTTTGTACCAAGACACATTTAAAAATGGAGTGTTTGCAAGATGCCCATCATTTCCCTTCTATTCTAATTCATTCTGTTTTCTGCTAATCCCATGATGCAAATCTCATATAAAATATATGTTCTTAAAAACCACTTCATCTTTATTAAAAATGAGGAAGAAAGTTTTTAATTCCTTCCTTCCTTCTTATTTTTGATATGGATTTTCCAAAATTTCTTCATGAATTAGAAATCAAGAGTTAGAAAATTAATATGAGAAAGCAGAACTTATGAATTCACTCATCTAGTAGACTTTGAGTGCTTGACTTATCAAAATCTGGTTTTGAATTATAGCATTTTCATATTCCAGAATTATAGTGCTATTATTTTGCTTGCAATGTTTTCATCCTATAGAACTGTGGGATTGTAGTGTGAGGCCATAAAATTCTAGTGCACTACAAACCAAAACCCCAGGATTCAAGAAGCTCTTGCATGGCAGTAAAACTGGAATCAAACACCGCAAAAGAACAATGTGAAAGGATTCCTGGTGAGTTCTATAGTCATTGTGCTCATGATCTGGAAGAGATCCTGAACATAATGGCCTGAATATAATGGCCAAAACATCCTAGAGATTCCTAAATACAAATGCATGAAAGTTTGTAATACAGGAGCAGTAGTAGAAAGAAAACCTCGACAATTCAGGATAGATGCAATCAGTTTCTTATGCTTTGCTTTTATCCTAAAATAATTATAAACATTTACATTTTTTGTTGAGGAAGCAACAGACTTAAGATATTTCAAATTTCAAATACAGGAGAAACCAAAATTGAGAAGTTGGAACACTACCATATATAATTGAATTTTAATGCTTAAGGTTTGTTCTTTAGTTTGTTTTGGAGAGGTTCAGGGCAGCAAGTAAAAACGCAAACCTATGCCTGATGACAAATAGATCAGTGGTTCTCAACCTGTGGGCCCCCAGGTGTTTTAGCCTACAACTCCCAGAAATCCCAGCCAGTTTACAAGCTGTTAGGATTTCTGGGAGTTGAAGGCAAAAACATCTGGGGATACACAGGTTGAGAACCACTGCACTAGATGTACCTAATGAATTTGGTCCATGCTATTGGACATAATTCTGTTTTAGTTGCTATTAGAAGAATTCACCTAAATTTACAGATGGTTTTATTTCTCAAGTAGAAGATTCTAATGCAGGAGAATACCAAACTGTCAGATTTCCCCATCCATAAGTATACTAAAGATGAGACAACCAAAATCCCCCTAAGGTTCATTATAGTATCAGGTGTCTCCAGAACTTCCTGTCACAAGCTTCCTTCTTCCCTTCTTCTTTTTGATAACCAGTGCCTAGTTTATATTGCTATAAATACATTGTTTTTCATGGGGAAGGAATGGTGGGGGCAAAGGTATTGGTGATTGTAATTTACAACATTCTACAGAGAAGGGAAAATATTATATATCCGGTACATTTGGATGTTGATTCACTTACATTTTCATGAAACTAGTGCTTACAAAAAAAAAAACCCAACTTATTCTTATTATTTTATTTCTTACCCACCTCTCCTCATGGCTTGAGGTGGGTTACAACCTAATGAAAACACATAAAAATACTTATTAAAACATATTTATATAAAATCCATATTAAAGTACACAAAAAGAGATTAAACAAAAGATACAAGTTTAAAATTCATGCTTAAATTCATACGTTCTTTTTGAGGATTCTGAGACATCTCTACCAATTAGTAGTATTTCAGTAGAAGAAAACCTCCAGCCTCAAACTGAATCTGGCCATAGAAGTCTTCCTGAGAAAAAAACATGGATAGACCTTCTAGGTTGCAACTGCAAAAAAACTCTATGTGCCACCAGGTTCTGTTTGATCTATGAAGGTAAAGCAGGTATCAGTTGTTAGTACTTGGTGGGAAGATCTCCACTGAATGTCAGGTGCTGCAGTCTACAGTCCACCTCTTCTGAGTACTCCTTGCCTGAGAAAACCCTATGAAAATAATAGGGTAGCCATAAGGCACTAGACAATGTGAAGGGGGACACAGACACATACCAAAAGCTTGCACTTTGAGTGCTGTCTCAAATGGAACAATACTTTGCATGGGGAATCACTTGGATGATGCTTGTAGAAGATCCTTCAAGAATAAGTTGAACTTTTTGCCTGAATTGGGTAGGGAATCTTGATGCCAAGGGAAGTAGTGGAATTTGGGAAACCTGACAATCATTGACTGCCAGTCTTGCCAATACTTGATTAGATGTGTGTGAGAGAGAGTCTCAATTTTCTCCTCATTATGGGTAAGAATATGAAAGTCTTTGCTTATTTATTGCTTACTATCACTATCACCACCACTACTACTAGTTTTACATTCGGGGACTATTGTGCCTTTGCAAAAACAAATGTGGTAAAATTGTATTTTGCGCAAAGATGATTGTGCAGAAAAACATTATTTCTTGTGTTTATTGTATGAGACCATTTTCTGCTCAAAATTGCATTTTTTTTAAAAAAAATAGCTAGTTTCAAAGTATGAACAACCTCATGACATATTCTTTTCTTTATTTTTTCAATTACTTTTATTGAATTTTCACAACAAATTAAAAAAAAAGAGTGAACAAAAAACCTTTAAAAACAACTGACAGTTGATTATTTTTCCAAGAAAGCCTTTATCATGCAAGATGAAAAATTTGGACTATCTTTTACATCTCTCATCTGTTAAATGGACCACACATCTTATTCAACTATATATGCTATAAAGAAATGACAATCAGCTATTTTCACCTTCATCACATTTTTTTCAGAGTTATTATTGATTAGAAATAAAACTGGTCATCCTTTGGTATATGTGAGTACTCTGTTCATTTGAGCCCCAGGTCCCAAATTGTTTGTCCTATCCTTGTGAGTTGATGGTGATAAAAACAATTGTTGTTGTTGTTGTTGTTGTTGTTGTTGTTGTTATTTGAAGCACAACAAGCCGAGTCCACAGCAGACAAGATCACTCTGCTGGCTGTTGTATTGGATCACACTTTGGACACTTCCCAAGTGTCTAGGACTGTGAGATGTATCGGCGAATAATATGGTAGATCCCAGTAAGGTGGCCTTCTGCAGCTGGCAGATGGTAATTTTGTCAGGGCCGATTGTGTTTTAGTACAGGTCAAGGTCTTTAGGCACTGCACCCAGTGTGCCGATCACCACTGGGACCACCTTGACTGCTTTGTGCCAGAGCCTTTGCAGTTCAATCTTTAAAGCCTCATATCATGTCAATTTTTCCAGTTGTTTCTCTGCAATCCTGCTGTCACCTGGGATTGCAACTTTGACAAGTCATACTTTGTTTTTTAACACGATTGTGAGGTTAGGAGTATTGCGCTCCAAAACTCCATCTTTCTGAATTCGGAAGTCCCAGAGGAGTTTGGCATGTTCATTCCCTGTAACTTTTTCAGGCTTGTGATCCCACCAATTCTTTGTTGCAGGCAGATGGTATTTGTGGCACAGGTTCCAGCGAATCATCTGAGCAACATTGTTATGCCTCTGTTTGTAGTCTTGTCTGCGTAATCTTCTTGCAGCAGCTGAAGATGTGATCTATTGTTTCATCTGCTTCCTTGCAGAGTCTACATTTGGGATCTATCGTCAACTTTTCAATTCTGGCTTTGATGGCATTTCTCCTATTGGCTTGTTCTTGGGCTGCCAGAATCAGGCCCTCCATCTCCCTTTTCAAATTATTATTATTATTATTATTATTATTATTATTACCCTGATTTTATCTTTTATCAAGACACTAAACAGCTAAAATAGTAGAAATACCAAAGTGGAACATATAACGTACAGAAAATATCTGCTGTATATATTTTGTCTTTCTTAGCAAAGGAAAAAAAATACTATACCATTTTGAAAAGGTACTCAAGCTCGGGGTCCTCTAGAGGAAGTAGGCTTTGCAGCATGGAGTTGGACATGTAAAAACGATTTGCTCTCACTGTTTGAACTTGCCATAAAGAATATGTTCATGTCTGTTACTATATCAAGACATATGTAAGGAGGCAGTCTCTGATGGGTGCTGATCCAAATAACAACATAAAACCAGCTCTGTGCTTTTGCTCTCTTTTTAAAAAGCAGTACATTGCTATTAAATGATTGGCAGGATCCCCAGACCCTGGTGAGATTAAAAGAGTCCTATGTCTTTCAACCTCTTTTCCCATGCACACCTTTTCTCACATTCTTTTGTATTCAGCTTGGACCTCTACCGATATCTGCAGGAATTTATTTTCTTTATGACCCCCCGGAATGAAGCTGGTGCTGTTTTTCCAACTTGGATTCACAGGAGAAATATGAAAGCTAAAGGCAAACCATATAAATAAACATGGAATGGGAACATGAGAGGCGAACACAGAAGCCTGATGCATACTAGAGAGACAATGCAGCATAACAAATAGTAAATTGTGCTTTGCCCATGGCAATTTCTAGCTACATCAATAATTATATAATACAACAGTCACTGATTTCTTAGTTGTGGATCGATCCTGGGTTGCATGTCACCTAGCCCTATCGCTGGTTGTTGAAATAAGAGCAGAATAATTATATTTGCTGGATTAGCCCAAATGTCCATCTTTAACAATGGCTGGCTACATTCCATGGGAAGGTCACAGGCTGGACATGATGGAGAAAGTCATGGACCATTGTTTGTCCCAAATATTAAACAATCACAGTTATACTGTGGTTAACTTTAGATGTGATACACATGGAAAAGCAAAAGAAAGCATCTTCTCATCCTCATTGTGGCAAAACCACTATTCAGGCTGCTCCTGTAGTCCAAACCCTTGTGTTCCAATCACTCATTTTGCTTTCTTACCCTTATGATCCCTCCCTAGATCTGGTACTCAGTCCTCAAGCTGACTGTTTACACTAGACAAATGGCATTGTTGTTCAGTTCTCCCTTTCAGTTCTTAAATGAAATCAGGACAAGTCACTTGTAGAAAGAAAATTAAACTTTATTTATTAATTAATTTACTAAATGTATACCCTGACCACCCTCACCCCGAAGTGGACTCAGAGCGGCTTCATTATAGATTTATTATATAACTAATAGCATACACATTAAACCACCAGGGGAGATCATCCAGAAGTTTTTTTTTTTTGCGGGGGGGGGGGGGGGAGGAGGCATCTATATGCGGATGACACTCCACTCTACTATGTCTTCCCACCCAAAGCCAAGGAGGCTATAATGATCCTAAACCAGTTTCTGTCATCAGTGATGGGTAGGATAATGAAAAACAAATTGATACTTATTTCAGACATGACATAGATGCTCCTGGTAAGCCAAAGGCAGATCGGGGAGTAAGTATTCAGCCTGTGTTGAATGAAGTTACATTCCCCTTGAAACCACAGGTTCACAGATTAAGTGTACTTCTGGACTCAGTGCCAATTATGGGGGCTCAGGTTTCTGAGGCGGCCATGAGTTTCTTTGTACATTTACAATTTGTGCACCAATGGCTAAACTTTTTTTTAAGTGTGCTGTGTGGCATTATGAATTGTTTCTAGCAGTTTTGTTAACTCTTTTAATAATTGTAATGTTTAATTGTAAGATTGTGAGCTGCTTTGGATTCCAGTCTTGAAAGAAAAGCAGGATACAAATCAACCACATCATCATTCTAAGAACTGTTTTCACATTCTCATCTCCCCAAACCCTATCAGATCTTTTGATTTCCTCTTTTCCTGACAACAACTGACAGTTAGGAAGAGAAGGACTGTCCAAGGGACTAGCTTATAGCCTCCCCACTGTGGGCTCCCCTTTGCAACATTTTAAAGGCTGTGATTTGTTGGGTCTAGTCAAGCTTGTCAAGCTTCTCTCTTCAAAAGCATCTCTTTCAATCTCCCAAAGGAAATGAATGTATGCTCTTGATGGAGGCAATAGCATATTTTCAAGGGGAGGGGATTTGATTATTCCTTTTCAGATGATAAACAGACATGGGAGAGCAAGTAGTGCAAACACTCTTGAATCCTCTGTTTTGTGTCTGAAGCCCTGCCTATCTAGAGTAAGAGCAATTTGTAGTTGATACTGGTGCACAATACTCACTTTCCACTAGGAATGTAATTCTTAGTGGATTTCATTTTCAAAAGTAATAATGGAGACTTTTTTCCTAAATGGGTGAATTTTTTGAAAACTGTACAATTGTTGAACTATTTGAAGTTTGAGGCTGATATAGCACAAAATTTTCTATGCACTTATTTCACCAAGAATACAGCATTTCCTGGCCAGTAAAAACATATTTTTGACAGAAAATACTTTTATAAAAAATGTTATTTCCTGGAAAAAGGGAGGGGGAGGAGGAAGAGAATATAAATTTGGTACAGAATAACTCCAGATCAGCAAATATCATCAATGAGTTCCATTGCCTTTTTTTCCCTCACAACCTGAGAAACCTCGGGTTTTACCCATGTTTCAAATAGCTTTGAATATTCTCTTCAGTGTTACTTTGCATTCACTGTTTAATTTAGAAGTAGCATCTGCTGAAAGAGTTTCTTAGGTAGGCTTCTCATTTTGTGCAGTGTATCAGAAGATGAGTTGTTCTATACAGTTATTAGTCTATACATGTGGAACTAGCATTTCTGGACCACTCTAACAACCACCATGTCAGACTACACAGAGAAGCCATTGAAATCCACAAGCATGTGGACAATTTCAACAGATAGCAGGAAACCATGAAAATGAACAAAATCTGGCTACCAGTATTTAAAAACTCTAAAATTACAACAGCAAAAGAACAGAGAGGAAACAAACAAGAACATCTAATCACCTCTTAACAAAAGATTGCCCCAGCCACTGCCAGGCCATCAAATGCTAATCAAGGTGGTCAGTTGAAACAGTCACACCTAGCTCCAACAGACAAGAGCTCTTTGTCCCACCCTGGTCATTCTACAGATATATAAACCCCTTTTCCTAGTTCCAACAGACCTCACTACCTCTGAGGATGCTTGCCATAGATGCAGGCAAAACGTCAGGAGAGAATGCCTCTAGACCATGGCCATATAGCCCGAAAAAACCTACAACAACTCAGTGATTCCGGCCATGAAAGCCTTCGACAATATATCCTGAAAGCTGATTCCCAGTGAAAAATGTATTGCTTAACACACAACATTCTGAGGACATTGGGGGAAAATTGCAGTATCAATACCATTTTTTTTTTCATCTCAGGAGCGACTTGAGAAACTGAAAATTGATTCTGGCATGAGAGAGATCGTCTGCAAGGACATTGCCCAGGGGACACCCAGATGGTTTGATGTTCTACCATCCTTTTGGGAGGCTTCTCTCATGTCCCTGCATGGGGAGCTGGAGCTGACAGAGGGAGCTCAATGCCGCTCTCCCTGGATTCAAACCGCTATCGGTCAAAGGTCCTGCTCGCACAAGGGTTTGACCCATTGTGCCACCGGGGGATCTAATCAATACCAATAAACACCACAGAACAGCAATAGAGAGCTATACTGGTTTGGGAAGAAGATTCAATACTGTGTCCAGGAGGGTTGTTCCTTCAGAATTGTATGATGAGCTGAAAGGACAGAGATAAGGTTATATTTCTCTATAGAGTCCAAATGGGTGCAAATGGAAGGTCTGTTGAAAAGGCATATTACAAGACGCATACAATGATGTGCTTTTGTGCTGTCTCTTCCTTTCTGCTGCAGAGTTTGTGAAGTATTATTTACTGCTTTTAAAATAGGCAAAGTTAAGTGAATTTGTAAAACATATTTAGAACATACACTTAGATAAGAGGCCCATTAAGATGATTATATTCCACACACATTATTTTTGCAAGAGGAGCAACAGCTCGGGCTCACATTTATATTTTATGCAAGTTTATTGTACGAATGAAGAAGATGATCATTACCAAGGAAAGCCAGAGTCAAAATGTGCACTGAGTTTTCTAATTGTTTCTGTTTATTCAGAATTATATGTATGATTTATTAATGGGGTCGTTTTTAGGTAGAGAAGCAAATATTACCATAGCGACTGATGGTGCAGGGAATAATGTGGACATAGGATCAGCTAAGGAGGTAAATGATTGTGTGTAGAGAATAATATGGGACTAAAGAGAAATGGCTCACACATTTAGGCAAAATCTTGAACAGAGCTCCTAGACTGGTGGTATGGGCCAAGACATGAATGAGACACTATTATTTGTAGTAGTTGTTTTATGCAATTCTGTGCATAAAAAATAAGCTATCCGTCTACTACTGTTTTTCTTAGTAAACCCACATCACACAATGTGCTAGAGGTTGTCCTGCTTCCCAAAAGAACCACTTCTTATAATTCAGGAAGGAGACCACAAAGTGATATGGATTCCCTCAACACTAGTTAGCACACAATTTTGAGGGGCAAAGTAAACTATTCCATGCAGGGAAAGCACCCCACAGAAGCAGTGGAGCTGCTTTACTACAAATAAAGTGCTGTATATAGCCCTGTGTAAGTCTATAAATTTTAGTCAAAAATCAACCAAGAAAGCCTATTTAAATTCATCCATAGGTCAATGTAAGTACTGTGACTTCATTCTTACAAAAAAGGAACCATCTCAGAATAAAATATTTGACAAGCAAGAGATTAGTTCATCCTGGGAGAACCTAAAAGAAGTACCAAAACCCTTCTACTCAGCCATTTAAAGATTCAATGTAAAAAAAAAAAAGGCTACGTTACATAGTATAGTTTTAAACAGTACAGCACTTTTAGTTAAAAACCTTCAATTCCAAAATCCTACCTGAATAAAAACATCTATGGGTGCATCTACATGGTAGAGTTAATACAGTTTGTCACTGCCGTAACTGCCATAGCTCAATCCTATGGAATCCTGGGAAGTTTTACTAAGCCTTCCTTGCCAAATAGTGCTGGTACAATTCCCAGGATTCCAAATCATGATTGTCATGATTGTTAAAGTGTTATCAATCTGCATTATTTCTACAGTATAGATGCACCCTCAGCCTGCTGACAGAAGAACAGCAATGAAGGTGCCATTCTAGCATCCCAAGAGAAGAATTTCTAAACAGTAAACATGGGAAAGAAAAAGCTTGTGAGACCTCTAAGATTTGCAGGAGCATAAATATATATTTTGAGAGAACCTAGAGAGAACCGAGCATGCTCTGTGACCATAGAGTGCTGGACTGTTGAGGGTGCAAAAGTGGAATGGAAAACTAGGATGGAGACTTGGAAATGACTACAAATAGAATTGATCCTTTTGTATATATTTTGTTTTGTTTTGTTTTGGCTCCCCCCCCCCCCCCCGCAAAGCTGATATTGACAAATGCTATACTACAACATGCTGCTGCTTCCATTTGCCATGTGCTATTTCTCCTCCCTGGAAATTTATGTGTGTAGAAAAGATGAAAATGACACAAGTCCTGATGCTCAATGACAGCTTTCCAAAAAGCAAATATTCCATCACAACCTGAGTCTCCCGCTTCCAATTCCAGTCAGTCAGTAGAAAGGGAAAAATATTAGATAAGAAGAATTGAAACCAAATAAAGCAAAAACTAGAGAGGAACACAAGACAGCTTTCTTCTTCACTGATGTGGGCTTCTTGTAATATGCAAGCTTTGTATATAGATTTCCAGCCATTAATACCATTATTTAAATGCGAACCCAGGAGGCAGCAACAGAAGTGCCTGACCCACGCAACTCCCCACAAACAGCAATTACCTGTAAAAGCTTCCCAAGTCAAATCTAATTAAACAGAGAGAGATGTTTGGAAGCAGAATGGATGGTTCTTCTTCCTGGAAAGGCAGGGAGGGAGGCATTTGTGGGAGTGGGGTTGCTGCATTTATTTCTCCTAAGAGGCTGACCAAGAAACAGGAGAAGGGGGAAACCAAAAACAAGCATAGATTCACTTCTCCGCTATGGAGGAAAGGGCTCCCCAGCATGTCTTTGTGCCTAATTAGATTGCAAGCTGCCTGAGGCCTGGATTTGTCTTTTATTTCTTAATAAACAATGTTACATTCCCGTGTTAAATATTAAGTAATATTATTGGTCCCAGTCTTGTAATCTTTACTTCAGGCACAGGTCCAATCAAAGCTAATGGGAGGTTAGATCAATTGCATAAAAACTATCTGCAACATCACTGGGCACATGGGATGCAAAAACATTGTTATCTCCAAAAGCACTTCTAGCACAGCTGAAATCTAAAAGCAGAAATACCGATGCGAGGCCTTTGTAAGACAAGGAAGAACAAAAAGATCCTCTCATATACATTGTTATTTGATTCATGCCCACTAGGCCAGGATTTCTCAGCTTTATGAAATCAGCCCCTGTCATTTTACCATGCTCACAATTCTAAGGTTGCCAATTGCTAGTTCTCAATTAGACTGCCACTCCAGGTAATTAAAATGCTCAAGGGCCATTTCCATTAATACTGTTCTGGCTGTGACCCCAGACACACTGATAAGCCATGACCTGGGAAGCAATTCTCCAGAATTCTTTCTATTTCATTACAATCCCATAGAAAGTAAAGAACCATTTGAGAAGTTGATTTTGATGAAAGGACATAAGCACCACTATTCTCAGACCTAACTCCTGAATTGCATGTGCTTCGTGTGAAATGGTATGGAAAGATATATGAAAACATATAGGATGTAACACGAGCATCTGCTTGTCCGATTTTGATGGATTCATTTCAATTGGTTCAATCCGAGGATGTGGACAAGGTGCTTGGAGGAATGAGAGCTACCACATGCATCCTAGACCCCTGCCCATCCTGGCTTCTAAAGGAGGCCAGAGGGGGATTGGCCGAGTGGGTTAAGGTGGTGGTTAATGCCTCCCTTCGGGAAGGCATTTTTCCAGCCAGCTTAAAGCAAGCTGTAATAAAACCGCTGTTGAAGAAGCCATCACTGGACCCCACTCAATTGGTAAACTATCGGCCTGTTTCCAATCTTCCCTTTTTGGGCAAAGTCATGGAACGTGTGGTGGCCTCACAACTCCAGGCATTCTTGGTAGACACGGATTATCTAGATCCGGCACAGTCTGGCTTTAGGCCGGGACATGGTACCGAGACAGCCTTGGTCGCCTTAGTGGATGATCTCCGTCGGGAGCTCGACAGGGGGAGTGTGTCCCTGTTGGTGCTACTCGACCTCTCAGCGGCCTTCGATACCGTCGACCACGGTATCCTTCTGGGACGCCTCGCGGGAATGGGTCTCGGAGGTACTGCTCTGCAGTGGCTCCGGTCATTCCTCGTGGGTCGGTCTCAGAAGGTGTCACTGGGGGACTCCTGTTCTACCCCACAACCTTTGTTTTGTGGGGTTCCTCAGGGTTCAATACTGTCTCCCATGTTGTTCAACATCTACATGAAGCCGCTGGGCGAGATCATCCGGAGTTTCGGGGTGCGGTGTCATCTGTACGCAGATGATGTCCAGCTCTGTCACTCCTTCCCACCCGCTACTAAGGAGGCTGTCGAGGTCCTGAACCGGTGCTTGGCCGCTGTGACGGTCTGGATGGGGGCGAACAAATTGAAATTGAATCCAGACAAGACAGAGGTGCTCCTGGTCAGTCGCAAGGCCGAACAGGGTATAGGGTTACAGCCTGTGTTAGACGGGGTCGCACTCCCCCTGAAGACACAGGTTCGCAGTTTGGGTGTGATCCTGGACTCATCGCTGAGCCTGGAGCCCCAGGTTTCGGCGGTGACCAGGGGAGCATTCGCACAGTTAAGACTCGTGCGCCAACTGCGACCGTACCTTGGGAAGTCTGACTTGGCCACGGTAGTCCACGCTCTGGTTACATCCCGTCTTGATTACTGCAACGCTCTCTACGTGGGGTTGCCTTTGAAGACGGCCCGGAAGCTCCAACTAGTCCAACGGGCGGCAGCCATGGTATTAACAGGGGCTGGGCGCAGGGAGCACACAACTCCTCTGCTGTACCAGCTTCACTGGCTACCGATTAGCTACCGAGCCCAATTCAAAGTGCTGGTTTTGACCTTTAAAGCCCTAAACGGTTCTGGCCCTACATACCTATCCGAACGTATCTCGGCCTATCAGCCCACCAGGACCCTTAGATCTTCAGGAGAAGCCCTTCTCTCTATCCCACCTGCTTCACAGGTGCGGCTCGTGGGAACGAGAGATAGGGCCTTTTCTGCGGTGGCCCCCCGGCTTTGGAATGCCCTCCCTACTGAATTAAGATCAGCGACCTCGCTAATGGCATTTAGGAAAAAACTAAAAACCTGGATGTTTGAGCAAGTCTTCAATTGACCTTCGTCGTGATGTTCTATCTGACCATGGATTAGCAATCAAGACAACGAATTGGATGACGATTTTAACTATGAGATGTCCCGATCTGTATTGGTGGCCCAATACTGCGTATGTTTTTTGTATGTATTCTTAATTTTAATTTTTATATGCTCAAGTGAATTGTATTTTTTAACATTGTATATTTTAACATGTTGTAAACCGCAATGAGTCACCGCACAGGCTGAGATATTAGCGGTATACAAGCATACCAAATAAATAAATAAATAAATAAATATACCAGTCAGTCAATGGGGACTTAGTTCTAGAATAATCAGCACTCTATCCCATGCCCCCTCTTCTGTTTTAAAAACAGTTCTAATCCACTGTGCTAAGGAAAAGTATCAGAGACCATCCCATGACACAGGGGAACTTCCTGTCAGTGTGCATCACAATTAGATAGGGAAATGTCAGAAACAGGCCAAAAAAAAAAAAAAAAGGGAAGGGGAAGGAGATGGTCTGAGATTGTCTCAGGATCTCAGGAACCAGAATACTCCATTACAAAAGACCAAAAATCACATGAGAGGGGAGCTGTCAGAATCACCTGCATTAAATTGTATTTATGATGTGTGAAAATGGGCTGTCCTTTGGGTGGTCTCCTAACCACCAGTGAATCCCCATTACTAATGTAGCTGCCTGATCCTTGTACAGTAATTTATTTATTAAAAAAATAAAAGTAAGAAATAGTGCTACTTTAGGAGATCACTAGTTTTCTTTGCCTTTAATGTTAGAGTTTGATCCTTTGCAATGCCAAGGTTAGACACAATTTTTAAAAGGGGGAAGGAGAGGGCGGGGAATCCACTCACTTGTGGGATAAAGATGAAAACCTATAGTAACGGGTAAACCAGAAATTCAGATGACATGTGATAAGTTATCAATAACAAATCAGTGATTTGCAATGCTACAGGACTAAACACCATGATTAGATGACTACCCCCCCCCCCCCACTGCCACCCTTGGGATAAGGTCCAACTCTTCAACAAACCAGATAGATTAAATTTGAACTTCAAGCTCTAGGCTACAGTGGATAATATCAACTTGCTTAACTTGTCGACAAGGGTCCAGTAGACCCTTTACAGTGGAGATATCCATATGTCTGACAAACTGATCATGGGGAAAGATGTTACAAATGGTGAGAGAGACATATATTGACAACTCTCTCTGTGTCCTTATCTCCCTGTTCTAGAAAATGGCCAGCTGCACATGTATAAATATATTATTCATTATATTAAATCTAAAGTACCTCTGGTCCTGCTGAAAGAAACAAACATTATGAGGGAAAGCAGTGGATTAAGGTTGCACATCAACAATTAACATCAGGTAGAGCCACGCCTTGTTTCCCACTATATTAAGATATTTCTATTTAAATGAGAGGGCTCCCCCCCCCCCCATCATCTTCATCTATGGGTATTTCATTGAAAGCTTTTCCATTTTGCCCCTCTTTTAGTGTGTATGCGTGAGTGTGTGTAATTTATTTCCTTCCCCCACAACTTAGTGGAAATTTAAAAAGTCGCACATGACAAAGAAAGAATTGTGGTTCAGACTTCTGTCTGCTGTTCTTTTTCTCCTGAGAGATATTCTAGAGATGGTGGGTGGCAGTGGTGGTCATATATATAGGGAGCGTTCACACTCTAAGTTTGATTTAGCACTTCAGTTGCAACTGGTACTATCACAGCCACCTCTTCATTTGTGTATTACTTTTCCTGCATGTTGATGCTACACCAGGATTAGGCAAACCCAACCCCACAGCCCCTTGCATTCCTTCTTCTGGCCCACCTCTGTCTCCCTGCCCTCTTAGCATGAGGACACGGTGGCATGCCACGTTCCCATGCAGAGACATGCGGTTACTCTCTGGAGCTCTATGAAATTGCATGTCTCCTTGTCCTCTAAACAAGAGGATGCAGCAGCCCACTGTGCCCCCATGGTGAGTGGAGGGCCAGGGCAGTCACATGCCATGCCCTCCTGCTAAGAGGAGAGCCATACTAGCACATGTAACTGTGAGGGGCTCTCCTGAGAGCTCCGTGCAGCCACATATGAAACCTTCCCTCACCAAGATGAAGGTATATTGAAAATGGGACCCTTTGCCCCACGGCTTAAATTGGTGCTTTATACTTTACAAACTCATCCATGTGTATATTAGACCACAATGTTCACTTCCCACGTAATTTAAAATCAGATGTTTTCATTATTTCTTCTTCTCTATCATCCCGCATACCACAGAAACAACTCTGGGTATTGGAAAATATTTGATTATAAAATTTCCAAATGAGGAAGTACACATTGTTTATGTATATATACAAGTGTGCATACACCACACATATAAAATAGTTTTTGTAACATGTAAAAGAAAAAAAATGACACTTAGGCCTTGCAGTCAGTCAATTAATCTTCAACTAACCTAGTATTTTCTTAGAGAAATAGACTTCAGGCAAGGCTGAATGACTCTCTCTCTCTCTCTCTCTCTCTCTCTCTCTCTATATATATATATATATACACATACATATACATATACCTCCAAAAAACCTAAGATGTGTTTAATGGCTCTTTTTTTGGAAACTGTCATGTTCCTGTCCAATTAATAATGTCCTTCTTGTGTCAGGCGTCATGGCAAAGGAAAAACAACAATTTGTAAAATGTGTCATGCAATTGTTATTAATTACATTTACATTATTATTTTTTCTCCACAGAGCTCAAGACATCAAATATGGTTCTTCTACATCCTTCTCCATTTTTTTTCCTTTTCCATTTTACCCTCGCAATAATTGTATGAGGTGCATATTGGAGTGATTGCTTCCAGATCAGACAATGAGTGAACTTTATGGCTAAATGGGGATTTGAATGTGAATTTTCCCAGTCATCTAGTAAATTATCTTTCATATTATTATAATTGTAAACCATATTATTATTTGCATTGCTTTATCCCTTGTACTTTCATTCTCTTATATTTTTCTTCTCCTTTTTAAAATAGGAGAGAGAAAGAAGATACTCTGTTATCCAGAAGGGTGATAATTTTGGATTGAAATGACACCCACACAGATATTTAGATTAAACACCTAAAGAGAGAGGAAGACTTTAGACCTGCCTCACCCTGTTGCTCACGCACAGGGTGCTCATGCAACAGGGTGAAACCCTTGTTTCACTCTCCACATAAGAGGATGGAAACAGACTGAGGTCTCTATGTGTTGGAAAAGAAAGAGACTGAAATTCTTCATATTATTCTGTAACCTCATTTTTTGTGATCCCAATAATGTAGAGACCCTCCAAGCACAAAGTTGTATACAGATGGCAGCAGGGCAAGGTACAGTAAGCCTCTGGTTAACTATACCTTGCCCTAAAACATGATTGCAAGGAAGGCAGGAAATGTAAAAGATATGAACAAGAGTTGATATGTACATTAATAAATGGTGGCCAAATTTCCATACACATAATACATATAATATGTGTATATGTGCGTGTGGAGTGTGTGTGTGTGTATGTGTATGTGTATACACATACATATATAAATTTAGGGTAGATATATGTGTGTGTATGTATGTATGTATATATATATATAGAGAGAGAGAGAGAGAGAGAGAGGGAGAGGGAGAGAGAGAGAGAGAGAGACTATAAAATATACATTCAAGTATATTTTTTCTTGAAATTGATGCCTCTAAAACATACATTGCTGTGAAGGTGAAGAGGCAGGATCTTTTATGTTTACTTAAAAGTAGGTAGAGCACATGAATATAGTCTGAGCTGTTATCTGTTATCTTGTATGTTATCTTGTATGTTGTATGTATGGTATGTTGAAGCAATGGTAAGGGTCTTGACTCAACAATTAAACTAAAAGATTTTTTTTAAATATAGACTAGTCCCAGAAGAGTAGACAAACGCTTCAGAATATCATATTACAATTACAGTTAATGTTTGTCCTTTCATAATATAGGTTATGTATTTCTAAAAATATATGAATATAATAGATGGGGAATCCATTCCCTTGAGATGATTGATATTTCAGTGGATGAGATCTATAGCATGAAAAATGATTATTGTTAGGAAGATCAATGGTGGTCCATGCTTCTCATGTGCATCTATAAGACCTTTCCATCCTTTTCCTGCATGAATCTAATCAATTACTTATTTCCAAAGCTGCACAACATTTCATTCCAAGACTTCTTAGATCCAAATACTTGATAAAATATGCATTTTGTACTTATTTAAAATGCATTTTGGAACTTTTTTGAGTCAAGATCTATATTGCAAAATTTGAGTGTGATTCTCATTTTAGTCCAGAAAATATGGGTCAAGATGATTTGTTTCAAAATAAGGAACAAATAGCATTGTTGAGCACATCGTGGAACACACACCAAACATCTGTGTACATTGAGATCATTTCTATATAGATGAGTTTTCTATATGTAATTGAATTAGAATGTAATTCTGATTCACCATAGTGAAAATAACTGTGGTGCATCTCACACACAATAAGAAAAAAAGGAGCTTGCTGGGTCAGATCAAAGTCCTTTTTAGAAATACCTCTTAGCATTTTATATGTTGTACAACGCCGTGAGTCGCCCTAGGGCTGAGAAGGGCGGTCTACAAATGTAGTAAATAAATAAATAAATAAATAAAATTTTACAGCGATAGTGATTGCTGATGGTTTTAATGTCCATTCAGTGGTGAATCCAATCTAGATTTTAACTTGAATGTAAAAGGAGTAATCCCTGCTAAATCCTATAGCCACAATTACTTCAGCACCTTGGATAGTTCCTTTTGAGTTAACAGTACTTTAGGTCACAAAGAGTCGGAAGTGATTGATTGAATGAATAAATGACAAAAGTTTCACTGCAGTCACCAACCCAGAAGTGTCTTCTTGGTACAGATAATGCAATTAACTAAATCCAACTACTCAAAAATTGTTTGTCACATTACCTGACAATTTTATATGTGTCTAGAGGACTAGATGGTGACTCCCAAAAAATCAGAGATTAGTGTTCATTACATTGTTTCATGATAATATCAAATAATATGTATGTATTTATATTAAAAACAGAATAGATAATTTATCTACAATGGGTGACAAAGAATCATAGAATTACAGAGCTGGAAGAGACCATAAGAGTCATGCCTACAACTCACATGATGCAACTAACTTGAGGTGTTCAAATAATACTATCCTTGACAATTCATTACAACAGTTAAGATGGACCAGTTTAAAGTATTATAAGAAGTTTCTATGCTTATATGTTTATAAAAATAGAATGCTGGTCCTGTCTTCAAATCTAGTTACTACAGTTTTCTTGGACCAAAGCTCCCAGAATCCCCAGCTAGCAAACTGTGGAATCCAAAAAGTATTATTTTTTTACAAGCAGTAAACTTATCCACAAGTTCATGATGCAATTATTATTTTTTAAATGCTATTTTTGCAAGGGTCAAAATAAATGTATAGAGACGATTCTAAGTGTGTGTGTTTTGTTCAATCATCTCATTTTTAAGTGGGCATATATATATAGTTTTAGTTTCTGCTAAAACTTTCTGATACTAGCCTCTTCAGTAATGTGGATAGGGATGACAATGGAAGTTATTTCTACTTGTTTTGCCATTGGGATAGATGTGCAATCAATTTCAAAAGGGACAGACAGGAATCACATTTGTGGAAGAAACTCTATTTGTCCAATAGTTCGTAAAATAGTTCTCAGCATCTACAAAGCAACTCACACTGCAGTGCCTGATTTACAGCCATTTTATCTTTCTTGGAATATTGCAGTGACATAACAGAATATTTCGATGTAAAAAGACCTGCAGTTGAATTCTTAAAAGGTGGCAACCATGTTATTCTAGGGACAATATGTCACCTATGAACAGAATGCATTTTAAGTTGACAATGGGGTGGGGGGGGGGGGATTGAAGTGTGTTGTCCTTGAGAAAGAAATTGGGATGTGCAAACACACAGAGCTTTTGTTTGTCAGAAGAATGCAGCCATAGGAAAGAATGCTGAAATCGGAGACAATCAATGTTTCACTTGGGCAATGTTTTGACTAGGGCTATTTTTATTTATGTATTTCATGTCTATTTGTATCCCCCTATTCTAGGGAAAATGTTTCAAGCAAACGGTAAACTCCAGATAACTAAGAATGTAGAAATTTGCCTCTGTTATTTCTGTTGTGTTTTTCAGAACCTCAGCAACATTCTCCTTTCTCTTCAGTTCTGTATTTTTTTTCTGAATGAAATTGTTTACATGGTTTTCCCCACTGAATAATTATGTTTGTGTCCATTGGTTTTAGCACATTTATAAATGACATATTTTCTCTTTCCTAAAACCTATAATCAAAGACAGCATGGTACAGTGGTTTGAATGTTGGACTAGGGCCCAGAAAACTGTTGTGAATCCTAGCTCTGTCATGGGAAACTCCTGGGTGACTTCAGACAAGCCATGTTATCTCAACCTAAGAGGAAAGCAATTGCAAACTTTTCCTGCATAAATCTTGCCAAGAAAATCGTATGGTAGGGTTGCTTAAAGTCAGAGTTGATTTGAAAGTACAAAACAACAACAGAATATATAATAAGCTATAGAAATGGACAACTCTGTAAGGTAATTTCTACCTCATCGCATTGTCACTCTTACAACCTCATCACATTGATGAGGGGCAACAGGACAATTTGCCTGTCTCTTTGGTGAAACTGCAATCCTAGTGCCCTGCCTCTCCCTCCTTGCCCTGCCTCTCCTTTTATGAGGGGAAGTGTCTCTGCATGGCTCCCCCCCCCCCGTTTTTTAATGTAACACAGGAAACCACCCATGTGGCTGGCTCTGCCTCCTACAACACTTAGACCTCTCTTCAGGCACAGAGCCCCATCAGAAGTAGTTCAACATCATGTGATGGAATCCAGTGGGCTCTGTGCCTGAAGAGAGATCCAAGAGACATATGAGGTGCAATTTTGTACATCTGATGAAGTCGCAAGAGAGTTTCCATCAAAAAGTTTGGAAGGGGGGGGGCAGGATAGAAAGAAAGGATGTTAGCTGGATATGGCAGTGTGCTCAGGACAACTATTCACAGATTCAGTTTTGAATTGTGCATGGAAGCAAACTGGTGGACATGTAAAGTTCCTGTAGCCTGCCCCAGTTAAAACTCTGTCTGTTGTTCTCTTACTAGATGAAGTTCCAAAACACTCTCCAAAGGCATCCCCATGTCAAGTACATAATAGAAGTAGTGTTTATAAAAGACTGCATGCTGTTGCGAAGGTGGATAGTGAGAATATTCCTTTTTCTCAATACACTAGAACCTGGATCATCCACTGAAGATGACTAAGATTTAGATGTGCATATAAACTACAGAATTTGCAATGACAGCTAGCAATATTTCCCAAGTTGAATTGATTTTAAAGAGGATGATACAAATTGATGGCTGATGAAACTATCAGTAGCACTATGGTTTCATTTTAATTGCTATGTTCCACCCTATGGAATTCTGGGGTTCATAGTTTAAGAAGGGAATAAACAGTCAGAGAACAATTCAACATAAAGTTGAATTACAGTCTATAGTTGTGAAGTACAAAAGTGTCCATAGTGGATATAAATTCACTTCAGTAACAAAGGCAGTATGAATACATATCTCAGTTGCTGGAGAGAACAAACATAAAGGTGTCACTTCAGCCATGACCAGTTTGTAGGCTTCTTACACACAACTACTTAGAGGCTGGAGTAATATAAGGAAAAGGAGCAATATAAGAAGATAAAAGAAATCAACATGGATCCTGAAGGATAATCTGTTACTCTTGTTACAGAAGATGTCATAGTTGGAACTTTATTTTATTTTACTTCCTCCCTATACTAAAGAACACGTAGAATGATACTCCCTCCCCCCTCTATGTCTTTGATGATACAATAGACTCATCTGTAGAACTTTTGAACTAATGCGGCTCTGTAACTTATATAATGTATCCTATGATGTTTTCCATCTTTCCCTTCTTTTTCCCTTTTTAATTGTTTATTTGAGTTAAAAATTCTCTTTTCTGAAATAAAAACTTAATTAAAAAAGAAAGCTGAACTATACAAATGTCTCCTCTCACCTGGGCAACAACTTCAAGAGGTAGCCAAGAGTAAGAAAAAGTGATTTACTCAAGTATCTAACAAGGAATTTGAATTTATAGACAGTCATATTAATCTGTATAATCAGTATGCAGAGAGATCTTTAAATATCTTAGAGGCTAACCGAAAGAATGAAATTCATTGCATATGTTTTCATGGACTAGTCTAGTTCTTCAGATGCATACATTACCTAGAAACTGACCTTACTGGGGAAGGTGATGTCTGGTTATATCTGAGCAAGGGTAAAGGCGCTGATGAAGTTGGTGCTATCCACAGGGATAGAATTTGGTGCCGTCCACGGGTTTAAATTTGGTGCTCACCACGGGGGTAAAACCATGGGGGTAGACTGGAATATCAATATGCAAAGGTGATTTTGTAGCATCTTCAAGACTAAATGAGAG